>NC_080540.1:34008060-35208060 GCF_028640845.1 Ahaetulla prasina | reverse complement strand
TAGACTAGAATTTTTAATTGGCCAAGTGTGATTGGACACATAAGGTGCATATGCTCTCAGTGTACATAAAAGAAAAGAAATGCTCGTCAAGAATTCTAAGATACAACACTCAATTATAGTCATAGGGTACAAATAAGTAATCAGGAAATAATCAATATCAGTAAATCGTATTTGATGTGATTTCTCTTTACTCCACCAAATAAAGTAGGATTTTGATAAGGACTGTTCTGTTGAGGTCAACTATGACTAGAGCGCAAAACATAAGAATGACTGAAAACAAAGGACTGAGCTTTCTAGCTGTCCCCGGTGGTAGATTCTGTCTATCATCAGGGTTGTGTTTGACCTTGGGGGATGGGTGGTAGGTGAGTGTGGCTGAGAGTAAGTGTGGCCAGGTCAACATTGCTCGTACTGGGGGCACCTGTGTGGTGGTCCAGGCGGGGCTGGGGGAATCCACAGTCTCCAGTGGACGAAGATGAGACCAGGGACAGCACCAAATCCTTGTCCTCCAGAGCAGGGGTCTCCAACCAACCTTGGTCCCTTTAAGACTTGTGGACTTCAACTCCCAGAGTTCCTCAGCTAGCTTTGCTGGCTGAGGGACTCTGGGAGTTGAAGTCCACAAGTCTTAAATGGACCAAGGTTGGAGACCCCTGCTCCAGAGAAACCTTGCCATCTGCTGGTGGCCAAGTGTTAAGGCAGGATTCCCTTCCTTCCTTCCTTCCTTCCTTCCTTCCTTCCTTCCTTCCTTCCTTCCTTCCTTCCTTCCTTCCTTCCTTCCTTCCTTCCTTCCTTCCCTCTTTCTTCTCCTTTTCTTCTTCCTTCACCTCTTTCCGTTTTTTTCCCTTTCCTGCTCTCTTCCCATCTTTTCTTCTTTTTCTTTGCCTTTCCTCTTTGCCTTTCTCCTTTCCTGCTCCTTTTTTGGATGCTTAAATGCAAAAAGGGAAATATTTCTCCTTTTGTTTTGGTTTGCTTTTAGGTTGTTGTTGTTGTTTTTTGCTAGCCCCCTGCCAGCAAAAACAGAGCCTGGGCAGACGTGCCCCCCCACGGCCCCATTTTTGCCCTGGACTAGCTATGGATTGGATCAAGGAGGGAATTCATAAACATAAATACCTCTGCCCTCAATCTGAGTCTTCCATGCAGAATTCTTGATCTTATGATTAAATGTCAGTTCTTTGAACTCAAGTAAACTGCTTCTTTGATCTCAGAGAGACATTGCTGATACATTAATATGCGAACTGATCAATTGCTTTAATATTTCATTAAGTAAAAGCATATAATTTTCATGTGACATTTTACCACCAAAGACTCCTTTATTAGCTCCTGGATATTTCTAGTGATCCTGGATATCAAAGTTTTATATTTGCTTATTAGAGACAGAAAGATTCCACTCCTTCTATGCTACAAAAATGTCAAAGTAAATAGATGGATAAAAAATCGTACACTGGCTTCATCTTTTAGCCAGATGGGAAAGAGTAGGTGGACTATTTATATCCATGCGTGTTTGCACGTGTCCATTCACGAGTATGTGCACACGTGGGCGCATGTGAAAGAAGACATGTTTTTTGTTTTGTCTTCTAATGTATTCATTACTGAGATAATACTATCAAAAGGCAGGAAATGTACATCTTACATGCATACATACATATATTTTAAAAGGAGAACAGCACTACAGAGAATGAATAGGCACCGTAAACAAAGAGAAAAAAGCATTGTTATTTCCTTCTTTTGTAAAAATATACTTACTTTAATATTTTTTTTCCTTGCATGCTGTTTATTTGTTCAGGTTTTAAGAATTGTGTTTTTTTTCCCCCATCATGTAACCATCGGCTCGTGTCTTTTTAATTTTATTTTAAATCTAGTAGCTCATAAATAGTTAATAGGATATTCCTGCAATGCTATAAAGGAAAGACGTACATACGCTATCAAGATCCAACATTTTCAAAAGTAAACTAAACAGGAATTGTATTTTCTTAATCCAAACATTTTTTTTTTCAAATAAACACTTTCACTTATGACCTCTTTGTCTAAAAGTTGGAAGACGTTGGAATTCCCAGTCACAGTGACATTGAGTAGCACGTAATTTTAATGAATAAATAAATCAAAATACGTTTTTCAGAACAAGTTAGAACAATCCATTGATTCAGAGACCCCCAAGTTCCTGACACTAGAGAGCATATTTAACATTCTGTGAGCATCTCATGTGTTCCCTCACAAAATGGGAGCCATGGAACTTACTTATGATTGATACGGCCACTCACCAAATGTCTCTATATATCAGATGGTAAACTGGTTGTCCCTCACCATTTATTCAACTTCCTTTGTCCCCATTCCCAAGTTTTCCCTATCCCCTCAGTTTACACCTTGATCATTTTTTCTGCTCCAAAGACTTCAATTATTCTTTTCTCTAATCCGGGTCACTACTTTTTAAATATATTTTCTGAGGTGGCTGATGGGCCTTTAGAATGATCATAAGCATTTTTGAAAGTAAAGGTAATGCTGGAGAATAGTACTTTTCTTTGTCAGGTCCTTGAGGCTCTCTGAGCTTGGTTGTTTTCTTGCAGATGTTTCATAACCCAACTACCGTATTTCCCAGAAAATAAGACCTGTGTTATATTTTTTTGAACCCTGAAATAAGCACTTGGCCTTATTTTCAGGGAGGTCTTATTATTTTGGGATGTGTGCAGCAAGATGGGGCTCCTCTTGCTGTCTTACCTGATTTCCCGCTCTGTCTCCCTAACTCTAACCAGAGGAAATGGCAGGGACCAGCTGTGCATGCATTTAAATTGTTTCAGGGAGGGCTTATTTTCGGGGGGGGGGTATTTTAGCACATGTGCTCAAAAGCCCAATTGTCAGCCTAATTATCAGGGGATGTCTTATTTTTGGGGAAACAGGGTAGATAACATCAGCAGTGCACACTGATGAACTTACCTAGTTGGTAATGAAACAGCTGCAAGTAAACAACCAAGCTCAGAAAGCATCAAGGACTGAAAAGTTCAACACTGAGCTACAAATATTCCCTTCTATTGGTACTTTTCTTTGTATCACACGAAGTTCGTTGTTCTATTAAAAATTAGAATGACCTTTAAAAGAAACGACAATAGAAGAACAGACTTGCAGATATCAATATGAAGCCTATAAGTGGCCCTATCAATGAATTTTAGTGGAGTGGATTATAAATTGGGAAGAAGAGTGACTGTTGATAGTAACCAATTACTATGGTTAGAAAATTGCTTGCATAGATTAACCTTCAAACACCGACCTTCATTATTGTGTTACAGACTCATAATCTTCCATCATACATTATAATCATAACCTATTAGTATAGTTAGAAGTTCTGAATTGATTTTATGTAATCTGAGCATTAGTTAAATTGTGTGTAAAGGATTATAAAGAACTTGGTAGTGTCAAGATATCTTGTACAACAAAGATAAACGATACAAATCGGTACCATAGGTTTCAGCAATACTTATCTGTCATCTAAATCATCCATTCAATCACATTTATGCCAGTGCTGAATCTTGAGTACTTTTTTTGGAGTGTATTAACAATCCCTCTCTCTTTCCCCCATAAAGCCATTCAAGTACTTAATCTTAAACAATTAAAAGAGTTATTTTTTTAGTTATCTACTTTTAATGGGGTGATTTGTTTCCCCTTTCATGAACTAATGATTAAGATATCTCTAACAAAAAGGGATAGTCAAATCTAAATATAGACTCATTAAATATTAACCAACTAGGTAGTATATTATTACTTAATTGGCAACATGAATAGTTTTCAGAAAGGAGATACGTCATAGACTGACCTCAGATGCTGGCTACAAATTAAACTATGCTAATTAAAATAAACAAGGATGAAAACAACCAAACAAGAAAATCTCAGGCAAGAGAATATATAGAAAATAAACTGGGCCAAAACAAAAAACCCAAACAAACATACATTCAATTGTGAAAATTTTGACCACAAAAAATTCAAATGTAAATACAGGCAGTTCCTGACTTACGACCACAACTGAGCTCAAAAGTTCTGTTGCTAAGTGAAAAATTTGTTAAGCAAGTCCGACCCCCGACCCCCATTTTTTGCAAGCTTTCTTGCCACCGTTGTTAAGTGAATCACTGCAGTTCTTAAGTTAGTAACACGGTTGTTAAGTGAATCTGGCTTCCCCATTAACTCTGCTTGTGAGAAAGTTGCTAAACGGGAGATCGCACGACCCCGGGATACTGCATATTGTCGTAAATATGATTCCATTGCCAAGCATCTGAATTTTGATTGCACGACCACAGAGATGTTACAACTGTTGTAAGTGTGAAAAACGGTCATAGGTCACTTCTTTCAATGCCGTTGTGACTTTGGTCACTCAGTGAACGGTTGTAAGTTGAGGACTACCTGTATGTGTGAATTCTGAAGCGTTCAATGAGGTATCCATAAGACTGACGGTGTTCTTTCAGATCATGGCATGGAAAGACTTGACATATCCAATATGCTGAAAGCTAAGCAAGACTGAACTTAGTTAATGGCCAGAATGAAACTTTAGGTTCAGAATTAAAAGAGATACTCAGAGGAGACTTAATGGAGTCACCTTGGCTACTGAAATCTGTTGCATTTCAGGCATTTTTGGCCACTTTTATTTGTGATGGTTCCACACTAAATATGATGAAATCTAAATGCAATTTAGATTTTATAGGATAGCTAAAACAGAACAACGTATGTCGGGGTGTCAAACTCAAGTCATCATGGGGTCGTCATGTGACATATCACGACCTTTTTCCCCTTTGCTAAACTGGGCGTGGGCATGGACAGTGTGTGACGCATCCGGCCCACAGGCCAGGAATTTGACAGCCATGATGTACTTAGTGTGTGTTTCTCTCTCTCTCTCTCTGTGATTGGAAGCCTAGAAAGCTATTTCTACACTTTAATGTAAACGTAAGGGAGTCACATCGTGATGATGATGATGATGTATATGATGATGATGATGATGGATCAAAGTGAATGAATAACATTCACCGGTCTGCAGCAGTGGTGAAATCCAAATTCTTTTACTACCAGTTCTGTGGGCGTGGCTTGGTGGGTGTGGTGTGGCTTGGTGGGCATGGCAGGGAAAGGATACTGCAAAATCCCCATTCCCTCCCCACTCCTGGTGAAAGGATATTGCAAAATCTCCATTCCCTCGTCACTGTGGGGCCAGCCAGAGGTGGTATTTGTCGGTTCGCCGAACTACTCAAAATTTCCACTACCGGTTCTCCAGAACCTGTAAGAACCTGCTGGATTTCACCCCTGGTCTACAGTAACAATGTCCATCAACAATTAAAACTAAGTATCTTAAAATCTGAATTATTTAGATTGTTTGAGGCAAAGTATACAAATGGTATGCCAGCTATTGCACCTGTTTCTTCCTCCTTCAAGCTTCCTTAAACCTTGCAGCTAAAAAAGCCATCTTGGTTCTGCTTGCAAAGCCGCTGCATCACGAGTAAAATGAGAAGATGCTTCCCAACAGTAAAAATTTTACAACTGATTGTGCGATTACAGATGAAACCCAATAAATTGTACCACTCTAAGAAAATTAACTTTTTTTAAAAAAATAAAAGACTCAGATCTATCACTAGAATGTTAATCTGAGCATACCTGCTATCTCCTGCTACTTCTCATTCCATCCTATCACAATGCAAAATTTAACACATGGAGATCAATCGAGGCTTAATAATTGAGAACACAGGGGAAAACCAGAAAGCACCAAATAACTTAAGAAAAACCCTGACACATATTTCAGCATTTCGGGTCCAGAAACTTCCTTTTCATGTAGGAAAATGTGGCAAAATGGAATCAAACATGCCAATGGTGTGCTTGTACTTTTTCTTTAGCCTAATACGGTACATGTAGTCCTTGACTTATGGCCACAATTGTGCCCCCAAATTTCTGTTGCTACGCAAGATACCCTGTTTTTCCCAGAATAAGACATCCCTTGAAAATAAGCCCAATCGGGCTTCTGAGCACATGGCAATAAGGCCAAGTGCTTATTTCAAAGTTCAAAAAAATATAAGACAGGGTCTTATTTTGGGGGAACCCCAGTAGCTAAGTGAGTTACATACCATTTAATGACCTTTTTGCCATTGTTGTTAAGCGAACCACTGTGAATCTGGCTCCTCCAATTGACTTGGCTTGTCAGAAGCTGACTGAAAAGGTGACAAAAATGACTATGTGACTCCAAGACAGTACAACTGTCATAAATACATGCCAGTTGCCAATTGCCTGAAGTTTGATCACGTGACCATGGAGATGCTGCAGCAATCATAAATATGAAAAACAGTTGGAAGACACTTTTGTCAGTGTCATTGTAATTTTGAATGGTCACTAAATGAATGGCTGTAAGTCAAAGACTACCTGTAATGTCTCCTGGTTGAAAAGGCAGTGGATTTACTTATCACATACATAAAATTTGTGCTTTCTGAAGCTTCCTATACTTCAAAATCTTCTGGGAAACCTATGCCTTTGTTGTTAATACAAAGATTAGGCCTGTTGTTTCCTTCGTTTATGCTTTCAAAATAAAGATATTAAAACACTGACAAAGGCAAGAAGTGAGTTCTTACTCTCAAACCACTTAACCATATCCCCTGAATTTTGTCTTACAGCTTCATCAATCCATTTCTAATTCATTTTGCAGGTTTACTTCAACAGCTGTGCTAAAGCAAACTGCAATTATGGGTAAAATGAAAGCAATTAAAATTAGTTTATTTTCAAAGGCTTCAAACCCAGACAACTTTTGTTTCTCAACACGGAACACTTGAGGGTAATCGTTCTGCAGAAAGTGAAAGGATTGAATCATGAGCTTTTTTGTAAAGATTTTTAAAAGTGTGGGTGTAAACTATTCATTTAAATTGTGCTCAACATCAAATGGGTTTGGTGTACTTCATAATGGAAAATGACAGCAAAAAACTTGGAACAATGTCAACGAACTTAAGATATCAGTGTGGCCAATACTCTGTCCCATAACAATGAGAACAAGCATCCTTGAGTAAAAACACAAACAAATAAACAACATTCCCTAAATTTTAAAATCACAAACA
Source organism: Ahaetulla prasina (assembly GCF_028640845.1). Taxonomy (NCBI): domain Eukaryota; kingdom Metazoa; phylum Chordata; class Lepidosauria; order Squamata; family Colubridae; genus Ahaetulla; species Ahaetulla prasina. Next base: position 35,201,005 of record NC_080540.1, on the reverse strand, counting down.
AAATCCCTTTAAGGTAAAGGTAAAGGTTCCCTTCGCACATACGTGCTAGTCGTTGTCGACTCTAGGGGGCGGTGCTCATCTCCGTTTCAAAGCTGAAGAGCCAGCGCTGTCCGAAGACGTCTCCGTGGTCATGTGGCCGGCATGACTCAACGTCAAAGGCGCACAGAACGCTGTTACCTTCCCACCAAAGGTGGTCCCTATTTTTTTCTACTTGCATTTTTACGTGCTTTCGAAACTGCTAGGTTGGCAGAAGCTGGGAGAAGTAACGGGAGCTCACCCCGTTACACGGCAGCACTAGGGATTCGAACTGCTGAGCTGCCGACCTTTCGATCGACAAGCTGAGCCACCGCGTCCCTGAGAAAATCCCTTTAAAACATACCTAATAAAATAACCTGGCAATCCTGAAAAAATGACGTCATGCTATCCATACAGCTTGAAGGAAGGAAACAATCAGAAACAGTGGCTGAAATTTGTACAAGCTTGTTTGTCCTTTTTAAAAAATTTCTTATTTAAAAGAAAATGTTGGATAACCATCTGACTGAGATAGTGTAGGGTTTCCTGCCTGGGCAGGGGGTTGGACTAGAAGGCCTCCAAGGTCCCTTCCAACTCTGTTGTTATATTATATTATTAAAAATTTAGACTGTAATCCATTTCTCCCATAACACAGCTCTTTCAGTGAACCACGTGGCAGTAAAACAGTTTTTAAAGGTAAAACATTTATTTTTAGAGAGGCAAATCAAACGATAGATCAAAAAACATACAGTACATTGAAAAGGTTAATTATTGCAGCACCTCTCTAAAGGATGATGCCAATTTTTTAGAGAAGTTTTCTCATTAAGTCAAGTCTGCCTTTATCATGGGGGTTTTACTCCGAGCCTAGCTTTAGGCAGAATTACACTACTATATTCAGCATGTAGCATGCTGCCATTCCTATTATTTTACAACATTTCTACTCCCAATAACGTATTCACTCTCAAGCTGTATTCCTATTCTTGGCATTCATTGACAAATTTTCATATTAGCTTAAATTGATTCTTTAGATGACTGCTTCAAGGCAAATTAGGAAAATAATTCTTCGCGGCAAAAATTAGTGCTTGGCAGGGAAGGATCAGCTGTATGAAAGGCACATATTCAAGATTAAAGCTTTAATGAAAGAGAAACAAGAGAGTCGTGCACAGGTAGTCCTTGACTTACAACAGTTCATTTAGTGACGGTTCAAAGTTACGACGACACTGACAAAAGTGACTTATTGCTGTTTTTCACATGACCACAATGCAGCATCCCCATGGTCACATGCCTGGCAAGTGGTTCATATTTATGACGGTTGCAGGATGATCAGTTTTTGCGACTTTCTGACAAGCAAAGTCAATGGAGAATTCAGATTCATTTAACAACCATGTAACTAACTTAACAAATGCAGTGATACACTGAACAACTGTGGCAAGAAAAGTCGTAAAATGGGACACGCTCACTTAACAAATATTTCACTTAGCAACATAAATTTTGGGCTTAATTATGGTCGTAACTTGAGGACTGCCTATAATTTCTATGCTATGAAGGAAATATTAAAGAAGGAAAGTTCCAGTCCCTGAACAGAAAATATATGCCCACATGAAGGGAAAAAGGTTGGAGATTTTTTGAAAAAAAATCCCAGATAGTGCTGATTGCATGATCTAAAACCAAAGGTGGTAGGTAACCATGGCAACTTTATGACCTATGGACTTCAACCTCCGGAGCTCCGGAGCCAGCTAGAGTTGCCCAACCTTGCCTAAAACCCACCTGTTTTCCATGAGGCATAACAACCACTTGTCTGAAATTGTGTAAGATTTCCTGCTGGAGCAGGGGGGTTGGACTAGAGGACCTCCAAGCTCCCTTCAAACTTTGTTATTCTGTTTCAACTGCATGGCCCTGCTCATCATCTTGGTGTTTATGACTGCAGTGTGCAGATGTCCTTAAGAAAGTGTGTAGATTGTCTAAACTAGTCAAGTGTTATTATTCTCCTAGCTAGGTGATGAATTAACCTGTGGCATGAGATGATTCATTTAAGGATATTCCATTAAATAAGAGAGATTCAACATTCTTAATTCTTCTAGTGCTGAAGGAGAAAAAGCCCATACAAATGATCAGGATTAAGCAGATAATCTATATCCTCTCGCTTTTCTTCCTACAATCACAATATTAAACGTATTAACATCTTAATTGAAAATAGGGCTTCTTTTAGAGCAAACTCTAAAATGGGCTGCTCGGATCAACATAACCATTACTATTACTGGCAATTCTCAACTTACGACCGGAATTGGGACCAGAATTTCTGCTGCTGCTGAATTTCATGGGAGTTGTTCAATCGCACCTGATTTTACAACCTTTTCTGCCATGACTGAATCGCTGCAGCTGTTAATTGAATTGTGCTGTCATTAAGCAACTCCAGCAAAACCCAGCCCCCCATTGACTCTGTCAGAAGCCAGCTGGGAAAGTTGCAAATATGACCTGTGATGACCCGGGGCACGGCACAGAGGTAACACAGGTAACTGGCAGATCAAACTGCCCCTTTATTGCTTCAAAATTCCCCAAACACTCCCACGTTTCTAACAAGTCCCAGAGCAAAGTGATGACACACACACACAAAAACATACACACATATACCTCAAGCAGCCTCTGCCTGCAAATAGTCCAGCCCAATACTGTGAGTACCACAGCTGCAAAGCAAGAAATCCAGCAGGTCAAACTGAGGAATCCAGGAATCAAAGAAGCAAAGCAAGTATCCAGAAATCCAGAAAGAATACAAGGAATTCAGAAAAATTCAAACATCGGCACTCAACACTCCATGAATTCAGTGTTTGTTCCTGACAAACGCCCCTCCACAAAGCGTCTCCTTATGTCTCCCCATTTTCTTTGTAAAGTGGGGTGGAACGCTCTCCTCCCAAGTAGCCAGGTTAGTATGTGCTGTTCTCGCCTTCTCTCCACTCTCCATGGTTGAGGATCAGGAACCTGAGCTCTGTTATTCATATTCACTGCTTAGCTTCTCTTGGTCATCCTGCCCCCATTCCTCCTGTCCTAATCCTGAAAGGAACATTGGCTTACCTGAAGGTTCCTTCTATGTACGCTGCGTGAGAGTCCAAAGCAATGGGTTGTTAACTTCATCTGATTGGCCAGAGACTGAGTTGAATTTGTTTAAACACACCTCCTCTTCCTGTTTAGCTCCAGTTTATTAACGAAGAAGCGGTATTGGAGAAGACGAACTCAATGTGAAAACTGGAAAAAACGGAACAATAACCTCCAGATCCCTGTATATAGACAAAAACAATAAGTGAAAATAGGGAGGGGTTGGACTCTCACGCAGCGTACATAGAAGGAACCTTCAGGTAAGCCAATGTTCCTTCTCCTGTACGCTGCTAAGAGAGTCCAAAGCAATGGGATATACCCAAGCTAAATATCCCTAGGGTGGGAAAGGAAAGATTAGGAAGACTCAGCAACAGGAAGAACTCGCTGCAGGACCCTCCGTCCGAATGAGGCCTCGGCTGAGGCAAATTGGTCCATCTTGTAGTTTTTAATAAATGGCGAAGGAGAGGCCCACGTGGCTGCTCTGCAAATGTCCAAGATAGAGGCCTGGGTGGCCCAGGCAGCTGTGGTGGGCGCGCTGCGGGGGGGGTGTGGAGGGGTGCGGCCTGGAAGATGGTGTTTCTGCTGGTCGTAGGCCATGGAAATACAGGCTTTTATCCACCTGCCTATGGTGGATGGGGAGACTTTGGTGCCCAGAGCCCTTGGTTGAAAGGAAACAAATAGGGATTCTGTCTTCCTGAAAGGAGCTGTTCTGTTGAGGTAAATACGCAGGGCCCTTCTTACGTCCAGCGTGTGCCATCGATGCTCCGATGGATGCTTGGGATGAGGACAAAAATCCGGTAAGATGACTTCTTGAGATCTATGAAAGCTTGTGTTTATTTTAGGAAGAAAGGTAGGGTCTAATCGGAGAATGACTCGGTTAGAGTGAAAAATCAATAAGTCCTTCCTGACCGAAAGGGCAGCGATCTCGGAGATCCTGCGGGCTGAGGTTATGGCTATGAGAAAGGCGACTTTAAAGGTTAAGAGCTTGAGACTGGAGGAGCTCAAGGGTTCAAAAGGGGAAGACGTAAGCTTCTGAAGGACAAGGGTTAGGTCCCAGGTAGGGTATCTGTGTACCGGAGGCGGTCGCAGATTGTAAGCTCCCCTCAGAAAACGTCGGATACGGGGGTGTTGAGAAAGTGTGGAGGTCCCGTCACAGAATAAAACAGTGGCAAGAGCTGCAACCTGCCGGCGGATGGTGTTGGTGGCTAAACCCTTGTCCAATCCGTCCTGGAGGAATTGCAGGATATGTCTAATGGAGGCAGAAGTAGGTTCTATTCGATGTCTAAGACACCAGCGATGGAATGATGACCATGTGGCCTCGTAAATACGCGTTGTGGATGGGCGTCTAGAAGCCAGAAGGGTGGAGATGACCCCCATGGAATGCTTTTCTTTCTTTAGTATCTCCCTGTCAAGTGCCAGACGGCTAGTTGGTAACATTGAGGTTCTGGGTGGAGAATGGCTCCTTGGCGTAGGGAAATCTGATCTGGTGGAATTCGCCAAGGTGGATTGATGGACAGGCTCACCAGATCTGCAAACCAATTCCGTCGAGGCCAGTAAGTGGCTATGAGGAGAACTTCTGCCTTCTGTTCCAAGATCTTTCGTATGACCCTTGGCAGAAGGGGAGTCGGGGGGAAGGCATAAAGAAGGCCCCGGGGCCACTGACATCGTGGAGCATCTGTTCCTTCTGCTCCTGGGGTTTGGAACCTGGAGAAGAACCTTGGAAGTTGTTTGTTGGTCGGGCTGGCAAAGAGGTCTACTATGGGTTGCCCGAATTTGATCGTGATTGTGAGAAACAGATCCGGATGCAGTTGCCACTCTGATTGATCGATGGTCGTCCTGCTCAGCCAATCCGCTTGTGTGTTGGCGACTCCGGATATGTGGGCTGCCTGTAGTGAGAGAAGATGTTTTTCTGCCCACAGGCCTATGGCTGCAGCCTCTTTCATCAATATGCGGGATCGGGTGCCTCCTTGACGGTTCACATGGGCCTTTGTGGTAGTGTTGTCCGTCAGCAGTAGCACATGATGGTTTGATAGCTGCGCTTGGAAGTACCTGAGAGCTAGATGAGCAGCTCTCATTTCCAACCAGTTGATGTCGTTCTTGAGGTCGTTGGGGGACCAGCGACCCTGAGTTACCTGGTCTGATAGGTGGGCACCCCAGCCGTAGAGGCTTGCATCCGTGGTGAGGACGAGACGGCAATGTTCCTGGAATGAGCAGCCCTTTGTCAGGGCTGGAGACAGCCACCACTGTAGAGACTTTCTGACCTTTGGGGGCAGAGGAATTCTGATATCGGTATGGCTGTTGCCTGTTCTTTGGTGTGGGAGAAGTAGCCATTGTAGGGGTCGTGAGTGAAGACGTGCCCAGGGCACGATCGACAGACAAGAGACCATCTTTCCCAATAACTGTGAGAGCAGTGAAAGTGGAACCCTCTTGAGTGCCTTTACCTTTTTTGTCGTGTCTCTCATGTTGAGGAGACGGTCTCGGGAAAGAAACACCTGGCAGGATCTGGTGTTGATTCTTGCTCCCAGATGGACAATTTCGGTCGTAGGCACTAGATGGCTCTTTGCTTTGTTGACCGAAAAGCCGTGATCCTGTAGGGATTGAATTGTTACCTGTAAGTCCCGTAACGCCTGCTGGGCGGAAGACGACAGAATCAATATATCGTCCAGGTAACATTGCATTCTTACTGGAATTGTGCGAAGGTGGGCCGCCACAGCATCCAGAATCTTGGTGAAGGTACGAGGAGCGGAAGATAGACCGAAGGGCAGGGCCCTGTATTGAAAATGGGCTCCGGCATAACTGAACCTGAGAAAGCGTCTGTGGGCTGGTCTGATGGGTACATGTAGATAGGCCTCCTTGAGGTCGATGGATGTTAGATAGTCCCCTCTTCTGATGCTTCCTAAGATTGAATTGAGGGAGTGCATCTTGAATCTGCGATATTTGATGTGAAGGTTCAGTTGCTTCAGGTCTAAGATGGCTCTGGTGCCGCCTGATTTTTTGTCCACTAGGAAAAGAATTGAATAGAAGCCGGTCCCCTGGTGAGGCATGGGAACTGGTTCTATGGCACTGATGGACAACAGGTGTTGAATCTCGTCTTCCATTTGAGCCCTCTTGGTGGGTTCTTTGGGAATCTGGCATTGGATGAATCTCCTCGGAGGATTTGAATTGAATTCGAGGGAGAGACCAAGGGTGATGGTTTGCAGTACCCAGGCATCGGTTGTCGTGTGGGACCAGGTAGGGACGAACTTGGTGAGACGACCGCCGATGGGATCCTGGCCGGGATAGTCATTTGTTCCTGCGATAAGGTCGGAAACCGGATCCACGGTAGGGACGTCTGGTCTGGGATTGCCTGGTCCTGTCACGAAAGGACTGTCTGTCCTGAAACCTGTCAGGGGGAGGTTGGAAGGAACGTTGATAGGCCGGGGATTGGAACCCGGGATCCTGGGTGCAAAAAGGCTGTCTGCGGTAAGGAAGAGAAGGACATCTATCTGAACGTCTGGAGACGTAGGGAAGGATCTTACGTTTGTCTTTTCCCTCAACTAAAATAGGGTCTAGGGCTTCACCAAAGAGAGATCCACCCTTAAATGGGGCAGCCGCTAACCGCCATTTGGTCTTCATGTCGGCTTGCCATTGTCTGAGCCATAACAGCCTCCTGGAGGTGATGCTGGAGGCAAGGGCTCGGGATGCAAATTTTGCAGAATTAAGGGTGGCATCCGCAGTGTATTCAGCAGCCGCTATCAATTTATTTATGTCCTGATGTAATCTGGAATCATCCTGAGGAATCCTCTCCTGCATTTGTCTGAGCCATATCAAAGAGGTTCTAGCAAAGAATGAGGCTGCTGTGGCAGATCTGATAGCCCAGGCAGCCGCTTGATGGGTTTTGCGGGTGGAGAGTTCCGCTCTGCGGTCTTCCGTTCGGAGACCTTCTGCTGCATCTGAAGGTATAATGTTGGAGGAAGAAGCCAAGGTGGCAATTGGGGTGTCTGGTAGGAACCTTGAGGAGGTCCTCAAGATCTTGATCCGTCATGTACATCTTTTGTCTGAGCCACTAGGAGTAGGAATGGCACCAGGGTGACCCCATTGACGTTGGATGGTGTCCAAGAAGAGCTTGGGTGAAGGAATTACCGTTGCTCTGAGACTGGTTCAGTAAAGAGGAATTTGTTGGGGTCTGACAGATCTGAAGCTCCCTCAGATTGGCGTAAGGCAACCCCCATGTTGGCCGTAACTTTTGCCTTGTGTAGTAATGTGTAGAAAAGCTCATGGCGAAAAAGGCCGGTGGGAGCAGGTTTGTCTGGGGCAGACTCTTCGTCTTCAGACAGATTATACTCTGCTATGTCTTCCTCCCCCAAAAAGGAGTCCTCACTATGGTGTGAAGGGGTTGGAGGCGTGTGCAGCGCATAGTCTGGGTGGGTGGCTATCAGAATGGGGTCTTTGGTCAGAGCTGCCCGAAGGAGATGGAGCTGGGAAACCTCTCTGAGTGAAGGCATTGTCAATGCTTTGAGAAATGGTTTGCATGATAAGATGACGTATATCCTGAGAAATGGCAGGATTACTGTCCTCTCTGTGGGAGACTCCCGCTGCTGTGGGAGTGAAGGTGGCAGAAGGTGCCTGATGTGGGGGCTCAGGCATGGCTCTGGAAGAATCTCCAAAAACTGTACAAATTGTTTCCTGGTTTTCTCCTGAACCACTAGGGATAGTGGGAGACCATCCAGGCTGATTTAATAAAGGAGAATCTTCAGTTAGTGGAACAGAAGTTTCCCTGCCTTCCTCTGCTAATCTTTGTTTTGCTTTATCAAATTGCCTATCCAAGGCCCGTTGTCTTCTGGAGGCATCTCTCTCTGCAGCAGCAGAGGTTTGGAGAGAAGTAGAAGACTTAGATTTGGTGGCAGAAGCCCTTGATTTGGATCTGCTCTTGTGAGGGGGAGGAGCCACGCTAGTAAGGTGTCCTTGGGAGGGCGAGGCAGAAGCCCGGGAAGGAGATCTGCTGCGATCCGCCATCTTGGAAATGAGGCCTAGTGGTTATCAGAGGCCTTGGAATATATGCCCAAATAATATAGTGGCCCTGATCTGAGAATCCTGGAATAAGATCAAACAATAAGGGCCAGTTAGCACCAAGCTGACACCACAGCTGGATTCAAAGCATTCAAAGGCTGCATGGGGGGTTGCTTTGGGGGGGGGTCCCCAAATGGCGCGAAGCAGGCACCACTGCTCCTATAGCGCCCTTTTTACTGCAGCGTTGGCAGGGGGAACTAGCCTCCGACACCACGGATCTTTTTCTCCACCCCTGCAGGCGCGAAGCCGACACCACGGCTTCTCCTGCGCTCCGCTGGCCTCCACTTACAGTTTGGTGAGGTCCAGCGATGTCCGTTCCTCAAACCGGCGATTCTACGAGGCTTGAGAGGCTTGGAATGTGAAAAAATGGCCGCCGGCCTTCGGGCGGCTCAGCTGAGCGGCGCTGGGCTGCGCGCACGAGCCTCTTTCCTTGCCGCTCCGGCTCCCAGCAGTCAAGAAAAAACAATTGGGCACTTTAAAACTTTTTTTAAGAATTTTTCCTAATTTATTGAAGTCCTATGAGCTGATAAAAGAGTCAAAAGCAATGGAGCTAAAGGAGGTAGTCTCTCTATGGCCGACTGAGTTAATAAACTGGAGCTAAACAGGAAGAGGAGGTGTGTTTAAACAAATTCAACTCAATCTCTGGCCAATCAGATGAAGTTAACAACCCATTGCTTTGGACTCTCTTAGCAGCGTACAGGAGAAGGCCCTGACCTGACTGGGCCTATTCTTCCACATTTTCCTCCAAAGCCAACAAAGCCTCCCCCTCAATCTCTGTCGGTTCCAGTTCGTCTTCCCCTGCAGATTCAGGCTCCGACGGGGGCATGACAGTGATCACATGATTACAGAAACCCTGCAACCGTCATAAATACATGTCAGTTTCCAAGCACACAGATTTTGATGACATGATTGTGGGGATGCTGGGACAGTCGTAAGTGCATGGATGGGTTATAATCTGTTTTTTTTCAGTGCCATTGTAACTTTGAATGGTCACTAAATGAATGTTGAGGCTGTAGTTTGATTACAAAATCAACAGCTCTTTAGGACAAAGATGACTAAAAATCCCCATGGAGTATACTGTACATCAAATTATCTCTGTAGTATTAAACTGCAAATGGCTTAGCAGGCATCTTCTCAGAGATAAAATATGATAAATATGTGTGATCATAGAACAAGTGGAAGAAATAACAGGATTAAAGGTTAAAAAGACCAATTTTTCTTAAGCAATGCCAAAGTCATACTCATTTATCTATCAACATCCAAATACCGGTAAAATATAGTTTACGTGCAATCCAAAAATGAAATCTAGCAATAGTTTGTGAATTAAACTAAGCCGTGAGTATGGATCATACACATTTTACATAAATGGGCACAAGACCTGATGGCAGAAGCCCAATAAAACTGCTGCAGGAAAAAGAAATGTACTAATATGGAATGAAAGAAACATTTATTCTGTACAATGTTTAAAGATATATATGGAATATATATCAAGCGTGGTCAATATTTGTATACATATGAAATTGTTGTTGCTAGTTGCGAAGTCGTGTCCAACCCATCACGACCCCATGGACAACGTTCCTCCAGGCCTTCCTATCCTCTACCATCCTCTGGAGTCCATTTAAGCACACGCCTACTGCTTCAGTGACTCCATCCAGCCACCTCATTCTCTGTCGTCCCTTTCTTCTTTTGCCCTCAATCGTTCCCAGCACTAGGCTCTTCTCCAGTGAGTCCTTCCTTCTCATTAGGTGGCCAAAGTATTTCAGTTTCATCTTCAGGATCTGGCCTTCTAAAGAGTAGTCAGGGTTGATCTCCTCTAGGACTGACTTGCTTGTTCGCCTTGCAGTCTAAGGGACTCGCAGGAGTCTTCTCCAGCACCATAATTCAAAGGCCTCAATTCTTTGGCACTCAGCCTTCCTTATGGTCCAACTTTCACAGCCATACATTGCAACTGGGAAAACCATAGCCTTGACTATACGCACTTTTGTTGGAAATTGTAGGAAAATTTAAATTTGCACGGATACGCTTATGTTCATACAGAATCCACACAGAGCAATGTTGCATTTCTAAACGTTTTCTTTTTTAGTCCTGGATTATAAAGATTTGCCTGTTCTCCAAGGAATTTAAAAAATTCAAATTTAAGCCTGATGCTTTTGAGTGGTTTAGTTTTATTGGTTGCTTTTTAACACTAATCTGTATTGCATTCTATTGTGTTGACTTTAGCATTTCTGCATTTTAAAGTTAACATTTTTCCCTCTCGCATTATTGTTCTTTTAAAAATGATTATAATGTATAATCCTTGGAGAATTTGCCTTATTTATTTGTAAATACTGAATAAATAGATATAATAGTAAGGCTTAGATGTTGCATGGATTTTCTTGTAACATTAAATTGTCTTTCTTGGACACCATTATTTCAAAATTAAGAAGATAATGTAAATTAGATAAATACAGAGAGAGAGAGAGCAGATGGGAATTGTAACAGAAGAAAGACATATGATGATTAACAAGTGTTGGTCTACGGGTATAAATGTAATACTAAATATATACACCTAACCACAAAAGTGCACGCCCAGAGTTAAGCCTAGTTTGGTTGTAAACCCTGCTCATTGGCATCTTATATGTTAAAAATAAGTCTGACATTCAAGCAAGAATGTAATGAAGTAACATAATTGGCATTAAGAAATATGTCTCTGGCTATTGCTAATATTCCCTTTTCTCCCTAATTGACCTAATACATTCAGCAATGTATAATCTGAGCCAGATGCAGAAGGTACATTTTCTTTGCTGTTAAAAACTATCTTCAACTTGCCTACAAATTGGTTTCAGAAGGTCCAAAGCTCATAATACAACCAATGCACTCAGCCAATAAGAAGGTGCCAAGATAGCATTTTGCCACAATTCCCTAGACTTCTCTTCTGTAGAACTGTGACATTCTAAGTAAGAAGATTAAATTAAACTGATTCCTTGAGTTTACTAGCTTGGCGCTACATGAACCCTCTCACTTCTTATCAGCATAAACCAGATATTTATTGTAACAATAAGGATGTTTTGGTCTGTTTCACTTTCACTGAAGCCTCCAGATATTAAATGAGATCTCTTACTTTCCTACAATGCAATTTAAAGAGACACATTGGGGGGGAAAAATGGTAGGTGTTAAAAGGTTAAGTTCCATTAATTCCAAGGAATGTTATTTCCTTCTTCCCCTTCAGTTGTGAGCCATAAATCTGCAAATTATAATAGGATGGTCCAGTTAATTCCATAATCACATACAAGAAAAGGGGAAAAAAACCCAAGAAGGAGATTATCTGGTTTACATTTTCTCTTGCTCTTCTCTGAGTCCAGGAAAATCCACCTTACACATATTGAAACATCAATTCCCTAAACCTAGCAGTCTAAGCTAAAAACTACATTATGCTATTTTTTTAAAAATTAAATATTTATTTAAAACATTTATGTAGTCAGCCTTCTTATAACCAATTTTGGGGAATTTTTAATCCAAGAGAAGACTGGGGGTGGGGAGGGTCCCAATCAATGAATAAATTACAAAAGAATACTTTCTAATCAGGTAAACCCAATCCTCCTTTTTCTTTTACATCTTGTAACACTTCATATTTAACTCGTGGATTTTTTTCCCTCCCTGCGACACAGATTTAGATATATCTTTCTGCCATTGTTTAATTTGCATATCAGTTGTCAAAACAGATATTGTCTGTAACAGAAAAAAACATTCTAGGCAAAACATTAATCTTAATCACAGGAATCCTTCCCGACAATGACAGCTATATTTTCTGCACAATTTCAGTATTTACAATAATGCTGGAGACATTTTGTTCTGCAGCAAGCTAGCATCTTCTTTAGTGTTTAAAATTTAACTAATAATTAAAAAATAAAATCCAATTGAATATTGAGTCCACTGGTACCAGAGGTGGGTTTCAGCAGGTTCTGACCAGTTCTGGAGAATCGGTAGTGGAAATTTTGAGTAGTTTGGAGAACCGGTAGTAAAAATTCTGACTGGCCCCGCCCACATCTATTCTCTGCCTCCCAAGTCCCAGCTGATCGGGAGGAAATGGGGATTTTGCAATATCCTTCCCCTGCCACGCCCACCAAGCCACACCTAGCAAGCTATGCCGTGCCCACTAAGCCACATCCATAGAACCAGTAGTAAAAAAATTTGAAACCCACCACTGACTGGTACCTCACAGGAACCATGCTGGAGACCCACCCAGATTGTTGGAGACAATATGCTGACTCTGTAAACAGCTTAGAGAGGGCGGTAAAGCACTGTGAAGTGGTATTTTAGTCTAAGTGCTATTGCTGTAGGCTGTGAAGGTTAAACATTATTTTTCAAGTTGTGAGTTCATTTCCCCTCACTGTATGCTTGTGACACTCTAGAGTACATTGCACAGCATGGTTTGACAATCATTTAAAGGCTTATAATACAGGTAGCCCTCAACTTACAAACATTGTTTAGTGACCAAAGTTACCACAGCACTGAAAAAAGTGACTTCTGACTGTTTTTCACACTTACTGTACGACCATTACAGCATCCCCATGGTCAGGTGATCAAAATTTGGATGCTTGGCTTTGGCTCTTATTTATGATGGTTACAGTTTCCCAGAGTCATGTGACCATCTTCTTGTGACCTTCTGCCAAGCAAAGTGTCAGCTTTGGAAGCCATACTAGGCCGAGGGCTTCCGCGCTGCCACTTTCTCCTGTGTGGGAAAGTGGGAGGGGGTGGGTTTAGTAGAAGGGGCCATTAGACATAATAACATTCTTCCTGCCGGTCAAGGTCAGGCCAGGACTGCATCTGGAGAAGGAGTGGTTGGAGTGATGTCTCGAGATGGGATGGTTGGCGATTGGAGCATGTGATCGGCAGAGGGGTCAGGAGGGTGGTGGTTTTAGAGTGTGTTTCTCTGTGGGAAGACCCGGATCATCCAGATCCGGATATTCCCCAGTTGTGCCAGTTTACCTATCTTAGTAAAAGAACTTTGAAAGATGTTTGCTTCGGAGTCTTTACTTGAAGAGGGGGTTTTCTGGAATGCTGACACAAAGTCAATGGGGGAATCCAGATTCACTTAACAACCATGTTACTAACTTAACAACTGCAGTGATTCACTTAACTGTGAAAAGAAAATCTGTAAAAGGGGGTATTATTCACTTAAGAACTGTCTCGCTTAGCAGTGGATTTGTTGAGCTCAACTATGGTCATAAGTTGAGGACTACATGTAACCATATTACATTGCATGCTACACCATATTTCAAGTACAAACGTTCAAGTACAAACAGAGTAAGGAAACTCTAAAAGCATTATTTAAGAGTTGCTGTTGCATCTAGTATTTAATTCTGCATGATTCTGGGAGAACAGTGGTTTCCCATTCTAGGGTGTAGTCCAGAATCTCCAAAAGGAAAGTCAGTAAAAATAACCTTTTGAGTTTCGTTGCAAGTAAAATGTTTGGACTATTTCCCATTTGAGATTTGTCTGAACCATAGCCATTTTTACTCCTGAAAGAATATAAACACTCTAAAGTGCTTGAAACCTGTTTTTTTTTATAGGAAATACCGTAAAATTAAATGGCATATATTTTTTTTTACCCAGTCACTATAAATTCGCTTTAAGAGTACTGTCTGTTTTAAATAAAACTTGTTTAAATTAGAGCTCAACCAAAGTAATTAGTCTAATATATAGTTGTAAAGAAAAGGAAGTCTCATTTTAAATAAAATAACACAGAGAACATTTCTGGAAAAACAACGAACCTTTAAGAGATAAAATCGCACTCTTTTGTTTCCTACGAACCGAATACAAATGCTTTTTTCCCATGATTTGAAGGGAAGCAGCTACGCACTAAAAAGATGTGCTAGAAAGAAGAACTGTTTAATATTTGCAGTAGCTTAATCTTTCTCGCTTGCTGTGTGATGTATTACCAGAGATCATTCTAACATCTTCTCTGCTTTATTTGACAAACACATTACAAAAATGAACCGCAGAAAGACTAAGTATACAACATATGAACTGCAGGGGCCATCAAAAATGCTTGTTACTTGTGTGGTGTGCTTCATCATGTGGGCTTGCAAGTATTCAAGTGTGTGTCCTCAACAGTCATCCTACATGACTCTTCATCAATCTGGGTGCACCCCAGATGTGTGAGATTCCACAATGGCTATGCTGACTGGGGAAGTCCAAATGCATCAGGAAAGTGTCCAGATTGGGAAAAACTGTTTCAATAGAGTACCTTGACAATAATAGTACAGGTAACCCTCGACTTAACAACCACAACTGAGTTTGAACAAGACAGTTCAGTAAGTTTGCCCCATATTATGACCTTTCTTACCACAGTTGTTCAGTGAATCACTGCAGTTGTTAAGTTGGTAACACGGTTGCTAAGTGAACCTGGATTTCTGTCTTGTCAGAAAGTTGCAAAAGGAGATCGCATGACCCCAGACAATGCAACCATCATTTTACCAGGTCCGCCTGGTTCGCCAGTTGCGCCCCTTTCTGGACCGGGATGCCTTATGCACGGTCACTCATGCTCTCGTCACTTCTCGCCTGGATTATTGCAATGCTCTCTACATGGGGCTACCCCTGAAGTGCACTCGGAGACTTCAGCTAGTCCAGAATGCAGCTGCGCGGGTGATTGAGGGAGCCCCACGTTGCTCCCGGGTAACACCACTCCTGCGCAGTCTGCACTGGCTACCTGTGGTCTTTCGGGTGCGCTTCAAGGTTTTGGTTACCACCTTTAAAGCGCTCCATGGCTTAGGGCCCGGGTACTTACGGGACCGCCTGCTGTTATCCTATGCCTCCCTTCGACCCGTACGCTCCCACAGAGAGGGTCTCCTCAGGGTGTCGTCCGCCAAGCAATGCCGGCTGGCGGCCCCCAGGGGAAGGGCCTTCTCTGTTGGAGCACCTACTCTCTGGAACGACCTTCCCCCCGGTTTGCACCAAATATCTGACCTTCGGACCTTTCGTCGGGAATTAAAAACTCACTTATTTATTCAAGTGGGACTGGACTGATTTTTTAGACTTTTTTTTTTTTTTTTTTTTATATAAAAAGTTTTTATTGGTCAAAAAAGATTTATGCAAATACATATCAGGTATGGTAAATTTTCATTTTTCTTATACATGATAAGAATTTTACTCAAAATTTTAAACACATACAACAGCCATATGGCAAGCAGGTGATACGAAGTAGCTAAGTTTCAATCTTACATATACAATAAGGAAGGGTCAAGAATAATCAGAATATCATACAAAAGAGAATAAGGAAAACCAACACAATACCAAATATCTTTATCACTTCCTAGTTTTGGATCTCAGAACTCTGGGCTCAGCCTGACCCAATTCCAGGGCCGCAACAGCGCAGCCGCCTCCGCCCCATGGTCTATAACCTCCTTCTTCAATTCCTGGGTCATCTAAATCCAGGAGGGCTTTGTGTTCCTCCACGAGGCCGCAGCCTCCGCAATTGTACTAATTTTTTCGTAATGCCCTCCCGGAAAATCATCAATCCTCTGGCATCAGCCATCTGAAGCCCACTCCTTCTGGTACAATTTGCTTGATAAAAGTAATATTTCTTTCTCATTTCACGACCTGTCTGGGAATCTGCCTCAGAATGGCTATCTCCTGCCCCTATAAGTCAGTGCCCCACTCCTATGTTTTCTAAGAATTTCATCTCTCGCCTCTTTTCACAAATTTGACATGAACCTCTCTAGGAACTGCATGCGTGCATATTGTGAATTAACTCTATAAACTCGATCCACATCCCAATTCATAAAATCAATACCTCTCCCAAGAAATTCTCCCAACAGTTTAGTCACAACATCTCTCAAGTCTTCTTGGTCCACTTCTTCCAAATTTTGAAACCTAAGGCAATAAGACATTTTATCCATCTGTAGTCCAAGCACAGCATTGCTTGTCGCCTCCTCTTTTCTGCACTGCCCGCATCTCACCCTCGAGACCTTCCACTTTCTGCTTATTTTCTGCTGAGACTTGTTGAGTATCCTTTAAATCCTTTTGGATAGTCACAATTTCTGCTCTTATTTCATCCAGTTTCTTGTCCATATTAGATAACTTTTCCAGAATTCTCCATTTCTCCAGCAGTTGGTCTCTGACCTTTGCCATTTAAAAAAAATTTTCAAAATCCTCAGGCAAGCACAGTATCCTTATAATTTCCTCCGGATCCACCAGGGGCACTCACAGGAGCAACGAGTCCAGAGTACAGTTAATCAACCAGGAAGTCAAGGGAAGTGATGTCATCAAGATTCTCATAGTGAAGGCGGAAGCTGGACGCCACCATTGTTCTCAGAGGAGGGGGGCCTCAAACCTCCCTCCTAAATTTCTCCATCACCTCTTCTCCAGAGCTCCACAAAACCGTAATCTTGTTATTTTAAGTTCTCCTCTCCAAAGTGATTCAGATTCTTCCAGTCGCAGGGGAGAAAACCCCGCACCGGAATACTCCACCACGCTTGCCGATATTCCTTCCTTCTTCATTCCTCAATTCTTCTCCGCTCCTGTTCACCACCAGGCTGCTGCAATTATAAATCCAAAGCCCCGGTGTCACCGGGCACAGCGGCCCAGGCGACGACCAAATTAATGGCCGCGGCCTGTAGCCTCCGAACCCCGCCGAGCCTAGGACGCGCCAGCATCGGTCCCCCCAGTCCTGTATATCGGCTGGGAGACCCCTGGCGAGCCGTCCGTGCGGCAGGTGTCCTTTTCGGAACACCTGGCCCCTAAGGGCCTCGGCGGCGGCCGGATTCGGACACTGGAGGCAGGAGAAGCCTTCCAGACGTCCGTTGCCCCTGGACACCGGAAGTCGTCTCTTTAGACTTTTTAAATTTCTAAATTTTAATTTTAAATTTTTAAATCTTCTGTAATTTTATATGGGGTATTTTAGGTTTGTCAATTTGACGGTTTTAATTCGGCCACCATTGAATAAGTTTTTTAAATTGATTTTTAACTTTGTATATTTATTGCTTTTTATCTTGGCTGTACACCGCCCTGAGTCCTTCGGGAGAAGGGCGGTATAAAACTTTAATTAATAAATAAATAAAATAAATAAATCATAAATACATGCCGGTTGCCAAGCATCTGAATTTTGATTACCTGACCATGGGGATGCTGCATCCGTCATGTGAAAAATGTTCATAAGTCATTATTTTAAGTGCTGCTCTAACTTCAAATGATCGCTGAACGAATGGTGGTAAGTTGAGGACTACCTGTATGCAAGTATTCCTGGTGGGAATAATGCTCTTCTCATAAAAAAGGGAAGAGTTGGAACATCTGGGAAAAAATAAAACTATACTAAGAGATGACAAAGATAGGAACTACACAGAGATGGTATTCAGCTGGTTCGGAACGGTTTACTCAAACCGGTAGCAGAAATAGTGGGTGGGCCCGCCCATCCGCCCATCCGCCCATCCGCCCACGCTCTATGCCATCCTATTTAGGCATGGTTTTCAGGCTAGGAGCATGTGCAGAAGGCATGCACGTCAGCAAATCGCATGAGCGGAAGGCTTGGCACATGCGTGAACGCGCACATGCTCACCTTTGCGGACCAGTAGGGAAAATAAGTGAATACCTCCCCCGGGACTACTGAGGGCAAGCAAAAAAGGCAGATAGGATGAGAAGAAGAGATGACAAAGCTGGGAAGAGAGACTGGTAGGACCACCAGAGCTAGACATGCAAGCAATCCATCCTTTACATTCCTACCTCTCATATATTACATATACAAGGTATGTATAAAAATTGCATACAATCCATTTGTGTAAAATACAGAGAATGAAGAAGGGGGGAAAATCAGTTTCTTAGCCACTTGGGGTTAGCCATTTACTGTTTGCAATAAAAAGAAAGTGGTTCTTAATAAAGGAGACTATTTGTAGCTCAGGGTTGAAATGAGGATCCTTGATGAGGGTCTATCCAAGCTTGGTTGTTTTCTTGCAGACGTTTCATTACCCAAACTAGGCAACATCCTCCTATTCTATTTCTAGAAATAGAAATAGTGTAGTCTGCAAAAAAAATAACCAAGGACCCCACAAAATGGTTCTCACCAAATATTTTTATTTATTTTTTACCCTGCCTTTATTATGTTTGCAAATAACACAAGGCGGAAAACACATTCAACACACTTTCCTCTTCCTATTTTCCCAACAACAACTTTGTGAGGAGAGTTGGGCTGAGAGAAACTGACAGGTCTCAAAGTCACCCAGCTGGCTTTAGCGGCTAAAGCGGGACTTGAACTCACAGTCTCCCGCTTAAGAAGGAAAGCTTCTGAATTCACAAAATGATAGAAGAGGCAACTCACAAAACATCCACTGATCAGAAAGCAAATTGATGTAAAAATTTTCTTGCCAGGCCCTTCAACTTTTTGCTCTCTCCTAGATCCAAGATATATTCTTAAAAAAGGACTATAAGGCTAAAATCTGATTTGACTGTTAACCTTCAGGAGTTATTCATGATTAAAGAATTATGCAAGTGGAATAAAAACATACATTCATATGCATTTATTACAGTTGCATAATTCTTTAATCAAGAACAATTTCTTGATTGCTTTTGGAAAGAAACAGCTGGAGCAAGAGATTTGTGGATTCTAAAGAATCACATTCTTATGGAAGTGAACCTCCAGATACGAGTCCCCAGAATAAAGCTACAGGTAGTCCTCCACTTACGACCCATTCGCTTAACAACAATAGAACATTACAACAGTCTCTGAGTGACTTATAACCCAATCCTCGGTTATAACCATCCTATCTCCCCCTACAGTCACATGATTTCAATTAGGGAGTTTAGCAACTGGTTCACATTTGTGATGTTGCAGCATCTTGTGGTCACATGATCATCATTTGTAACTTTCCCAGCCAGCTTCCAACAAAAATAGCCAATTGGGGAAATCGCATTTGCTTAACAGCTGTGTGATTCACTTAACAACCAAGTGATTTACTTCATGGTTAGGATAAAAAAAGTGGCTTGTTAGTGAAACATGTAACATATAAATTGAATAAATAAATACATGAACACAAATAAAAATGATCATAAAATTGGGTCCACACCACATCACTTAGTGATTGAAATTCCGGTCCAAACTGTGGACGTAAGTCAAGGACTACCTACATAAAGAACTAGGAGAATTTATCAATATACAAAGTAAATTCTAATTCCCCAAAGGTCCTCATTCCCCTGAGTTTCTTCACTATCTAAGGCAGCCTGCAAGCTGCCTTAGCTTGCTGAAGCTTTTTAAATGATCATCTACTTTACTTTTGAATAGAGCACACTCCGGGTACTCATCTGTTGGTTTGTTTTTTTTCTTTTAAATTTCGTTTTGATTTGCCTCTCTTTTCTAAAATTGTTTTTCCGTCTGGAATTCTCCTTTGCTACACTGTCTCTCCCCTACCATTTTCCTTTTTGAATAAAGCTTTTTAAATGTACTTTGGTTTTTGCTGCAAACATTGATTTGGCAAAAGTAAGCCAACAACACAAAAAGGAGAACTCGTCTTTCTCACTCACATGGTACAATAGGTTTTTCTTTTATGAAGTGCATTATAAATAATGTACTCCCTTTGCATCTTCTAATTACTTACTTCCCTCTAGTGCAGAGGTCTCCAACCTTGTCAACTTTAAGACTTGTGGACTTCGAATCCCAGTTTCTTTTCTTAACAAAGAAAGTACAGTGGTACCTCAGTACTCATCATTAATTGGTTCCTGGAGGTGCGATGAGTGCCAAAAATGATGAATACCAAACAATTTTTCCCCCCATAATATAGTGAGTCACAAGGCAGCCAATACCAAGAAGGAATAGGCGTGACATGATAGCAGTGTTCCAATATCTCAGGGGCTTCCACAAAGAAGAGCTAGTCAATCTATTCTCCAAAGCAACTGAAGACAGGACAAGAAGCAATGGATGGAAACTAATCAAGGAGAGAAGCAACCTAGAACTAAGAAGATATTTTCTGACAGAACAATTAATTAGATGTAAGCATCATTTGTTCAGTGCTGCCATAACGTCAGTCACTGAATGAATGCTCTAATGTCAAGGACTATCTATACTAGTTTAGAGGCTGAATACCAACTCACGAATGAATTGAAACAAGCAGTGAGGAAGCTCTAAGTAAATGTGGCTATTAGTTTTTCCTTCTTCCTGATCCACTTTTCACTCTTTTGTTTCTGATCTTTTCTTCTCTCTTTCTGTCTCTTCAGGTAGCACACTGCCACAGAAACAGATCTCAAGATCAAAAATATAATATTAATATTATTTATAATATTTTAAATGGTAAAATACTATTTTCCTCAAAATTATTAGATGAATATTATATTTTACACAACTGTTGTGAAATAGAGAACACTGATGTTTAAGACCAGATTACTTATTCGTCATTAAATATTTGAAATAAATATTCAGCTTTTATGTCTCTCTTATTAATTGAGCCTGTTGTGTGCTTTCTTTTCACCTTACGAAATTACAAAACTATGATAGGCATAGTTCACGTTTTGCATCATACACAATAAACAATAAGAAAATCTCTGCTCCTGAACTGATTACACAGCTAAGAATAACTAATCTTGACCTTTTTAGATATTGAATGATGGAAAGATAGAAACTCTTTTCTATTCAAAGGATTGTTAATAACCTTGCAAATCCAGTAATTGAAAACTCAGTCACATTTTTAAGAAGTTGGGGGTAAAGGTAAGAACCAGATATTGTAAAATAATAGGAGAAACAACAATGAACACATGAATGCCCTGTGCGGTATGTAAGGATTGGGTGTAAAGCAGGGTGTCAAATTTGCGGCCCACGAGCCGGTTGCGTCACGTGCAGGCCCCGTCCCCGCCCAGTTTAGCAAAGAGGAAAAAAGTCCCGATAGTCACATCTCGCCACTGTGACGACACAAATTTGACACCCCTGGTGTAAAGGGAAGCTCATATTTAAGCTTATAATAGGGTTAGGACAACTGAGTAATAATGCTCCTCAATGTCAAAAACCTGGCTGAAGAAGACCTCTTTGAATGGTCCCAGTAAGAAGACTGGCTTTATTTACACTCCATGTTCTTCACTTCTTCAAGCCACAGACGTTTCCTTATATTAACAAGAGTAAGCATGCCTCCTAGCTGAGAACTGACTACTATCTAATAGTCACATGAAGTAGCAGATTATAGAAGGCAGATGGATTATCCTTGAAGGACAGAGGAAGAGCTTCTATAAAGCATAGCATAGCAATAGCACTTAGACTTTTATACCGCTTCACAGTGCTTTACAGTCCTCTCTAAGCGGTTTACAGAGTCAGCATATTTCCCCCAACAATCTGGGTCCTCATTTTACTGACCTTGGAAGGATGGAAGCAGTGGTGGGATTCAAGTAATTTAACAACAGGTTCTCTGCCCTAATGATTTCTTCCAACAACCAGTTTGCCAAACTACTCAGAAAGTTAGCAACCGGTTCTCCCGAAGTGGTGCGAACTGGCTGAATCCCACCACTGGATGGAAGGCTGAGAAAACTAGATGAAAGAGAACTGAACCCAGGCCAAGAATGTAAGGTGAGTTTAGGTAGTTCTCACTTAACCACTGTTCAAAGTTACAATGGACCTCCCAAGAGCTATGACCCTGTCCTGAAGTTCTGATGAAGTTCACTCTCACAGTCATATGTAGGCATTTTTGGGGTTTTGCAACCAGCTCACATTAACACCGTTTGCAGTATTCTAGAGTCATGTGACAGCTATTTTCCGCAGTTTTTGCAGGTTTATTTCCAATTTTCAGCAAAAAAAAAAAGCCCCAAGAAAACACTCACTGAAAAAATGGGTTCATTTAATAACTGCTGCAAAAATATTAAGGTTATAAAATCTGGTGCAATCATGTGGTGATCTACGATTATAATTATGGTCTCAATTACAATCATAAGTTAGGACTAACTGTAAACATCACAGAGAAATTCCTGCCTACTTCATATGAAAAGGAAGTACACTCAGAATTGCAAGGTTATGGTACTACAGTTTTAGAATTTTTATATATATGTTTTTTATAATTTTGCTATTTTAGCTGGCAGGGTCCAGGGGAAGAACCTGTGGCCTAAACCCTCTGGAATATCCACACTCCTGGCCTTCTTCAAGAGCTTAAAAACGTTGTTCTACCAGCTGGTCTTTGTTTATAACAATGGTCTGCCAACGTTGGGAGGTGGCTAACCAAATAAAGAAAATCCCATCCCCAGACCAGCCATCATCTTGGTTTTTACTTTTTCTATTCAATTTTTCTATTTTTAAAAAATGTTTTCCAGAACTTTTTAACTTTTTATTATATTTTACTATATTTTTAACATTTGTTATATGACCACAATTGGGAAATTGGGAATCTTTATCTCATTTGATGAACGAAGCAAAATGCCCAGATTACTGTGTCACTCAACAACTGCAATCCGGAATTCCCAGTTGCAGTCATTAAGCAATCTCCCAACAAAGTGAACGGAGCAAAAGAGAGACCAGCTGAGTTCAATTCCCCTCCGTGCATGGGAGAGAATCGCTCCAGCAGATTGAAAGAATCCTCAGATCTTCAGGATCTGACTTCCATTTCTGCAGCCCTTTGGAGAACTTACTCTCCACTCCCTACATGGAGGAGAACTCCTTAAAAGGATCTCCTTCAGGATCTGACTTCCATTTCTACAGTCCACAGGAGGAGTTCACCTCCCTCAGCAGCCAGCCCTCTTGCTCTTAAAGGGCTACCTGTGGGGTACAAGTGTAAATCTCAGCTAAACATAGAGTCAGATTCCTTCCTTCGAAAAGGAGTGCCTGTGGCTGAAATTCCCTCCCAGAAATTCCCTCACTCTCAAAGAACTGCCTGGTGGGAGGGAACTTACAAGCTTCCCTACCGGCTTTTTCTATTGACTTTCTGGGAAACTGGCAGAGAAGATTGCAACTGGTGATCACTGGGGCACTTAGCAACTGGTTGTAAGTGTGAAGAGGCTGGCAAGCATCCTGATTGTGATTATGACCATGGGTGGGGGGGAGGGGAAATGGTTTACCGTGATTGGAAGTGCTTCACTGGGCAAAAACAATTTCTGAGGCCATTTTACCTTCAACCTATTGAATGACTATTCATAAGTTGAGGTAGTCCTCGACTTACAACAGTTTGTTTAATGACCATTCAAATTTACAACGGCACTGAAAAAAGTGGCTTGTGACCATTTTTCACTGCTACGACTGTTGTGGCATCCCCATGGTCACGTGATTTACATTCGGATACTTGACAACCGGTTCATATTTATGATGGTTGTAGTGTCCCTGGGTCATGTGACCCCCTCTTGCAACCTTCTGACAAGCAACGTCAAACCAAATCAAGTTTATTACAGTCAAAGACCAGAGATCTGGTTTGATTTGATTTGATTTGACAAGCAAAGTCAGTAGGGAAGTCAGATTCATTTAACAACCGTGTTACTAATCAGTAGATTAGTGATTCACTTACCAAATGTGGCAAGAAAAAATGTAAAGTAGGACACAACTCACTTAACAAATTTCTCACTTAGCAACATAGATTCTGGGCTCAATTGTGGCTGTATGTCGAGGACTACCTGTACCTATATAAAAAATGTTAAGTGTTATGTTGCTCAGATCAATGGAATGTAAGTTACCTGTGATTAAGTGAAATCATGCTGTTTTATTGGTCTTATGCTAAGCAAGACTAACTGCAAATCCACCTCATTGATTTAAACAGCATAGTTAAGCAACAACTTACATTACTCTCACTTTATTTAATAGAATTCCAAACTGATCAACGTTAAATGGACTCTTCCTAACCAGTCTAATAGCTGAAACAACAACTAAAATGTAAACAAGTGGTAAGGAAGCTAATTAATTTGTTCTTGAGCTGTAGGCAAAATCATAGTCTCTAAATAATGGAAACACACCATTTGTGGTGATTAGCCTGGCATCAATCAAACATACTTTTTATCCACTTGAATGCATTACTGTGAAGTGTTGTCTCCAAGACCATACAAAGTGATGTGAGTTGGATACAGCGCTGAGGCCAAAGCTCTTCAATCCACTTCTTACAATATCACACCCAATAGTACAGGCTCGTAGGTTTGCCTCTTCTGGAAATACTTTCAAATTTTGTGTTACATTTCTCGTTTGTACCTTCTGTTAAGTGTGACCACCAAACTTACTTCATTTCTTAGGCACACTGAGCCTGAATACTTTCCTCCTAGTGCTATACTTGAGGAATTTCTAATAAGAAGTTAAGGAGGAAACAGTTCCACACATAAAATGCCTAGGGTTAGTTCAATGCCCATTAGGCCATTTAATAGCTTCTTTGTCAGCAAGCTTTTCTCTGTGAGCAAAAATCCAGAGGAATCACGGATGCAACTGGAAATGTTATTAGTACCCTTCTGTTTTATCCCATTTCTGCACGAAGTACATTTTGATAGTACTGAGGAGAAAGTACAATACGTTTTAACTCTCTCACTCACAAATATAAGGTTGCATTCCCCACCCCCCCGAATGCATAATTTCATTTTTTTTCAGTTTTTAATCTAGTTTTTCTAAACTTTTGAGATTTTTTATGCATGAAGCGAGTAAAAAAAAAACAAACAGAAAAAAAGAAGGGAAAAGATATATTTAGTTTGAAAATTATTGCCAAATAGTTTGCCTCCTAAAATGAGGAGGACGGGCAGGAGTATTTGTAAAAATAATATGTATATGTATAAAAAACTCTTATTTTATGACCCTGTAATCCCTTAATTCGGCATATTTATTTAGCATCTAGCAAATTCATGGTTCAAATGTTAATGTCCAGTCCACCCAGCCGTTCAAGGACGGGGTGGGCGGGCCTATGTTGAAAAAAACAGACACTGAGCCGGTGTAAGCTCTTGATGGACATTTGGATACAATGTGGTGGATATTTTGTCGAGAAACATCACAGTCACATTGAGGCTAGAGACAAGACCCCACTTAAACAATGAGTCTTGGCAGACACCATGTTGGGTACGGGTCCTGTTCAGAGTTCAAATCCTGGCACCTTTTGTGTAGGGTCATCTACATAACTGCCTGTACAGCGGCCCATTTGGCTCTCCACTGTGTGACATCAAAGTTATTAGACAGCTGTTGAGCGAGTGCCAGAGGGGGCTTCCTGGATTTAAGCCTGCCAATTGATAGATGAGGAAGATCAGCGTGCACAGGAAGAAGTGGGTTTCTCATAGTTTTGCTGTGCTCCTTCATTAAGGCTTCCTGCCTTCGTAGGGCTGGTGGTGCAATGTGGCTGAAGATGGGGAGCCAGCAAGTAGTAGATTTTATGCAACTGCATAATCTGCAATGATCCTCATTGTACCATTTAGTCGAGCATCGATCTTGCTTGTGTGGCAGCTATTAAGCCAAACAGGGGTGTGGTATTCAGCTGTGGAGTAGACCAACCCTAGTCCTGATATTCTAAGACTAGAGGCTGAGGTTCCACATCTTGGTCCTCTTAGTTTCTGAAGTAAGTTGCTCCTGGTATTGATTTAGCAGTCAAGTTCTCTAGGTGTTTCTTATAGGAGAGGGTCCAATCCAATGTTATTCCAAGGTATTTGGGGTAGGGATCATAAGGGAGTAGGCTGTTATTCAGGTAGGCCTTTGGGGTGGCACTGGCAAGTTTTTTGTTGAGATGGAAACAGGTAGTCACTGTTTTGCTGACACTGGGCTTGAGTCTCCAGTCAGTAAAGAATTTACCCAGGGACTTCAGATCCTCAAAGAGGAGGCAGTCCAATACTTCCAAGTTTTTATCTTGCACTACTAGGGCCAGGTCATCTGCCTATCCAAATTTACAACCCCTTATAGCTGGCATATCTGAGTTATAAAGATTGAACAGTATGGGTGCCAGTACAGAACCTTGTGGAAGGCCATTGTTGAGTCTTCTTAACTTGCTAACGTTGTCCCCCATCATGATCTGAAAGGATCCATCTTGATCAACTACCATCAAGAAAGCGCTCTCAGCCTTTCGACGATCGGCTCCAACACACTCTGAATTCACCCACCCTTTCTCTGTGGACGAAATCGATGCAGCTATCAACAGTCTAAAGTCCAGCAAAGCACCAGGTTTTGATGGCATCCACCCTGAATTTCTAATTCATTCTGGGAGACTAACAAGGGATTGGCTCAGCAAATTCTTTTCAAACATACTTTCTAGTGGACACCTCCCACCGGAATTCAAAAAAACCAAAGTAATATCGCTTCTGTAACCTGGCAAACCACAAGACAGAGTAGAAAGCTATCGCCCCATTCCCCTCCTGAGTTCTTGTTACAAATTTCTGGAGAAACTTATCATAAACAGAATTGATCCCACAATAGATATATTTCTACCCATGGAACAAGCCGGCTTTCGTCATAATCACAGTTGTGTTGAGCAGGTGCTGAGCCTAACAGGACATACTGAGGCTGGTTTACAGCGAGGCTTAAAAACCACAGCTGTGTTCATCGACCTTACTGCAGCATACAATACCGTGTGGAAGAAGGGTCTGCTTTACAAACTGAGTCACATCATCCCCTGTAAATTTGGGATAGTTGGGGTGACTGGATGGAGCTGAGTGTTTACTGGCTGGATTCCCTTCCTGACGCAACACAGAGTTCGCAGCAGATATTTTTTCTTTGCACCCTGGGAGAGAAACATCTGCCACTACCTAGGATTGAACTGTATATGTATATGTATGTGAGTATGTATATTTATATGTATATGTATATACCTACAACCTAAGAAAACATTGATTAGCATTCGTTAAAGATTTTTTTCTCTCTGGTTTTCCCTATATTATACAAGTAGTACAATTTCTTCTTTATAAGAAAAATCAAAGATGGAGGAAATATTATTCATACCATCCCAATTTCTTGTCCATGGAGATTTTCAGTGTAAAGTCAATACAAGTGAATTAATTACCCAATTCCATTCAAGTAGCACTTTTATGAGTCAGCACTGTGTTTCCATCTTTTTCATTGTTTTCTATCAGACAAACTCACAAAAAATGGGGTAGCAGAAAACTTGAGCACAGCAAAACAGTAGGAAATTGTCTTATAGCTACTGGTCGTACACAACAAGTCTGCGTGATCTGACAGATGGTACTCATTCAATCAAAGTGATAAGGAAATTAAGACTTCTAATTGTGAACTGAAGAAGTTTCACGGTGCAATTATACATAGTTATTGATGTTTGCACTATATCTTTTGTGCTAAAAGAAAATCTATTCCTTCCAAAGGAAATATTACGTTCCAAA
Source organism: Ahaetulla prasina (assembly GCF_028640845.1). Lineage (NCBI taxonomy): Eukaryota > Metazoa > Chordata > Lepidosauria > Squamata > Colubridae > Ahaetulla > Ahaetulla prasina. Next base: position 35,173,654 of record NC_080540.1, on the reverse strand, counting down.
TTAAAGCGCACTATGAAATGTGTTGTTCAAAGCCATCTAAAGTAGCGGCCAATTAGATTTCTATAACTTCTACTGATTTATTATCTACCATAATCTGTTTTTGCCTGTAAGCCAATATCAACAGTTAGAAAACATATACTATTTTGGATAATTAGAGACTCAGTGTTCCATGCTCATTTAGGAGCAATCTGAGAATGAATAAAAGAGTTTTGATTAAAGAAAAATGTTGCACTCATTTTTCAGGAAACAAATAGTTCTGTTTGATAAGTGTAAAAAAATATTAAATTACTAACAATACTTTATTTTTATCTACTTGATAGATTTAAAAAAATAATGAAAAATATATACAAAGAGAATAAACCTTTATGCTACTAAAATAATATTCATTTCAGTCCCCCCAGAATTGCTTTGATAATAAGATGGATAGCATATAAATGAAATAAATAAATACAAATAAATACCATCCAGTGGCATTTCATCAGTTTTCCAAGGTTGAGAAAAATGAATATTTTTATCTATTGCCAAATGAACTGTCAACAACCAACATTTCACCAAATTAAAACAGGAGTCCTCTTGTGTATTTTCAATAGTTTTTTTTAAAAAACCCAGTCTTTCTAACCCTCTGAAATTATCCATATTACTATATGATTTGCAATGTAATTAGAACTCTATTTAAATCCTACTTAGGCATAAAAACGATTCTGGTTGAACAAACACTTAAAACAGCCACTGTCACTGTCTTCGTGGGTAAGGTATAGGATAACTGGCTAAGTTAAGCAGGAATGTTGAGTCAGACATGCCAATCAATGAAATGACAGGTGTGAATTTGTGGGGCCAACAAATATAAAGGCACCAGTTCTCATCATCACAGTTTACTCTGTACAACACAGGTTTGTGGAAATGAACTGGAAATGTGGCATTTGTGGTGTTCTCTGAACTTGATTGTTTGCTTGCAGATGTTATCAAGTCATTATCTTCATCATCCCAGCGTAAGTGGGGTAATGAAGGATCTGCAAGAAAACCACCAAGGTCATAGCATTGAAGATTCCACAGTTCAACTCTGAACTATGTATATAATTTTGCATTGAGAGGAATTGGAAAGGAATGCCATGAATTCTGGATTGTATCAGTACAATCAGTACAGTTTTTTCCTGAACGCCATCACTTTGCTAAACAAATAATTCCCTCAACACTGTCAAACTAGTTACTAAGTCTGCATTACTATTAATCTTCTCATCGTTCCTATCACCCATCTTCTCCGTTATGACTGTAACCTTGTTGCTGGTATCCTTAAGATTTATAGACTGTTTCCCTATGACTATCATTAAGTGTTGTACCTTATAATTCTTGATGAATGTATCTTTTCTTTTATGTACTCCGAGAGCGTATGCACCAAGACAAATGTCAGAGTTTGTGCTTCTAAGCTAAAACTTAAATAAATGCTTTGATTGTAAACTCAGACCTAAATCTATAGTGGAATGGCTAAAGCAGAAGAAACATGCTTTGAATGAGATGAGTCAAAGATCTAATCTTCACCCATCAGACTGTTTTGGCATGACCTGAAGCAAGGGTGCTTGGCAACTGGCATGTATTTATGACACATATTGTATCCCGGGGTCATGTGATCACCATTCCCTGCTGTCTTCCAACAAGCAAAGTCAATGGGGAAAGCCTGATTCACTTAACAACTATAGTGATTTGCTTAACAACTGTGGCAAAAAAGATCACAAAATGGGACGTGACTCACTTGTTTACTACCTTGTTTAGCAACAGAAGTGCCATAAATTGAGGACTGCCTGTATTTAGAAAAAAAGTGAAGGTTGCCTACAAATGTAATCAAGGCTCCATAGGAGGGAGTTGTTAAAACAAATATCCCCTACTGCAGGGGTGCCAAACTCGATTTCATTGAGGGACGCATCGGGGTTGTGTTTGACCTTGGGGGGCAGGGGTGGCCGTTGTTGAGGTAAGCATGGCCAGCTCAACATCACTCGTGTCAGCGCCTGTGGTGGCCCGAGCACTCTGCCAGTGAAAATGGGCTACCAAGCTCCGTTTTTGGCTGTGACGGCCTCCTGCAACCCTCTGCCAATGAAAATGGAACTTAGGAGGGCCGCAGGGGCAGCCCTCCTGAGCTCCATTTTCATTGGCAGAGGGTTGCAGGAGGCTGTCGCAGACAAAAACAGAGCTCGGGAGCTCATTTTTGCTGGCAGAGGCACCACAAGCCGGTCCGTCACTGTTTCCAGGGTGGCCCCACAGGCCAGATCTAAGCACCCCATGGGCAGTATCTGGCTCACGGGCCTTGAGCTTGACACCCTTGCACTACTGCAAAAGAAACTCCTCTCTTTTTATATCTGTATCACATCACATACACTGTATGTACTCAAAAGGGTTCGTGTTTCATCGTGCCATTCTACCAAACAAGTTACATATAAAAGGAGACAAGTTGAATTTGTGGATTTCAAGAAATGGAAAGTTGGCCTGTGCTCCTTAAATTTTGAAGATCAATCTCAGAATTTCAAGATGACCTGGATTGTGAAAGATCACATTGCATTAAATTAATTAAGCTAACTGGAACTGTGGACAATCAATGCTGAATGTAAGGAGCCAGTATCAAGGAATATGATCTTGTTTCAGATAAAAGACATATTTAATTAATTGGAAAGGGAGACAAGAGACTTTTCTTATTGAATGCACTGATGAGTGTTTATTTACTACAAATAAATAAATTCGTTTCATACAGAGATGTTTAATTTCAAAACATAAATTTAAAAAATATTTATTTATGTTTGAAAAAAGTCTTTGAGTACATCTATCTTGCAACTCTTGCTGTGAAGATCTGCAGCTGAAATCATGTAATTGTATTTGTTCCTGTAATTCATTCATTATAGCTGGTGTTAAACCAGGGCACTATTATTTCTTCAACAAATATAGTTTTAAAAGTGCTGGCATAGCAGTATTTGTAAACTATATTCCTTGAATAGTAAGATTTTAAATCGGAATCTATATACGATATGCTAAAGCATGCCATCTAGAAATGCAGATTGCATTTCATGGATATGATCTCAATATTGATGCACCCAAACAGCCACAGTTCAATTAGACTTCCCTAATTGTTTTCTCTAATCAAAGGATACCTGACTTACACAGACAGCTTTAACAATCAAATTGGACAATGAGGTTTACCTAAGGGACCCAGCATGAAAAGTTCTTACTGCTAGCTGGATTACAGAAACTAGGAACTTATCTCTGAAAAGAGAACAATGAAAAGGAAAATCAACACAATCTTCAATCTGCTTGCTTGCTTTTCTTTCTTATCTGCTACACACATAGTGAATTTTTCATGCTATGGTTTGAAAATTATGAAATTACAGCCATTTCCTATTATTTTTTCCTTCCCAGACATTATATTGGTTATTAATAGACACACCACAGGAATAGAAAACAATTATCATTCCTGATTCAAAAATCAAGCTATAGTCGGGTAGATAATGTTAAACTTCAACATCATGACTAAAAGTCATTATACTGGGACACCTGATTGAGTTTTGTTATGTTTTGATACTGAAGATTACATACTAAATGAATGGGCTTTACAAAGAATTGTGGCTAAGATTCATGCTTCCATTTCACAATGTTGTATAGTCTATGATGCAAGCGAAACTCCCAAGTTTGCCAAATTTTGAAGTAAAAAAAACTACAAAATTAGTTCCTGCAACTTGATAAGGCAAGAAACCATCGAATTAGAGTTGGGTGGTGTCTAAATCAAATTGAATATGTGGAAAGAAGGGGGGAAAAGAAAGAGGAGGAGGAGGAGGGAAAAAAAAAACATTCTAAGGTCGATAGTTGGCTAACAAGCTGTGTGGAAATTTGGGCGCCTTGACATCCTGAAGACAACAGCTTTGGAAAGACTATTGCACTAATACAGCTGCATTTTAAAACTACTCAAGTCCTAAATGCAAAATTTGAGCTGATTCAAATAGGTACAAGAATAGTTTTGGATGGAACAAAATCAGGAACAGAATTGTTAATGCCTGGAATGCACTACCAGACTGGAATGCACTACCAGACTCTGTGGTCTCTTCCCTAAATCCCCAAAGCTTTAACCAAAGACTATCTACTATTGACCGCACCCCGTTCCTGCCCTAATGTTCCCTTTTATTGTATCCAATTTCATATAGTTATTATATACTTATGATTATATTTATGCTTATATATCGTATAGTTATTTCATGCTTATGCTTATGTATACTGTTGTGACAAATAAATAAATAAATAAAAATGAATACCTTTTTTTCTGAGAAAAGGATTATAATATTGAACACAGCACAGGAATGACAAACAAGGACAAACATACTAGTGTCTGAAATCTCAATGTCGAGAGTTGGAGCTAGTTAGTTCTGCCCTATTTTATGAATGCCTTCCTTAACAGATTAGAAGGATCTGTAATTAATGTGAGACTTACCAGGAATCAACCCTGAATTTCTTTTCATTGCTGGTACTCAGTCTGGTTAATGAAGCAACGGCCAAGAAATATGTAGCACTCAATTTTTGAGGATGTGACTTGTTAGTCGATTGCAAGGTTTTTTTCCCAGCATTTTAATCACCCCACAAAGGAGGACTGTGAGATGTATGAGCTGAAGGCTTTTTCTCTGCTAAGATCATGAATGGGGGGGAAAAACATGCAAGCATTTGTTTTTTGAACTTTGTACAAGAGTTTGTTTGAACCCTGGTAGTGCAGTGGTTAGAAGGCAGTATTACAGGCTAACTCTGCCAACAGTCTAGAGTTCAATCCTGACGGGCTCAAGGTTGACTCAGCCTTCCATCCTTCTGAGGTCAGTAAAATGAAGACCCAAATTGTTGGGGACAATATGCTGACTTCATGATCTGCCCCTGTAAAACACAATGGGGTGGTATATAAGCCTAAGTACCACTGCTATTGTTATTTGTGCGTCAGGCAATACTCATTTTTAGGCAAAGGGTTCCCTGAGACTTGCATATTATTTTAAGGGTTCCTGCAAGGTAATAAGGTTGAGAAAGGCTGCTTTGGAGAGTTACTATTAAGCAAAACAGAGCCAGATCTCATCAGCCGATGATTATCAAGATCTACTTAGATAACCTGCATCTCCTGAACCCTCCTCAAGTGTTTAGAGTGATGAGGACACAGATTTCTCTGTGGTGGCAGTTCAGCTCTGAAGCTTTGTTTTCAAAGGCATTAGCCTGGGTCTTTCTCTACTTACTCTTCATTGAACTGTGAAGATGTTTTGATTGGTTGAGATCTTTCATCAAAACATTTTAAAAAGTGTTTTGATTACCAAGCTAGTTGAGCATGGAGTGGATGACGTTAACAAGTGGGTATCTAACTGGCTTTAAAACCATACTGAAACAGTTCTCAATGATTCCTCATCAACTTGGACAGATGTGTTAAGTGGGTACTACAAGACTCAACTCTTGACCCTTTCACTCCTCAGAATTTTTATTAATAATTTGGATGAAAATGTGGAAGTAATATATTTTTTAATCCTAAACTCCTGACTTTATTTTATTTTAATTTATTTATTTATTTATTTATTTATTTGTCAAGTACGTATTAGATAATATATATAAGTATAAGCATGAATTGAATACATAAAATGAATACAATTAAAGGGAACATTAGGACAGGGACGGTAGGCACGCTGGTGCTCTTTTGTTTTTGTTTTTTTGTGGATAACACGAAACTGGTGGGTTAGGTAAAAGAGAAAAGTGTAAAAATCTTCACTTTAGAAAGAAAGAAAATCTTATGCACCAGTATAGGATAGGAACAACTGGTAATTGGTAACTGGTAATTACCATTGGTAATGGTACCAATGGTCTTAAAGGTTGTATCTATACATTTGTTTGTTTATTTTTAATGTACATTGCTTTGGGAGCCCATTAGCTGAATGAATCCTCCTTGTGAAGTGGGGCCATAGATGTCAGATGGGCTTGCTGGTCGCGCACCTGGCTCCTTGCTACGTGACAGCTGCCCTGCCCGAGCTCCTGGAGGTGCTTGCTGGGTGGTAGTTGAAACCCCAGACTTTTAGTCATGGGGACTTTAACTTGCCTTCTTCCGCTCGCCATCGACAGCAGCTCGGGAGTTCATGGCTTCCATGACGGCCTTAGACCTGACGCAAGTAGTTGATGGCCCTACCCACACCGGGGGTGGTACACTCGATTTGATTTTTGTCTCTGGTCAGTGGTCGAGAGATCTGGACTTAAAGGAAATAGTCACCGAACCTTTGTCATGGTCAGATCACTCCCCTTCGCCTAGACTTTCTGCCCGCCCCCCACCACCGCAGGGAGACGGAGCCGATGCGTTGGTCCCGCCCCAGGCGCCTGATGGACCCGGAGAGGTTCCGGACGGAGCTTGGGCCATTCCCTGAGGGTCTGGCTCACGGCACGTCTGAGGAACTTGTTGCGGCCTGGGAACGGGCCGCGGCGGGGGCCTTAGATCGTGTCGTGCCTTTGCGGCCTCTGACCCGGCGCAGGTCCCAACCGCCCCTGGTTCTCCGAGGAGCTGAGGGGATGAAGCGCCGGAGAAGACGCCTAGAGAGTTCCTGGAGGTCTAGCCGCTCAGAGGCTGATCGACACTAGTGAAGTCCTATACAAGGACTTACCTAGTGGCATTGAGGAAGCGTTGCCTCGCCTCCTCCCTCATTGCGCCGGCAGATAACCGCCCAGCCGCCCTGTTCCGGGTGACCTGCCCTTCTTCACCAGGGGAGCGGGATGACCCGCTGCAGGGACGTGCTGAGGAGTTTAACGGTTATCTATACGATAAAATCGCTCAGCTTCGGACGGGTTGGACCAAGATTGCAGTGACTCAGGTGAGGCGTCCGAGGGTGGTCTTGGTGACATTGTCTGGGATGAGTTTGACCCTGTGGCTCCCGAGGACATGGACAGGTTGTTGAGTAGACTGAATGCCACCACGTGTTTACTGGACCCGTGCCCCTCCTGGCTGGTGCTGGCCACTCAGGAGGTGACACGAGGCTGGCTCCAGGCGATTACGATCGCTTTTTGGTGGAGGGTGTCTTTCCGCCGCCTTTGAAAGAGGCGGTGGTGAGACCCTCCTTAAGAAGCCTTCCTGACCCGCTGTTTTAGGTAATTATCGTCAGTCTCCAACCCGCGGCGAAGGTTGTAGAGAGTATGGTGGCATATCAGTTTCTGCACCTGGATGAAACCGCCTATCTAGACCTGCTCCAGTCCGGTTTCCGCCCGGTTACAGCACAGAGACGGCTTTGGTCGCGTTGGTGGATGATCTCTGAGGCCAGGGATAGGGGTTGTTCCTCTGCCCTGGTCCTATTAGACCTCTCAGCGGCTTTCGATACCATCGACCATGGTATCCTGCTGCGCGGCTGGAGGGATTGGGAGTGGAGGCACCGCTTATCGGTGGTTCTCCTCCTATCTCTCCGACCGTCGCAGTCGGTGTTGACAGGGGGCAGAGGTCGCCCCGAGGCGCCTCACTTGTGGGTGCCGCAGGGTCGATCCTCTCGCCTTCTGTTTAACATCTACATGAAGCCGCTGGGTGAGATCATCAGTGGTTTCGCGTGAGGTATCAGCTGTATGCGGATGACACCCAGCTGTACCTTTCCACCGGACCACCCCAACGAAGCTATCAAGTGCTGTCCCGTGTCTGGAGGCTGTACGGGTCTGGATGGGGAGAAACAGGCTCAAGCTCAATCCTCCAAGACAGAGTGGCTGTGGATGCCGCATCCCGGTACAGTCAGCTAAATCCGCGGCTGACCATCGGTGGCGAGTCATTGGCCCCGGCGGAGGGGTGCGCAACTTAGGCGCCCTCCTGGATGAACGGCTGTCTTTGGAAGATCATTTGACGGCCGTCTCCAGGAAGCGTTTTACCATTTTCGGTGCTTTCGTGTTTGAAAAACCAAAAGATGACCTCTTGTTTTAAAGAGCACTGTTATCTCATTTGTGCATTCTGCCATTCAAACTAAGTCCATAAATAGATTTGACTCTTAATATTGCCAGCAGTAGAGCAGCGCTAATGCTATTGTCCTATTTTATAAGGCAATAATGTCTTATTTATCTATTTTAAACATGCTTCTCAAAGCATCATTCGAAGATGCGGCCAATCAGGCCGGGCATTGCCAAGTCCCCGATGGATAAATTTGCTCCGATTCTGAAAAGTTAACTTTCAATTATGGCCGTGGGGAACCGAAAGGCAGGATTTCTCCAACGTTCGACCACGAAAACATTGATTCTTATGTGTGTGTGCAAGAGAGTGAGCCTCATAAGGCAAGGTCAAGATATTTCCCCCAGTGGGACTGTTTAGAGTCAGTGATTAATATAAGTGAAGCATGACAAATAGCTATCACTCTGTATCTCCGGCAAACAAGACCTATGCAGGTCTGTTGGAGGAATCGAAAGGTCATTCATTAGTCAGAGGGAAGAAACACATGGCAGATCTGTGATAAATAACAGTCATTACAGCATTACAATGCACCCTGGGCTTCCTTGCTCCAAGCATGTACAAAGAGTGACATTAGCCATCTTTCTCCTTTAAAAGAGCTTTGAAGAATATTGCACACATACCGGTTCATATTGTACCAAGATCTGTCTTGCAACTTTGGCAAAGCTTGCTTCCTCTGTAAAATAGTCTGCTGTAACTTGCTTTTGCTAAATATTTCAAGTACACAGGTAGTCTTCGACTTTGCAAAAGTTCATTTAGTGACCATTCGAAGTTACAACGGCACCGGGGAAAGTGACTTACGACCGTTTTTCACACTTATGACCACAGCAGCATCTCCACGGTCGTGTGATCAAAATTCAGACTCGGGAAAGCTGACTCATATTTATGACGGTTGCAATATCCTGGGTGGGGGTCGTGCGATTGCCTTTTGCGACCTTCTGTTAAGCAAAGTCAATGGGGAAGCCAGATTCACTTAACAACCTGTCTTACTAACTAGACATCTGCAGTGATTCACTTAACAACTGTAGCAAAAAAAGGTGGCTCACTTAACAAATGTCTGACTTAGCAACAGGGCTAAATTGGGACTCAGTTGTGATCGTAAATCGAGGACTACCTGAACTGAATTGTAAGGTTATACGAATGCTGGATTATGTGTGTGTGTGTGTGTGTGTGTGTGTTCCATATAGAATAGAATAGAATAGAATAGAATAGAATAGAATAGAATAGAATAGAATAGAATAGAATAGAATAGAATTTTATTGGCCAAGTGTGATTGGACACACAAGGAATTGTCTTGGTGCATATGCTCTCAGTGTACATAAAAGAAAAGATACCTTCATCAAGGTACAACATTTACAACACAATTGATGGTCAATATATCAATATAAATCATAAGGATTGCCAGCAACAAGTTATAGTCATACAGTCATAAGTGGAAAGAGATTGGTGATGGGAACTATGAAACGATTAATAGTAGTGCAGATTCAGTAAATAGTCTGACAGTGTTGAGGGAATTATTTGTTTAGCAGAGTGATGGCCTTCAGGAAAAAACTGTTCTTGTGTCTAGTTGTTCTGGTGTGCAGTGTTCTATAGCGTCGTTTTGAGGGTAGGAGTTGAAACAGTTTATGTCCAGGATGCGAGGGATCTGCAAATATTTTCACGGCCCTCTTCTTGATTCGTGCAGTATACAGGTCCTCAATGGAAGGCAAGTTGGTAGCAATTATTTTTTCTGCAGTTCTAATTATCCTCTGAAGTCTGTGTTTTTCTTGTTGGGTCTTTTCATCTCTTCGCAGCCTCCCCAAACTGGCTGTATTTGTGGATTTGAGAAAGACCCATAAAATGGGAGGACTGCAATGTACCAAAGTAGATACAGAATCTGGTATGACCTCATAGACCAGGGCTGTCAGACTCCCGGCCCGTGGGCTGGATGCATCATGCACTGGCCATGGCCATGCCCGGTTTAGTGAAGGGGGGAAAAGCCCCAATACATAATGTGATGCCACTGTGATGAACTGAGTTTGACACCCCTGTCATTGACTCAGAGGGCTGAAAGGGACCTTGAAAGTCTTCTAGTCCGACTCTTTGCCCAAGGCAGGAGTCCAGGGCTAAAATGCTCCCAGTTCGGATTGGATCCCCCGATCCGGTAGTGATGGTGGCAGGTAATTCAGAGAACCTGTAGCAAAAATCCCTGCCCCCACACCCCATGCCCAGCTGAATCACACGATCATCAGAGGTTTTTCTTTTTTACTTTTAAAAGCATTTTTTCTTTGGCCGAAAAAAATGCTTTTAAAAGTAAAAAAAAAAGCCTCTGATGATCACGCGGCTCAGCTGGGATCATCAGAACCTTTTAAAAGCATTTTTTCTACAAGCTCTTCGGCCGAAGAGGTTGTAGAAAAAATGATTTTAAAAGGGAAAAAAAAGTTGGCCACGCCCACCCAGTCACATTACCCCCCCACCAAGCCACGCCCACAGAACCAGTAGTAACAAATTTTACATTTCACCTCTGCAGGAGTCCTGAAACAAACAAACAAAAAAAACCATCAGAAACAAATGGTTGTCCAATCTTTCCTTGAAAACCTCCAGCGAATGGAGCATCCACAGCTCCAGGAGGGAAGCTGTCCAATTGATTAATTGTTCTGTCAGGAAATTCCTCCTTATTCCCAAATTGGATCTCCTTCTGATGCTTAGAATGATCCCCTTCCGTTCGAAACTAATCATCTTATTAGGGCATCAGCTTCTATAAGCTGGGTAGCAATCCTTGAAGATGCTATCATACTCAGTAATCTGCTCAGGAGGTCACAGGGAAATGAATGACTCCAATCAGTCTTTTGTTCCAGGAAGTGAATTTGCAAAGACCACAACCTAGCAAAGACCACAATTCCCACCTACTATTCCAGCACAAGCTAAGAATTCAGAAATGTATTCCCTAGTGAGCTCCATCCAATTCTGAGCTAAAGTATATTCATAAATATTTTTTGCTCACATATATATTTTGAGTACATTTTTGTCCTAAACTCTCTCCAAGTTTTTGTATGTGTGTTTGTATGAAACTTTTTCGAATAGAAATATTGTTTCCAAATATATGACGCTATGTGCACAACCTTTCCAAATCTCTGTATTAATTTGAAATAAACATTAGCAGGCTCCCTGGCATGCCACAAGAGCTTTGAGAAAATAAAAGCTGGATCAAACTCAGTCTTGTAAAAGGATTTAAGCTCAATAAATCTTACAAACACTTTGCATTATGAGCAGGGCCAGATTCTTAATTCCTGCCATTTGCTATTTGCCAGTGAACTCAATGTTTTTACTGCAAGGACAGTGGTGGAAAGGGAATTTCTATGGCGAAAGAAGTTAGCCATGTGACTCCATCCTAAGAATTAATATCTTAAGATTAGTTCCATTCTTCTGGATGTCAGCATCAGAAAAATTAAATATTTTGCCAAAAGAAGGGAAAAAAAAAAACACATCCATATCCATGGATATTATGCTTAAGAAGTTCTAAGCAGATTTTCTTCCTTGGAAAAGATTTCAATATCATTTTCAGATGGGTGGATGGATGGATGGACAGACAGATGGTATGTTAAATCAAAGAATACATTTATAATTTTGTAATATAAATTTGAATTTTAATAGAAATTCTACGGATTTCAGTAATCCTATACCCTTAAGTGTAGGATTACAGCCTTAGCCTGGAAACCTCCCCCCACCTTCCCTGTATTATCCAAAAAAAGACATTCTGTTTCTTATACTCATGTTTCACTACATAAACAGAAAAAAAAAATTCAGTCTTCTGAAGAGATTGGTTCTCAGTAGGTTTCTGATTAATAAGTATTTGTAGACTGCTGCTACATCTACCCAAAAAGGAACGATGCTGAATTTAACCCTCATCTACCAAGAGGAATGTTAACAAAATAATATTAACTTCCTGAACATTAACAAAAAAGGTGTGGAAGATTTCATTACTATATTCTCAAAAAACCTGATCTTATCCCTTCCTTATCTTACATTCCTTACAAAAGATGCAGGTTTTATTTCAGGCAAATGCAGCATTTATTCAAGCTCTGAATTTTGTCACATCCAAACAAGAGTTTTTGTAAGGAAAATTGGAGAAGGAAGCTGTATTGGATATGTTCACCACCTTCAGTTATTTGTAAAAATAATAAAGACGGAATACAAAGGAATACATAAAATTGCAGTTGTGTTGATAGTTTTGGGATTAATATTTGTTTACTGGGCTCAGAACAAATCTTATTGGATTGATTAGTAATTATTGTGATTTTTCTGTTATTACAGAGGGTTGGAAAAAAATTCTCTTAATCTATAAGAAATGAGTATGCCTCGAGGAGAGAACTAATAACAGTAATTATTTTGGAACACCATATCCAATGATTCAATTTATGTAATATTAAAATATGAGAAACATGTTAGCAGGAGTGAAAAAGGACTAAAGTCAACATTTTCTTATTGCTAGGTAGTGTTGGAAGAAATGTCCTTCTGGGTTCAGTTCCAAGCGGGGAGAAAGACACTGGAAACTTGGTGGCTGCTTGGAAAGATGGTTTTAATGGTGGACAGGATCAATGCCTTGATGATCTTGAGTGAAGAAAAAAAAAGGGAAGAGATGCTGAGAGTGCCTGAGTTTTATACCTTTTGAATTTGAGCTTGTATTCTGGTTGGTTGTCAGACTCCCAGGGGGCGGGGTTTTTAGCTAACTTTGTAGGCTGTCTGTGTCCCAGGCTTGGTTGAGCCTTGCTGGGTGATGTAATCTTCCCAGGTGCCATGTGGTGAGATGGGAAGAGGGCTAATCCTATCATGTCCTGAGGGCCATGTCTTAATCCCATCACCCTGGAGCTGAAGGGGGGGAGAAGGCAAGGAACTGCAGGAAGCTGCTTTGTCTTTAAAAATATGTTGCTCCTTTTCTCATCCAGGGAAATATAATATTTTGTCTTTTAAATATTTCCCAGAATATTTCATTCTTCTAGGAGTGGGGGTCCGTGCTCACTTCCTACAGTAGAAACCAAGAGACAGTAAATCTCTGGGTGATTTTTTCTGCCCTAGAAAGCAGGAAATGGCTTCTCAAGTATTACCAAAAAACTTCAGAGACTTGTCCAGGCAGTTGCCCTAGGATTCAAGATTGACCTGAAGGCACATATTTCTTTTTCTCTTTAAGAGGAAACTTTGAAAGAGCCTCACTGAAAATATAAGTCTCTGGAAAAACTCAATTTAAACTTGGCTGATATACACTGTGACAATATGTTCTATACTGCCAGCTTCACAATTTCATCAGGGGTACTTTGAACCCATTCAGAAAATCATCTTTATTTCATGAATGAAATAAACAGACTTGGCTGCTAGAAGTATATTATATGGAGGATAACACAGTAACCTTAACTAAGTTTTTACAATAGGTTTGGCTTTACATACTTCACTCCGCTGGTACAGATTTGAAGCCTTGGATTCTAGAATTCTGGTTGGAACACTGGGAAAAACAGATTAGCCACGATATCCAGTTGTAACGTGCATAATGAAAGGTATGAAAGAAAACAATGAAGCTCAGTGAGTACCCAGGACTCCTCAATCATTGTAGTAAGACTGGTCAATTGTAGTGATGTAGGAAGTTAGCACCCACACCTCTCCTAGAAAAATGAGATATTTTAGGAAATATTAAAAGGGCAGAATATTTCCCCTAAAAGGGAGCAGAAACTCAGCCCCCCACATCTTTGTCAATGGGCCATTAAGGCATGGGCAGTCTATTCTACATAACAAAGATCTAGCTCCTTCAGGCAGAGCCATAGTAGGAATTGCCCAAAGCCCTTTCATTATATCATCACCTAGCAAGAGTCAACCAAACTTGGGACTTAAAAGACAACCTACAAAGTTACCCTTGCATGGCCCCCTGGGAGTCTGACAACCAATCAGAACACAAGCTCAAATTCAAAGCTCAACAGAGGGCATAAAATCAGGCACTCTCCGCATCTCTGCCCTTTTCGCCCAGAATCTCAAACCATGTGATCCTGTTCAACAAACCTTCTTTCCAAGCAACTTCCATGAATCCAGTGTTTTTTTCCCACTTGGAACTGAACCCAGAAGGATATTTCTTCCAATAGTGGTTCTGTCATTTTAGGAGAAAGCAGCATTATACTGCATTAAGCTATGCATATGTAATTTTAAATATGAACTACCATTATTACAGCTCTTGTTCTTGAAAGACCAATTGGTCTTTCATGAAGAGACAAGAACACAGTTTGCATCAATTGCATTGGCTTATTCTACTTTTAAATGCTTGACTGATCTTTAAATCCATTTTCAATTTTGGATCAGTTACATACAGAGGGCGCCCCCTCCAAAAAAAAAAAAAAAAGGTTATAACAGGGACTAGCTCTTAAAACAAAACTATAAGTTCTTCTGCTCTCTGGATTGAACTCCTAATGATAATCAAGACAAATGTCTCCCTTAAAATTTTCTAACAGAACAGAGAAAAAAACCCTTTTAAATATTTTGTCTCCTTGTTTAATTCAAAACTTGTTGGCCGATGATGCACCATTTTGCCGAAGTGGGGGTTACAAACAATCAAACAGACCTGAAAGTTTTAGTAGTATGTAGATGGATTGTCTTCCTTACACTTTTATTCTAAAAATGTTGTCTTATTAAGCAGAATTCATGGTTGAAGAAATGCAAATTGAGGCAGTTAAAGCTGCTTCTTAGAGTGCCTGGAAGCAGAGAAAGCAACGATTATTCTGTCTTGACTTTGCTATTCATTAAAAACATGCTGAAATCTCATTAAGTATTAGAAGGTCTGAAAAGATGAAACAAATCTACGGATTTTTAAAAAAACACATACACAATACCATGTATGTTAATATAGTTTGCTTTCCTACTAGATAATTTTCTTGTTATGTTTTTACCCATAACATTGTAGGTTTTATTTCATTTCAGTGAGGCTACGATAGCAAATGAAATGATAAAATTGGAACCAAAGTGAAGACCAGCAAGATGAGATCTGATGTGATCTCATGCATCTATCCTATAAACGAGAGCCAGCATGGTGCAGTAGTTACCAGGTTAGAAACAGGCCTGTCTTAGGCACAAGGCCAGCTGAATGATCCAGGGCCAGTTCCTCTCTCAGCCCTAGGAAGGAAGCAATGGTAAACCACTTCCCAAAAACCTTTCAATAAAATTTCAGGGACTTGTACAGGCAGTCATCAGGCATCAACATTGAGTTAAAGGCACCTCCAGTGGTGGATTGCTCCCAGTTCACCTCTGTTTGGGTGAACTGGTAGCAGAGGTGGGAGGCTCCGCCCACCTACCCAGACATCATCAAAAATGCTCGGCGCATGTGCAGAAGCGCCATGTGCTTGCAAAGTGAGCGTGTGAGCCTGCACACTACCAATAGTGAACCGGCAGCGCCAGGATTTGAAACCCACGCACCTCCCCTCCACCAGAAAAATGAATGTATGAATGAATGAATGAATGGTAGGCAAATCAATAAAGACTGGAGCTATATTACTGGTTCAACATATTGGAATAGTGAACATTAATTGTCTTCAAAGATGAGGTATTAGAGTAGGAGTTTCAAACTCAAGGCCCGGGGCCCAGATCTGGCCTGCGGGGTGCTTAGATCAGGCAGAGTGCTCGGGCTGCCACAGGCGCCCCCGACACGAGTGATGTCGAGCTGCCCTCGCCCACCCTGTCCTTGGCCCCCCAAGGTCAAACTCAAACCCTGACGCAGCCCTCAATGAAATCGAGTTTGACAACCCAATGTTAGAGGATTGCTTTCTTATAGCACAGCATCTTCCAATTCCTAAAAGCTTTTATTCTAGAACACAGAACATCCTCAGAGTTGGAAGTGATCTTGAAGGTCTTCTAGTCCAAACTTCTGGTCTAGCAGGAGATCATATACCATTTCAGACAAATTGCTGTCCAGCCTTTTCTTAAAAGCCTCCCATGACAGAACACCCACAACTTCTGATGCAAGCTGTTCCACTGGTTAATTGTCTTCACTGTTAGGAAATTGTTCCTTAGTTCTAGATTGTTTCTCTCTTTGGCTAGTTTCCATCCATTACTTCTTGTCTGGACTTCTGGTGCTTTGGAAATTAAATTGCCCCCCTCTTCATTGTGGCAGCCTCTCAAATATTGGAACACTGTTATCATGTCACCTCTAGTCCTTCTTTTTGCTAGACTAGACATACCCAATTCCTGCAGTCATTCTTCATTATGTTTTAGCCTCCAGCCCACAAATCATCTTTCTTACTCTTCTCTGTACTCTTTCCAAAGTCTCAAACTCTTTTCCAGAATCTTTTCCCAGAGTCTCAACATTCTAGACCAGAAACAGAGGGAAACAGAAGGAATGTGGGGAATGTTTCACAAGTGATCCTCCCAATTTTCCCTACTGTAAAAGGAAAGGAGGGGAAGAATACTTTCAAACTTTGCAAAATTCTCTTAACTTAATCTTACATTAATTAGTTATTTATTGTTGTGTTTCTTCTCTGGACTTCCCTCAAACTCTAAACATGAGTGTCTTTTGGCTTGCCTATGCCATATTGGGCGAAGAGGAATTATCTTGGTCTACGTATAAATATACATAATATATTTAAAGATCTAAATCACATAATAATGTTAAAAGTTTACAATCTTGTGGGAGTTGCATTAGTACTATCCCGAACTGCAAGTGGCCCATCGGCCGTGGGTTGGACATACCTGGTTTAACAAATGTTTGTTAAGCTTTATTACACAAATTCTAATTCTAGCTACTCCAGAATGAAATCTCCCACCTTTTATGCTTATAAATATAGTTGACTGCTTAAGACAAACAACAATCAGATGATAGAATAAAAGATATTTTTCCTGTAATTATTTAAACATCATAATATGAGTTTTGATTATATTTTCAGGTAACCCAAACATTGCTTTGTGTTCTGAAAATACAGCTTTCTTGCCTACCTGCATTTCAATGTTAAAGATGTATAAACTCTTTCTGAAACTTGGCGGTAACGAGCTAATTAAAGAAAGAAAAAAACCTACTATTATTCAAAATGGGCTGGCTTTATATTCAGAAGGTCGGGATCACGTGATTCGCTAATTGTACCTCAGAAGGAAAACAATTAATGTGAGGGCGAATAAAAGCTGTCTATCATTCTCATGTTTATTTATGCAGGATTAAAAGATCTCACCAGTTTCTAGAACTGCCTGAGTTCTAAAATGTAAGAAAAAATCTTTGGGTTTTTTACGCATTTGTTGTCAATTTGACTCAGTGGGTGAGTCTTCTGACAGAAAACTGATGTAAAATGTTGCTCAAAACATTGCTTAGCTAGTGCAGCTTGCTTTTTCTGTAAACTATACAAAACTCCATTTTCTAATTTAATATGGGCGAAAAGCGCTACATTTTGTTGACTCAAAATCGCTAACTCTCCTCTTTCCTCCTCCCAATAATTTGGACCAAGCTTCAGAACATTAGATACTATTCTACTCTATTTACTAAAGCAATGCTGACATTGTTTTTTTTTTTTTTCATTTCTAGCTTCTATTACATTCTCAGTTTCATCTCTGGCTATGAAGCTACATCTTCTATAGACAGGCTTGGCCATTGTGTTAAACTATATTTTAATCAGTGGAGTGCTCTCTGAGCTGAGCTGTTTTCTTGCAGAAGTTTCATTACCCAAACTTGGTAACATCAAGGGAGGGCTGTTGGGGGTTCAGGAGAACCTCTAGCTAAGATTCTGTGCTAAGAGAATCCCCAAATCCCACTCCTGGCTGGCCCCGCCCTTCCCAGGAGTCCCCAAGTGGCTTGTTTTGGATAAAGGGCGCGCAAGAAGGCTCAGGGAGGGCAAAAAACAGGCCTACTGGAAGTTCGGGAAGGCCAGAAACGCACGTGTTTCCAGCCTCCAGAGCCTGGAGAGGCAGTTTTTGCCCTCCCGAAGGTTCGAGCAAAGCCTCCGGAGCTCGGAGAGGGCAAAAATGCCCACTCTCCATGGTGCAGGAGGCCGACTAGGCCACGCCCACCATGGCCACGCCTACCCAGCAACCGGGTAGAGAACCCTTTGCTAAAATTTTTGAAGCCCACCCCTTGGTAACATCATCAGTGCTAGAAGGCAGTGAGGTTTTCTTTCTGTTTATATACAAGTGACTTGCCCTGTCAGTGTTGGTGGGAATATTCTTGGTGGTTCCTTTTTTTTTTTTTTTTGAAAAAAGTTTTTTTCTTTTCTTATAGGCATATTATACACATAAACGGAGGGAAAGAAAGGGTAGAAGAGCAACTCCAAATGTAATTAAAATGTTTTATTTTTGTGCGTTCCTTAGAGAGAATATGTATGATTATCTCTGAATAAGAAAATGTACATTCTTGATGGTTCCTTGATTAAGCTGTTGTTGACTGTTTGATTGTCAGAGTTTGTAGTTTCTTGACTGGGGTGTTATTTATTGTTGGAGTTCTTGGTGCTCTCTGAACTTGGTTGTATTCTTTCTTACTGAAATAGGTAACACCATCAGTGCCTGAAGGGTTAATGTAACCTTACAATAACAACCCCTTCTAGCATTGATGATGTTATCTAGTTGGGTAATGAAACATCTGCAACAAAACAAACAAGCCAGAAAGTATCACTGACCCCACACTTCAACTTTGAGATCTTGTCTATTGGTATGCTTGATTGTTGGTCTGCTATTAATCCTAGTGTTACTCTCTGATTATCTGGGTGTTGATTGCTGGTGAGAAAGAGGTGTTTTAATCTTTTTGCTTCCTTTTTAACCTTTTTCCCTGTTTTGTTTCCTTTTCATGTGTTAATCACTTTTAAATAATTCATTTATTTCACCCAGCATGATAAAAACCGAACAGCTCCCATTCCGCTGTGTGAACTCAGCCTGTATCTGTATCTTTTCACATCTCTCCTTCTGCATAAGTATCCAGAACACATATTTCCAAACAAAAGAGAGTTCTACTCACATTCCCCCTCCCCAAACTATAACTCTCTCTTCTTCCCGTTTTTTATTTGCTTTCAAAAAACTGCTAGTACACAAGGGCTGCCTAAGAAGGCGATCTGAGCAGCAAAGGAGATGGCATTTTCTCCTGTCAACTAGCAGCTATCAAAGACAGTGGTTTCTCAAACAATCCCTGGAGGCAACTTAAGGTGAAGTGGAGAAAGCAACAGAGCTGCAGCTGTTTTGCCTATCAAGGCGCCGCAGACAAAGACCTTATCAGAGGAAGCAGCTCTTCTGGCAAATGGGTGGCTATTCCTCAGGTACATGACTGTGGTGAAGAACAAGTAGAGGAAGATGAAGGAAACCATCCACTGTTAACTGGCTCAAGAAATAAGATCTCCCCACTTGAACCGCTGACTATGTAGCATTGCATGACGTATGTCAACCTTGTTTCTAGAGCCAAGGGGAAGATGCATCCCCTGTTGTGATGTAGGCATCAGAACAGTTAATGAGCCACGGGGGGGGGGGGGAGTGGTTAGAGTGCAGTACTGCAGGTTACTTCTGCTGATCACTGGCTGCCAGCAGTTTGGCAGATCGAATTTCACAAGGCTCAGGGTTGACTTAGCCTTCCATCCTTCTGAGGTCGGTAAAATGAGGACCCAAATTGTTGAGAGCAATATGCTGACTCTGTAAACCGCTTAGAGAGGGCTGTAAAGCAATGTGAAGCGGTATATAAGTCTAGGTGCTATTGCTAATAGATAGGCGTTACGGAAACCTGGCTGGGCACGGAAGGGGGTGTGCCCCTTGTGGAGATGTGCCCACCGGGTTTCCGTGCATTCCATCAGCCGAGGGCTCAGGGTAGGGGTGGAGGGGGGGTGGCGGTTGTGATTAGAGAGAGTCTAGAGCCGAGGGAGACCACTGTACCTCAGATTGCCGGGTGCGAATCCCTCTTTGTGAGATGGGGTCATAGGTGCCAGATGCGTTTGCTGATCACGTACCTGGCTCCTTGCTGCGTGACAGCTGCCCTGCCCGAGCTCCTGGAGATGCTCGCCGGGGTGGCAGTTGAGACCCCCAGACTTTTAGTCATGGGGGACTTTAACTTGCCATCGTCCGGCTCGTCATCGACGGCAGCTCGGGAGTTCATGGCTTCCATGACGGCCTTGGACCTGACCCAAGTAGTTGATGGCCCTACTCACATTGGGGGTGGCACTCTGGACCTGGTTTTTGTCTCTGGTCAGTGGTCAAGAGATCTGGACTTAAAGGAAATAGTCACTGAACCTTTGTCATGGTCAGATCACTCTCTCCTTCGTCTGGACTTTCTGACCGCCATTCACCACCGCAGGGAGACGGAGCCGACACGTTGGTTCCGTCCCAGGTGCCTGATGGACCCGGAGAGGTTCCGGACGGAGCTTGGGCCATTTCCTGAGGGTCTGGCTCACGGCTCGGCTGAGGAACTTGTTGCGGCCTGGGAACGGGCCGCGGCGGGGGCCTTAGACCGTGTCGTGCCTTTGCGGCCTCTGACCCGGCGCAGGTCCCAACCGGCTCCTTGGTTCTCCGAGGAGCTGAGGGGGATGAAGCGCCGGAGAAGACGCCTAGAGAGTTCCTGGAGGTCCAGCCGTTCAGAAGCTGATCGGACACTAGTGAAGTCCTATACTAGGGCTTACCTAGTGGCATTGAGGGAAGAGAGGCGTAGCTACGCCTCCTCCCTCATTGCATCGGCAGATAACCGCCCAGCCGCCCTGTTTCGGATGACCCGCTCCCTCCTACACCAGGGGGAGCGGGATGACCCGTTGCAGGGACGTGCTGAGGAGTTTAACGGTTATCTATACGATAAAATCGTTCAGCTTCAGGATGGTTTGGACCAAGATTGCGGTGATATGGGTGAGACGGCTGAGGGTGGTCTTGGTGACATTTTATGGGATGAGTTTGACCCTGTCGCTCCCGAGGACATGGACAGGTTGTTGGGGAGGCTGAATGCCACCACGTGTTTACTGGACCCGTGCCCCTCCTGGTTGGTGCTGGCCACGCAGGAGGTGACACGAGGCTGGCTCCAGGCGATTACGAGCGCTTCCTTGGTGGAGGGTGTCTTTCCGGCCGCCTTGAAAGAGGCGGTGGTGAGGCCCCTCCTCAAGAAGCCTTCCTGACCCGCTGTTTTAGGTAATTATCGTCCGGTCTCCAACCCGCGGCGAAGGTTGTAGAGAGTATGGTGGCATATCAGTTTCCCTTACACCTGGATGAAACTGTCTATCTAGACCCGTTCCAGTCCGGTTTCCGGCCCGGTTACAGCACGGAGACAGCTTTGGTCGCGTTGGTGGATGATCTCTGGAGGGCCAGGGATAGGGGTTGTTCCTCTGCCCTGGTCCTATTAGACCTCTCAGCGGCTTTCGATACCATCGACCATGGTACCCGGCTGCGCCGGTGGGAGGGAGTGGGAGTGGGAGGCACCGTTTATCGGTGGTTCCCCCCCTATCTCTCCGACCGGACGCAGTCGGTGTTGACAGGGGGGCAGAGGTCGGCCCGGGCGCCTCACTTGTGGGGTGCCGCAGGGGTCGATCCTCTCGCCTTCTGTTCAACATCTACATGAAGCCGCTGGGTGAGATCATCAGTGGGTTCGGTGTGAGGTACCAGCTGTACGCGGATGACACCCAGCTGTACTTTTCCACACCGGACCACCCCAACGAAGCTGTCGAAGTGCTGTCCCGGTGTCTGGAGGCCGTACGGGTCTGGATGGGGAGAAACAGGCTCAAGCTCAATCCCTCCAAGACAGAGTGGCTGTGGATGCCGGCATCCCGGTACAGTCAGCTAAATCCGCGGCTGACCATCGGTGGCGAGTCATTGGCCCCGATGGAGAGGGTGCGCAACTTAGGCGTCCTCCTGGATGAACGGCTGTCTCTAGAAGATCATTTGACGGCCGTCTCCAGGAGAGCGTTCTACCAGGTTCTCCTGGTGCGCCAGTTGCGCCCCTTTCTGGACCGGGAGGCCCTATGCACGGTCACTCACGCTCTCGTGACATCTCGCCTGGATTACTGCAACGCTCTCTACATGGGGCTTCCCTTGAAGGGCATCCGGAGGCTACAGTTAGTCCAGAATGCGGCTGCGCGGGTGATAGATGGAGTCCCTCGGGGCTCCCGCATAACACCCATCCTGTGCAGGCTGCACTGGCTACCTGTGGCCTTCCGGGTGCGCTTCAAGGTTTTGGTGACCACCTTTAAAGCGCTCCATGGCATAGGGCCGGGTTATCTACGGGACCGCCTGCTGCGACCAGATACCTCTCACCGACCCGTGCGCTCTCACAGAGAGGGACTCCTCAGGGTGCCGTCAGCTAGGCAGTGTCGTCTGGCGACGCCCAGGGGAAGGGCCTTCTCTGTGGGGGCTCCCGCCCTCTGGAACGAACTCCCCCCAGGACTCCGTCAACTTCCGGATCTTCGAACCTTCCGTCGCGAGCTCAAGACACATTTATTCATCTGTGCAGGACTGGCTTAGATTTTAAATTTAGAGGGGTTTTAAATTGATTTTAATATTTATATTTCTATTTTTAATAATTGGGCATTAGAATAAGTTTTTTAATGATTATTTTAATTTGTATATTGATGTTTTTACATGCCTGTAAACCGCCCTGAGTCCTTTGGGAGATAGGGCGGTATATAAGTTTGAATAATAAATAAATAAATAAATAAATATAGTGTCACCACCAGCTGAAGGAGAGGAGGCCCCTCTTTGGGAAGTAAAGAGTCATTCCCTTTTGGAGTTGATTCGGGGGAGAAACATCTGGGGTCAAACTCGTAGGTCTATCTGCCACTTCCCAAGACAAGACAGTGTGGCAAGATTCTTTTAATATAGGTGATCAACAATAAAGTATCTACCTGGCCTACTCACCAGTGGTTCTGATTGCTTGCGCCTGACATACCACTTTGACCAACATCCAAAGGACTAAATTTTTGCAGGTAGTCAGACAGCCGTCTTTCCTCCCTCTCCTCTTTTTATGATAATATTGTGAAGCTATAAAGAAATACTGTCGACAATCTATTATTTAGATAGCTTAGAATAGTGGAAATAAAGAAGAAGAAAAAACTATTCTATCAATATTAACTTCAATTTTAGATATCAATATTATGATAATGTTTAGCCTTTCCATCCAAAGTTGAATATAACATTAAGAAAAGAATCGCTGTGACTCACATCAAACTATTTGTTACGTGACAAAAGGCTTTGAACTGAAGCTAATTATTTAATATTAACATCTCTGTTGCATTGCTGAATGGGATGTGTGTGTATCTCTCTCTCTCTCTCACTGTATAAACAGAGCAAATTTAACAAGATTTAAAATATTCAAAAATAGGAAAAAAAAACAAGAACAAAAAGAAATCATGGAATTTCTGCCCTTCCCCTTTTTATACATCTTTTAATTTTCAATATTTGTAAACATTTAAACCCCCTTAGAAACCAAGCTGTAAGTGATTATATTTGATGTGTTGTATCTATGGGAACCATTGCTGCATAAATGTAAACTTTTATTGTGTACATATATTATTAATTTTGCCACTGTTATGTGCTTTCTTGAGTTTAACTTCCCAATCAATATTGTCAGAGTTGTGCCTTTCTTCCATTGTTGAGCAAAGTTTATTATTGTGGCTATAAACATACCATCTCATATCATTTTCTTTTGATTTTTTCTGAGGTTAGACCTAGTACAAAGAAATTGTAGTTTCATTTCAAACTTAAATTCCAAACCATTATAGTGTATATCTTTCCAATAATGTTGAGGGTTTTTACATGTTTACCACATGTGATAAAATGTTCCTTTTGTTTCCAATATGTATTACCCTATGATGATGAAGAGCCATGGTAGCACAGTGGTAATAATGTAGTATTGCAGGCTAACTTACTCCAGGAGTTCGATACTGGGTCAAGCTTGACTCAGCCTTCCATCCTTCCCAGATTGTAAAATGAGGACACAGATTGTTGGGGGCAATATGTAAACTGCTTAGAGAGGGCTGTAAAGTACTCTGAAGTGGTATACTAAGTGCTACTGCTATTTCTCTAGCTTAAATATTACTGAGGGAGTTGTATACTATCTGTAAAATGCTTTGTGCTGATTTTCCTTTAGGTTATAACTTGATATAAAGTTACAGATTTAGTTTGTGCAGGTAATACTTGAATTATGATAAAAATTGAGTCTGTCCATTACGGTCATTAAGTTGTGACAGTTGTAAAACTGACAGCTGTCAGTTACATCACTGATCTGATTTTATGGTTTTGCGTTTGTAAGCGAATGCTGCAATCGTTAAGTAAAGTCATCATTTGCTTTAGCATGGTTTTCTTGAAAACCATGAGAAAGTGCCATTTTTTTGGCAAATCCATCGTTAAAGATAGGTACATGATTGTGGGCCACTGCAAGTGCTCATAAAATGCGGCTGTGTGGCAGAGTGCCTGAAGTGTGATCACATGATCACCTCTACCCCCAACTGTCAGAACTTCAAAACTGGGTCATAAGTACCATTTTTCAGGTGGATCACAACTTCAACTGGTCGCTAAGTGATTAGTCAGAAGTTGAGAACTACTTGTAATTCTTCCCATCGTCATGTTGCAATTATTTTTTTAATGTTTTGCATCCATTTTATCGTACAGCTATTTTGTTTGATGTCTCTATGTTATATTTGAGTAAAAGTTTATATGTGCATCCCAATAAGGGGCATTGATTTTGTAAAAGCTTTTCAATTCCTTTTTAAAAATATCCCTCCCTTCCTTCTTGAGATCTGATTTTATCCTTCCAGCTAATACATCAACCATGGTGTATTCCGGACTTCACTAAATAGTTTTTTTTCTATGTTTTTAGTCTATTTGTAAAATCTGAGTGGCCCATATCTGCATATGTAATTACATTTTTCTTGCTGTAATTATCTACAACATGAAAGAGAAGGTAGAGGTGAAATTGTTGGGTTTATTATTCCCTTTGTAGAATCCCGTACTTTTATCAAAACCTTTGTCAGTATGTCCTTCTAAATTTTTATCCTCCTCTATATCTCTGTACTGTAATTATCTGTGAAGTTCATGGGCTCAGTCGTTGCCTTCCATAATTGTCATTTTTTATTAGGGGATTTTATCTGCTATCCATGACAGGCAATTTTTTTTATGATACAGTTTAAAATTTGGAAGGCAAAGACCATCTTTCTCTTCGGAATCTTGTACAATTTTTTCTTTGATCCTAGGTCAAAGAGCAAATCCATATGAGTTTACTGACCATTTCTTGTCATTCTTGTAGAGCAGTGGTGTCAAACTCGATTTCATCGAGAGCTGCATCACGCTTGTGTTTGACCTCGGAGGGCCGGGGTGGGCATGGCCAGCTCAGTGTCACTCGTGTCTGTGGCGCCTGTGGTGGTCCAAGCGCTCCGCCAGTGAAAACAAGCTCCCAAGCTCCATTTTCGGTTCCATGGCCTCCTGCAACCCTCTGCTAAAGAAAATGGAGCTCGGGAGGGCTGCTCTGTTTTTGCTGGCAGAAGCCACACAGACCGGTCTTTTGCTGTTTCCAGGGTGGCCCTGCGGGCTAGATCTAAGTACCCCATGGGCCAGATCTGGCCCCCAGGCCTTGAGTTTGACACCCCTGTTGTAGAGGTCTCTCTGAAATTCTGATTGGTACCATTTGGAATAAATAATAAAATTTTGACAACATATTTATTTTGATACAGGTGATCCTCACAACCTTCCATTTAATGATTGTTCAAAGTTACAAAGGCACTAAAAAAGTGACCATTTGTCACTCTTAGGACCATTGTAGCATCCCCATGGTCACGTGATCAAAATTCAGATGCTTGGCAACTGGCTCATATTTATGGTCATAAATATGAGCCAGTATCCCGAGGTCATGTGATCACCATTTGCTACCTTTTGACAAGCAAAGAGAATGGGGAAGCTAGATTCACTTTACAACTGTCTTCTAACTTAACAACTGCAGGGATTCACTTAACAACTGTGCCAAGAAAGGTTGTAAAATGGGGCAAAATTCACTTAACAACTGTCTCGCTTAGCAAAGGAAATTCTGAGTTCAACTTTAGTCGTAAGTTGAGGACTACCTGATTGTAATAGATCCTAGCCAGGATAACTTAGGTTCCTCCACCGTTCAATATCTTGTCACAGTTTGATCAAAGTTATTTTGATATATTTCTTGATTGCTGTCAACCTGTCAAGTGCAAATATTTCACTGAAAACCAGATTCTGTATTGCAAAACACTGATTTCTTTTATCTTGAAGTGGGGAGGGAACTGAAAGACTTCCTGCCCCCAGTTATTTTCGGGAAGGTGATTCAGGAAGGTGACAAAGCTCTTAAAATCTTAATGATGCTATTATCCATGGCAGCCAGCAGCATATGAGAACCAGGGAGAAGAATTAAAACATTATTTTTATTAGCAAAAATAATAACCTTTGATTTACTATTGAGAAATTAAATTTTTGAAAGGACATATAAAATTCAGTGATCCATCTCTGAGAGCTTAAGGAAAGAGGGCTGTATATATCATTTTCACAAGTTCTATATATTCCTTACTGCAACACCACTGAGTGCCAGGACCCAGATAGCACCTAAAGAAAAAGTACTATTATAGTAAGTTGTATACTAGGGATATGATTGATGATATAGAGATAGAAAGATATTTACAACAACAAAATATTTGTGAGCTTACAGAAAATCAAAGAGAAGAACTGAATCAATTAATTACTTCAGAGGAAATTTTGTTAGCAATTAAGCAACTTAAAATTGGTAAAGCACCAGGTACAGATGGCTTAACAGCTGTTTATTATAAAAATTTACAAAATGAGATGGTTGAACCACTTAAAGAGTTATTTAATAAAATTCAAATGGGAGGAGATGTTCCCCCTTCATGGAGGACAGCCTTTATTTCGCTAATACCGAAGGAAGATCGAGATGGTATTAAAGCAGAGAATTATAGGCCTATATCACTTTTAAATACTGATTATAAGATATTTGCCAAGATACTTGCTAATAGATTAATGCCAGTGATGAATCAAATAATTCATAATGATCAGTCAGGATTTATTAAGGGTAGGCAGATGAGATATAATGTGAGGCAAATTGTAAATTTACTTGAATATTTGGAAAGAAACAACCAAATCTCAGCGGCTTTTTTTTTTTGGATGCTGAAAAGCTTTTGATAGATTGGATTGGCAGTTTTGTTTAAAGTAATAGAAAAAATGCAATTTGGGGATTATTTTATCCACGCAATTAAGGCAATATATCAGAAGCAAACAGCACAAATAATAGTAAATGGTGGGTTAACAGAAACTTTTAAAATTGGGAAAGGGACGAGACAGGGATGTCCCCTGTCTCCATTACTTTTATTTTAACTTTAGAAATTCTTTTGAATAAAATCGTAGCTCCGATCAAATAAAGGGAATTAGAGTTAAACATCAAGATTACAGATTAAGAGCTTTCGCAGATGACTTGGTTGTTACTGTATCTCAACCAACATACTCAGCTACTGGTTTAAAAGATATAATTGGTCAGTATGGTAAAGTATCTGGATTTAAGGTGAATCAGCAAAAGACAAAGATGATAACTAAAAATATGAATATACAACAAAAAGAAGAGTTAGAAAGAATTACAGGTTTTGAAATCGTTAAAAAGGTTAAATATTTAGGAATATATATTACAGCTTCAAACGTCAAATTATATAAAAATAATTATGAGGTATTGTGGCAGAAGGTATGGAAAGAAATGGAGAGTTGGAAGAAGTTACAACTATCCTTGTTGGGAAGAATAGCGGCTATAAAAATGAATGTTTTGCCCAGGTTTCTTATTTTTTTTCAAATGATACCGGTGCTTAAGAATGATATTAAATTACAGGAATGGCAAAAGGGGGTTAATAACTTTGTATGGATGGGCAAAAAACCAAGAATAAAATTAAAAATAATGCAGGATACAAGGGAAAGGGGGGGTCTTAAAATGCCTAACTTGAAATTGTATTATGAAGCAGTTGTTTTATCATTAATTACTGATTGGATTAATTTAACTGAGGAAAGAGTTTTGAATATAGAAGGGTATGGGTTGTTATATGGCTGGCACGCCTATATATTATATGATAAGAAAGTAGATAAAATATTTAAAAATAATATAATTAGAAATGCATTATTGAGGGTTTGGAGGAAATATCAATATAAATTAGATGGAAAGATTCCAATATGGGCAATCCCGAGACACATGATAGAAAATATAAATATATATCAAAAGATGGAGGTAGTTACCTATAAAGAACTTCTTTGTATGGAAAAGGGGGAATTACAATTAAAATCCAGAGAAAAGATGGGGGAAGAAGGGAAAAATTATACATGGTTCCAATATGGACAATTACAAGCTAGATGGAAATTAGATCAAAAAATAGGTGTTAAGCAAACTGAGGATAATTTGTTAAAACAAATGAGAGATCAAGGCCAACAGCATATTAAGAGGTTGTATAATGTATTAGTAGAAATAGACTCAGAGTCCGAACTAGTTAAGGATTGTATGATTAAGTGGGCACAAAATTTTCAGCAACCAATAATGTTGGAAACTTGGGAAAGAATTTGGGTGAGGAATGTTAAATTTACACAAGCGCAAAATATGAGAGAAAATTTTATAGGATGTTTTATAGATGGCATTTAGACCCCAAAAGTTGTCATGTATGTATCCTAATGTACAGGCTAAATGTTGGAGATGCGATTGTGAAGATGCCACTTATTACCATATATGGTGGACTTGTAAAAAAGTTAAAGCATTTTGGATTAAAGTATGGTGGATCATGCAGAATATTTTGAAAAAGAAGATTAAGTTTACTCCAGTTCTTTCTACTAGGAATAATTATGGACTGTACAGCTATAGAGACTAAATTGATTTTGAACTTAATAACAGCCGCAAGACTTTTGATTGCTCAATATTGGAAGAAAGAAGAATTGCCTACAATTGAAGAATGGACACTCAAAGTATCAAATCTGGCAGAGATGGCAAATATCTCCGCTTACTTGAAAGACTATACACTAGAAAAATATATTTTAGAATGGAAAATGTGGATTGATTATATTCAAAATAAGTATCAGATAAAAAAATATCGAATAGCATATGAGTAAATTTAGGAAATATTTTGTATTAGATATATTTTTGAAGGAGAGGGGAATTGAGAGTGTGACTAAGTGTGGTGTGACTAGAGATTATAATTTAGGAATTATTTTAGATTATGATTGTTAGTTTTGATACCCTGCATTTTGTTCTGGGAAGTCGGGTGGGGGTGGGGGTAAGGAGGAGGGAATTGGGGGTTTGGTAGAGATGGAGTGATGGTTAATGTACAGGGATTATTGAAGATGTATAAATATAATTAATGTAGGGTCGGGTCTGCCCAGTTACCATTTTAGAACGGTGAGGAGGAGAAAAGAGAGTAGGAGGTAGGAAAGAGGAGAAGAGGAAGGAAGAGGGGTAGAAGAGGGAGAAGGAAGGTGTAGGGTGGAGGGAGGAGAGGATGTAGATAAGAGAAGGAGAGGAAGGTCTGGAAAGCAGAAGAAGGTAGAAGAGGGAAGAGTGTTAAAAAGGGGGGTGGTGACTGGGCAAGCCCGACTAATTGTATATAACTGTACATTGGATGAATTATTTGATATGATTGTAAAAATAAAACTTTTTATAAAAAAAAAAAAAGAAAAAGTACTATATACAGTATAGATGTCTAAAGAGCAAGTTCAATTCCAAGTTGAGGGTTTGAACCCCCAAAACAGTATCTGGCTACACCTAGCAAACCCCAACAGGACAAAACCAATCACAGTGCTTGTTTCTTAAAGGTCAATATAACATAAATCATCTTCTTCTGGACTTTTAAAGGTGATTTTCACGGTTACCTTGCATATCTTAAAAGCTACTATGACAAAGATATCCACAAATGGTTTACAATTTACAACCTTTGGTTTACAAGAAGCCCGGAATATAAAGAAATATAATTCACCGCTCACCTCTAATTTTTCATTAGGTGGAAAGAGGCCTTGCCCTATAAAAGGATCTTTTACAGTAACATCCTATAGGTGTATTTGTGAAAGAATATGATAGCAAAGCCCTAATCTTTTTAATGCTCAACCTTCTTTATCCTCTTTGTGGCCCATGTCCTAACATTCTGGTTTTATATTTATCCATCGATTTGCCACTCAATCTGAAAAGGAATACTATTGTAACAGAGTGTTACCAAAACAAAACAGAAATATTTCTAAATGGGTACCAGACTCATTCCCCTCACAATATTTCCAATCTGCATAATCAGATGTCCTCCAGAGGGTGTTGAATTATCAGATTACTCTATCCAGCATGCTTACTGGGGATGATGGGACTTGTAGTGAAGTACTGCTGGACTATTTTGTGAATTTCCATTCTTCGGTTGACGCTTTCCAAAAGTCAGAAAGCAAAATTGGAATTGATGCAAAGCACTTTTTCCAAGGTTAGGATGAGGCACCTCCTTCAGATTTGATGCCAGTCACCATTACCAAATTCCCCAATTCAGTTTTAATTATCATTACTTCTCCATCTTAAATACAATTCTACAAGAGAAGCCAAGCAAGGGATGTGTGTCTTCAGAAAACAAGGGGAAAAAAGAGATTACTCTTAATCCTTTTTTTGTTTGTTTGTTTATGCAAATTCTTGTGATTCACAGAAAGCTTTTGTTGATGTTGTTTTGTTTCTTTCCTAGTGCTTGTCATCTCTGACAACATTTCAGGGAGGAAAAAACTATTTAAATTAGTCTACATAAATTGGCTTTCAAGTACCTTGGAAGCAGAGAGAAATAAGGGGATTCTTCAGTGCTATCAGATTAATACATCTAAGAGAAGTAAGGTATTCATAGCAGTGTTAAGTTCAGATCTCAGCAGAAATCATCAAATATAACAATGCATTCACTTTCTGATCAAGTCGTCCACCCAACTATGTGAAGTTCCCGGTTAACAATCATTCATTCGCTGGCCATTCAAAGTTACAATGGCACTGAGCAAGTGGTACTTACAACCAGTCCTTGAAATTCCAGTCGTACCAATATTGCCATGGTCATTGGATGGCTGTCAACTACTTTGCACTAATTACATTTGAAGTGTGACCTTCCTTGAAACTTCCCATAAGCAAAGTCAATCAGGGATCTTGTACACAGTAATGTGTGCATGCCTGCAGCAACCCCCTGCTCACACTCTGTGAGCACAGGTGCACACACCTGTGCTTCAGCAGCCACCTACACACCGTCCTGCACCCAGCAACAGCCACTGCTGCCCGGCTGTGCTTGCACCACAACAGCCACTTACCCACTCACTGGCCTGTTTGTGAGCTGCCTGGAACTTTCTGCTGGCTTCCCCACTGACTTTGCATGTTGGAAGCAGGCGATCCTTGCTTAATAAACTCTATGCCTTGCTTAATAGCAATTTGGATTGTCAAGATTGCCTTTGCTAAGTGAATGACTTTCAGTGAGCAAATAGGAAATGACTTCTTATTGGGAGTGGAGAGACATTATGGCGAAAACAGCACCTGAATGCTACATTTTGGACCATCAAAATCTCTCTGGAGAAAGGACACATCTTGAGATCACCCATACATACTCTGGACAGCTATTTTTCATGAGTAGACAGAAAGGCTGAGATTTTTTATATTGGTATGTATACAGCAGGAGTTGTGGGATTCCATCAAGCTCATAGATGAACTTCACACCTGTTCATCACTCGGGACGACGTGGGAGGTTACTTCTTTTTCTTTTTTTTCTTTTCTCTCTTTTTTTTTTTTTTTTGCAATTTTTTAATATTTTCATCCTTTGTAGTTGATATTATTTTATCTTTGCAACTTTTAATAAAACTATTACAAAACAGAAAAGGAAAGTTTGTAATTGTTCAGCAACACGGTCATGTGACATCACCCTTTACGACCATGTTGCTAAGCGACAGAAATTCAGGTCCCAATTATCATTAAGTGAGAACTACCAGTACATAGGATAATCTGATGAAGCCGTTTAGAGCAGGGGTCTCCAACTTTGGCCACTTTAAGCCTGGTGGGCTTCAACTCCCAGAATTCTCCAGCTAGCTTTGCTTTGCTGGCTGGCTGGGGAAGCTTTGCTGGCTGGGGGATTCTGGGAGTTGAAGTCCACCAGGCTTAAAGTGGCCAAGGTTGGAGACCCCTGGTTTAGAGCACTTGGCTAGCTACATCTAGCTGCCTTCTGAATAGAACTTTGAAAGCTCAGAAAATGAACCTTCTCTTTCGTAAGCAATGGGCAGAACTAACCTTTGACCTATTCTTTAGATTAGTGTTTCTCAACCTTGGCAACTTGAAGATGCCCGGAATTCAATTCCCGGGGCTTTGCTGGCTGGGAATTCTGGGACTTGAAGTCCACCATTTTACCAAGGTTGAGAAGCGCTGCTTTCCATGATTGCAATTTACTCAGTATTTGGGGATGTGGAAAAAAAGGGAAATATCGGAGAATTATCTAAGATGTGAGATTGCTGATACAGAAAATACAAAGCAGAGATGCAGGATGGGGCTTCAAATCTAGCAACTGCTACATTACAAAGTTGGTAAAGTGGTGATAATATATTCAAAGACATATTTCAACTATGTAACATATTTGTTTAAACTCAATATTCAATATTGTAAAATGATTGCTATTTGTTAACAGCAACTCCTCAAAATGATAAAGTGAAATATTTCAGGATCTACTACTGGCTACATAAAGTAGAGCTACAATGCAACATCTTCAATACTCCATAAATGTTCAATTGCCAATGGCACTTTAATAGTTTGGCTAAATGTAATATTTGTAATATAGGCATTAAATTTACTATGGTAACTATAAATTGATTAGTGCTTAAGTAGAAATTCATGGTGATGCAATATCATTATTGGGTCTGCAAAAGTTAAAGAGTTTGTTTCTCTATAAAATAAAATGTGGATGAAAAGACCTGTGGATCTTTTTAAGATGGTAAAAAAAAATCATCATTTGCAATGATGGAAATGTATAAAATAAGTTACCCACTTAATATGAAGTAGCATTATCCATTGTTTGAAACCTCCCTAGTAAAATTATCTTACATACTATAAGGGTTTAGTTTGTTTTTTTTTACTTTCACTGCAATTTATCACAGTTACTTTTAATTAAAGAGAACAAATTTAAAAGTACTGTCTGCACAAAAAGATTTTCACCTTCCTAAGAAAGTTACACATTATCATACTGAACCGAAGAACAGATTTGAACTTCTCTGTCGGTTGGGGAAAAGATGTTTCAGCAAATCACCCACTTTTCTTCTGCCTGAGTCAATAAATAAGAGTTTATTAATCCTTAAATGCTGACCAGATAATTCAATCAATAAAAAAAAATGCAAGTGATAGAGAAGAACAAGATAATCTTACGAGATGCTCTTGGGTGTGCTTTTTATTCTGGCTGTCAAGAAGGACTACAGCGGGAATTGGTTTCTATTTACATGGCTTTTACATCAATAAAAAAAAAGTTTGAAAGACAATACTGACTGACAGATGCTAGCATTTTATTGTTCAGCCAATGCCGTCCTTGTGATCAGAATATAGCTGCCATGTGCATTATCAAAGGATTCAATCAATACACTGGATATTTTCTATAGAAAAAAGCCTGCATCCTAAGGTAAAGGTAAAGGTTCCCCTCGCACTTACGTGCTAGTCGTTGCTGACTCTAGGGGGCGGTGCTCATCTCCGTTTCAAAGCCGAAGAGCCAGCGCTGTCCAAAGACGTCTCCGTGGTCATGTGGCCGCCATGACTCAATGCCAAAGGCGCATGGAACGCTGTTACCTTCCCACTAAAGGTGGCCCCTATTTTTTCTACTTACATTTTTACGTGCTTTCGAAACTGCTGGGTTGGCAGAAGCTGGGACAAGTAACGGGAGCTCACCCCCTTATACGGCAGCACTAGGGATTCGAACCGCTGAGCTGCCGACTTTTCAATCGACAAGCTCAACATCCTAGCCCCTGAGCCACTGCATCCTAAATCCATCCAAATACAAAATATTAGCATATAGAAGCTTCTCTCAACTTTCTATTTTCAGATATATAGATTTTGCTAACTGAGGAATACAGTGAATAAAGGCCCAATATATAGGAAGAGCATCAAATTGGAGAAAAGCAGTATACGCTACAGTTAGTTTGACATTTTCTGGCTTGGCTATCAGAGTTTCATCCAGGACACAGCAATAAACATTTTTCTAGAAACAAAATCACCGCTCAGGAATTAGCCATGGAAGAATCAAGCATAAGACTCAGATAGATAGGTTGCTTTTATTGTAGATATCAAAAGTCTTACCATGAACATACGATTATTACAGAATCTAGCAATCCAGCATTGCCTATATAATAATTCCTTTCTTTCTCCTACCCTTATAGAACTTTTTCTCCTAATAGGGAAACAGATTTCTTGAGCTCATTTCCCAAAATATCCACTGTTTTGATAACTGTCCTGCCTGGATTCAGCCTCTTTTCATCTCTCCTAAGCAACTTCGATCTACACATCAGAAATTGGCAAAATATTGGGAAAACGTCAGTCTGCATGTTGACTTGTATGAAGGCTTGCTGTACAATGAAGGCTTGCTGTACTGAGACACCAAAAACATACTGGGTGCAATGTGATTTAATGCTAACCTGATGGGTTTGGTTTTGACAAGAGCATAGATTTGAAAATCAGTGTATCACGGTCCAAGGTCATTGGGTGTGGAAGCTAAGTTTTCCCATGGTTGAAAGTAAACAATACAGGTAGACCTTGACTTACCAACCACAACTGAACCCAATCTTTTCCTTGCTCAGCGATGTTAAATGAGTTTGCCCGTATTTTATGATCTTTTTCGCCAGAAAAAGCAAATCACTGCACTTGTTAAGTAAATCATGCTGTCTTTGAGCAAATCTCTCTCTTCCCTCCCCACCCTTGACTTTGCTTGTTGAAAGCTGGATGGGAAGGTTATAAGTGGTGATCACATGACCCAGGGACCTGTCATAAATACACCCCAGTTACTAGGTGCCCAAATTCTGATCATTGTGACTGTGAGGATGCTGCAATGATCATAAATGTGGAGAAAAAACGGTCAGAAGTCAACTTTTTTCAGTGTTATTGCAACTTTGAACAGTCACTAAACAAATGGCTGTAAGCCAAGGTCTAGCTGCAGTACATTAAGCTGTTCCAAAAAGAAGGCTAAATAAGAGAAAAAGCTTTTAAAAATTTGAACAGATTGTTATGAACAGAAGTCCCATTTGTTGTTCAGCAACACAGCAATCACTGATTTTTTTTCCATAAAGGGTATATATATTTACAGTAAAAAAAAATCTACTTATTTGAACCTTCTGAGAAATATATTCCTAAAGTATTTTGACTTGTTGGGCATGAAAAGCCTGCCATTGTGAATGATGAAAAAGATAAAGCAGATGATTTAATGTTATCCAAAAATGAGAAAAAAAACCTAGCGCAAATACATGAATTTCTGTATTTTAGTAGGAAGTTTGATAAAGATAGGAAACTGGATAAATTTTAACTATAAATGCTGGTAATCCATGATCTGTTGCAAGGAATATGTAGTTGTTGAAAGAAGCAAAATGGCTAGGTTTAAGAGTAGTGCTTATGCCCATTTTGTACCATGAAACATTTGAAAAAAATCTGAAAGGCAAAGATTATATTTACAAAGATTGAAAAGTACTGAGACATTCCATGAATAGAGTTGGTACAAAATACATTTTAGCTGTTTCTTTTTTCTTATCTCAGTACTTTAATTTTTTTTAGCTTACTTCTTGTCTGCATTGTACATAACACTCCTTATTCCAAAAGAGAATATGGGTTGCATTATAATAATTTTTCCTAGGAGGCTTTTTTTAAAAAAGAGACTTATTTCTATTTAAATCATGCCGAACTCATTTCCAACAACACCAGTCAAGACAATTAAACATATAATCTCAATAGAAGCAAGATAAACAATATTTAAAGTAAGTGTGTGTGTGTGTGTGTGTGTGTGTGTGTGTGTGTGCGCGCGCGCGCGTGTATTCCACTCCTTTGATATGGAAATTATTGTTTCATTTTGGCTCTCCTAGAATTTATAAAAAAATCAATCTCCTATAGGTTTTCCTTGAATAAACTTCATGAGACTTCATGTCTCATCCAATTTAACATACTACTCTAAAACAAACATACACGACTCCATTCCCCCATCCTCCAACAAACGTTTAAGGACACACTTATTTTGTGCCCTTGATCATAGCAACTTTTTCCTTGTCCACTCACAAGCACCCCTCAACCCATCTCACAAAGGATATGTAGTCCTTTACCTATAAATTAAAGATATGCCTATTTCAACTTCTCATTTTCATTGTAATTCCTAGTTCAATATATAAAGCAGTCTACCTGGATTTTGGCTATGGATCCTTCTTAGCAATAGTATTTAAGACTTATATACCGCTTCATAGTGCTTTACAGTTTATCCCTGTAAATCTGGGTCCTCATTTTACTGACCTCGGACGGATGGAAGCCTGAGTCAAGCTTGACACAATCAAAATCGAACTCCAGGCAATGGGTAGAGTTAGCCTGCAATACCACATTCTAACCACTACGCTACCATGGCTGTTATCTAGATCTGGGGCTACCAGAGGCCATCTAGATTCTCAATAGAAGCTGTGATGTAAATAAAGACTCCAAGGATATTACTTTTCTAGTAGAAACATATACTCCATGCATGAGCTATTGTCCATTCCCAGAGTTTTTTTTTCTTAATTGATTTCATTATTATAATACTGATTGCCAAGAGATGGTTTTATATGCACCACCCCTCCAATAAGAAAAAATCAGAATTAAAACTAGAGGTATTAAAAACTATCAAAATCAACAGAAATCCTATTTTGAAAAGAAGCCAATAGAGCTTAAACAGCTGATAAAGCTAATAAAGAGGTTAAGCCTCTCAACTCAACAGGGATTGCATGCCAAAGAATGGGGTGATTATAGAAAACTTGATCCTGAGTTGACAGGAGACAGGCTACAACACTTGTGAACTCTCCTCAGACAACCTTAGCGAGCAGGAAGAAGAATCATACGCATAAAGCCACCTGTATGCGTATCTCAAATGGACCTCAAATGGACAGCTAACATCAAAAACATCATTAAAAAAGGACAACAAAGAATGTTCTTTCTGCGCCAACTCAGTAAGCTCAAACTGCCCAAGGAGCTGCTTATCCAATTCTACAGAGGAATTATTGAGTCTGTCATTTGCACCTCTATAACTGTCTGGTTCGGTTCTGCAACCCAACAAGAAAAACACAGACTTCAAAGGATAATTAGAACTGCAGAAAAAATAATTGCTACCAACCTGCCTTCCACTGAGGACCTGTATACTGCACGAGTCAAAAAGAGGGCCGTGAAAATATTTACAGACCCCTCGCATCCTGGACATAAACTGTTTCAACTACTACCCTCAAAACGACGCTATAGAGCACTGCACACCAGAACAACTAGACACAAGAACAATTTTTTCCTGAAGGCCATCACTCTGCTAAACAAATAATTCCATCAACACTGTCAAACTATTTACTGAATCTGCACTACTATTAATCTTCTCATAGTTCCCATCACCAATCTCTTTCCATTTATGACTGTATGACTATAACTTGTTGCTGGCAATCCTTATGATTTATATTGATATACTGACCATCAATTGTGTTGTAAATGTTGTACCTTGATGAACGTATCTTTTCTTTTATGTACACTGAGAGCATATGCACCAAGACAAATTCCTTGTGTGTCCAATCACACTTGGCCAATAAAATTCTATTCTATTCTATTCTATTCTTTGTGAAAATAGCTTGGTTTCAAATTACAAAACTCTTGATGGTAATATTCAGCATTTTGCATTTCACCTGGAAGAAAACTGTTGCCAATGCATTGTTTTTAGCACAACTGTCACATGGTCTCTGAGTACCCTTAGAATCAAGTTGCCTACTGATTTCTAAACTGAAATAAACTAAAGTTTTAGATCTAGACCAAGAGTGTCAAACTCGGTTTCATTGAGGGCCGCATCAGGGTTGTATTTGATCTCGGGGGGGTGGGGGGAGGAGATGGCCAGAGTGGGCGTGGCCAGCTCGACATCACTCGTGTGACTAAATGCCACTTTTTGCTAGCAGTTTATTTTGCTAGCACTCTACCAGCGAAAATGGAGCTCATGGGCAGCACGCAACCCTCCCGGGGTCTATTTTCGGCTGCAATGGCCTCCTGCAGCCCTCTGCCAGCAAAAATGGAGCCTCCATTTTCGCTGGCAGAGGTACCACAGGCTGGTCCTTCACTGTTTCCAGGGCAGCCCCATTGGCCAGATCTAAATACACCGTGGGCCGGATGCAGGCTTTGAGTTTGACACCCCTGATCTAGACACAAACCAACTCTCATAGGCAGTCATACTAATCAAGTTAGAAGTTATCAGCATCCATGTGAACAATGTTAAGTTTACTTCTCTCTCAACTAACAATCTGGTAATTCTTACACTTAAGCACATTAACAGAAGATTAACAAAATATATAAGCCACTTCTGTCTCTTTCATCAGTCTGGGAAAATAGGGAGATTTGGACCAAAATTCTAATACTAATATATTTTTCCTGGAAAAAAATCCCCCCCCCTTTTCTGGAATTGTAACCCTTCACAACAAAGCATTTCAGTTTTTTGTGCCCAAGTCTCAATGTATTAATTTCCTTCCAACCCATTATCACCTCCAGGCAAGCCAGGTGGCAGTTAAGAAGCAAAAGAGAAGGAAGGAAATCATATTATTAGAAAAGATATTGCTGAAGGAATCTGGTAACATTTCAATGTTTTTTTAAATACTCATTTTATTTATATCCCACCTTTATTATTTTACTTGCGTATTGATACCAACTAATCCTGACCCTTTTGATAATTTGTCCCACCAGATTCTTGTTGGTACTGTAAAGCAATGGAGGCAGAGTGGAATCTTAAGGGACATTATATCATAACATAAAAATTGTTTCAAGGAGCAAGTTTTTTTCCAAGCAACACTATCTGAAATTCACATAAGAGAGGCAGAATCACTGCAAAGCAGGTCTCTTATTCCCAGATCTCATGAACAATCCAGAAGGATATCGTGGTTGAGGGTATCAGAGCTTGCCAAGTGATGAAGAAAAACTAAAAAAAAAAAACCCTCACATTCCTTTTTGTAAATCTCCTAAGAAGATGATACGCTAGGTCAACAAATAGACCTTAAATCCGAAAACCTACTTTGAAGCCATTCTGAAATAGGTCAAAATAATTTGATTTTTCAAATTTGTATTTACACACCCTGGCAAAGCCACCTGCTTCCTCCTGGTTTGTATGTAGTTGAGAAGCCACTACTATTCTCTTCCAACCACAGATTAAAGACTGGCCTTCTTTAGAAAAATCCCCAAAGCTTTAACCAAAGACTATCTACTATTGACCTCACCCCATTCCTAAGAGGTCTGTAAGGGGCGTGCATAAGAACACCAGCGTGCCTACCATTCCTGTCCTAATGTTCCCCTTGATTGTATCCAACTCGTATAACTATTTCATGCTTATACTTATATATATGCTTATATGTCGTATAGTTATTTCATGCTTATGCTTATATACAGTATACTGTTGTGACAAAATAAATAAATAAATAAATAAATAAATAAATAAATAAATAAATAAATAAATAAATAAATAAATAAATAAATAAATAAATATAGGTAGTTCTCATCAGTTTGGGGCAAGGTTCAGGTCAGCAGGACAGAAGCAGCACAAATAATTGGTAGAGCTGTGAATATGTTCATCTGTGTGGTGGACAGCAGTGGGTTTCACATTTTGTTGCTACCGGTTCACCCCGCATGCACCCCTTCCGCGCATACGTCCAGCCTTCCATGCATGCGCTTTGCTCACGTGAGCACCTTCTGCACATGCACCCAGCCTCAAAACTGTGCCTAAATAGGATGGCATAGAGTCAGGGCAAGTGGGCAGGTCCACCAGCGATCTCCTCTACTGGTTCACCTAAACCAGTACGAACCGTCTGAATACCACCTCTGGTGGTGGACTGATGTGGAGGTCAGTAGTGGAATGCAACTACAATTTCATCCTGGACCATGCTGCCTAGTTGTGGAAAACCTTCTGGAAGCCACTGATGGTCTGGGGAGCAGCTGTTTTTTTACTCTAATTGACAAGCAACATCTGGCTGGAGATTGAAGGTATATCAGTTCAATGGAGGAAGCAGCTAGACAACTGTGGTACTGATGCATCCCTCCATTTTGAGCTGACACTTGGGACAGAGAGGTGGCTAATTGGATTAGGCTGACACACTGGACTAAATTTCCAGTGGCATCCTGGAAAAGGGGCCCCCGGTGAAATGGAAGATTTCCATAATAGCTCAGGCTGTTAGAAGCCTGTTATTAGAACACAGCAGCCTGCAATTACTGCAGGTTCAAGCCCGGCCCGAGGTTGACTCAGCCTTCCATCCTTTATAAGGTAGGTAAAATGAGGACCCAGATTGTTGGGGGGGCAATAAGTTGACTTTGTAAATATACAAATAGAATGAGACTATTGCCTTATACACTGTAAGCTGCCCTGAGTCTTCGGAGAAGGGCGGGATATAAATGTAAATTAAAAAAAAAAAAGATTTGGATGTCCAGTTGGAAACAAGAGCGGGAAAAGGTTGGTGGCCCTGTGACCAACCCACTGTTTAATTGGATCCAGGCTTCAACAACAATTTCTGCAGGGTCTTTGTCTTCCTCTTGGGACTCTGAACTTGGAAGGACGAAGAATTTGCAAATCCTACAAATGCAAATGGACCCAAAGAACAACAAAACTCCTGTCTCTCCAATATCTCCCAACAGAGGGTAAGCAGACAGCAATATTTCAAGTCACCTCAGTTCCACAACCAACATCACCATAATCCTATTTGGACACTCTTCCTGAACTACTAGGCATCACCATAATTGACTCTGTGTCATTGTTGACGTTCAAAATAGGCTGCATGTAAACGATTCTACCTGTGAAAAAACCTGCAATCCTAAATTACAAGAAGCCACTATAATTGAAGAGTCTGATAACAGAAGGAGGCAGAGGTTTGGGGTAGTTGCCTCACCACCGAAAACATCACAATAAATTAAACTTGCAATCAGAATATTCTGATTGCAAGCTTAATATTCTAGGGAACATTCTTTTTCTGCTTCACAGCACAAAACTTTAAATGGGCTATGTGATCTACCCTATGAGATTTGAGTCAAATTTTCCTCCACCTGCACTTGGGCTTCT
Source organism: Ahaetulla prasina (assembly GCF_028640845.1). Taxonomy (NCBI): domain Eukaryota; kingdom Metazoa; phylum Chordata; class Lepidosauria; order Squamata; family Colubridae; genus Ahaetulla; species Ahaetulla prasina. Next base: position 35,132,530 of record NC_080540.1, on the reverse strand, counting down.
AAAGTTCATTTATCTGCTCTAGGACCATTTCTGATCAGAAAGGAAGCTTAGTATGCCAAGAGTCCTATCAGGTCCCCAGTTCCTGTTATGAAACAGCAATGGCTAGAGTCACTGGTGGGACAAACGTTGACTTCTAGAAATCCATAAGGATTCAATGATCTTTTGGAGCAAATTATGCACAAGATCCATTGCCCCTGCAGAGATTAGATGTAAACACTAATCTTTTCACAATAACGGGAAAATTTAAAACATTGCCTTCTTCTTAATCAGAAGTATTTGATCTTCTGTATCTGTATATTGATCCTGTGACCCATTGTTTCGATGACAGCTATCTAAAGTTGTCATGGCACTATGTGATAGCAGACACTGGCCAATGAAAAAGTTAATTATAAATACTAATAACGATATTTTCTAATTTTATTCATTTTTAATTTGGTTATTTCAAAAGGCTACTCTTTTCCACCCAGATTACAGCACAGCATTCTTTATTAACAATTATAACAGAAGGTGGAAGGAAGAACCAAAAAAAGTTCTCTGCAAACTCAAAATTAAAAAGAAAGTGAATAATAATATATTAAATTACCTTTTCCCCTTTTAAAAAAATTTCAGCGCCAATGGATGATATGCATATAAAATTCCATTAATATCTAAGCTTCTTCACAGTAATTAACAACTTCACAATCACCTTAACAAGGATAAGTCGATATGCTTCAACACAACTCAGCAAGGTGTTATTTACTTTGGAGGAAGAAAGGAATTATATGAAAGAAAATGGCCTATTATAGCTGTTGGCATCCTTGAATCTTAACTGAAAGTGATGAATTTATTTTCAAAGTATATGGCTATTTTTTTCTTTTCTTTTTAAAAAGAATATCTGTGTGATTGAGGTTATTAATTCAGCACAGCTTCTCTTTCATGAATTCCCAAAGTTTCACTATATACAGTAAGTAAATGACTGTGCCAATTCTAGGTGCCATATTTTAAGAATTCAAACAAATTGAGAATGGGTTGATAGAACAGAGACTTGAAACTAAGCCCCACAAGGTTAAATTTGGCAAACTCGTATGTAGAGTCTTGGAGTTGAGAATAGAGGGACATATAAAAATACCTGAAGGCAAACCATGAATCATTGATCATTGTCAAGTTACAATTGAATATTAGGAAAAAATACTAAATAGTAAGAATAGTTTGGCAGTACGTCAATATGTGATAAGGTCCCCTAATAGAATAACAGAGTTGGAAGGGACCTTTGAGATCTTCTAGTCCAACCCACTGTTCAGGCAGGAAACCCTATACCATTTCAGGAAAAATGATTGTCCAATCTCTTCTTAACATTTTCCAGTATTGGAGCATTCACAACTTCTGGAGGCAAGTTATTCCTCTGGTTAATTGTTCTTACTGTCAGGAAATTGTTTCTTAATTCTTGTTTGGTTCTCTCCTTGATTAGTTTCCCTCCATTGCTTTTTGTCCTGCCTTTGGGTGAACAGTTTGATCCCCTCTTCTTTGTTGCAGCCCCTTAGATATTGGAATACTGTTATCCTGTCATCCCTATTCCTTCTTTTCATTAAACTAGCTTTAGCTCAGTTTAGACCTAGTTTAGATCTAGACCCAGGCTAGACATATTTCTGCACAGTCCAGAAAGCCACCTGACATGCTCAGAACAGAAACTGAACCCAGGAGTCATTTCTATGTTTTTATAATTCTTAGAATCTGCATTGCGTTCAAAGAGACTTACTTCCACATAAATGTTCGTTTCAGCCTAAATAATTTGTTTTCGCTGCTTCTTGATGAAAGGATTTCCAAGGCAGTACACAAAAGCATAAAAGTATGGTTTAAAATATTCAACAGACTTTAGCCAGGCACTGCAATCATACCATACAAATATGAATATGTAACGCATCCTAAAATATTAATTTAACGCTGAAGGCTCTATACCATTGGAAAACAAGGCAAGAGATTAAAGAAGCATCTCTAAGTGGTACTTTAATTTTACTTGCTGTATCCAGCTGCTCTACTAACAGACTGAATGCTGGACTGAGATGTCTAAGTCATTGAGTAAATCTGCCTACAGGTGGATCCATAAAAGAGAAAGGAGAGACTGCCAGCATATTAACATTTTGTTAATATGCGTTCCCACAAAACTGCTGATAAAGTATAAACCACTTTCAATACACTGTCTACATTCAATAATAATAATAATAATAATACATACAACAACAGCTTATGCAGTACAATCAACTCCAGTGGGTTACTTTTGGCAAAATGTTTCCTAGTGTGAATTAGTCCTTTTTGATGGTTTCTGAAAAGGAGACCATAAAAAAAAAGAATCCACACATGCTGTGTTCAATGGAGTGTGTATCTCCATTGGTTTGTCCTCCGTGACAGACTTGAGCCAGATCCGATAGACTGCCTAATAACACTGTAATGCTGCCAGTTTTAAGAAGAATGGAACACCAAAGCTGTAGGTGATGAGGGAATGAACAATCAACCGAAACAAAAGTAATAAAAGTAGTATTGGAAACCATTAAGGGGACCCCAAGATCTCTTTATTGCTCCTTTTAAAAGAAGAAGAAGAAATCTGTTCCAAATGCTTTAGCATCATTAACCAGTGATATTTAGAAATGTAGGCTCTGAGTAGGTGGCATTGTCTCATTTAACACAACAGAGTAACATAATAGGCAGAGTAAACTTCCTAGGAGAGTTAGCTTGACACAGAGGTATAAAACTGATTTTCCCTCTGCTGTTTTTGAACAATTAGAAATGACAAGCATTGATGATATGTCCAAGGAGCTGTCAAAGAACAGAGTGGTAAAACGTGACCTGTGGTTAACTCATAGAGAAATGCAAATGAAAATACATCTATGCACAAAAACAAAAAAGAGAGGAATAATATGTCTTTAAAAAAACCTATTATGTTATTTTTAACATTTGAAAACATAGAAGCAACGCCTCAAACTGTACTTTAAAATTACTGGAATATATATGTCTTTTCCTTTAAAAAATTGGATCTACCAGTTCTGTGCTGTTGCATTCTCTCTGCTTGTGAGAGAAATTATACAAACTTTCAAAAGACGTGGAACATGTTGGACTTACTTTCTTCTTCAAAAAGTGACAGCTACATTTCCAGCTAAACATATCTGAACTCTTATCAAGTTCAGATCCAATGTTTGATCCAATGTTCCCCATAGGCATTAAATAAAATTAAAAACACCCCCAAATTAAATTCAATTCCTGAGGATTACAGGGGCATAACCATGAAGGCTTGCTGTTGTTGATTATTATTATTATTTTTATAAGTAACCCTACTACTAAATTAGGCCATTCATAAACCACAAATCTGTTGAGTATGAAAGAAGACATTTCCTTTATGTTCTGTACACAAATTGTAAGGAGGAAAGGTGCGGATCTTTTGAAGGAAACTTGATGATTATAGCCTACTTATAATGGCAAGATCCCAGTGACCCATTTCCTATTTCAACAGACATGAGCTATGCACTGTTTTGTTAAGTGGAGAATGTACAATAAAGCATCTTCTCCACCATCAGCCTCGCCCTTCACATCCTGAAACCCAGTATTTTTAGAACTGTACCGTAGTGGCCAAAATTGTGGAAACCTTTTGGGAAAAGTGTATTTTTGAGGTTTGATGGCTAATACCATCACTTTTTTGGGGGGAGTAGTACCATAAAATTATATATCAATTGAAAGATAATTTAATCAAGAATGTAATGCTTTTCAACCTTTGTTTGAGAGATAAAAGTGGCTTTTTTCGTAGAATTCTAGATTTTAGGCCAAATTCCTGCAGTCTGCGCTGAACAGTCCTTGCACTCAACTTCACATTGCATTGCGCCATTTCATCTTGTATGCACTAAGATGATTTTCTTCTGTCACATAGGCACAGTCTCTTAATTCTTCTATCATCACTTGCTGTTGTGCACCTTTTCCTGCCTTTACCAGTGTGGTTTTGTAATGACTGAGTCTCATACCTCTTAAAACCTTAGAAATACCATCTTTGGTTAAGTTTCCAACAATTTTTCTTTTAATTTCTTTACAACTGTAGCTTTGTTCACTTAATTATACTATTTGCCATCACTTTCTGGGCGACCAGTCAATTTTTTGCACCATTACTTTTATTTTATTACGTTTTATAAGCTCACTAAATGAAAGAACACAAGAAAACCCAACCAACTTGATAACGATCACATAACACACTGACAAATGTCCTCCTCTGAGCGTCAATACATGATATCAATAACTGAATCCTACTGTGATCTGATTGGCTCATTGCCAAAACAAGATGACACCTTATTGGCTCTAAATACACATGCTCATTGGCTACAATCTGATGAAGGAAAGCTATCTGACATCAACCTAAGAAAGTTGTGCTTCCTTTTACTGGTTATCTGGCTATAACATTTCATAGAATACAGACAATTGAACAAACGTTGTTGCATTACATTCTTGATTAAATTATATTTCCATTGATATATAATTTTATGGCACTACTGCAAAAAAAGCTGTGTTATTAGCCATCAAACCTCAAAAATACACTTTCCCCAAAAGGTTTTCACAATTTTGGTCACTACTAAGTAACCAGAGTCACTTGGTTGTAACCAGAGTCACTTGGTTGATATGGACGGCCATAGAAATTAATTAATTAATTAATTAGTAATACAGGTAAAACACTACCTGTATTTTAATTAATTAATTAAATAAATAAAATATAGGTAGTCCTAAACTTACAACCACAACTGAGCCCAACATTTCTGTTGTTTAGTGAGATGTTTGTTAAGTGAGTTTTTGCTCCACTTTACGCCTTTTCTTGTTGCAGTTGTTAAGGGAATCAGTGCCGTGGATAAATTAATAACCTGGTTGTTAAGTGAAATCTGGCTTCCCCATTGACTTTGCTTGTCGGAAGGTTGTAAAAGGGGATCATATGACCCTGGGACACAGCAAAGGTCATAAATATGAACCAGCCGCCAAGCATCTGAATATTGATGACATGGTCATGGGGATACTACAACAGTCGTAACTATGAAAACAGTCCTAAGTCACTTTTTTTCAGTGCCGTTGTAACTTTGAACAATCACCAAACTAACTGTTGTAAGTTGAGGACTATGTGTTGTTGCTTATTTTATGCAACTACCGACAAAGGAGAATCTCTGTAGCTTGGGGTTCTAATGAGGGGTCCTTGGTGCTCTCTGAGCTTGCTTGTTTTCTTGCCAACATTTCATTATCCAAACTAAGTAACATACCAGCATCACTAGAACACCACTGGCACTGATGATGTTACCTAGTTTGGATAATGAAATGTCTGCAAGAAAACAACCAAACTCAGAAAGCACCAAGGACCACTCTCCTTAATGCAACTATTTAAGGGATCACATTAAAATGCCATTGTTCCAAATGTAGACGATCAAATGCTCTGTTATGCCAAAGGTGGTGATTTACGGTGGCAAGCTCTCTTGTGATAAGAACACAGTATACCACAATGACTATTGTAATTGCCACTAATGAAACCACACAACTAAAAGCTGGAGTCAGTTACACAAGTTCATTTATTTAAAAAAATGTCCATCAACCAACCCCTGGAAGATAGGATTATATAGTGATATTCTGGGTAACCCCATTGGAATTCTTTCTCCGGAACATGACAATTAGTTTAAAAATAGTACTTAGACTTATATACTGTTGCACAGTGCTTTACAGCCCACTCTGAGCGGTTTACAGAGTCAACCTATTGCCCTCAACAATTTGAGTCCGCATTTGACAGACCTCGGAAGGGTAAAAGGCTGAATCAACCTTGAGCTGGGCAGGATCGAACTCCTGGTTGTGAGCAGAATTAGTCTGCAATACTGCATTCTAACCACTGCGCCACCCCATAAATAAGACAAAAGTGGAAAATGGCACTGTGATCCTTTTGTTATATCTTGAAAACCAGACTACACAAAAAAATGCTGCTCTGCCACCAGGTAGGGTAGCCATTCTTGGGGGAGTGAATGATGGGGAAGGGTTTTTTCCCCTTATCTGCCTCTCTCTCTCACCCCTCACTGCCTCCCATCATGGCGATCCCTGTTTTTATTTCTATGCTTTTTACTGCACTCTCTGAGCAGTTCACAATGTCAGCACACAGGTAAAAATCATCTCTTATTCTGATTACAGAAAGAAAGCTCCTTTTTCTATTATCCAGTCTTTTTTTTTAATTCATCAACATCACATATCATAAGATTTTTGTTAAAAAAATTCTGTTTCATACAAAAAGGCTCTAAGCTGTTTCTAGTCAGGCATAAATGTAGACATTGTTTTTCTTGCCAACATTTCATTATCCAAACTAAGTAACATACCAGCATCACTAGAACACCACTGGCACTGATGATGTTACCTAGTTTGGATAATGAAATGTCTGCAAGAAAACAACCAAACTCAGAAAGCACCAAGGACCACTCTCCTTAATGCAACTATTTAAGGGATCACATTAAAATGCCATTGTTCCAAATGTAGACGATCAAATGCTCTGTTATGCCAAAGGTGGTGATTTACGGTGGCAAGCTCTCTTGTGATAAGAACACAGTATAGCACAATGACTATTGTAATTGCCACTAATGAAACCACACAACTAAAAGCTGGAGTCAGTTACACAAGTTCATTTATTTAAAAAAATGTCCATCAACCAACCCCTGGAAGATAGGATTATATAGTGATATTCTGGGTAACCCCATTGGAATTCTTTCTCCGGAACATGACAATTAGTTTAAAAATAGTACTTAGACTTATATACTGTTGCACAGTGCTTTACAGCCCACTCTGAGCGGTTTACAGAATCAACCTATTGCCCTCAACAATTTGAGTCCGCATTTGACAGACCTCGGAAGGGTAAAAGGCTGAATCAACCTTGAGCTGGGCAGGATCGAACTCCTGGTTGTGAGCAGAATTAGTCTGCAATACTGCATTCTAACCACTGCGCCACCCCATAAATAAGACAAAAGTGGAAAATGGCACTGTGATCCTTTTGTTATATCTTGAAAACCAGACTACACAAAAAAATGCTGCTCTGCCACCAGGTAGGGTAGCCATTCTTGGGGGAGTGAATGATGGGGAAGGGTTTTTTCCCCTTATCTGCCTCTCTCTCTCACCCCTCACTGCCTCCCATCATGGCGATCCCTGTTTTTATTTCTATGCTTTTTACTGCACTCTCTGAGCAGTTCACAATGTCAGCACACAGGTAAAAATCATCTCTTATTCTGATTACAGAAAGAAAGCTCCTTTTTCTATTATCCAGTCTTTTTTTTTAATTCATCAACATCACATATCATAAGATTTTTGTTAAAAAAATTCTGTTTCATACAAAAAGGCTCTAAGCTGTTTCTAGTCAGGCATAAATGTAGACATTGTTTTTTTCTTGGTTCAAACACTGTAAATTAATTTACCAATCTCCACCAATTCCACCATCTTCCCTAATTATTCCTCAATTGTGGGGAGTGCTGTTTTTCAAAGATCTCTTAATGAATGGCTTAATTACTCACTTAAGAAATAACTGTCCATATCATTGTCTGCCATGTTTTGGCAACATCCTTATCATAAGGTAAAGGTAAAGGTTCCCCTTGCACATATGTGCTAGTCGTTCCCGACTCTAGGGGGTGGTGCTCATCTCCGTTTCAAAGCCGAAGAGTCAGCGCTGTCTGAAGACGTCTCCGTGGTCATGTGGCTAGCATGACTCAATGCCAAAGGCGCACGGAACACTGTTACCTTCCCACCAAGGTGATCCCTATTTTTTCTACTTGCATTTTTACGTGCTTTCAAAATTGCTAGGTTCGCAGAAGCTGGGACAAGTAACAGGAGCTCACCCCTTTACACGGCAGCACTAGGGATTCGAACCGCTGAGCTGCTGACTTTTCGATCAACAAGCTCAACGTCCTAGCCCCTGAGCCACCGCATCCCCTTCTCCTTGTCATAGTGAATGGTAATATCAAATCACTATAAATTCCAATACATTCATTCTAGTATTATATACAACTCAGATAACTTCCCTTAAAACAAATTGCAATTCACTTAAGATTATCGAATTATCATTTCAGTCAATCTCATCAGAATGGTCAACTCAAGTTGGATAATGCACCTACATTTCTTTTCTTTTTTTCATTCCTTATATTATAAGGGGGACAATTTCCTACTGTACCTGAACAAAATATGCTCAATATTTTTGCTGTATCCTGGCACTTTTTAAAAAATAAATTATTATTTTCTTTCTCTCTCCCTCTCTCTGCCCCCCTCCCTCTCTCTCCCTCCTCATGTACAATTGCAACAGCTAAAAAGGAAATCAATAAAATCTGGATATTTTGGTTCCAAAGAAAATAAATATTATTTCGAACAGCAATTGAGTTTCCTTCCCAAATTCCTTCCTCTATAAGACAATCTATGGCCATATGGCTCTTGTCTCATAACAATTTATAGAAAAGCAATTTTTGTCTACAAATAGACAAAAGCTAAATTTCATAAAACTATAATTTAAAACAACAAATAAACCAGAAGAAAAGTTATCCTTCACAAAAATATATACCAGTGGTATCAATCTTGTTGGTCTGTGGCATGTATCCTTAATTCCCAACCATTTAGTTTGAAATTGTAGCATCCCTAATTTAAATAATAAAATTAATTTTGTGTACCCAAATAAACAGCAAAAACATGCCATCTGAATTCTTATAAAGAAAGTTCCATTTTGTAATTTCTAGAAGTGGCCTGAAATACAAAATCGTTAAAAAGCCATTAACTAACCAGGTAAATTGGTCGGCAGATCAATATTACTAAATAATACATTGAACATTAATCAGTTTAAGCACTGAAAGAGGGGATAGTAAAATAATGTTTACAACAGAGATCATGCTTACTTAGTAAAGTGATGAACCAAAAGAAGAAAAAGGAGGAATCTTGCTAAAACGTATTAGAGAAAAATATAACTGTGGATAATTTCACAGTGTCTGAGCATATTTGTTTTTTAACAGAGAAAGTATTAATGTGTTGTTTGTGAACAATCTAGAAAAACAAAGAGTTAGATTCAAAATGCCCATCATACAGAACTGGAATATTGTTTTGTTATTGGTTTATATCAAACAATGATCTAATAGTATATTGAGGGATGACTCATGGCAATACACCATGGGAAAAAGTACCCTATTTTCCCAAAAATAAGACCCTGTCTTATTTTTGGGGAGATCTTATTATTTTTGGGCGCGTGGAGCAAGACAGGGCTCTTGCCTTCTTACCTGATTTCCAGCTCTGTCTTCCTAACTATAACCGGAGGAAATGGCGGGGACCAGCTGTGCATGCGGTTAAATATTTTCGAGGATGGCTTATTTTCAGGAGAGGGCTTATTTTCAGGGGAGGGCTTATTTTCAGGGGAGGGCTTATTTTCAGGAAAACACAGTAAAAAAAATTGTCCAAATATTTTTTTTTTCCAATTAATTTTTGCTAAAGAGACCTTTCAAAGTATTAGAAAATATTGGTGGAAAGTGTGCACAAAATAATTGGCTGCAAGTTGACCAATGAAACCAAGGCAAACAAAAGAACTTTATCTTCGTGTCCGCAGTATTATACATCTTTTTAGTTAAAAATAACCCTAGGAATAGAAATTACTCTATGTACATATGTATGTGATATAAAGTACAATAATAATGAAGAGCTTCCTTACCAGAATTCAACTTTACCATCACTGTCTGTCAAAATGACAACCTTCACTTTTCCCTTCTTTGAAACTGATGGGTCAGAGTGAAAAATACTGGTCTATTGTACTCTTACGGAGGCAGATATATGAAGATGAATTTTACATTAATTGAGTCATCACTGTGGGCTTCTGACATTCAGCCATTTTAAATTGTTTTTATGCAATTGTACTACTCCGTATTTCATCCTGGTAGCAGACAATTCCAGGATACATTTTTTTTTTCATGGCTTTAAATCAAAACAAGCAAGACAGTAAGAATCAGTGAACATTTTCTTTTAAATATTTATGGAAAATCAGAAGTCTTTGTAATAAATGAAAAGCTAATTAGAGAGAGAGTGTGCAGTATCAGGAAAGTCCATGACCTTCTCTCTCTTATTTTCTTTGAGGGCCCTGACCTGTTCGATGACCTTTTTTTTTTTACCATCACAGAGAAATTGTGGTAGCACCCTGGAAGAAAAGAGAGAGGAAGAAAGGAGATGAACCAAAGAGTGGGGGGCAGAAGCTGATTGAGCATTTTAGCTGGAATGTGGAATCTTCGATGAAACCCAAGAACATTAGTCGTTACCCTCAAACCCTAGAGCCTGTGCTACTAGCAGATCACAGAACCAGAGTAGCAGTGACAGGAGCTGTTATCTAGAATAGGGGTCTCCAACCTTGGCAACTTTAAGCCTGGTGGACTTCAACTCCCAGAATTCTGAGAGTTGAAGTCCCCCAGCCTTAAAGTTGCCAAGGTTGGAGACCCCTGATCTAGAAAGCTAAAGCTGAATCAAAACAGCCCTGCCACAGTCAAAGAGCTGCAGCAGTGTGGGAGCAAATATAACAACAATTAATATGATCAGAACAATTCTTGTTTCCTCAAAACATCTGGCTTGGTCCTGCTAGCCACTGTCACATTTGCTCCTACAGCTTTTCTAGAGCAATGACAAAGCAAAAAGAAACATTAGCGAGAGGGTCCTGGGGGTTGATCTCCTGCCCCCATCCAAAGCGTAGGCAATAGTAGAAGTCACTGAGAGTCATCACCATCCCAATGCAGCCACTGACCTGAAGACACGGTGAGCAAGAGAGGTCTGGCCACCCGTTTCAAGAACCATCAAGCAAAGTTAGAACAAGCTAAAGTAGAACATACTGTAAAAAGCAAATGGGTAACACACACACAAATGTAAATTTGCAAGAAAGAGAATTGTTTTGCCTCCCAACTGACTGTGTCACCATCCCTCCCCAAGTCAAACCCACAATATCAAGGCTACTAGGCTATTACCCAAACACTCAAATCCCCCCTTCCCTGTCCTTTTCCAGATCTACTTCTGCCTATTCATGAAAATCGGGGTCCTTGGTGATCTCAGAGCTTGGTTGTTTTCTTGCAGACGTTTCATTATGTCTGTTACCCAAACTAGGTAACATCATCCATGCTAGCAAGGAAACAACCAAACTCAGAGAATACCAAGGACCCCTCATTTAAAACCCTGAGCTACAAATATTCTCTTTTATTGATACTGGGAATCTCCAAGCATAAAATTTTCCTTGACGTTCAAACAACATCATCTACTGAGCAAACTCTACCATATTACCCCGAAAATAAGACCCTGTCTTATATTTTTTTTAACCCTGATATAAGTGCTTGGCCTTATTGCCATGTGCTCAAAAGCCCGATTCGTCTTATTATCAGGGGATGTCTTATTTTGGCGGAAACAGGGTATATGTTAATGAATAGATTTACCTCTGTTTTCAGTAGTGTACTCAAAATTGAGTGATTTAGAACTCTGATCAAAAACAGTGCTTTCAAGAATTATAAACTTCACCCGGAATCAGAGGTGGGTTTCAGCAGGTTCTGACCAGTTTTGGAGAACCGGTAGTGGAAATTCTGAATAGTTCGGAGAACCGGTAGTAAAAATTCTGACTGGCCTCACCCTGATCTATTCTCTGCCTCCCAAGTCCCAGCTGATCAGGAGGAAATAGGGATTTTGCATAACCTTCCCCTGGATTAGAGAGGGAATGGAGATTTTACAGTATCCTTCCCCTGCCATGCCCACCAAGCCACTCCCACCAAGCCATGCCACGCCCATTAAGTCACACCCACAGAACCGATAGTAAAAAAATGTGAAATTCACCACTGTCCGGAATGAATCTCTATATTAGACTTTTCCACCTTGATCTGAAGTTACATTTCCTTCACTGTGATATCACTTCAGTGTTATTTTTTAGGGGAGGCGAGAAATTGATGTTTCTTTCACCACATGCCTATTATGTATAACATAATGCACATGATGACATAATGAATCAGATTTAACTATAGACAAATCACTCAAATCAAGCCAAATGTGCCTAAGGGCAATGTTTCCTGGACAACTTTTATGTATTACACCAACCATAAAATCACTAATTATCCTTATTCACTATCCTTTGCTTGTATCCCTGAGAAATCTCTGAAAGGGGTTAGAGTTTATTCATGGCAAGTAAACCCTCTTTTTACCTCAGTTTATCTTTCTCTTTCTATTCCAGTGACTATTCAAAGCAGCTACTTTTTTTAAAAAAAACCTACATATCTGAAAATACGTTAAAACAATTTTAATATTAACATTAGTACTAAAATTAACTAATAATAACTCACAGAAAGTGTTATCTTTACCAATTTCCTAAACTGTGAGAGATTGAGGGCCAAATGCAAGTTTTAAGGGACCAAATCGCATATTCTGGGCACACATCAGAAATATTATTATTATTATTATTATTATTATTATTATTATTATTATCATCATCATCATCATCATCATCATCATCATCATCATCATCATCATCATTTTATACAGCTGTCCAAGTCTCATACAATGGGCAGTTTACAGAATTTTTAAAAACCCACCATTATAAAAAAAAACCATAAAAAAGCCCCCATCCCATATCCTAAAGCTGGACTATTTGACCTTCAAAGTCTAAATCTTAAAGTTACTTTTTTTTTCTATTTGTTAATTAAAAGATTGAAGAAAACACACAACAATGTGTTTGGGTTTGTATTCATCAGAAACTAGTGCAAACACATTAGAAAGAACTAAGAAACCGATAAGAACTAATACGGTTCTTCCAGATTATTGCTAATAATCAAAAACACATTAAGCCATTCCATCTTTCTCTTCTATCATGAATAATCAAAAACACATTAAGCAGCTATTCTGTCTTTCTCTCCTTAATGGATTATTTCTATGGTGGGCAAATTTCATGTGAAACATTTCCTTCCTTCCTGCTTCTATGAATAAAGCAGAGTTATGGCATACGACACCCTTGCGGGCATGGCTCAGTGATGATCAGAATGGTTCATTAAACAAATGAGAACTAGCCCATGGTTCAAAACACAGGTCTTACAGCTGGCGTGTCACCAAAAATAAAAAGTCTAATCAGGAATAGGCATTTTAATGCATAACATTAAGTAAAAGTTGCTGCACAGTTTTAAAAAAATGAAGTACTTTTAGTTTAGAGCCATCCCTAGGAGTAATCATCATCTATGCTTAAAGGAATCTGCAAGGTTTGCTGTTTTCTTCCATTATTTTCATTAGTATTTCTCCTCCCACCTTTGTAATGTAAAATAAGTTACTGTTATAGAGACTGTGGTTTGCAACCATTAAATTAAGACGAGCATAATTTTGGATGAGCACAAAATCTATTCTATTCTATTCTATTCTATTCTATTCTATTCTATTCTATTCTATTCTATTCTATTCTATTCTATTCTATTCTATTCTATTCCAACCCAACCCAACCCAACCCAACCCAACCAACTGCATAACTCTGCCATATCCTTCAGGATTATATCCTAAAAAAACCCCCAATGTATAAAATGTATAACCATCTTAAAAATTGGAAGAAAAAGTCTCCTCCTCAAATAAAGCCCAGATTTTTCTAAGGCAGATGGTGACATTTTTATTTATAGTCTTAATTTATAGGAATCATTTGGTGCCTTCTATGTGGGGTTAATTTTATATAGCTTCTCATGTATGTATGTATGTATATTCACACCTGTGTGCATATTCCTATCCCCAAACACAATTATACATGTATTAACTGTATGCTACTTACAAAAAATATTCTGTGATTTGGCCTTGGTCCATTAATTAATTGATTACTTAATTAATTATCTTTTACACCAATTCAAGATCCTATCAGAATTTCCTTTAATTCAATCAGGAACAATAACATTGGTGACAAATTAGAACTCTCGTTCTGATTGGAAAGATTTTTTAAAAAAATGTTCTTCTATATAAGCAAATAAAGCTACTAATCACATCACCAAAACCTACCTACCCTTCTCGCTCCCTCGCTCCCTCCTTCCTTCCTTCTATAAAAGTATGAGAATTACAACTTCCCTTTTAGGTTTTTACCAGACTGAACTCCCAAGAATGTTACTTTTTTTAGACTATCAAAGCTATGACCTAAAGTTAAATTTCTAAATCATTGAGGAAGCGGGGTGTGTGTGTGTGTGGCTATTTGCTGAACTGAGGTAAAGTCACAGAAATAATATAAATTATTTGTTTTATAGCTGAGGGGCACACAGTCGCTTTTGCCACCTTCACAATCACAAAGTAGGATAGACACTGAATCATTTAAAAATATGCAATAAAAAAAACCTCTTCAATAGTTACATAAATGTACTATGAGCATATACTGTTAAATTTTGATTTTATGTCAGTGGGTATCTGAAATTCTTGCCTTCCTTCAAAGATTTATCCAATACAATGTAAAATGTGATAAATACAGACTAGCACAATTTATAAACTTGAAACTTCATTCCCACTAGAACAGTAATCACATTTGATTATCCTGGAACCTTTTTCAAGTCTCAAATTTTATCTGCTTTCACAAATGGCTGGGGTTTTTTTTTTTGCCTTGAATTGCTATATTTTATATTCATTTTTTTTAAAAAAAAAAAAACCTCGTGCAACATTCAACAGGAAGAATATGTGGCACTGTCTTTCAACATGCACCCAAGCCATTTATCTAATTGAAGATTTCCATTTAGATTTTTTTTTAAAAAAAGTCCTCTCCTTTCCCTCATTTATTCATTCGGAGTCATTGCTGCTAGTCTCATACATCCTCTCCCATTATTGTTTTTCCAAAAGAAATAGTGACATTAACTAAATAGAATCTCCAAGTCTGCCCAGTATGAAAGAAATTGGTGAATGGAAGCCATATAAAGGCAAAAGGGTTCATGAAATTGCTTTTGCTATGAAAACCATGTTCAGTACAAAGTGTATGCCTGCGTGTGGGTAGGACAAGGAGGAAAGACATGGGCAATCCATTCACATTCACAATTGTTTTTACTGATATTGTGGAATAAATATCTTAAAATATGATTTTATTCTTGAAACGTTAACGTGAAGCTTAGAAGGCTATGCATTAGGAACATTCTCTCATCGGACTCATTATTATTATATTATTAGTGTATGGTGTTGTTACATTAGCCAGGAGACAACAATGCTACTGCAGAGAATACTTTGGCTGCCAATTTACCAGCTCTGTGGTAGGAGATGCTCACCCGCTTCCCAAGGTGCGCCACAGGAGGGCGACCTGGCTTCACACCAGAAAGACAGACAAGTGGCTCTTCCTGCACCAGCAGCCTAGCCTCCTCATAAAAGGGCATCCCAACTGGGAAGGTTCAGAGTTGGCAGGAATCTGACTCCCTGAGTGGAGCACCAACTCGCCTCCCCACCGAACTGGGACATATTTATCTACTCATATAGAACATGCTTTCAAACTTGTAGGTGGAGAGGAGCTTAACAGATTAACAGAGTTGGAGGGAACCTTGTAGGTCATCTAGTCCACCCCCCCTCCCAAGTAGGAGACCCTACACCATTTCTGACAGATGGCACTCCAGCTGAGGCAAGTGACAGGAACTCAACCAGCCGCGCAGTATTAGGACTCGAACCGCTGGAGCAGAGACCATCTCCAGAGCCATTAAGCCACTGAGATCTTGCCTCTATCAGATTCACATAAAGCTAATTGAAATAACTAATTGAAATATTATTTTTTTCCTGCTTTCCATCCTGGGGTATTATTATTCTATCACCAAATTAGCCGCTGGGCCCTGGTACAAGGATCAGTTTTGCAGGAAATACTAAGCTATTTTTTTCTCTCCTGACAATTTAGCAAACAAAATAATACAGCTAGGTTTTCTCTCATTGAAAGTGGCCTCATTATGGTATGGCACTGCTTTGGACACCTTTTTTTCCGCTTTCTTTCTCCCTCCAATGCATTGCATATTTCCTTGTGGCTGCTGAAATTTACAGCTATAAACATGTCATTTTTCCAAGTTCACAATCAAGTTCTCTCTTAAAAATGTCCTGAAATTTCTTTCGTCATAGATTCTGCTCATTAATGACAAGGTGCCCCAGTTATATGTGCAGTTTGTGGCCATCGCAAACCCCTAATCAGCCCAAATCAGAATGGGAGTGGTCCAAAATAAACAAGGAAATAAAAATAAGGACATTTTTGCCAAGATTTGGGCTATCGAATTGGGAGATCCTTGGCAAGTTGCGAGCTGTCAATAGCTGAACATATGTGAGAGAAGGGCAATTCAGTGTCGGAATGTACCTTGGGAAGGCGAGCATTGGCAAGGCTTCTGCCACTCTATCGCATGGAGAAATCTGATGCCGGCTGAGAGATCATTAAAAAAAACAGATGCACAGAATGGGGCAGGTATCCCAGGTGTCATATAGCAGTTTTCAGAATGGCCAGGTCATTAGAAGCTTCTGCTTATGATGCTTTAAAAAAAGGCCCAATCTCTCCAAGCTGAATCAAAAGGAACTAACCACCTTTGATAGCATCAGAACCCCAACTCTAACATCCCAGTTTGCTAACTGGAGCATCTATATTGCATTTGGAGACTTGGTGCTTGGCGTGGGTTGCTGGCTGCACCTACCATCCTATGTTTACTGCATGGTGGGATGGCAACTCAGATGGATGCTTGTACAGGTTGTCATGCCCCAGTATGTAACTTTTATATACTGTTGTTCCTCTCTAGCTCCATCTACTGGCCGGAGAAACAAATACCAAGTATATTGTTTGAAGCTAATCCCACCCCATTACCCATCAGCCTGCACACTCGAAACAAGGGCACGCTGGGAAGCCAGACTCCATTTCCTTTAGCATTTGGAGAAGGCAGAAGCACAAAGAAGAATCCATTTTAATCTGTGGCACATGGTCATCCAAGGACAAACACACATCCCACACCCAGAGCATCGCTGATGAGATTTAAATTGCTTGCATTTATTAATTGTTATTTTCAGCAGTAACTTAATGCTGTCTTATCTTGTATTTGGTTCTCGTTGTATATATTCCTATTTTCCCCAGTTTCACCATATCCTGTTCTTTCAATAAAGAATTCAGATCTATGCCCATGGTCTGTTTTATTGGAGGATAGGTGGGTTTAGCTGCATGTCAAGCTGCACACAGACTAACATCTAGTGGGGACAGAACACAGGTAATCCTTGCCTGAAAATCACTCATTTAGAGACTGCTCAAAATTATAATGGCACTGAACACAGTGGCTTTATAACAAGTTCTCACACTCACGACTGTTGCAGTAGCCCCACAGTCATGTGATCAAAATTTGGGACCTTGGCAACTGGCATATATATTTATGATAGTTGTAGCATCCCAGAGTCATGTGTTTGCCATTTGTGACCTTCCTAGCTGGCGTCCTACAAGCAAAGTGAATGGGAGGGGGAGCTGGATTCACTTAACAGCTGCATGATTTACTTAAGAGCTTCAGTTGTTCGCTTAACAACTCTGGCACAAGAAGGACATAAAATTGGGCATAAGTCATTTAACAGCTGTGGTGGCGCAGTGGTTAGAATGCAGTATTGCAGGCTAGGTTGGTAAAATGAGGACTCAGATTGTGGCGGGCAATAAGCTGACTCTGTAAGCCACTTAGAGAGGGCAGTAGAGCACTGTGAAGCTGTATATAGCAATAGCATTTTGACTTATATACCGCTTTGTAGTGCTTTTACAGCCCTCTCTAAGCGGTTTATAGAGTCAGCCTATTGCCCCCAACAATCTGGGTCCTTATTTTACCCACCTCGGAAGGATGGAAGACTGAGTCAACCTTGAGCTGGTGAGATTTGAACTGCCGAACTGCAGCTAGCAGTCAGCTGAAGTAGCCTGCAGTACTGCACTCTAACCACTGTGCCACCTCGGCTTTGTAAGTCGAAGTGCTATTGCTATTGCTAACAAATGCTCTGCTTAGCAACGGAAATTCTTGTCCCAGCTATGCTCGTAAATCAAGGACTCTGCACAACAGCCAGCTAGTCAGAAGTTCCATGATGGAATTCCTGCAGGAAGAAATGCACAAGCAAAGAGAAGCAGAAGACAAAAATGGACATGAATTGGCGAAGAAATGGAGCATCTTCTTTCAGTTTCCAAAGATGATCCCTCTCAACTATACTTTCTGCTGGAAAATAGGTTCAATGTAACATTGAAGAGGCCTTTTGTGCTATGACCTTTTTTATTTTAATTTGAAGATAACCTAACTAGAGACACGCTTTATTGACCAGATGCTAATCCAGTTATCTGTTGTCTTCTTGTCAAATCAATACCACCAGACCACTGTTTTTATCTAGTAAGGATTTCCATTGCTTCTTTCCATACAGGGCACAAGGGTTAAGGATGACATTAAACGATTTGGAAGAACAATCTTTCACTCTAGGTCAACATCAACTTTCAACTTCAATCTTCTCATTTAAAAATATAGCTTGAGATCTTCGGAGAAGCGGCACCAAAGAACACGCCGTCTGCTTTTCACAAATCCACCCCAATGTTGTCCCTTTATTCCAGATCCCGTTTCTGTTCCACCTGAAGGCGCTGATAAGGCAGTCAAACAAGATCTGTAGTCTGCAGTAACCAACATGGGAAAAGCAATGTGCCCAGATGCAATATTTCATTTGGATAAAGCCTTTCCGCATTTGGGGGCAAAAAAAAGGTGTAAATAATGCCACATATTCAGACTGCCTCTTACGATTAAAACAGGAAAGCATTTTCCTCTATACCACTGTACACGGATAGATTAAATAAGAGCTATCTGTGAGTAATTCATCAAATCCCTATTACAATTAGCTTTATTTGCTCATCTTTTCCTCTTCCCAAAAGAGAAATGCTTGATAGTACTAACACAGACAAGACTGGTGTTTTATTTTATTGTTTTTGGAAACAGCACTCAATTTTCTTAATTGAATCCTTTCCTTTTGGATAGAGAATTTCTAAATGTCTGCCAAAATGAGCAACGCCGTGGTGGATTTTATAACGCAGCTCCGGTTAGCTCAACCTACTGATTTTCACATCGCTATTAATTCAGTCGGAGGCAATGCAACCATCGCGGTTTTAGTCCCAAAGGCGATGTCCTAAAAGGACATGCTTAGCATTCTGCTAATGTTGCTTTTAGCAAATGTAAAGAAGCTTACTACCAGTCCAGGGAGGATTAAATGGTTCTGTAGTTTTTGCTGCCCTCTGTCACCCCAAAAATCTTGCCATCCTCGTTTAGACTGTGATCTAATGAAAGAAGGTACAACTATAACCCCCAGGCACAGAAATAGGACAAATTATATATATATATTTCTCTCTCTTTCTATTGCTGACAGCAATAGCACCAACAAGTGACAAACAATACAAACATAACATAGCAATACACATATCCCGTGAGTGGTTTAAACCCTGGAAGTTGGCTTCTCTGTTCAGACTGACAATGCATTAATTATCTGTCCATCCATTGATTATTTTCCTGGATGATCAGCTTGAAGTATTTACATATCCATATTTCACACATTGGGAGACACAACAATCATCCATCATTTGCTACATTTCTAATCACAGCATTCATGCCCCGGTTCAAAGATCCATACGCTATTAAAAAGCTTTATCTTTCATTTTAGAATGTGATGCATAATTACATTTAAAACAACAACAATTCCTGGCTAATCCGCTGAAGTTCATTTTTGACATATACAAAAGAATTATCTTAAGAGTTTCATTCCCCCCCCCTTCCGTTCAATCATGTCCGATTCAAGACAAGTCCCTACAGTTTCCTTGGCAATGTTTTTCAAAAGGGATATGCCCTTACCTCCTGCATAGGGTTGAGAGAGAGGGACTGGCCCAAGGTCACCCAGCTGGCTTTGTGCAGGACTAGAACTCACTCCTGGGTTTCTAGCCTGATACCTTAATCCGGGGAGGGGGGTCAAACTCAATTTCATTAAGGGCCGCATCAGGGTTGTGTTTGATCTCTGGGGGCCAGGGTGGACGTGGCCAGCTCAACATCACTTGTGTCGGAGGCGCCTATGGTGGCCAAGCACTCTGCCAGTGAAAACGGGTCCCCAAGCTCCATTTTGGGCTGCCACGGCCTCCTGCAACCCTCTGCCAGTGAAAACAAAGCTTGGGAAGGCCGCACGCAGCCCTCTCGAGCTCCGTTTTTGCTGGCAGAAGCACAGCAGGCCAGTCCTTTGCTGTTTCCACGGCAGCCCCGCGGGCCAGATCTAAGTACCCCGCAGGCCGGATCAGGCCCCAGGCCTTGAGTTTGATACCCCTGCCTTAATGACACCCCTGCCTTAAACCCTAATCCTAACCCTTAATCACTATCCCCAACCTGATGCATTAGATTTCAGTAATTTAAAATCAAAACATGTTCAAATGTCCTAAAAGACCATCGTCATCTCCACCACACTCAAAATGTTTGATATAGGTAACAGTATATGATCACTTAGTTTTTTCAAGCTGAATTCCCCCTGTAAGAAAACATGGTTGAAAGATATGGAAGAAATGGTAGAAAAGAGAAACCAAAGGAAACACAATGCAGCCTCTCTTCTCTTGTACAGGTAGTCCTCAACTTATAACCATTCATTTAGTGTCCATTTGAAGTTACAACTGTGCTGAAAACAGCGATTTATGATCGTTTTCACACTTACAACCACTGCAACATCCCCATGGTCACATGATCAAAAGTTGGCCACTTGACACCTGGTTCATATTTATAAGGGTTGCAGCATTATCTTTTGCAACCTTCTGACAGGCAAAGTCAATGGGGAAGCCAAATTCACTTAACAACCATGATACTAACGTAATAACAGCAGTAATTCATTTAACAATTATGGCAAGAAAGGTCGCAAAAGGGGCAACACTCAGTTTACAACTGTCTTGCTTAACAATAACTTCGAGCTCAATTGTGGTGATAAGTCAAGGACTATCTGTGCATTGAATTCTCTTTTTTCCCCTTGCATTATAAACCAGACTGTGAAGTGACCTCTGAAATTGTAAAAACTGCAGTTAGTTCTTATTAGGATAAGCTGTACATGAAATTTTAGATGTATTGCTTTAATTCAATTGACCAAACATACAGGGAAGGCAGTCCTAGAACTGACACAATTTGCCTGATTTGGTATCTATTATATCTATAGAAAACAAGGCAGGAAATAGGAAACATATGGCTGGGAAAAGAGAGAAAGAGACAGAGAGAAAATGCCTTCTCCGCAACAGAATATCCTAAAAGTTTTTGTCCGCTTTCACTGGTTCCTGTTATTGTTCTGTGCTTAATGTAGCATGATATATATTATTAATAATGCCGATTATTTCTGAATTGGTTCAGGTTTTCTATGTTGTATGATTGACCTCCCTGTTTATGGGAATTAAACATTTCAAGGGTATCTGTTTGGGGAAGGCTGGTGAACTGACACTTAACGGAATACTTTGCTCCTCTGCTCGACTTTCATCCTTCTAAATCCAAATTATTATAATCATTTTACAGGATTTATCAAATCATTTCATGGAACAAAGTCCCTCAAGATTGACAAATACCAAGTATGTACCTTGCCCACATCACAAATACTCATTTTGGATATTTGGTGTAGATTTCACTATACCTGAGAATTTCTGACATGATAAATACCTAACATTTCTGGAATGTTTTCATTCTGGCTCTATTTTATTCTCTCAGGCCTTTTATTATTCTTTTAATATTTTAAGATGTGATTATACTAATCGTACTGACTGCTGCTTCAGTGTTTACTTGCATGATCTCTCTGGATTTTTGCAAATACCACCGTATTAAACAAATAATTAAAAAGTATACAGAATCATCTTCTATATGATATGGTTATAAAACTCCCAAAGAAATTGATCTTAAGTAAAAAAAAAGTCAGTGTTTTTCGAAATGAGGTGGTATCTACTGATCGTGTATGTATTATTCACAGATACACAATAATATTTTAAAGCTTCTCTGAAGAAGAAACTAACCATTCTTTGGTTTATGGAATCTTATTTTCTGTTATGTTGTCATGTTTACATCATAGCCTCACACCCTTGGGATAAGAATTGTAACTATACTAACTGGAAACTAATCTAGTAAACACTGGTAATGTATTTCCCCAAAGGATATTTACTAGTGTATTCACAACTCCGTAAGATCACTTTCCTTCCTCTGATAAAAAAACTGATCATTTTGTCTAATATGATTTTGAAACTGAGGCACTGTTCAGAGAATGCATAACTATGTTTTTCTTCTAAAATGCTGGTTTTTGAGGCAAAGGACATTTGCTCACATCAAAGATGAAACTGTGCTTGCAATGACTAACAATCTGATATTCACAGCGTTACAAAGAACAGAACGTTCTTTCATGGTTTTTTTCCAGTTATTTCTATTTATCCATTTAAAACCAAGATGAAAAAGATACAATATTTAAAGCAACAATGGAGAAGAAAGAGAATCCTAAAAAGCCATGAGAAAAACTAGGTCTTACGTGCAGTGAATGGACGTGGTGGCTCAGTGGGTAAGATGCTGAGCTTGTCGATCTAAAGGTCAGGAGTTCAGCGGTTCGGATCTCTAGTGCTGCATAATGGGGTGAGCTCCTGTTACTTGTCCCAGTTTCTGCCAATCTAGCAGTTTGAAAGCATGTAAAAAATGCAAGTAGAAAAATAGGGACCATCTTTGGTGGGAAGGTAACAGCATTCCCTGCATCTTTGGCATTTAGTCAAGCCAGCCGCATGACCATGGAGACATCTTCGGACAGCACTGGCTCTTCGGCTTTGAAACAGAGATGAGCACCGCCCCCTAGAGTCGGGAACGACTAGCACATATGTGCGAGGGGAACCTTTACCTTATGTGCAGTGAGTTTAGTTTCACACGCTAAGAAGTGCATCCCTCCAGATAGAAGGGATCTTCTCCAGAGGATAAGGTGAGATGGAAGTTTTACAAAAACCAGATAAGATTTAATCTGTTCCGTTCTTTGATTTCAATCCGATTCGGCCTTTAGGTTTTATTAACCGGTGCCATAAATTGCTGCAGAAACAAACTATAATTAATACATCTAGGCAGTGATGGGATTCAGCCAGTTCGCACCACTTCGGGAGAACCGGTTGTTAACTTACTGAGCAGTTTGGCAAAGTGGTTGTTGGAAGAAATTATTAGGGCAGAGAACCGGTTGTTAAATTACTTGAATCCTACCACTGCATCTAGGGTTAAAAACCCTAGGAGCCATAGTTAGGGCAACTCAAAAAGAGAGAGATAGAGAGAGAGAGAGAGGGAGAGAGCACTGTAAGAGATGAGAAGCCAAACTCCATAACCTCTGGAATCAAATAAAACATTAAGATGAAGTACCACTTCATTCTGGTATGCATTAAAATTGAGGAAAGTTCTATCCAGATAGTCCTCAATGTATGACTGGAAACCTAATAGCAATAGCACTTAGACTTATATACCATTTCATAGTGCTTTATAGCAGGGGTGAAATCCAGCAGGTTCTGTCAGGTTCTGGAGAACCAGTAGTGAAAACTTCGAGCAGTTCGGAGAACCAGCAGCGGAAATTTTGAGTAGTTTGGAGAACCAGCAAATATCACCTCTGGCTGGCCTCAGAGTGGGATGGGGTGGAGATTTTGCAATATCCTTTCCCTGCCATGCCCCACCAAGCCACGCCCACCAAGCACACCATGCCCACCAAGCCACGCCCACAACACTGGTAGTAAAAAAAATTGGATTTCACCACTACTTCATAGCCTTCTCTAAGTTGTTTAAAGTCAGCATATTGCCCCCATCAATCTGGGTCCTCATTTTACTAACCTCGGAAGGATGGAAGGCTGAGTCAACCTCGAGCCGGTCAGGATCGAACTGCTGTCAGTTGGCAGAATAAGCCTGAAATATTGCATTCTAACCACTGCTCCACCACAGCTCTTAAAAGTTATGCTAGACCCAAAAAAGTGTACTTAACAACTGGATTCAAAGTTCCAACAGCCACCTTCCCTATGGTCACACAATTGCATTTTGGGGGCTCAGTGACCAACCTGCATTTAGGGTCATATTGCAACATTCTGCAGTCACATCACTGTAATGTATGACTCTTTTTGCTGGAAACTGACCTTTACTTCCAATTTCCGGCAAAAAAAATGCCTATTGTGGACAAGGGGTTCGCTTAACAACCGTATCGTTCACTTAATGAGCAGTGCAAAAAAATGTTACAAAATGGGATCGCTCACATGATGATCTACTTAACAATCAGCATGACTTACAAGCATAATTATAATTATGCTCAATTATAGACATAAATTAAGAATTACGGTACCTGTAGATATTCCTTCATATCCATCCATATTCTACCTTCACAGAGGAAGGGCAATTACCTACACATTCTTGTTGAATCCTGGACATTTTAAAGAAGAGATTGGATAACTATTTGTCTGAAATGTTACAGGGCTGTGATGGCGAACTTATGGCAAGCGTGCCACAGATGGTGGAGCCTTTTCTGCAGGCATGCGAACTAGATCAGCTCCATCATGCATGCGCGTGCGCCTCCCACCGGCCAGCTGATTTTTGGGTCTCTGCGGGGAGGGAGACGTGTGCACATGCCCATGCTGCCCTGCCCCTCCTAGGAGTCTCCACGCGGCCCATTTTGGATGCCAGGTTAGTACAGGGCTCATGCGGAGGCTCTGGTAGGGCGAAAAGTGGGCCTACCAGAAGTCAGGAAATGGGCCATTTCCGGCCTCTGAGGTTTCAGGGAGGCCTGCTAGGCCCAAAACGGGGCACGGGGGATAGGGGAGCGTGAGGGGGAGTCACACACACCTGCACAAGAGGGTGGTGCAGTGTGGGGGGGATTGCTTATGCATGAGCAAGTGAGTGGGGTGTACGTGGGGAGCATTGCATTATGGGTGTGTGTACACATGCGCACGATAGCGCGCACACACACATTTTTGGCACCCAAGGAAAAAAGGGTTAGCCATCACTGGTATAGGTTTCCTGCCTAAACAGGGGGTTAGACTAGAAGACCTTCAAGTCCCTTCCAACTCTGTTATTCCCTTCTCTTCTCTTCTCTTCTCTTCTCTTCTCTTCTCTTCTCTTCTCTTCTCTTCTCTTCTCCTCTCCTCTCCTCTCCTCTCCTCTCCTCTCCTCTCCTCTCCTCTCCTCTCCTCTACCCTACCCTACCCTACCCTATTCTTGTTTGCCAAATTAAATACAATATATTTCTTCTCCTTTGCAAACACTACTACAGTGAGGTGGACTCATTGCTTTTCATCCCACTCCTTATGGCAAAAGTATGGCAAAGCTGTTAGTTTGCTCTCAACATCTAAACTGCAATCACCAAGCTTTAATTCAATGTAGCATGGAACATTACTTAATCCCATTTCTGTATATCAGAAAGACATCTGCCGTTCACTTTAAAACCTTTCAATTCTTCCTATTTCAGAAATAAATCAAGCATCTTAAAACCCTGCCTCTTGACCTGGAAATTGTTCTACAAAACTCTTGGAAGCAATTTAACTTAACAGTCTTTTCTCTCACCTATCCTTCCCTTCCCTTCCTTTCTTTTCTTTCTTTGTACAAGAACAAACAAACTATTTTTCCAGATGCGTAGAATCAACAGACTGCTATCAAAAATAAAAGTTAATAGCAGCATAAAGGTAAGTTCTGTAACAGAGAAAGGATAAGTCATCTAGAAGTGGTTCAAATGTCTTCAAGAACCCGCTTCCAAAATCCTACCACCAGCAACAACGAAGCACACTGACAGAAATGTGTCCAAAATATTTTTGAGGGTTTTTTTCCTCAACCATGCCAGAAGTAAACTGACATAGTTAAAACCTTGACATATATGCCCCAACCCCAAAGCATCCATTTCAATCTCCCAACAGTATTGTTTCAAGCTCAGAATATTTCTTTCAAGGTTAGATTTGTATAAAAAAAAAACTTACTGTATTGTAAAATCAAAGTAGCAGTCTTGAACTTGAAACCTTTGGATTTTTTTTTTATAACAGACAGAAATATACATTACCTTTTGTTTGGGGAAAAAATTGGACGACTGGATTTTTCAAGTCAACCCCTCTTTTCTTTTTTTTTTCTTTTTTTACTAAATTCATATATCTGTTCAACATCTCAGCCAGAATATTCTGTAATATTAATTTATATGTTCCATTTTTAAGCATGTTTTCAACCATATACTATTCCGATCAACATTGTGTGGCACACATGGTAAACAAGCATTCTTTTAGGCATAATATTGTAAAATATTATTTTTAAGATTTGTTTCTTTGATACGTAATAGAGACCTACCACGTAAAATATTTTAAGCCCATCTCACCCCTGTAAATACTCTTGCTCTACAATATTTAATCCCATATTTACTCCTCTGTTTTTACCATTCCAGACATAAAGGCAGATATAAATTACTCATTAAAACTTAATTTTTAAACTGCTATCCAGATATTCTGGCCTATATTAGAAGTTTGGTTTGTTTGTTTTTTCAGTTAGCACTTTACTTGCTAACTTTATAAAAATCCCCAAACTTGTAATATAGGCCAGAATATCAGGATACTTTCAGACAAAATCCAGTTTGGGCTTTTCACCAAAAGACCAGGAAAAAAACCTCTAACTGACAAACCAACTAACAGCTACAACTTTTTGACATACTTAGATAACAGTTGATAACATTTGATAAACTGGATGATACCTGCAGGAACAGAAACAAATATTTTATTAGATTGCACCAGAGGTGGGTTTCAGCGGGTTCTGACCAGTTCTGGAGAACCAGTAGCAAAATTTTTGAGTAGTTCGGAGAACCGGTAGTAAAAATTCTGACTGGTCCCGGCCCCGGCCCCATCCATTCTCTGCCTCCCAAGTCCCAGCCCATTGGGAGAAAATGGGGATTTTGCAGTAACCTTTCCTTGGAGTGGGGAGGGAATGGAGATTTTACAGTATCCTTCCCCTGCCACGTCCATCAAGCCATGCCATGCCACGCCCACTAAGCCACGCCCACAGAAACGGTAGTAAAAGGTTTTGAAACCCACAACTAGAATGCACCTACTAATTTTTATAAGTGCAGAAGATCCTGTTGTATCTGTCTTTAATTTGTGCCTTTTTTTTTAAAGAACATTGATAACTTTTATTTTATAATAGATGACATTTGCTTGCAAAGTTCATTCTTTGAGGTTAAACAACCTTGCCATGGACCAACTTAATAGGTTTGGAGAGTTTGTGCAACAGGAGCATTTACATTTACTTTTTTTTTTTTACTAAATATATTTTTTAAATGTACTTGTTAAATGCACTTAAGAGTACATGAAACATTTCATTCACAAATACTTTGAGAGTTGCAACCTCCACAGTTTTTTCGAGAACGTAACTTTTCCACACCAAGCAGTGTTGTTCCCTGTTTTCTGCAAGTGACAATTCAACTATTGTTTTGTGCTTTGTGACTGGGTGTGTCACTCTGTCTGTTTCTTCCTCTTCCCTCCGACCCTTTATCCAGTCTACCCAAATTATGTCCTATTTGCTATTCTTACCAGAGTGATGACTAAGCATAGCCAGACAGAAAAGATTGCCAGCCTACTTGGTAAATTACATGTTGTTGTTTTTTAAATCTTCTCTGAGAAGTTGCTAAACCTCATGTAAGTGGATAGTAAATGATAAGGTGCTTTTTTTCTGGCGGTGCAGTCTTGCTACTCAAGAAAACAGGCAAGAACAAAGAAAAGAAGATACATCCAAAGGTCTGCAAGTGCTAAACACGTAGCAAGGGGATTGTTTCCTCAGAAGCATTTTGAGAGCTTTAAAAACATCCCTTCAACGCTGTCTGTGCAATCGGAGTAGCCAATAGAAGTAACGACATGGGTGCCAAGCTAAATAAAGGGTGTGGGATTCCCATAGTTATCGCAGGAACATGTGAATCGTTTCATTTCTGCCTGAAATGCACCAATCTCAGGATATTCTCTGAGCCTCTGTGGCTCAGATTGGTAAAACAGTCTGTTATTAACACAGCTGCCTGCAATTACTGCAGGCTCTATTCCCACCAGGCCCAAGGTTGACTCAGCCTTCCATCCTTTATAAGGTAGGTAAATGAGGACCCAGATTGTTGGGGGCAATAAATTGACTTTGTATATAAATATACAAATAGGATGAAGACTATT
The DNA here is from genome assembly GCF_028640845.1 of Ahaetulla prasina. NCBI lineage: Eukaryota > Metazoa > Chordata > Lepidosauria > Squamata > Colubridae > Ahaetulla > Ahaetulla prasina. Next base: position 35,104,410 of record NC_080540.1, on the reverse strand, counting down.
GCTAACATAGCGTAAGCCACCCTGAGTCTTCGGAGAAGGGCGGGATATAAATGCAAATAAAAAAAAATATTCTAATTGAGTATTTGTTTAGATTTGTTTTGTAGATTATTATTGTTTTCTATAAACAATTCAAGATAGCTAAAATACCTTCCTACTACTGCTGCTACTACCCTGTGAGGTGGTTTGGGCTGAAAGAGTGATTGGCCCAAAGTCACCCAGTACTTTTATGCCTAGAACTAGAACTCACTCTTCTGGTGATTGGCCCAAAATCACCAAGCTGACTTTCATACCTAAAGTGGGACTAGAACTCATTCTTCTGGTGACTGGGCCAAAATCCCCCAGTTGGCTTTCATGCCTAAAACAGGACTAGAACTCACAATCTCATGGCTTCTAGAATCTAAATAGTGCCTTAATTCTGGACAAACATATGAAATATCTCATTTCATATGTTATCTTATTATTTAACACTGAGCGATGCCCAGAACGCTGGGATAAAAGAACTGATGACTTGTGTAAATTCTTGCGGCAATGAGCTTTTGTTCATCAGAAGCATTAGTCATGTTCTTTATACATGGCCTTAAAGAAACAAAGAGATCTTTACCCCTTCAGTTACTGAAAATGCAAAAGGCCATTTTATCATAAGTACGGCATTAAAGATGTAAGACATTTAGACACTTTAGTTAATAAAAGTTATATATGTGGCACTGACAAATTAAGCAGATGAATTAGATAGACCAACAGAATAAAAGAATTACCGTCACAAATAAGAACGGTTATCATTATGAAATCCCAAAGCACTGAAATGACAATTGCGTTTATTTAATTTATTAATGGTGAATAGGAAAACAAAACAAAGTTAATCCAATGTCCAATTAAGAAAAAAAGTCAGTGAATTATCCATTTTGTTATTGGTTTATCCAATGTTGCTCATTTACTTTCTTGTTTCTTCCAAATCGGAATCACAAAGTAAATCTTTATAGCCCATTTAGTAATCGGTTTTCTACAGCTTCGCCAAATCCACCTATTTAAGTTATATCTGCACCTCTTTTAATATTTGGCCATGCTTCCTTGGGGAGGTATTCCTTCAGTTCTGCCCCAAACAGTGAATTCTATGGCTCATATTTTGCTAATAATTTCTGCAGACCATCCCAACGAAGTAAGAGTAAAAGAAAAAAATCAAAAATATAAATAGTATTGAGATATAGGGCTGTTGCTGGAAATTTCAAGGCTCCTTGTCAGTGGTATGAAAGCAACTTTCTTGTCCAACTGCATCCCCAGGGCTACCATTCTCTTTGTTATTATATTATATGCTACAATAATTTATTTATAATTATAATTATTTATAATTTATTTGCCAGCAAGGAACAGGAAGATGAATACTAGAATCCCAAGGCTGAATAGGGTTTTGGAGATCTTCTAGACCAATTCTCTTCCCACTACAAATATCCTTGGACCATTTCAGACAAGTAATTGCCTGCATGAAAACCTCTAGTAATGGACCATTCATGACTCTGAAGGCAGGTTGATCTACTGCTTCATAGCTTTTATGGTCAAGAAATTACTCCTTATTTAGAGTTTGGATCATCTCTTTCTCTTTCTTGGTTCTTATTGCACCCTAGGCCAGTGTTGCCGAACCTCTGCGGCACCAAGTGCGGAAACTGGAGTGTGGATGCGCACGTGGGAGCGCCAGAAAGCAGAAGAGCAGTTCCCCAGTGTGCATGTGTGAGAGCATCAGAAACCGGGAGAGCAACTCCCCGGCAAGCATGTGCATGAAGACCAGTTGGTCAGCACACATGCGTGCACTGGAAACTGGAAGGTCAGTTTCCCAGCGCATGCATGCACGCCAGAGAGCTTCTCTTCCGGTTTCCAGTGCTCCCGCACATGCGAAGACCAGCTGAACCCAGAAGAGCAACAGGGGACATCTGGCATGCCCAGAGAGATGGCTCTGCGTGCCATTTCCGTCACGCAAGCCATAGGTTCACCATCATGGCCCTAGGCAGTACTGAGAAGAAATCCACAAATTTTTCCCATGAGAATCCTTCAAGAATAGGAAAACTGCTGTCACTGTTTTCTCTTCGCCTTCGGCCAACCATATCCAGTTCTTTATTCTTCATGAGATTTAAGTATTTCATCACTTTTGTTGCCTTCTTGACCCTCTTTCCAATTGTTCTGCATCCTTCCTATATTGGGGTGATCAAAACTGGATACACTACAGGTAGTTCTGGATGTATGACTACAATTGAGCCCAAAGTTAAGTAAAATGTTTGCTAAGTGAGTTTTGCCCCATTTTACGTCCTTTCTTGCCACACTCGTTAAGAAAATCACTGCAATTGTTAAGCTAGTAACCCAGTTTATAAAGCAAATCTGGCTGCCCCATTGGCTTTGCTTGTCAGAAGATTGCAAAAGCTAATCACATGACCTTGGGACATAGCAAAAGTCTTTTACTTAGTGATCAAAATTGTGAAAACCTTTTGGGAAAAGTGTATTTTTGAGGTTTGATGGCTAATAACACCACTTTTTTGGGGGAGAGGAGTTTCAAGATAACAATATTCCACTGCTGGAATGGTCTGGGCTATGCCCAGTTCACCCAATTGAAAATCTATGGAGCCGACTAAAGAAACTTGTTAGTCAGAAGCGACCCAGCAATAAAACCCAGTTAATAGAAGCAATTATTCAATCTTGGTTTCTCGTTATAACTGCTGCAGAACTAAAAGACTTGGTTCACTCCATGGGACGATGTTGTAAGGCCGTAATTCATGCTAAAGGTTACCCAACTAAGTATTAACTGACGTGATAATTTTTGTATATCTCATTTTTTTCTATGTGTTTCACTTTTCTTCTTTATATTGTAACTACTATTCTAATAGCAAATCCTTCATAAAAGTTATTGCATTACATTCTTGATTAAATGATCTTTCCATTGATATATAATTTTATGGTACTACTCCAAAATAAAGGGGGTGTTATTAGCTAGTTTTTAGAAAATACACTTTTCCCAAAAGATTTCCACAATTTTGGCCACTACGGTAAGTATGAACCAGTTTCTGAGCATTCTGAGTTATGGAATCAATTTGACTTATTTTATTTATTAAACCAATTTACCAGCTCACACACATGTACTCCAGGCAGCTTACAACATTAAAATTCACAACATCAAAATTTATTCAATGCCTTTATAGGAAAGTAGACATTTAATATGAAATGCTGGTGGGAAAAGATACTATGACCAGCTTTTCTATGCAGATGAATACCAGACAAGACAATATGTTCAATTCCCTATTAAAATGAGCATTAATCTAATTAACATTCTCTTTGAGCTCTTCAGCTTTGCATATCTACCACTGAGGCACAAGAGTATTTCATTAGTTTTCTGCAAGGATATTTGAAGGCAAGAAACAAGAATATCTTTCTAAATGCCATTCATTTTACAGTGCAACATTCTCAAAGAAAAAAAAATGAAATTATTATCAGAGAGTACATTTTTACATTAACAATAAAAAAAGTATTTAGTATTGCAGGAAAAAAAACCTCTATCCTGGAAACTTGGTTGTATTTCTCTGCAATTTTCTGCCCTGTAGAAAAAAATCTCCACATCCCAACCCTAAATAGATATTTACTAATTTCTGCTTATCTCTGTGTAAAGCAGTAGCACTTACCTTTGCTACTGGTTCGGAATCAGGAGCGCGCACGCTGCTTCTGAGCATGCAAAGAGCATCCATGGTGACATCCGGGGGGGGGGGGGGGGGCAGAGCCTCCCACCACCATCAGTTCTGGTTCACCTGAACTGGGTTGAACCGGTCGAAACCCACCACTGATGTAGACGTTATGCAATTGCTTTTGTTGTGGGTGGTAGTATTCTTCACCAAATCCCACCCATATAGTTTCATACTAAGTCACTGACCCTGAAAACTGAGGATTTTATCCATTTGTAATGCTTCGCTTAGAACAAATCTTTATCATAGGAAGGAACGTGACATTTACAACTGAAACTAAAGCCTCTCTCACTTGTTATTTGCCCTGCAATTGAAGATGGAAAAGGGGAAAGATTAATGCAAATACAGAAAATACTCCAATTCCAGGTTACGCTGTCACCTAATGTGTATGATTACAATTGGTATCTGAATGTGAACAACTTAACCTTTGGGGAGAGCAGGTTTGAAAAGCACTACCAACAAAAGGCCAGTATCTCTGCAATTTCACTAAATAGGATTAAAATATAATCATAGTGGGATAAAGATGGAGATAAACACCCGAGAATGAATGGCTTGGGAAGGGTTACCAATAATTCATGCACTTCTAGAGGAAGGGAATTATTGACCCTGGTCCAAAATAAAGACTGACGGCTTCCTTGAAATGATAACCAAGAGACAGAAACTCACATATTTCAAGATTATGACAGGACTGAAAGACAGACTACAAAAGTAGCAACTATTCTTGGCAAGGACTGAGGGAAGTAGAAAGGAAAAACATTAGATAAGGTGGATGGGAAGAATCAAGGAGATCACTGGAATGCCCATGGAAGAGCTACAGATTACACTCAGGGTCAGATCAAGTTGGTTAGCATTTGTTCATAGCAACCAAATGTCAAACCTAACCTAACATCACTCAACCAATTAATCATATAATCAATCTATCAATCAATACATGGAGTCCTAGGGTAAGCATTCAGAAAAATTCTTGTTGGTTAGACTCTTACCTTTTTCATTGGTGGGGGGATCCTAGATTGTTTCATAAAACATTCAGATATTGTCAACCCTGAAGTTGACCTGGCTGAAGCCATCTTGGAGGGGGGATTAGAGATAGTTGGGCTGTGTAGTCAAAATAAAATGGGAACCAAGGACGTTTTCCTCTGGCTGGAGGAAGGAGGAGTGGTGTCACCATACCTGTGGACACTTTCATGATTGAGCCATGTGACTGATTGTTTGGGTTTGAGGGAAAAACCTTTACTTTTAATTAGGTGAAAACCAAGGGGCCCAGGGAGAGGGAAGAAAGGATAGGAGGGGAAGAAGGAGGGGAAGAGGGAGGGTTAGAAAGGATGGAAGTGAGAAGTGGGAAGGAGGAGAGGAAGTAGGAAAGCGAGGAGGAGGAAGGATGGGGAAAGTAGAAGGTAGAGAGAATGGTGGAAAGGACTAAGGAAGGGAGTGGCGGCTGAGTAGGCCCGATTGAGCATAATTAGAGTATAGGATTGATTGTTGGATAAGTGATTGTACTATACACTGGTTAAATTGTTGGAATCATTATGGAAAATAAAAACTTTAAAAAAACCAAAAAACAAAACAAAACCAAGGGGCCCTTCAGAGCTGGTTTTCACCAGATATGTGCCAATATGATATTCTTTAAGGAAACTACCTGCCTTGGAGTTCTTGCTTGCAATGGATCTATTACTTGGAACCCTGACAGATATTGTAATGGAATGCACAGGTGACCTTAAGGAAAGGAGAGAAGAGATGCTGCATAGGAAACAATCAAAGGAGAAGAGAAGGAGCCCACAATCACATAACAGTAAGAGAAATATACTAAGAAAGTACCCACAAGCAATTAAAAGTGAAGGGTGGGGACTTTGTACTTCCAGACTTTGCAAGACCAGACAGGAAACATGAATAAAGGCACTAAATCAACTTTATTGGAAAGCTCCATTAACAGAATCTTGCAAGCCTTGAAAATACAAACTTCCTTCTCCACTTTTAATTGTTTGATCCATTAGAGCTGGTCCTTCCTTCGTTTCTTTTTCTGACCATTAAGCAACTGGGGGCTCCTGCCCCTCTTATCTGATTGTTCCCCAAGCAGTATCTTTCTTACCCTTTCCTCAATTTCACCCATGCATTCCATTACAGATATTGCTTTTAACAACAATTTTAACTGCACTTTTTATCAGCTTTGTTGCCCTTATAACTTCTTCATACATACAAGTACATGTCACATATATTACACCAGAGTGATTGTTAACAGAATTCTAAGCCACTATCAATCAAATAGTATCATTTCATCCAGTTTTGTCCAAACACAAAATGTTATAGCTTCAAGTGCAAATTACCAGGAGCATTTTGCTGACTTTAAAGCACAGAAGAGTTTATTATTGCTACCTCTAATACAATAATCTAGTCAACTAACAGTCAAAGCTAAACTGGCATTAGATAAGGGTCAAAGGAATTCACGAGCAACTGAGGTCTTTTGTAACCACGCACTGATTCCAAAACAATGACACATCTAACTCCACTTTCCATTCAGTCTCTTCTTCTTTTACATATACTGTGTTTTCACTCAACTCTCTTGAGTTACCTCTTTGATTCCTGGGTCAGTGAATAAAACCAGATATAACTCATTCCAAAGAGAGCTTTTGAACTCTAAATGCAACATTCCAAAGAATATTCCATTCTGAAGTATATTCCATATGTTATTTTTTTTTGAAAGGTACATCAAATAAAATCCATTGATTTGGTTAATATTTCCTTTCTTGGTCACCAGTATAGATAATGATAACCGGAAAATCCTTCCAACCTTTCAGCTTTCCCAGCTTTACTTTGTCCAGCTTATCATTGTACCCATCACATCTCTAACGAAAGGAAATAGCTTCCTCCAACCAAACTCTTCGCAACCTTTTTTGGGATCACAGAAGCTAGCACTATTAGATTGACACGATCTGCTCAATATCTATTGAGGCCAGTTAACAGTTGGACAGGATGGTCCCTGTACCACAGGAAGGTGCAGGCTAAATTACAAAATGAAAAAGCATTCCAGACAAGCATATTTCTTTCATGCTGAGAAAGTCTTCAATCATTATACTCCTGAAGTCATGAGGAGTCAAACTTGGCTTGATGGATTCTTCATCCTTCTCTTTTCAAATATAATAATATTTATAGTAATATAAATATAATATTTATATTATTATAAATATATCTATGACATTTAAACGCCACAGGCAAGAAAAATATAAAATTTGAAAGCCATAGACAAGAAAAAAAACAATGTTGAAATGTTGAGAATATGTCACCAGCGCTGCTAGAATAAGGGACTTTCTATTCAAAATAGAAATTATTATTGGTAGCATCCTTTTAAAAGTATCTGCTTCATTTAATTGTAAACATGTTTTAATTTTTTTTTCTAAGAATGGCTAATGGATACCCAGTGTCTGAACTAAAACATTGCCTGTGATTTATTTACCTCATTCACATCTCCCATGGACAGTTCTGTAGAGCGACATATGAACTATATGCAACTATACTGACAACTGTTAAAATGTTTCCATTAGAACGATTATTACGCTGTTTGAATGCTATCATTATTACAAAATGAACACCATCATTTTTATAAAGGCCATTTCAAGCTGTTGATCTTTCCCGGCACCTAGATAAAATAAATTGTGTTTTGTTTCCTTTGCAAGAGTTGATAAACATCTCTCTCATGCTTCCAGTATTATTGCTGTTTTTAAAGCATCAAAAAATAGTAAGTAATGAATAGGGTTCCAATTAGGCAAGTGGAAGCATATTTGATTAAAAAAACAACAGAGTTTTCTATCAATGCTTTGTGAAACAAAGAAAACAGTTTTTCCCCAGGCTCTATAAAACCTGGACTAGTCAACAGACAAAAGAATAGCACAGCTACGAAAAACTATTCAGCTCAATTGCAGTTTTCTAAAAAAAGTAGCAGAGAATATTGTTCTGTTTGAAATGGGAGGAGGAATCAGTTATGAAGTAAAATTTAAAATAGTTTAAATGCTGAAACAGAAGAATCCTACCCAAATACAGAGTTAATAATATACAGCCCCAAACAGCAATAAAACATCCAGGATTGCAAACCATTTAAAACAATTTTGAAATGAATGATTAAATCCTTTGTATAGCCATTTTTTTTCCTTTAAAAAAGCTGACATGAATCTTTCAGACACTTTTTCAGTAATAAAAGCTAAATAAATATGACATTCATTATTTAAGATTCCATGTTCATTCTGATAATGAATCAACTGTTTATTTACTTAAATTGTGGCTTTTGCTTCGGTGTGTAATTTCTGAAAAGCAAGATATATTTAAGGAGTAATATAGATTTATGTTGACAATGGGCACAGTTCCAAGGAAGAGTGAAGTACATCTTATGCGTTTCTACCGAATTTCAGCACCTGTAGTCTAGATTTTTCTTAATTTTTTCCCAATGTCTAGACACTCTCAATTGCCATATGTTACTTAATATACAGCATGAAAGCAAGATTTGTTTAGACAACCAGATTCACAACACAGAGATAAATTCCTTCAGTTATGAATTCAGTTAGCATGAATAAATAAAGAAGATAAAATGAGCAAGATGATAGCAGCATATATAGGATGGCTGGTGAGACAAATCCATAAGGTTGAAAGGTAGGGTGGATCTTGACTACATCTCTAAAGGTTTCTTAATCAAAAGCCAACAATCAAAATTATAAGAATATTTTTCTCAATACATCTCTGGGCAATACTGAGGGGTGGCACACCTGAACTGAAGGTACAATGAAGATGAAACTGAGCAATGTAGCACACGAAAAAAAGAACTGAGTTTGTACAGTTAGTCCTTGACTTACAACCAGTTCCTTAGCAACTGGTCAAAGATACAACAGACTTACATGAGGGGTACATACGACCCGGGTTTGAAGTTCTGATAGTTAGAACCTCTGCATGGTTATGTGATAGCATTTGGCAACCGGACCAAATTTACGAACATTTACAGTGTAATTTACTTCTGGTTTTAAGCAAAACTGGCCCATAGCAAACCACTGATTCACTTTTTGTTGTTGTTGTTGTTTACATTTATACCCCGCCCTTCTCCGAAGACTCAGGGCGGCTTACATTTATATCCCGCCCTTCTCCGAAGACTCAGGGCGGCCTTAACTTAACGACCATGGCATTCACTTAATGGCTCCAGCAAAAAAATTCCTAAAATTGGGTGAGTCGCAGCTTTATGATTGTCTACGACTACCAAGATGGGTAGGTTCAATTACAGTCATAACTCAACAACTACCATTATCCTTTCCCAACCATGGAATCATGTTTATTCTATTTTGATTGCTGCTTTCTTGTTTGCATAGTTTGCTAAAGACATTTTGGTCCCTGCAGCAAAAATCCAGCTACTGCCTACACCGTACTTCATTTTGTTCTACATCACACAGAGTATAATTGAAAACACAGAATATAATTGAAAATGGATTCATTACCCCTTGAACTCACTTGCTGTTTCATCCCAGATCATTCGGTTGGCACAATTAAACAATGGTCACTATGATCCCTGCTTGCTTTCAATGTACGGCTAATGCTGAAGCGTAGTATGTATCATACAAGATAGGCCAGCAGCATTTTCAGCTTCTGAGACACCAGAAATAACAGTTAGTCCTCGACTTACGATCACAATTGAGCCCAAAAGTTATGTTGTTAAGTGTGACATTTGTTAAGTAAATTTTATCTCAGTTTACGACCTTTCTTGCCTTAGTTGTTAAGTGAATAACTGCAGTTGATAAATTAGTAACCCAATTGTCAAGTGAATTTGGCTTTCCCATTGACTTTGCTTGTCAGAAGGTCACAAAAGGTGATCACAGGTTCTTGGGATACAGCAGTGGTCATAAATATGAACCAGTTGCCAACCATCTGAATTTTGATCACATGATCATGGGGATGCTGGAAAGGTCGTAACTGCAAAAAATGGCCATGTCACTTTTTTCAGTGCTATTGTAATCTTTAACGGCCACTAAACAAACTGTTGTCACTTGAGGACTACCTGCACTTGTCCTTTAAATCTAAAAAAAAATTCTACCCTTTGATTCTACAGATTTTTGTTATGAATAAATCAGTTTGATATGCAGATATTAAGAAATGAGTGGAATGAAGAGCTAGAGGTTCATATATTGCTTAGACAATGGGAGGGTGTCTTAACTGCTTCTTAAACTATGATATTCTCTTTTTTTTAATGCTGTTTTTAGAAGACACAGCATTAAAATGGTAACTAAAATTATAACTTCAGGTAAAGAAAACATAAAATCAAAATGGTATTCCAAAATAGGATTGCTTAAGAGGAACACAAGTAGAGAATTTTCTGTGCCGTCTTTACAGTAAAAATGTTCTGTAACCTTCTCTAGATAATGTTTTCCATAATGGATATTTCTTAATTAGAACTTAATAGAAGGGTGCACCTTTCTCTCTACTCTCCCTTTCCATGCCTTATGGATATATTGTGATTCCTTATTTCTAAAAAAGAAAAGGGAAGATTCCCTCAAGCCAAACCAATTTCACATTCAAGTTGTTTTCTTAGCAATTAAACAAAAGTGGTTTGTCTGTGTCCTTCTGCGGGAATTATTTCCCCTCACTTTCCCACTCTAGCCTACCCTCCTGGCATTTTCTGATGATCCACCAGAGTTAATCAGACGTATCTGATGCTGCTTACCTTTCTTGACATTAGCCAAGGCTGCTAGAGGTCCCAGAGATATTAGACTTGTTTCTGCATGTCTCTTAGAAAATCTGTCATAAACTAATCTCACACAAACAATGGGGAGCCATTTTGTACCACGAGCTTTCATACCTTCACAGATCATCTGCACCAGACGACATCCCGGGGAAGTTATGGCTAAATGCTCCTGGTTTGGACCGGATCAACTGATCCGGGTAGTGATGGTGGCAGGTGGTTCAGAGAACCGGTAGCAAAAATCCCTGCCCCCCCCCCCAATCACCCGGTCGCCCGCTTGCCCGCTTGCTGCTTCTTTCTGGCTCACTCGCTTTTCTCGCCTGAATGGTAGGAATAGGTTGTAAAAAATGCTTTTAAAAGGTAAAAAAAAAGGCTCTGACGATCACAGCTGAGCCGCACGATTGTCAGAGCCTTTTTTTTTTTAATTCGGTGCATTTGGTGCATGGCACGCATTCTGCATCTGTGCTTGCAGTGCTCATTTGGCACACAGCGCATATGCGCAGTCAGCAAACCGGTAGTAAACCAGTTCAGATTTCACCACTGGGGTGAATCAGAGGTGTCTAGGACAACTTGTTGTGTCTCGCCTGCTTTCACCGCAGCCGGGGCCTTCTTATCTGCTTCTGAACGCTGAGGAATGTCCTAGTATGCCTCCCGGCCCCAGCCTTGGCTCCATGCCCAGACAGGCTGAGGAGGAAGAAGTACCTCCAGCCCCCAGCTCTGGCTCCATGCCCAGGCAAACGGAGCAACTAGACCCCTCCCCCTCCCCCACAGCATGTGAGCCTGAGGAAGGTCAATTACCAACAGCTGCAGACTGGAGTGACCCTCGCTTCAGAAGAATTGATAGGCGGCGGCGACAGAAGGAAGGGAGGGGCAGGCCTGGATAAGTGCTGAGTCATGGAGCCACACCCCATGGCCTATATAAAGGATCTGCTTTCTGGCATTCTCTGAGTCAGGCAAAGTCTAACATATCTTGCTGAAGTCACTTTCTGGTCTCCTGCCTGCCTTGAGAACTTTGCTAGGACTTTGGCAGAGCTGCAGAGGCACGCCTGATTCGGATTTCCCTGACCCGGTCGTCAGTGGAGGAGTGGGACACGACACAACTATTTTTCACCTTTCTTTTTAAAATTCTTAACTCTTCCCTCTGGACGTATTTCTACCCTGCCATCATCCGAAATTCTGCTCTTGCATTGTCTCTCTGTTCCTATAAGCATGCATCTAACTCACAGGTGTCAAACTCGCTGTGTCACGTTGCCATCACATGATGTTTCATGATGTTTTTCCCATTCGCAGAGTTGGAGTGGATGTGGCCTGCATGTGATGCATCCGGCCCACAGGCCACCAATTTGACACCCCCTGATCTAAACAACAAAATGCAACAATACGATGTCTCCTACAAGCTTACACCTGCATTAACATTTGAATGCTTGCCTTTGTTCGAAATTACGTAGAATTTAATATCTTTTTGGCGGTTAACATGGTTGGGTCCTATTGAATAAACAACATACAAAACACATTAATATGGATGAAATGAGCAGCAATCAATATATAAACACCTGGGTAGAGAAGATTAAGGTTTGGTATTGCAACCTTCCAGCTTTTAACTGTCCACATAAAAAATTCTTTAGAACATTTTAGAAATACCTTAGAGAGTACGGACAACTAAATGAGGTAGTCCTCATTTAGTGACCGCAATAGACAGTGGTAATTCGGTAATTAAGCTAGATGCTTAAATCATACTTCAACTTCCCTTTGCTTCACAGACCTGGGAAGATCATAAATACAAGGATTGGCTGCCAAGTTATTTTTCCATCACCATGGTATCTGTGAAGGGCTGGTGTATGAGGAAGTCGCTAAATGAGGATTCTCTGTACAACTGTCACCATTGGCAATTAGAAACCGACAATTAGAAACTCTCTGCCAGAATGCTTGTAAGAATAAAGCAACATCAGTCCTGAATCAACTTACATTAGTTACCAATTTGTTTCCATGCGCAATTGTTCATGCCTGCATTAATTTTTAAAGTACTGAAGTCCAAGCTCTTGCAGAGGCATTTTTCATATGAACACATTATAACAGGAATAACGTGTGGATACAGAATTTGATTGACGGAAACCAAGTGCAAGATATTTTGGTGAAGCAAAACCATACTACTGCAAGCCTTTCTTGGAACATCTAATAGCTCTTCTTTTTTTAGGGGGCTGAAATCTTTTATTTTGAAATGTCTCAGGCAGCTGATTCTCTTGCTTTATAGGGTGATCAATTTTACACTATATTTAAGGCTGGTATAGATCAAAAGTCAGATCGAATTTTCAAACACGTTAATATAAGATTAAACAAACTATAATTAGCGAAGAGCTATTTTATTTTTAAATAGCTACTCTATTTGAAGCATAGAGTTGAGAATATAAAATACTGTCCTATTTATCCATTTTCTTTATTGAGGGTGGAATGAAATCTTTTTTTAAAAAAAAAACAACTGTCACCACAAGGTGACAAATATACCTTACTGATTTATTAAGGACAAACATTCAACTTTGCCAAGCGTACAACAACAGTCTCACAAATGAATAAAAGATGTACAGTTTCTGCTTAATTGTGCACCCGCTCAGTTCAGACGTAATCTCTTTTTGGTTATAAGATGAGCACAAATGTGGGTGTTGTCCCCGCTTTCCTTCCTTCTTTAGCACGTCAAAATCAAAGATTCTTCAGAAAATTAATAACAATTTTCCCTTCCATCCAAAGCAATAAACATGAAATTAAACCCGATAACTACTCTTTCCTTTTTGGATTTATTGGGAGTTATTATTAATTAACTTAAGATGCATTCAAAATTAGTCCATTAAAAGGGGGGACTAAGTCTGGAGAGAGACTTTTAATGATCTCATCCCTAAAGTAAAAGGCACTTTTAATGATCTCAGGCTGGTAAGAAGCCTGTTATTAGAACACAGCAGCCTGCAATTACTGCAGGTTCAAGCCCGGCCCAAGGTTGACTCAGCCTTCCATCCTTTATAAGGTAGGTAAAATGAGGACCCAGATTGTTGAGGGAGCAATAAGTTGACTTTGTAAAAAATATACAAATAGAATGAGACTATTGCCTTATACACTGTAAGCCGCCCTGAGTCTTCGGAGAAGGGCGGGATATAAATGTAAACAAAAAACAAACAAACTGAAATTCCACTCCTAGTAACTAGGTGGCGCTTGTTCAGCAACTATCTCAGCAATCATTGGCCAATACAATAAATGAATTTAAACTTGCTTGGAATAAACATATATCCATCATCTGACAAAAATTAAACATAAAAAAATTAATAAAATATAAAAATAATAAGTAAAAATAATAAGTAAAGAAACAAAAGAAAACAAAAAAGCAAATAAATTCAAAGAACAAACTCGATGGACCATGAGACCATTTCTGCCATCAATTATCTATATTTCTACAAAGATTAACCAATGGTAATTAAAACATTCATTTTTGGAACAATAGGGCATGTATGACCATAAAAGCCCTTCCATATGAAATTGCTTAACGTCTGGTCAGTCTCCACGGCAGGAAGGTTCTAGTCAACTAATTAAGATCACAGAGCTGAGCTTGTTAATTTGTGGTGAGCACTTTGTAGAGAAGTGCTTCAAAGGAAGTAGCACCGGAAGAGATAGTTTGGACAATCTCTTCACCCTGTGATGGAGCACAAAAAGATGGAACATGGGTCAGGCACAAGACAACTGTAGCAGGGAATTTTATCTGAACGAGATGGCAGCAAATGGTCACATGGTTGGTTTAATGACCATGTTATTTGGTGACCATTTCGCAGGAACCAATTGCAGTCACTAAGCAAGGACTGTATAAGAATCTTGGTTATGGAGTTGTCTTGCTAATATTTATCTTGGGAGGTTGTTTCAACTTTTCACTTTTAGGCTATCTTGGTAACCTCCCATCCAAATAGCAGCCACGCCTAACCTTGCATTGCTTCCAAACTCAAAAAAAGACTGCCACCTGATACACTGCAGAATATTCCTCCCCTGACCAAAAAGCAAACAAATTCACCTAAAGCAAATTAGGTGCAAACAATACAACATAATAGGACCTTGGAAAAGGGATATAATTCCCCCGCAAATCTTTGCAACCTCGGATAACCTCACCACACACCCCTTGTCTGACATTAAAAACATTAAAATTGACATTAAAAATGTCAATTTTTAATTTTGCACAGCAGCAACTACAGAAATTCTATGTCGTTGTTTTTTTTTAAAAAAATAGTGCCACATGAATCAGAACTACTAATGTGTTGGTCTACGGTTCTTGTTACCTTCCATGATGAGAACAACTGCTGGGAGGGATTGCCCAAAATAGGTGGATGGCTAAAGACTGCTCACTCCTGCTATATTTCAAAAGTGCTTTATTTAAAAAGGCAGCTGGACTGGTTTTTGAGGAAGAAGATGTTTTGCTTCATCAGTTAGATTACAACTTCATCAGTTGTGATCTATCCCCCCACCATATAGTCACAAATGATGAAGCTTCTTAGATCAGAAGTATAACATAACATGTTATGATGTTGTTATGTTATGTTATGCTTCTGATCTAAGAAACTTCATCAGTTGTGACTATATGGTGGGGGGATAGATCACAACTGATGAAGTTTCTTAGATCAGAAGTGAGGCATCTTCTTTCTCAAAAGTCTAGTTGCCTTCTTTTTTTAAATAGAACAGTTTGGAAACAACTATGATCTAGAGGAGTGAGAATCTCCGTAGACATTTATTCCTGATATAGTTTCTGGCAGTACCAAAACAACATAGTTGTTTTACATAATAATACATTTAATGCCTGGAACCTGGAAGCAAAAAGAATACAGAAGTTACATAGGACTAAAAAAAAAATGAAAGCAAAGGCCTATTGGTTTCATTCATTTGTTTCTAAATCTTTCAACCTGTTTTTCATTTACAAATAATCGCAACCACAAGCCCACTGTAAGGGTAATGGCCTGAAAGGGCCAGAGTTGGGGATAACAACGACAGCAATATAATAAGCATGATGGGAAAAAAGAGACTGACTGATAATAAAGCTCAGGCTAAGGCACTCTGAACTTGAAATCCATTAGAGACAAAGAATATTCTCTTTTCACAGAGTATAATCGTCTTAAGTATAAACCATGCAGAGTAAAGGGCAAGGATCTTCAAAAGCACAATCAAGATATGCCACACTGACAAAAAAAAAAGAAGAAGAAGAAAAAGAACAGCAAAATGTCAAAATACTTTACTCCCATTTTTAAACTATTATATAAATCAGCAGAAGTGGGAAAATAATCTGAGAAGCAATACCAAAAATGAGCCGTTCCCAGTAAGACTTTCAGCAATACTGTTGAACTGAAATACAATGTTCCAGGCAGCTGAATTTCATTTGTTCAAATTCCAAGGCAAGGGTCACTTTTCTCCGTGGCCCCAGAAATGGCAGCCACCAAATCAACATGAAAACTACACAGTCCAGGACATTTTGTTGCTTCGGTACAGGCAGTCCACAGATGGTGGCTGCAATTGCAGGATCGAAGCCCCGCTCCCTTCACATGTGTACTGCATAATAAAGGGGAGAGAACTTTGACCGAGCAGTTGTGTCCGTCATCTTGTCTCTGTGCCCCCCTCCTGTCAGCCCTGTACCTGCGAGGTAACATCAAATGTTACCTGTGTGCACAATCCCTCAGAATCAAGGTCCATGATATCTAAGGCTAACCCAAGTTATGTTTGTGCCTGAGATCGAAAATCTCACAAGTCTTTGTTTCCCAAACAGCACCAATGCAATAACAACAACAACAACAACAATAACAACAACAATAGACTAAGTTAATCACTGGCTGCCCTTTCAGGATATTCAAAACCAGCTGCCTAAGGTAATGTTTTATGCTAACTAATAGTAACATTGGTCCTCAAGATGGCAAGGGTTATTTTCCATCCAACAAACATTTCACAGTTCATGAGCTATCTGCAAAGCTCTCCCGGTTCTTTTCACCTGAGGTATTTTCTGGTCCAGCCCAACTCACCTGAATATGCCCAGTAAAGATCCCCAGATGCCTTCCGCCTCCGGATCTGCACCAAACTGCCGTGTCGACTTTCATGCAGGGGGCCATCATAACCTTCAGTCAAAGCTGGGGAGGAGAAGAAGAAGAGGGAAAAGCAGAGGCAATTAGCCAAGTGACAATCCCATATAGAAAATTAAATTGTTTAGCTATTATTAAATATGGTATACCATGTTTTCATTCCTCACCATACAGTCAGAACTGAAGAAGTTTCTTGAACAGAGCTGTCAAACTCCCGGCCCAGCTGCCAGATGCATCACATGCTGGCTACGCCCAGGCCCCGGTTTAGCGAAAGGGAAAAAGTCCCGATACATCACGCGACGTTGCCATGATGACGCGAGTTTGACACCCCTATTCTTGAATGAGAAGCGAAATGTGTTCAAGGAAAAACAAGGAAGGCCAGTTGCCTCTTGAAAAAGCACCTTTGGAACAACCATGATTTGGACGACTGAGAATCTCCATAGACATATTATTAAAAATGATTTGATCAGCAGCCTCTGTGCAGCTGAAAGATACTCAGGTTAAGGCACTATAATTTTATAGTGAGGAATTCATCACCTGTATGATAGAACTGCTTCCCCCAACCTTTGTCTTCTGCTTCCTTGTTTACTGGTGAGATTATACCTTCCCCAAATTAGGCTGATGTAGGTAAATAAATCAGCAACTATTGCACCAATAAAGATAAGGAGAATTCACCTGGCCACTGCCACCTGAACAAAGGAACCAACATTCAATGAAAGGGGTTGCAGGATAACATGGAGCAAAGCCATCAATTCTGCTCAGCCTATTGAACCAAATTGTTTTCTAAGCCACAAATTTTCAAGATGTTATGGGCAGTGGCCTTGGAAATCAGAAGAGAGATGCTATGTGTTTCCAACCTGGGTATTTGTTTATTTATGAGAAAATGTATAAGGCTGCCCAACTTATTTACAGTATCTCCCTGCAGCTTACAAAAATAAAACCTCAAAACAGAAGCCAGTAAACCTCCACCATATCCTTGGCAACAACAATCATTCCAACCATTTTATGGGCTTCATATCACTCCGGGGTTCCCCAAGCCTGTTGGCAGAACTTCAGGTCCTTTCGAGAGAGTGTCAAAGTTGAGGTCAATCTTATCTCTGCAGGAATGATGTTACAATAGGAAGGGAGCCACCATGGACAAGGTCCTCCTTCTTGATCTCACTAGATGGACTTATTTAAGAGAGGGGACCCATAACATTCCCTGCAAATCGGCAGCCCACCATGGTATATATCATATTTCCAGAAACTGGAAGAATGAACTATGGTATCATCTGGAGATTATTCTCACAGACATGTTACCTCCCACCCATGTGGTTTGAACATGACTCTGTCTCTGTCTTTCTCCCTCCCCCTCTCGTCTTCCCTCCCTCCCCCCCTCTCCACACACTTGGTTTGGAAACTCCAACGTTTGCTCATTATTTTGTAAAGCTTCCATTGGCATAGTGTCCTCTTAATAAGAATACTACTAGTTTTCTTTTTGTTGTTGTTGTTTTCTCTTTGCATCCTGTGGTCAGCACAAAACAGTCCTTATTACTTTTTGTGCACCTGTGCTCTAAGTACCTAATTTATACAGTTCTTAATAATCTTTTGTCTCCAGAAAAGGGCTTCTGCCTGGAAAGGGCAACAAGAAGATTCATCTGATTGTCAAAGAATTCAAAATAATGCAAAAGGGAGAAAGTGGCTGCGCCTTGTAAGATCTGACCACCCCCCCGCCAAAAAAAAGCAAGATACCACTGCCTGGAAAGAAGATTCTTAAAAGAAAGAAAACATCAGATGGAGCAATGTCACTTTGGAGCCAAAACCTTAAATTATTTGGTTTCTAATGCTTTATTATACTGATTAAACTGTACACCACCCAGAGCCCCTCTATGAAGGAGACGGAGGGTTAAGAAGTTGGTTATATAATAAGTAAGTAAGTAAGTAAGTAAATAACCTTTGTTGCTATGTAAATTATCATCATGAGAACTGGCCTGATTTTTTTAAAAAAAATCTTAACTATGGCTAGGTTTGTTTATATTAACTCAAGTCAGGCTTCTACTCTGGTGCCTTTACCTCAGGATACATTTTACTACCACGCATCTCTGCTTCCAAATACCTACTGACCCTCTGCTATCCCAGTGGCCTAATTTCTGCTCAACTTTGCCTTTTATATCAACACCACAGCCTCCTACTAGAAGCACTCTATTGGCCTTCATCCTCGGAAAGGACCCCCATTTACTATTGTATATTATATCCGTCCTTCTTCAGACTACTCTCTTATGCATTTCTATCTAGGGAGATAAGAGATTTCAAGAGCACTGGACAATTCTCGTAATTGTACAAATCAGCCTATGGACCCACGGTTTCCAGCTGTCTTTTAAAAAATCATTATCTATATTGAATAAGTTTTTTAAATAGTGTTTTATTGTAATGTATTGTATTATTTTATCTGCCTGTTCACCGCCCTGAGTCCTTCGGGAGAAGGGCGGTATAAAAATTAAATAATAATAATAATAATAATAATAATAATAATAATAATAATAATAATAATAATAATAATATTATTATTATTATTATTATTATTATTATTATTATTATTATTATTATTATTATTATTATTATTATTATTATTATTATCTACGTTCCCCTCTTGGACTTGGAAAACCCCTTGCACCAGTGGTGGGATTCAGCCAGTTCGCACCACTTCGGGAGAACCGGTTGTTAACTTTCTGAGCAGTCTGGCAAACTGGTTGTTGGAAGAAATCATTAGGGTAGCGAACCGGTTGTTAAATTACTTGAATCCCACCACTGCCTTGCACACTTGTGGGCCATTCGCCCCCAATCTAAGGTGGGGATGGAAGAATCTGACTTAGAATGCATGTTAGCTTATCCGTAGAGGAGGGTCATGTAGGAATAGTGGATTCATTAGAAGAGCTATTGAGACAGTGTTGATTCTTGGCAAACAATTTCACGGGCTACATCTCCTTTGACTTCCATCTACAAACTGATCAATCGGTGTTCAGTTCCTGCCAGGAATTCACATTCTGGCAGGAAGGGACACTTGTTCGAAGAGAACAAAGGCAGAGAAACTTCGTTTGAGACAAATTTCCCACCCAGAGGCAGGAGTGAGAGATCCAGAAGAGAAGAAGAAGAGAATGAAGAGAAGAAACCTAAATTCCTCCCGTTCTTGCTGTTTCATGTTGGGAAAAGGAAAGGATAAAAATTGAAAAGGTGGTGATTTCTCCAGTTCTAGACAATGGGGAAAAAAATGGGAAGGGGGCAGAGAATATCCTGCAACCGCACCCTATTAAAAGGAGGAAAGGGAAGAATCAGAAGGGGAGAGAAAGAAGGAAGTAGAGAAAGAGATGGTGCAAGGAATCAAGCTGGTGAAGCAGAAACCAGTGACTTCCAAGTTAGCAAGAACCATCAAGTCAACAAAAGTCTAAAGGCAATGGTTTTTAAACTGTTTGACCCAATTACTCCTTTTCTGTAATGTTGTTACCCACAGACCCACAAACACACACACGAAGACTCTTGTTTTATGCAAGCATCTCGGCAATAGCAACCCCCCACTGAATCTTCGTCTCACAAATAAGCAATTACGAATTGCTCCATTAACCTCAGGATATGCCCAAATCCAAGAACTGCTTCTAGGGCTGTCAACAGAACACCCCAATATCTGTTGACTCAGAAACATTGGGGGGGGGGGAAGCAGTATGATTTAAAAGCTGGAGCAGAGATCTGCATAGCTGTTTGTTCAGCTGGACAGGGTAAAACAAATCCAAAGCTATGAGTCACTATCTTCTCACACATATACTAGATATTTGTATGAATACAATATTCACATTTCTAAAAAATACATAAATAAGAACTTTGATTCATGCAAAAGATAAATTTGTGCATTTATGGTTTCAATTGTGTCTGCAATAAAGAAGCCCTTCTTTCCTTCCTTCCTTCCTTTCTTCCTTCCCTTTTTGTATGATTCTGCCCCCTCATCTCCCACAGCACCTCTGGGTGTCTAACAACACATTAAAGTAATAAAATGAGCAAAAACATGTTTAGTCATAAATCCACAGCAGATACATCTAAGTGTCCGCTGTAGGCAATACCCAGAGCAACAATAAAAATCGTGCTATCTCAAAATCTCAAAGCAATCTCACTCCCACACCAAGAACACAACCAAGCCTTTAAGTTTTCTGAAAAGCTGGCAGGGACAAGGTGTTCTGGAGTTTGCTACTGCAAACAAAAAGAACAGCCTACCTGGGACCTACCTGGTGATAATCTTTTATCCACAGGACCCATAGCCTGCCTTTTGAACTTATGGGATGAACTAAAACAATTGAAGAGAAGCTATCCTACAAGTAACCCATTGCTATCCAACAGGTGATAACAGGCACCTTAAATCACACTTGGAAGTCAGCATAGCTCACAAAACAAAGCTGTAATGTGGCCGTAACAAGGTGAACCCATCACCGCCCACCCTGGACCGGTTACAGCTCTAAGATGTTCTTCAAGGACAACCCCATGTAGAATACATTGTAGTCATCCATTTTTGGAGGTGACTTAAGTGATGTCCAGGAGCTTCTGTCAAGTAAGCTAATTTGCAAATAAGGAGTTAAGTGTTCGGAGCTTTGTGATTTACAGCTCTGCCAAATGAGAAGCTTGACACATTGCCTACATTAAGTGCATACAAAAGCTGAATGGGTTTTTACAATGAAAAACGAATAAATGTGCTAGCCTGAGCATGACTGACACAAAAGCAATCAGAAGCTCAATCTGTTAAACGGGACCTTTGAGTGTAAACAAATTGAGTGACAAAACTTTCCGAAAGGTTGTATAGGAGCAGCTCTAGCGTTGGAGCTCCTACCATAACAAAATAGCCAAGAAAGGTATTGCATAGCTAAATATCTATGGAGATTTTCAGTTATCCAGGTCATAGTTTTCTGAAGGTGCTTTTTCAAGAGGCAACTGGACTTTCTGGTTTTTCTTTGAAGACGTTTTGCTTCTCATCCAAGAAGCTATTTTAGGAAATTATCGTCCAGGACCCGGCTATTTTAGGAAATTATTATCCAGTCTCCAACCTTTGCTTTGTGGCGAAGGTTGTAGAGAGTGTGGTGGCATGGCAGCTCCCCCGGTACCTGGATGAAGCTGTCTATCTAGACCCGTTCCAGTCCGGTTTCCGGTCCGGACATAGTACGGAGACAGCTTTGGTCGCGTTGGTGGATGACCTCTGGAGGGCCAGAGATAGGGGTTGTTCCTCTGCCCTGGTCCTGTTAGATCTCTTGGCGGCTTTTGATACCATCGACCATGGTATCTTGCTGCACCGGTTGGAGAGTTTGGGAGTGGGAGGCACCGTTTATCGGTGGTTCTCCTCCTATCTCTCTGACCGGATGCAGACGGTGTTGACAGGGGGGCAGAGATCGACCGTGAGGCGCCTTACTTGTGGGGTGCCTCAGGGGTCGATTCTCTCGCCTACCCTGTTCAACATCTATATGAAGCTGCTGGGCGAGGTCATCAGTGGCTTCGGGGTCAGTTACCATCTGTACGCTGATGACACACAGCTGTACTTTTCCACCCCGGGCCACCCCAACGAAGCTGTCGAAGTGCTGTTCCAGTGCCTGGAAGCCGTATGGGTCTGGATGGGGAGAAACAGGCTCAAGCTCAATCCCTCCAAGACGGAGTGGCTGTGGATGCTGGCACCCTGGTACAGTCAGCTGCAACTGCGGCTGACTGTTGGGGGCGAGTCATTGGTCCCAATGGAAAGGGTGCGCAACTTGGGTGTTCTCCTGGATGGATGGCTGTCGTTTGAAGACCATTTGGCGGCTGTCTCCAGGAGAGCTTTTTACCAGGTGCGCCTAGTCCGCCAGTTGCGCCCCTTCCTTGACCGGGATGCCTTATGCACGGTCACTCATGCTCTTGTCACTTCACGTTTGGATTATTGCAATGCTCTCTACATGGGGCTTCCCCTGAAGTGCACCCGGAGGCTTCAGTTAGTTCAGAATGCAGCTGCGTGGGTGATTGAGGGAGCCTCACGCTGCTCCCACGTAACACCGCTCCTGTGCAGTCTGCACTGGCTTCCTGTGGTCTTTCGGGTGCGCTTTAAGGTTTTGGTTACCACCTTTAAAGCGCTCCATGGCTTAGGGCCCGGGTACTTAGGGGACCGCCTGCTGTTACCTTATGCCTCCCACCAACCTGTATGCTCACACAGAGAGGGTCTTCTCAGGGTGCCGTCCGCCAAGCAATGTCGGCTGGCGGCCCCAGGGGAAGGGCCTTCTCTGTAGGAGCTCCTACCCTTTGGAATGAACTTCCCCCTGGTTTGCGCCAATTACCCGACCTTCGGACCTTTCGCCATGAGCTGAAAACGCATTTGTTTATTCAAGCGGGACTGGCTTAAATTTTTAATTCTAAACAATTTTAATCGGGGTTATTATTTATAAATTTTAAGGGTTTAAAATTTGTTTGTTTTAAATTTCGGCCATTTATGGATTATGCTTGTTTTAAGTTTTTGTTTTAATTGTACATTGTGTTGTTTTTTATAATTTGGCTGTACACCGCCCTGAGTCCTTCGGGAGAAGGGCAGTATAAAAATCTAAATAAATAAATAAATAAATAAATAAATAAATAAATAAATAAATAAATAAATAATAAGCTTCTTCGGCTCTGAAGAAGCTTCTTGGATGAGAAGCAAAACGTCTTCAAAAAAAACCCCAGAAATCCAGTTGCCTCTTGAAAAAGCACCTTTGGGACAAGAAAGGTATTGTTACAGATAATAAGAGATCTTCAGAAAGACATATAGGGGCCAACCATCTCGGGGTCCATCCATTTTTTTATGCAACGTATATCCTGGAGAGAGAGAAAAATTACCATCTCTATCTTGAGACATAATAAGGTGGTGGATCAGTGGTGGGATTCAGCCAGTTCACACCACTTCGGGAGAACCGGTTGTTAACTTTCTGAGCAGTTTGGTGAACTGGTTGTTAGAAGAAATCATTAGGGCAGAGAACCGGTTGTTAAATTATTTGAATCCCACCACTGTGGTGGATCATTCGGAAATGGACAAGAACTTTTAAAAATAATAATAATAATAACAACAGAGTTGGAAGGTACCTTGGAGGTCTTCTAGTCCAACCCCCTGCTTCAGCAAGAAACCCTACACCAGACAAATGATTATCCAACATCTTTTTAAAAACTTCCAGTGCTGGAACATTTATAACTCCTGGAGGCAAGTTGTTCCATTGATTAATTGTTCTAACTATCAGGAAATTTCTCCTTAGTTCTAAGTTGCTTCTCTCCTTGATTAGTTTCCACCCATTGCTTCTTGTTCTACTCTCAGGTAGTTTAATTTATAGTTATGTAAAAGATATAAGCAATAGCAGTATATGCTTATCTGGGAATATTATCTATGATTTCTGTGATGTATTTCTATGAAGTGTTAAGTGTCAACCACCTAACGGGGTTTATTGATGAAAATAACCCTGGTATTATACTGTTAAAATGTATCTATGTGGGGTGGGGGGAGAACGAGTTCATTACAGTAAGTTTAAATCAATTCCTACCCAATACTAAAGAGAAAAGAACAAGCTGAAGATAGATATTTAAAGGATTATCTTTAATTACAGAGAAGAGACCGTTCCTCAATGAATTGTCTTTTATAGACAGTCACACTAATTAAACTATTTTCTTCATGTGGGTTGCGAAAAGAAATGCATTCTGAAATGGAATAGATAAATGCAGAAAACTAGAAACATATAGCTGGGCCATGTAGAAGATCTATTGACTTCAAATGAACTGATTCAGAGCATACCTACCCTGAAAAGTCAAACAAAATTCATTTTCACTAGTATACAGAGAACACCAGAAAAAAATTACTGATACCATAACAACAGTTCTGTGATAGAAACTTTGCAGGTAGTCCTTGCTTAACAACTGATCTCTCAACCACCATTCAAAGTTACAGCGGATCCCCCCAAAATTATTTACGACCTAACCTCTAAGTTATGACTGCTTCCCCATGACCACGGGATTGCATTTCAGATGTTTGGCAACTGGCTCATATTTATGACCAGTAGTAGTGTCCTGTAGTCACATGACTATGATTCACTTTAACAACCACATGATTCGCTTCATGACTGTGGCAACTTGCTTTATGACCACTGTCAAAACAGTTATAAAACTGAGACAGATCATGTGGTAACCCACTTAACAGTGAGGGGTCCCTTGGTGCTCTCTGAACTTGGTTGTTTTCTTGCAGATATTTCATTACCCAAACGAGACTGTTGATATTACCTAGTTTGGGTAATGAAACATCTGCAAGAAAACAACCAAGCTCAGAGAGCACATGAGGTCCCCTCATGTCTAGGACTGGCCTAGTGGGGTTTTAATAAGGGGTTTTATTGGTTTTAAGTTCTTCAACCAACTCTAAATTTTCCTTTTAAACTGGTCTTAACTGTCTTTACTTTGGCTGTAAACCACCCTGAGTCCTTTGGGAGAAGGGCGGTATAGAAATTGAAACAATAAATAAATAAATAAATGTCAACCCTGGGCTACAAATATTCTTGTTTATTGGTATCATTCAAAATTCTGAGCTCAATTTTGGTCATTAAATGAGGACTACCTATATGGAAATATTTGTGTCAGTATGGTCAACCCTGTTTGTCTCATTGGAAACAGAGAGCACAAACACAAGTACCACTGGACTACATTTAAATTCCATCCTTGAAATTCATTTATTAGCTCCGGAAGGAGAGTTGGAAGTTCTCGTGCAGTCATGCCCCAGTGTGAGAGGCATACACACAGAGACCAATGCAAGGCACCAGGAATCTGAAAAGCAGAGATTTGGCCAAGAGATGCATCCTGACAGAATAGAAAGATTAGAAATTTACTCTCTGGTGCACTTCTGTGCAAAGCTGGAGGAGGTCTTTCATGGTAATTAACAGCTCAGTATAAATACAGACATAAATGTCATAATAGTCCTATAACACAGCCTTTGCCAATCTGACAGATACGTTGAACAATTACTTTCATGTATTTTTTTCCCACCTGTTGGATGATGAAGACTGTCAATCACGGTTTCTTTTTTGAAAAAAAATCTGGTTGAGGAAAGCTACTTTTGTGTCAAGTTCCTCATGTGTTGTAAATGTTGTACCTTGATGAACGTATCTTTTCTTTTATGTACACTTAGAGCATATGCACCAAGACAAATTCCTTGTGTGTCCAATCACACTTGGCCAATAAAAATTCTATTCTATTCTATTCTGGTCTGCTCCTCAGACTGACGAAATCCTAGCTAAACTGCAGATCTATTGTCAAACTGGGGCACAACATTTAGATCAAGAAGAATCCCAGATTCAGTGGCACTACAGGTAGACCTCAACTTACAAGTGTTCATTTAGTGGCCCTTCAAAGTTACAACAGCACTGAAAAAAGTGATTTATGACCATTTTTCACACTTACCACCATTGCCTCATCCCTGTGGTCATATGATCTAAATTCAGAGGCTTGGCAATTGACTCCTATTTATGATAGTGGCAATGTCCCAGGGTCCCATGTGATCCCCTTTTGTGACCTTCTGACAAACAAACTCAATGGGGAAGCCAGATTCACTTAACAACCGTGTTGCTAACTGATTAACTGCAGTGATTCACTTAACAAACGTGGCAAGAAAGGTTGCAAAATGGGGCAAAACTCACTTAACAACTATAACAACAACAACAACAACAACAACAACAACAGAGTTGGAAGGGACCTTGGAGGCCTTCTAGTCCAACCCCCTGTCCAGGCAGGAAACCCTACACCATCTCAGACAGATGGTTATCCAACATTTTCTTAAAAATTTCCAGTGCTGGAGCATTCACAACTTCTGCAGGCAAGTCATTCCACCCATTGCTTCTTGTTCTACCCTCAGGTGCTTTGGAGAACTATCTTGCTTAGCAACAAAAATCTGGGGCTCAATTGTGGTCATAAGTTGAGGACTACCTGTATAAGTAGGGCTCAGAAGAATTCTGAAAACTGACAAATATTGTGCCTGAGGGACTTCATCTCACATCAATCCATTGCTATTGTCAATCAACCCATAAATTGGAAATACATTAAAAAATAGATGCACATTTGCATCTAAACTTCATCTTCTAGCTTTACTTCTTCCCCTCTGTCCACTTCAAAATTCAGGTTAGAAGAGAAAATTTTAAATCTAAAGCAATAACTAAAGGTTCAACATGGTATCTAACACAGGTACAATTTCTCTGTAAAAAGAAAAGTCTTAATTTCTTACTTCCATGTCTCTGCTAGACTTTCCAAAGCTACAAGGGTAAAGAGAACAGATTTAAAGAGTTTATAGATTCTGAGGAGAAAACACTCCGTCAGCACTCAAAATTTAATCAATTGTAAAATCTTTTGTACTTGGAATCTGAGTTCCAAGAATGGCAGCGTGGCTCTTCTATGGTACGGCTATGAATCACGCTATTGATTTCAAGTATCTTCTGTGCAGAAAATTAAATTATGCAAATCCAGGGCTTTATGAATCCTTTACTATAGTGGTGTAAAATTGAGCACTTGCTTAAGTCAGCATCTTATTTATGCAATTAAACATCTGATGCACCTCTGAAAATGCCCAACTTTCAGTCACCTCGTGGTAGGTTCCCGAAATGATGATAAATCTAACTTGTAATGGGCAAGAAGCTGAAAGCTCTTGTAACACATAAGGTGTTCATCTGTTAAAGAAACAAACAAAAAAATAGTAATACAGGATGGAATCTTCAATGAACACCTGTGCTGTTTCTAGTAAGGTGCAACATGTGGAGGAAATACTAAAAGAGGTACAAATGATTACTTCATTTTCATTTATTAAAATCCCTGGACTTTTAATAGATTATCATCTTTAGTGCCCTGTTTCCCCGAAAATAAAACATCCCCTGATAATAAGCCCAATCGAGTTCGAGAAGTTTGATCGAACTCACGAGAAGGCTTTCTTTTACAGCGTGTTTCTCTGGACACAACAAGAAGGAATGCGACAGAGCTGGAAAGGTAAGACACCCGCCCCCGCTTCTCATCCACCCTACCTGCCACCCCCAAATTGCATCCCTAAAGGGGGCGGGTGGCTAAGCGAGGGGCAGGAGTCCTGTCATGCCCGGCTAGGGAAGGGAGAAGAGACAGGAAGGGGAGCCAAGTTTCGCTTCATGCGTCTCACTTCTCCCCCACTCCACCTGCCACCCTTCTCGATAAAGAGACGGCGGAGAAGGGAAGGAGCTGCTGCCATTGGGGTGGGGTGAGACATGTTGGGCCGTTCAGCCGGCACGAAGAACAGGAAGGAGAGGCAACGGCAGCGATAGGAATCCCAAGCTCTCTGCCTCCTGCACCCCCAAAATAATAAGACCCCCCTGATAATAAGGCCAAGTCCTTATTTGGGGGGGGGATCAAAAGAAAATAAGACTCTGACTTATTTTCGGGGAAACATGGTACTTTCTTTCTTTCCTCTTTTTCTACTCACCTTTTCCTCTTAGTGAAACTCTTTGGGTTCTTCTCATTTTTACTTTGAGTGAGAAGATACTTTTTCCCAAACCTTCTGCGACCTCCCTTAGTATGCAGTATGGTGACCTTCTGACTACTCTAAAAATCCATGTTCTGCAAAGGAATTCTGTTTTAGCATTCTAGATACACACTGGGAAGGGTGTTCGCTGGTGTAATCAATCAATCAACGGAACATATTCAGTGCCTTTCCAACCATAAGAATTATTATAGATTCACCATGCCAGGCTCTACCCAGGAAACTCTGTAATCTATAATTATAGGGAAGTTATTTGTAGCTAGGGATTTTTAGAAAAAGATTCTGAGATACTAAATAGTCTATGGCTGTTCAGAAAATCAAAAGGAAGCATCTCCAAGACATTTCATCTATGGTCTATAGCCACCATGCAAAACATTTTCATATGTACATATATCTACATGTATACACACATACACATACAGACACACACACACACACACACATATATATATACTAGGGGTGAAATGTTACCAGTTCAGGTGAACCAGCAATAAAAAAAAAAGCTACCAGTTCATCTGAGCCGGTATTTCCGACGATCAGCTGTGCCGCACGATTTATAGTCGCTAGAAAGCAGGATTTCCTAATCTAAATCTAGATTTAGAATCTAAATCGCGCAGCACAGCTGTTCCCCCACCCCCTCGCTCTTCTACTTGCCTTGTTAAGCCTCCTTTTTCCGTGCAAAGCGTGCATTTGGCGCACAGTGTGCATGTGCATGCAGTTGGGGCCCACCGCACATGCACTGGCAGTGAACCAGTGGCAATCCGTGGAGGATTTCACCACTGATACACATACACATGTACAGACACACATATGTATCTCATATGTATTCTCATATGTATCTATCAGCAACTCTAAAATAGACAAATGCCAAGCACTATAATATTCCCATTTTGAATCTTAAATCTAAGAGACTCTGGAGCCTGGGACCAAAAGGTTTGTAGAGATGTAACACAACTCCCCCTAATTGGGGGTAAGATTTTTTTTTTTTTAATCTATAATGCGTATCCTAAAGACTTGACAGAATGAAAGGCAAAAAAATAGAAAAAGAGCAGAATAAAACTGCATTCTTTTAAAACAGCTTCATGCTTCATGGGACCCTGAGGCAAGATTAAAAGACTTGGGGTTGGCTGCCAGGAGGGCTTTTTTTTATGAAAAACTGCAGGAAAAGTAAATTAGCCATGCATCCACAAACAGTTATTGCAGATTAGTGCTTTTCTGCCGAAGCAAAGTAGAAGTAGAATTTCCTAACCAACGTGTCATGTTAAAATCATTCATGGAAGAGACAAGGACGAGGATTCTGGGTTTTGTTGTTTGGTTCAATTATCTGTAGGAGAAAATCTGAGAGCATTCCTCCTGTCGTAAGACACAATTAAGATTCCTGGAGCACAAACCCTCTATGACAGGGGTCTCCAACCTTGGCCACTTTAAGCCTGGCGGACTTCAATTCCCAGAATTCCACAGCTGGCTTTGCTGGCTGGGGAATTCTGGGAACTGAAGTCCGCCAGGCTTAAAATGGCCAAGGTTGGAGACCTCTGCTCTATGATACAACAATGGCAACCAAGACTGATGCAACCTCAAGCATAATGGGAATGGAACAGAAACAGCAGCCAGAAAAATGGAAATGGTGTTTTATTTTTGCTAAGTTTAGCAATTTGGTGAGGAAAAAAAAAAAAAGGCCTGCCAAATGCCAGCACAGAACAGCCTTTACTGTACTCAGGCGCTAAAAAAGGTAAGGCCTGGTTAGTTCTCGGAGGGCAGACTTTTAGGAAATTCCAAGGGATTTAGGGAGTTTAAAAAATACCAAAAAGGACGAAATGGCTGGGGGTGTTGTTGTTAGGAAAGCTACACCGATGTGTCCAAGGGTGACTTTATTTTAAAGATAAGGCAGATAGAATCTAAAGCTATTCTAAACGTATTTCAGAAATAATCCATAGAATCTATGGCTCTATGGCTGGATTAAAGCATCATGCTAAGCCAAGAGATCTTTTTGTTGTTGTTTATTTGGCTTAGAGTGTTATATAAATACAGCAATTGAGAATTCTAAATCACCCTCTATTGTCAGTGGTAAATAAACGCTGGGGTCCTTGGACATCTCTGAGCTTGGCTGCTTTCTTGCAAATATTTCATTACCCAACTAGGTAACAGCATGATGTCATGATGTCTCTGAAGACCTTGTGAAACCTGGACTGAGTTCCAACATTCTGCTAAAACAGTGTTCTTCAAATGTGGCAACTTTAAGATGTGTGGAGTTCAACTCCCAGAATTCCCCAACCAGCTATTCCAAGTTTTTTTTAAAAAAAATGTTGTGCTAAATCATGGCCTGCTTAATTATAATTTATTCTAAGTAAACTATGGTAGGGATATGGTGGTTCAGTAGCAAAGACGCTGAGCTTGTCAATCAAAAGGTCGACAGTTCAGCGGTTCGAATGCGTAGTGCCGCGTAACGGGGTGAGCTCCTGTTACTTGTCCCAGCTTCTGCCAACCCAGCAGCTTGAAAGCATGTAAAAAATGCAAGTAGAAAAAATAGGGACCACCTTTGGTGGGAAGGTAACAGTGTTCCGTGCACCTTTGGTGTTTAGTCATGCCGGCCACATGACCACGGAGACATCTTCGGACAGCGCTGGCTCTTCGGCTTTGAAACGGAGATGAGCACCGGCCCCTAGAGTCGGGAACAACTAGGACATATGTGCAAGGGGAACCTTTACTTTAAGTAAACTACAATTTATTCATCAACAGAAGAGAATATTTGTAGCTCATGGTTCAACTATGGGGTCTTTGGTGCTCTCTGAGCTTGGTTGCTTGCTAGCACATGTTTCATTACCCAAACTAAGTAACATCATGATGTTATGAATTCTGGCAGTCAAAGTCCATACTTCTTTAAAGTTGCCATGTTTGAAAAAACAAAAAAACCACTGGTTTAGGAGAATGTTGGAACCCTATGCAGATTTCACAAATTCTTCAAACGAGACCAGCCCTCAGTCTATGTGGAGAGCAACAAGCAAGCATCAAGGGAGAGTGGTTTCTTTGCAACACACACTTCCAGAGCTGTAAACAATTCATGTTCCCCAGCTGAATGTCCTATTATCTCCTCTGTCAGCTGCTTCCAGTGCACACCTGTACAACCCCATTACTGACAAAGCGCCTGCAATATTAATGGTTGCTTATGTGGAACAATAGTTTCCCTCACAGTTCATGGAGTAAAGTATTCTTACCATGCCCAATTTCCTTCTATTTTAATCAACATGAAATGTCAGATCCAACACACTGAGTAAAATAACTCTCTCTTTATGTCACACAGCCACCGTTAGCTGAAGCAACGAAATCTCACACTGTTTATTTAACATTCTAATCGGCTTCCCATTTGCTCTGTCTCATATTAAAATTTTCAATCAAATGCACTTGATAAGTTCCCTCAGAGGTATAGTAAAGTAAATCCTCTCTGAATATCTTTCACAACTTTTGGAGGTTAAGTTAGAGATAGAGATAGGTTAAGTTAGAAACAAAAGTCGAGTGCAGAAATTGGTTTACTCTGCACACCATTTCCTGAATAAACTCTATATAAGGGGTGTCAAACTCACGGTGTCACTGCAGCGTCACGTGATATATTGGGACTTTTTTTCCCCTTTGCTAAACCAGGCGCGGCCGGGGTCAGCATGTGACAGATCTGGCCTGGGGGCCACAAATTTGACAGTCCTGCTCTGCATACTGTCTGTCTTACTATTAAAAAACCATATCTGAGATATTAGTGCAAAAAACCAGAATATTAATCATTCAGCCTGTAATACTACATAATTTTCACCACTTATTTTTTATTTTAGACCTTTTGCTATTTTCTTACCAAACTGAAATCTTGCCTACTTTGAAATCATGTTACCGATTATTAAACAGATTCTTAATCCAGCTCAGAGCCATAAAATATGAATTTACTAACTTAAAATAATGGAAGTTTATTGCACAGACATGCATCTTAACCGTTATGCCCTTATGAGTTAGACATGCCTAAGGTTATTTCAGTTTACAAGCTATTTGTGGTTGGCACATGGGTATATGTTGCATTGGTGTATTTTTTCTATAGTGATTAATTCTGAGGTCTGCAATTATTTTTATGATGTAGTTATACCATCTTTCCTACATTTTAAATGAATATACACAACATACAAACTTAAATGCATATTGAACATACAAACTTACAAGCATATACAATTCGATAAGCATATACAATACACAACATACAAACTTACAAACACACACAACATACAACAGAGTCCAGAATGTACGTTTTGTTTCGATGCTGTTGAACAGTTATATGAGGGAACCCTATTTTTAATTTCATGTTGCCTTAAGGTTTAACATATTTAATTTATTATGTTTCATAATCTGCCCTGGCTAAGATGAGTAGCCATATAAATTGGCAAAATGAATAAATAAATATATTTACAAAGATATGCTTCCTCAAGTGCTAATCACCAAGTTACAAATGATTAAAGCTTAATATTGTGCGATGCTCCTTATCACTATTCAGTTTTATGTTGATACTCCCACAAATTTTAGATATATAAAAGTTATTTTTGATTTCCAATTGCTAAGCTCATTGACATAGCACCTCTAAAAACGCCTTAGAGGCAAATGGCAAAAAAGAACTTTATTATTAAAAGCCAAAATCAAATGCATATAATAATTTTTATCTCTAACATAGCAGATTTCTGTTCAGTCATGTTACCCATATTCTCAACATATATAAATATGAATAACAATAACAACAATAATAATTCTTTATCTATTGCATATGACTGTATCATCGAGTTAAAAAACAACAGAAAATAATGGCACATATGCAGGATATTTATCATTCCTGAATTCAACCAGAATTCGTTCTAGGTAGTCTGTCTTCTTTAGATTGATCTTTGACATTTCATTTTCCCTAGTAATACCTAAGTCTGTTCCCTCCAAGAAGTATGACAGCTTACCCAAACTGTCATACTTTAAGTAAGGAAAGGATCTAAATGCACAGCCCTTTCTGCAAAGTATAGTTTACAATCAAACAGGTAAGTCAATCTTCAACATCTGGTACAATATATCCTCTCAGTCTTCCTTCAATTGAAAGTGCATGGAACTTTCATATATTACCACACAATTAAGCTGTGCAAAATATGCTCTAGAGCAGGGGTGTCAAACTCGATTTCATTGAAGGCCACATCAGGGTTGTGTTTGACATTGGGGGGCTGGGGGGAGGGCGTGGCCAGCTTGACGGCACTAATCGAGCCTCCGTTTTCAGGCACAACAGCCTCCTGCAGCCCAGGAGGCAGCGCCCAGCCCGTCCAGGCTCCATTTTCAGTTGTGACGGCCTCCTACTGCCCTCTGCCAGTGAAAATGGAGCTCTGTTTTCACTGGCAAAGGGCTGCAGGAGGCCATCGTGCCAGAAAACAGAGCCTGGGAGGGCCACACGCAACTGCCCTGAATTCCATTTTTGCTGGCAGAGGCACCACGGGCTGGTCCTTTTCTGTTTCCCGGATGGTCCTGTGGGCCAGATCTAAGCACCCTGTGGGCCGGATTCGGTCCAGGGGCCTTGAGTTTAACACCCCTGCTCTAGAGAAAGCTCTTCTAAGATTTTGGGTCTTATAAACTAGGAATAAAGGGTAATGCTATTATAGATCTAAATGAAGATGCTCTACTTGGTAGGGTGGAATAGATAAATACAGTATATGCAGGAATATAGTTTAGTTTAATTGATTAGATTTATTATGGCCGTTCAGTCTTGAAAACTCTGGGTTGGTTACAAAATCCAAATAACAATAAAAACTTCTGCAGCCCACATAACAGGCAGTCCAGACTAACAAAACTAAAACAAAAAATATAAGTACAGCAGGGCCCTCACAAATGCATAACAAACACATTAAAGTTAAGGTTTATCTTTATTAAGGATGGGAGGATGAAATGTCAGAAAGAATAAGGTATGTCAGAAAGAATAAGGTAGTGTTACTCACGTTGCTTTACATGCATTTAAAAGAAGGAATCCAATGTTTACACTATTATGAATAGGAAAATCTCTAATTTGGTACTTTGGGGACTTAGAACATGCACAGACTGGAAGGAATTGGGAAATACAGTTTGGACAGAATCTATAAACTAGCTGGGTATATATTTTTCTCAAAATAATCCTAATACATCAAATATATCTAAACGTACAGTTATAAAAGTGATAGTTGCATCTTATGCTTCACTGTTTGATGAAAATAGAAAAGCAAAAGCTGAGTTTTGAAAAGCTGTGCAACTTTTTGAATTAATGTTATCCAGGCGAAAATTTTATTTTGTTAAATGACATAAATCGATGTCTGTAAATAGGATGAGAGAATGAGAAATGGTGATTCAGACACTGGAGAATTGGTGAATGTCTGCTGTACCAGGCTATGGCCCAGGGTTTGGAGACACCCCTGATATGTTAGTTGCCAAGGATTCATAAAAGAAAGGAATGGAAAAAATTAAAAAAAGCAAATAAAATGCAATGCAATTTCACAGATTATTTTTTTTTAAAAATTGAAGACATAAAAGAAAGTCTCAGTAAGAATCCTCCAGCAAAGTGAATTACAGAGTTAAAAATAGAAATGATCAAATGATTTGGGATGAAAATGAAGTGAGAGAAAACTGAAAGGAGTATTTTAGAGTTTTGTATGGAATGTTAGTGATATACTGAAGACCAAGAATTGGAGTGCTATAAATAGTGTTGAAGGAAAAAAATATGGTGAAAATGCATGTTGTAAGAACCTTGGGAAAAATGGTAAAGATAAATGGTATAACTAGAAAAACGTTCATATGTAGACAGAGTTTATTATGAAGTGATCTGCAAATTATTTAAAATGTGCTGAACAGTTGGAAAGTTGACATTTTTCTCCTATATAAAGGAAAAAGTAGCAAAAATTAATAGAGATAGTGTGTTCCTGGGAAGATGTAAGAAGTGACAGTGAGCAAAATCTAGGAACTGCAGTGAGTCATTATAATGGGTAGGAACATGCATATTGTATTACTGATCATCAGCAGGTCACTGAGAAATGAATATAAGAAAAATGTTCATTATATGCTGGCTGATTTGAAGAAAGCTGAATTATAGAATGCTTAGTGCAAAAGCTGAGCTGATGCTTGGTTGCTTAAGGCCATAAGAGTGTTATACAGTATGATGGCATTACAGCATGCATGAGAATAAATGAAATTCTTATTCAATGGTTTAATATTGAGCTGGGAGAAATTCAAGGGTATCTGAGGTATCTTTGATTGTTGAATGTATTTATGGATACACACCCAAAGAATGTCTATGGAAGTTCTCAGTCACCCAGGTCATGGTTGTCCTAAAGGTGCTTTTTCAAAAGGCAACTGGACTTTATTTTTCCTTGAAGACGTTTCACATCTCATCCAAGAAGCTTCTTCAGTTCTGACTGAATGGTGGAGGACGCACGCTGCAAGGAATATAAATCCTTCCATCCTCCACCATTCAATCAGAACAGAAGTTTCTTGGATGAGAAGCGAAACGTCTTCAAGGAAAAACAAAAACCAGTTGCTTTTGGAAAAAGCCCCTTTGGGACACCCAAAGAATGGTTGTTCTGACATTGGAAGTGCATATGCTGAAGACATGAATACACATAAATGTTTGCATGCACGATGCCATATCAAGACCTGAATTATCTGCAGTATAAGATAGACCATGTGATGCAATATACAATGGGGCACTAGCATTTGTCATGGAAAATAGCAGGAATACTTGAGAATTATATACAAATGGTGAAAAATTAGAGAAAGTAGATGAATTTGTGTTTCTTGGGAAAAAATGTTTGGTAAAGATGGGCAAATGGATGGTGAAGTTTTAAAACATGAAATCCTGGTAGAGAGTTCCATTTCACCAAAAGAATATTCGCTGAAAGAAAAATGGTGTGCCATTTTCCCGAGAATTCCACATGATGTGAGGTACAACAGAAATGCTCTCAGACACAAGCATTTTCTATTGGAGCACCCCTCTTGTGGAAAAACTTCCTCAACAGAAATAAGATTGGCACCATTACTCTAGACCAGCGGTTCTCAACCTGTGGGTCACGACTCCGTTGGGGGTTGAATGACGATTTGCCATGGGTCGCCTAAGACCATCGGAAATATGGGAAGTATACTTGCGAGTCGAAGAATCGCGCTCCAATGGTTGACTCCACAAGCAATCACTCCCAATCGCTAGCCTAATCTGGCTTCAGGCACGATAAACTTAATAGAGGAGGAGTCTCCGCTTTAATGCCTCCATCGTCAAGGCAATCGCAAGCAGTTCAGATTGCTAGCCAATATGGCTTCAGGCGCGATAAATTCAAAAAACCAGTTTGCCGCTTTTTTTCCCCTTCTGCAGCTGCTGAGGCTAATTTTACGGTTGGGGTCGCCACATCATGGGGAATTGTATTAAAGAGGTCGCAGCACTATAAAGGTTGAGAACCACTGCTCTAGACCAATATTTCCCAAACTTGACAACTTTAAAATGTATGGACTTCAATTCTGAGACTTCTCCAGCCAGAGAACATTGAAGCCCACACATCTTAAAGTATTTATTTTTCGTATTTTTCGTATTTTTTTCGTATTTTCGTATTAAAGTTGTCAAAGTTGAAAACTTGTTTGGTTGAAATCCTGGTTGTTTCAGACAGCTCTGAAGATGCTTGAACAGAATAGTCACACTGTTATCATATTGACCGGCTGGGACAAAGAGGAGGTCAACCTATTCTCCAAAGTACCAGAGGACAGGACAAGAAACAATCAATGGAAACTAATCAAATCAAGGAGACAAGCAACCTGGCACGAAGGAGAAACTTCCTAACAGTCAGGATAATTAACCAGTGGAACAGCTTGCCTTCATAATTGTGGGTGCTTCATCACTGGAGGTTTTTAAAGAAGAGACTGGACAGTCACTTGTTTGAAATATTGGGTCTTCAACAGGGGGCTGGACTAGAAGACCTCCAAGGTCCCTTCCAGCTCGATTCTGATTCAGTGCAGGTGATCCCCAGCTTACAGCAATTCATTCAGTGATCATTCAAAGTTACAATGGACTGAAAAAAGTGACATATGATTGTTTTTCACACTTACAATCGTTGCAGCACTTAGCAACAGAAAATTTGGACTCAATTTGTGGTCATAAGTCAAGGACTACCACTATGATGTTCGATAGGATATTAAACTGTTGTTATGATGCTGCTTAACACAGTTTGCTTTAAATGAGCAATTTTGTTGAAGATATTGTGGTTCTACTCATGTTCTTCAAGTACATGCATTGTTCAAAGATTATGTGGTATGCTGTTTGATAATAGTACTAACACTTAGGCTTACATATTGCTTCATAGTGCTTTTACAGGCCTCTTTAA
The DNA here is from genome assembly GCF_028640845.1 of Ahaetulla prasina. Classification (NCBI taxonomy): domain Eukaryota; kingdom Metazoa; phylum Chordata; class Lepidosauria; order Squamata; family Colubridae; genus Ahaetulla; species Ahaetulla prasina. The sequence goes on along the minus strand of NC_080540.1, from coordinate 35,067,016 downwards.
AGGGTTTACAGCATCAGGTTATTACACCCAATAATCTGGGTCCTCAATTTTACCCACCTCGGAATAGAATAGAATAGAATAGAATTTTTATTGGCCAAGTGTGATTGGACACACAAGGAATTTGTCTTGGTGCATATGCTCTCAGTGTACATAAAAGAAAAGATACGTTCATCAAGGAACATCAAGGAAGGATGGAAGACTGAATCAACCTTGAGCCTGGTGAGATTTGAACTGCCAAATTGCAGGCAGCCAGCAGTCAGCAGCAGTAGTACTGCATTCTAGCCATTATGCCACCGCAGCTCATAATGCCATCCATTCAATCGTGTCCAATTATCAGCAGCTCTATGGACCAGCTCTCTCCACATTTTCCAATCTTGTACAGCTTCTTTCAGTTGTTTTATGCTCTGGCTGATATTGACTTTGATGGCGTCTAGCTACCATGTTTTTTGCTGACCTTGTATCCTTTTAATGCTGACCAATCTGAGCTTAACTGCCTTCTCCAGTGAGTTTGATCACATGCCATGGTCAAAATAAAGTAAAGCAGAATTTTGTAATTTTCGCCTTCCAGCAAGATGCCTGGTTTTATATGCTCCGGTACTTGTTTGTCATATTTGCTGTCAAAGAATGTGCAGGAGCCTTCTCCAACACCATGACTTGAATGATTCAATTTTCCTCCTGTCTAATTCTTTCAGATAGCTATCTGGCCCAGATAGCTATGGGAAACCCAACAGTATAGACTAATCTGCATTTATTTCCCAGGCTAATGTCCTTGGCTTTTCCCTATTCATTTCATGTTCATCGTTGCTGTACGATCCAGTACAATTCAACACTTTATTTCTGGACTGCATTCACTGCTTTGATCCAGCTGCGATCCTAGAATCAATAGAATCCTAATGATTCTAGAATCAATAGAATCTTATCCTAGGATTATATCGATTATGCCACTCATTGTATTACAATCCAAAATGCCTTAAAAACATTCTTAATTAAGGTTTCCACTTTCTCCACATTACCTAAGAATCCACCAGCCTTATAATAGAGATATTACTGGATGTCAATCTTCTGGTATACAACAGGCCATAGATAAGTGGAATTCCTTCACTTATTGCAATGTTTGCCAGAATTATTTGCCAAGAATAGAATAGAATAGAATAGAATAGAATAGAATAGAATAGAATAGAATAGAATAGAATAGAATAGAATAGAATAGAATAGAATAGAATAACAGATTTGGAAGGGACCTTGGAGGTCTTCTGGTCCAACCCCCTGCCCAGGCAGGAAACCCTACACCCTACCTTCAGACAAATGATTATCCAACATCTTCTTAAAGACTTCCAGGGTTGGAGCATTCACAACTTCTGGAGGCAAGTTGTTCCACTTATTAATTGTTCTAAGTGTCAGGAAATTTCTCCTTAGTTCTAAGTTGCTTCTCTCCTTGATTAGTTTCCACCCATTGCTTCTTGTTCTACCCTCAGGTGCTTTGGAGAACAGCCCGATTCCCTCTTCTTTGTGGCAACCCCTGAGATATTGGAACACTGCTAACATGTCTCTCCTAGTCCTTCTTTTTATTAAACTAGACATACTCAGTTCCTGCAACCGTTCTTCATATGTTTTAGCCTCCAGTCCCCTAATCATCTTTGTTGCTCTTCTTTGCACTCTTTCTAGAGTCTCAACATCCTTTTTACATCGTGGCGACCAAAACTGGATGCAGTATTCCAAGTGTGGCCTTACCAAGGCATTATAAAGTGGTATTAACACTTCACGTGATCTTGATTCTATCCCTCTGTTTATGCAGCCCAGAACTGTGTTAGCGTTTTTGGCAACTAGAGAATGCAGTGATGAAACTAAGGAGAACATACATAGAAAGACTTAGGCCTTTATGATACAAAGCCTGACATTTCAGCTGCAGTCCTGCACATAGTTCATTAAGACTAAGGATTGTGGAACTCAAAGGGAGAAGAATTTTAGGGCTTTGCATTCAATATTTAATCTACTTCAACATTAATGGATTGTTTTTCCCCATAAATGCAACATCCCTAGTATTAAACCGCAGAATTATCTGGAACAAAAACACCCATCTGGCTTTTCATTAGGAGAGCCCAGCTCCCTTTATTTAGTCATAAAGAAGAACTTGATTTATGTTAATAAAAATAGAAGGCAGTGCTGAATTGCATTACCAGTCAGAAAATGAGACAATCGTGATGGGTTTTGCATTCCTTCCCTTCTGCATGTCCCCAACTGCTCTGCAGGGTTGAGATACTATTCAGAATAGATTTGAGAAATAAGCAAGGATGATGCATGGTAGAAGAGAGCAAACGGGGGTGGGGATCCTAAGCTGAATAGAAATTCCCACAAAACGACCAATGGTTAAATGGCATTTTCTTTCCCATATATTCTATAGAAGACATTCCGTAGAGAGAGAATATGCAATACAATCCTCCCATCAGAGTACCTATTGGGTTCCAATTGTTTTTCCACTGCTTAAAATCTGAACATTTACACACACACACACAATTAGCGAAAATCATTTTTTGCAAAAGATTCTGCCTGAAGAGTAGTACCAAAAGACATTAATGTAAGGGAGATGGTCAAAATTATTTTCCATAAGGATAGACAGAAATGGAAATCTCTTAAGAGCATCACGATACAGTATTTCTTCTGGTTGCACACTCATAGTATTTCCAAGGTTTTCAAAGTGAAAATAGATAAAGGCAAAGGTTCCCCTTGCACATATGTGCTAGTCATTCCCGACTCTAGGGGGCGGTGGTGCTCATCTCCGTTTCAAAGCCAAAGAGCCAGCGCTGTCCGAAGACATCTCTGTGGTCATGTGGCTGGCATAACTAAACGCCAAAGGCGCACGGAACTCTGTTACCTTCTCACCAAAGGTGGTCCCTATTTTTCTACTTGCATGTTTACATGCTTTCGAACTGCTAGGTTGGCAGAAGCTGGGAGAAGTAATGGGAGTTACGCGGCACTAGGGATTCAAGCCGCTGAACTGCCACCTTTTGGTCGACAAGCTCAGCATCTTAGCCACTGAACCAACGCATCCCTTCTAAGATGAAAATAGTCGTCTGCTAATTCAAAAGAGAGTTCCTCTTGTAATTCAGGAGGATTGGGAACGACTATCATATATGTGCGAGGGGAATCTTTGCCTTTACCTATTTTCACCTTGAAAACCTTGGAAATACTATGAATGTGCAACCAGAAGACATACCGTATCGTGATGCTCTTAAGAGATTTCCATTTCTGGAATTGGGAAACACATCCAAAAATATAATTATATGTCTGTGTTTTTAATATGTATGTGGTTTTAAGATGTTTAATGTTATATTTTTATTCTGTTTTTAAATAACCTCCCCCTGGTTTAGCATATATTTTTATTAGTATTATTAACAGCTTTGAGATGTTTAAAATAAGAAAACATATCCACCAGACCTGTGTGTGTGTGAGAGAGAGAGAGAGAGAGAGATACATACACACACACTTTTGAAAATAAATAAGCAGCTTTATATACTCATATGAGATCAGCTGCCACGAGAAGTTCATACATGCAGAACTGAAACGTTTTATCAGCATAACAAGAGGTTGTTCTCAGATGCTCAAGTATTATTACACAGGGCAGTTGTGGTTTGCCCATTGTCAGCAAGCATCTCGCTACTCACAGATGGCAGGTGGGGTGAGGTGAGTGGCCCCGAAATCTTAATTTACAATCCAGAAAAAACAAAGACATCCTGCTTCTCTTTCCTACTTGAAACAACTTCAGAAAGATGAGAAGGATTAATGCTTCAAGGGAGCAGGATCTGATCATCCTTAAAAACTTTTCTGCCCAACTTCCCTGGGGAAGACCTGAGCAGATCCCTTATAGCTCCAGTCTTGCTGACTTTATCCTCTGATCTTGATTAGGCAATGATCAGATCCCTCCTTGGAACTCCTTTCCGCATTTTCTCAGCAACCTCTACGGTTGTTATGTTGTTGTTGTTTTATACATGACGTTCTGTTAATCTTCCCAAATCTAATAGCAAACAATTGTGATCAGCGATGGGCTACAAAAATTTTAACAAGGGGTTCTCTGCCCGGTTGCTGGGTGGGGGTGGCCATGGTGGGCGTAGCCTAGTCAGCCTCTTGCACCATGGGGGGGGGCGTTTTTGCCCTCCCCAGGCTCCGAAGGCTTTCCTCGAACCTCCAGGAGGATGAAAACAGCCTCCACACGCTCTGGGCCCGTTTTCGGCCTTCCGGTAGGCCCATTTTTCGACTTCCCTGAGCCTCCGCGCATGTTCTGCAGTTACCTGCATCCCCACATTAGCACGTGGGGACTCCTGGGAGGGGAGGGGCATGGAGGGCGGGGCCAACCAGGAGTGGGATTTGGGGGTTCTCTGAACTGCACAGAATCTTAGCTAGAGGTTCTCCCAAACCCCTGCAAACCCCCAGCAGCCCACCCCTGACTGTGACTCCACCAAGAAAACTTGTGTGTACGTATGAAATATAATTTAGCATATAGTTCCTGAAAAGTACTATTATTAATTAATTTAAGGTAGTTCTGCCATATATGCTTGGCCAAACTCGGAAAATGTATAAAAACTACACTAAAGAAGTAATGTTTTAAAAAAATAAAATAACCACCAGGTCTATAGTTGATGACAAATAAATCATCAATTAATATTCAAATAAATGCTGATAAGAAATAATTCAAATATATCAAAGTAAATTTCTTTTTGAGCAGATTATGAGTAACTTCTGTATTAACTTTGGTGAAATAAATTAAAACATAGTAAATTGCAAGTAATTAAAATACGATGCAATTTATTGCAAGCCTAATTTAATGTTCTCTTTTTTCTGTCATTGCTTATATGTTATTTTCCTTTCCATACATAAATAACAATGGTTCAGTAAACAGTCCTGTTGAGATACAGAACTATTCTTTTAAAAGAAAACAATCTAAAAGGCAATTTGTTAGGATCAAGATTTCAATTTAATAGGTGAAATAATTTAACATATTTCAAATAAACTAATAAACTTTTCCCTTTGAACCAAATTACTTTTGAAATAAAGTTATTACAAGTGAACCATTAAAAATATCCTAATATAAAAATGATCAACTTTTCTTCAAACACACACATACACGCACAAACCAGAAAACTGTGTTTATCTGGTCTATGGGAAAGTATTCCATAATGTGCTGAAATGTTTCATGGAGATTGATATGAATGAACAACAGCAAGGATCAGACTTGGTGAATAATATGATTTGGAATGATGGATGGGAAGTAGATCTTGGTTTAACTTCTACTTAAAACAAAGGTATTAGATATAAGAGCCATGGTAGCGCATAAGAGCCGTGGTGGCGCAGTGGTTAGAATGCAGTACTGCAGGGCTAACTCACTGCTCATTCCAGGAGTTCAAATCTCACCTGGCTCAAAGTTGACTCAGCCTTCCATCCTTTCAAGGTCCATAAAATAAGGACCCAGATTGTTGGGGGAATATGCCGTGTAAACCGCTCAGAGAGGGCTGTAAAGCACTATGAAGCAGTATATAAATCTAAGTCCTATCCCATCAACACTGTCAAACTATTTACTGAATCTGCACTACTATTAATCTTCTCATAGTTCCCATCACCAATCTCTTTCCACTTATGACTGTAACTTTGTTGCTGGCAATCCTTATGATTTATATTGATATATTGACCATCAATTGTGTTGTAAATGTTGTACCTTAATGAACGTATCTTTTCTTTTATGTACACTGAGAGCATATGCACCAAGACAAATTCCTTGTGTGTCCAATCACACTTGGCCAATAAAAAATTCTATTCTATTCTATTCTATTCTATTCTATTCTATTCTATTCTATTCTATTCTATTCTATTCTATTCTATTAGAATAGTATCTGTATTAATTGTGAAACTATAGGTAGTCCTTGCTTAATGACCATTAACATCCTTGCTTGATGACCATTTAATGACCATTGGAGGTTATGGCAGAGTCCTCCAAAGCTAATTACAACCCACTTAGAAAATGATAGCTGCTATCCTGGGATCAGCATGTGGCCTACCTAGCTGCTTCTTGCCCACCAATAGATATCCTTGCTTATCTTCACTAATGCTGTTCCTCATTTTTTGAGTGGCTGCTTCTGGGATCGAGCTGCATAGCCCAGTGATGCAATCCCAGAATTGGCTGCTCAGAAAATGATAGCTGCTTGTGGGATCGCAGCACGATCCCAGCAATAAACCATGTTGATTTGCGTGACAGGAAAATCCTATGGTTGTGTTGGCGAATCTATGAAACACGTGCCGGAAGCGGCATGCAAAACCTTCCCGCGAGGAATGAGTGGCCTCGCTGGCTCCTCTTTCATATTCCTGTGCACGCATGTGCGTCGGTAAGCTGGCCGTTGTGTGCGTGGGAGCAGCAAAACCCGGAAGAGTGGCATTCCATCAGGCCAGCACCTGAACTTCCAGGTTTATGTCACGCACATGCACAATGGCCAGCTGTTTATCGGATGCACGTCTGTGTCAGAAACTGGAAGTTTGGGTTTTGGTTCACGCATGCGCGATGGACCACCGCTCTTCCGGGTATCAGTGCTCCCGCACCGGAGAAGGCCAGCAGGACTGCACATTCCTAGCACGATGGTTTCGCGTGCCATTTCCGGCACACAGGCCAGCAAACAGTGACGTAAAAAGTTAGCCCTCACTGGCCTTTGGGGATCCAGTGGGATGGGAAAACAGGCCCAAGAGCTATGGGGACCCAAGCAAGGGGCAGAAAGCAGAACATTCAGGTGTGTCAGGGGATCTGGGAGGTATCGGGAGGACCAGGGCAGGCAGTCCTGCCCCTGTGCTAGGTCTCTCAGGGCCTCCTCCACCCAAGATACCTGCACTCCGCTTAACGATCGCATCAGGAGACAAGGATGGGAGGCTCGTTAAACAAGTTGTTGACTGGGGCTCTAACGGTCAAAATTCTATTAATGACAGGGAAATACTACCAGCAAAGTTTGGTTCCTGTATGTCATTCTCTTTAACCACCTAATGGAGCTGTAACAAATCAGAGCTAACAAGATTATGTCTCCTTTTCTTTGCATTTCGTCTGCTCTCCTGCCACTTTCAAATAAGGGAAGGAGCAGGCAAGAAAATGTCCTAGCTGATAAACGAGACCTTAATACTGGTGAAAATAAGCTTATCTATCCAGACTCAATTTACAGGGCATCAAGGAAAGGTTTATTCCACTACATAGTTCAGTAACACTGATGCTGCAATCAATCAGCAAAAATACCAGCATTTTCAGGAAATATAACCTTTGCAAGAAGCTAAGAAGCCTGGAAGAGGACCTAATCAGCAAGACCGGGATAGAATTAGTTCATTCTCTCCATCTATAGGGCGATACATAAAAGGTGCATTCTCTAAACATATCAGATGATTTAGGAACTGTGTCAAAAAGAAGAGCAAATTCATTCAGCATCTCTCAGATCCACGCAATCTACTGATCTAAGGGCCCAGCATTCACGTCGAAGAAGAAAAATAAAAGTGATGTAAACAAGAGAAGTTATAAAGCCACATATTAAGAGGGACTTTTCAACACAAAAAGCATCACCTATTTCAAAGTGGGCCCACTTTCTATTTTTTGAAACAAGAAGGAAGAGCTCAAAGGCAGGAAACGGGGGAAAGCGAAGAAAAATCCCATACCGATTTCTGGAAATGCTTCGGTAAAATTGATATTTCTATGCAGGAACAGTTCTTTCTCATGGAACTGAAACCAACATTAAAGGTTTTATGAGATGGCTGGTTTAAATTTGATAAGTCTAAGGATTCTCCAAGACTTCTGTGCTAGATTGGTAATCCATGACTTATACAAGAAGTCATTTAGTGACCGACTGAAGTTAGAAAGGTGCTGAAAAAAGTGACCTGTGATCATTTTTCACCTTTACAACCATTGCAGCATGCCCATGGTCACGTGATCAAAATTCAAACACTTGGCAACTGACTCGTATTTATGACGGTTACGGGGTCATGTGACTGCATTGAATTTTGATCACGTGACCAGCAGGGTGGTTGGTAAGCGTGAGAACCAGTCGTAAGTCACTTTTTTCAGTGCTATCGTAGCTTTGAATAGTCACTAAAGAAATTGTTGTAAGTCAAGATCTACCTGACACAATCTTTCTTTCTTTTTTTTTCATAAAAAAGTTTTATTTTTACAATCATATCAAACAGCTCATCCAATGTACAGTTATATACAACTAGTCGGGCTTGCCCAGTCACCACCCCCCTTTTTAACACTCTTCCCTCTTCTACCTTCTTCTACTTTCCAGACCTTCCTCTCCTTCTCTTATTTACATCCTCTCCTCCCTCCACCCTACACCTTCCTTCTCCCTCTTCTACCCCTCTTCCTTCCTCTTCTCCTCTTTCCTACCTCCTACTCTCTCCTCTTTTCTCCCTCCCCACCGTTCTAAAATGGTAACTGGGCAGACCCGACCCTACATTAATTATATTTATACATCTTCAATAATCCCTGTACATTAACCATCACTCCATCCTCTACCCTCAACCCCCAATTCCCTCCCCTTACCCCCACCCCACCCTGACTTCCCAGAACAAAATGCAGGGTATCAAAACTAACAATCATAATCCAAAATAATTCCTAAATTATAATCTCTAGTCACTCCACACATAATCACACTCTCAATTCCCCTCTCCTTCAGAAATATATCTAATACAAAATATTTCCTAAATTTACTCATATGCTATTCGATATTTTTTTATCTGATACTTATTTTGAATATAATCAATCCACATTTTCCATTCTAAAATATATTTTTCTTGTGTATAGTCTTTCAAGTAAGCAGAAATTTTTGCCATTTCTGCCAAATTTGATACTTTGAGTGTCCATTCTTCAATTGTAGGTAATTCTTCTTTCTTCCAATATTGAGCAATCAAAAGCCTTGCGGCTGTTATTAAGTTCAAAATCAATTTAGTCTCTATAGCTATACAATCCATAATTATTCCTAGTAGAAAGAACTGCGGAGTAAACTTAATCTTCTTTTTCAAAATATTCTGCATGATCCACCATACTTTAACCTGACACAATCTTTCAATACAGTAAAACAGATGCTTCTTTTCCTCTTGAGGTAAAGATTCCCTTATTTTACCTTCTCTATATATCCCAAATATACATTCCAGTGATGAAATTCTTTTTTTTTTTTACTGAGGGTTCTGTGGCAGTGGCTTGATGGGCATGGTGTGGCTTGGTGGGCATGGCTTGGTGGGCGTGGCAGGGGAAGGATACTGCAAAATCTCCATTCCCACCCCACCCAAGGGGAAGGATACTGCAAAATCCCCATTCCCTCCCCACTCCTGGGGGAAGAATATTGCAAAATCTCCATTCCCACCCCACTCTCGGACCAGCCATAGGTGGTATTTGCCGGCTCTGTGAACTACTCAAAATTTCTGCTACCGGTTCTCCAGAACCTGCTGGATTTCACCCCTGATACATTGTCATCCCAGAGAATGAGGTGGCTGGATGGAGTCATTGAAGCAGTCGGTGTGAGCTTAAATGGACTACGGGGGATGGTAGGACAGGAAGGCCTGGAGGAACGTTGTCCATGGGGTTGCGATGGGTCAGACATAACTTTGCGACTAACAACAAAATGTATCCCAGAACATGATATCCCCGTTTTGCCTCTAGTAAGCATATGTTGAGGCCACTATCCATTCATCCAAAATGGTGCTATAAAACTAACAAGAAGCAGAAGAAACAAAGCAAAAATGAAAAAGTATTTAGTAAATTACATTCTAGCCCTTGCTAAAAATAGACCTTTTGCAAATGCCTTTTACAGTAATATGAGGAAAACACTGCCTCTGGCAGACTTTCTGACAGCAGAAAAATTAAAAAGGTTGTGAGGCACACATCCATATAAATTATCAAGGTCAAAATTATGCAAAGCAAGCCACTTTTGATAAAAAAAAAAATAATACCCCAAGTTTATTATAGAGAAAAAATTCACATATGTACCAGGGTTACTGATTGTCTATTGTCCTTTTTCTGGTAGTTTATTATTTTTGCAACCCATTATTAATATTTTTTGCAACAATGAGGCATACAAGTTTAATAGATCGCTCTCCAAAATAGCTTTTTAACATCCCAAACACCGTTGGAGAGGAGGTTCTTTGATTTCAGTTGGGAGGTTATTCCACAGAACACAATATGTACACACATACAAATGCACATGTCATCCAGGGTTGGCTTCCCTCACCTGCTGGAAGAGTCACACTCTGAGGAGTTTGACTGTAGATGATTCAGTAGGCCAGACTATTTCAAGTTTGATTGATGGTCCTGCAGATACCCAGACACTGGAGTGTAAGTTCTTATCCGCAAATCTAATAACATGTCAGGACATCACAAAACAAAAGACTGCTGCGTTTTCCAAATACAAGAATCCACCTATTCTAGCAAACACAGAAAACCTATTTCAAGATCTGTGGAGACAAGAGAATGTTCTGCTACACTAATCGCATTATAATCAGTGCTGGTTTACAAAAAATGAGTTACAATCATAGTAATATTACCTATGTAGTCCTCAACGTATGACTACAATTGAGCCCAAAATTTCTGTTGCTAAGTGAGAGATTTGTTATGTGAATTTTGCCCCATTTACGATCTTTCTTGCAGGGGTGAAATGCTCCCGGTTCAAACAGGATCCCACGAACCAGTAGCGATGGTGGCGGGTGGTTCGGCAAACAGGTAGCAAAAATCCCTGACCCCCACCCCCAACCCAGCTGAGCCCAGTGATCATCAGAGGTTTTCTTTTTTTTTACTTTTAAAAGCATTTTTAAAAGCATTTTTTCTTCCGCTGAAAAAATGTTTTTAAAAGTAAAAAAAAAAGCCTCTGATGATCGCGTGGCTCAGCTGGGATCGTCAGAACCCTTTAGGGGCCGTGATAGCTCAGGCTGTAAGAAGCCTGTTATTAGAACACAGCAGCCTGCAATTACTGCAGGTTCAAGCCCGGCCCAATGTTGACTCAGCCTTCCATCCTTTATAAGGTAGGTAAAATGAGGAGCCAGATTGTTGGGGGGGCAATAAGTTGACTTTGTAAATATACAAATAGAATGAGACTATTGCCTTATACACTGTAAGCCGCCCTGAGTCTTCGGAGAAGGGCGGGATATAAATGTAAATTAAAAAAAATCATGTTTTCTACAAGCTCTTCAGCGAAAGAGGCTGTTAAAAAATGCTTTTAAAGGGTTCTGGCGACCAGGCAACTCAGCTGGGATCATCAGAACCCTTTAAAAGCTTTTTTTTCCCTCTGGCGATCCCAGCTGAGTTGCCTGATCATCACAGGCTTTTAAAAGCATTTTTCACAACCTCTTTGGCTGAAGAGGTTGGAGAAAAAATGTTTTTAAAAGTAAAAAAAAAAAAAAAAAAGTTGGCCACGCCCACCCAGTCACATTACTTACCCCCCCACCAAGCCACCCACAGAACCAGTAGTAATAAATTTTACATTTCACCCCTGCTTTCTTGCCACATTTGTTTAAGCAAATCACTGCAGTTCTTAAATTAGTAACACGGTTGTTAATTGAAGCTGGCTTCCCCATTGACTTTGCTTGTCAGAAGGTCATAAAAGGGGATGACATGACTCTGGGACACTGCAACTGTCATAAATGTGAGTCAATGTACATCAAATGTAAATTATGTAACCATGGGGATGCTGCAACGGTCATGTATGAAAAATGGTTATAAGTCACTTTTGCCAGTGCTGTTGTAACTTTGAATAGTCACTACTGTAAGTTGAAAACTACATGTACAGGTAGTCCTCGACCTATGACCACAACTGAGTCCAAAAGTTATGTTGTTAAGTGAGACAGTTATTGAGTGAATTTTGCCCCATGTTATGAACTTTCTTGCCACATTTGTTAAGTGAATCACTTCAGTTGCAAATTTAGCAACAGAGTTGTTAAGCGGATCTGGATTCCCCATTGACTTTGCCTGTCAGAAGGTCACAAAAGGTGATCACATGAACCCGGGACCCTTCAACAATCATAAATATGAGTCAGTTGCCAAGCCTCTGAATTTTGATTACATGACCATTGGAATGCCACAACGGTCGTAAGTGTGAAAAATGGTCGTAAGTCACTTTTTTCAATACCATTGTAACTTTGAATGGTCACTAAACAAACTGTCATAAGTCAAAGACTACCTGTAGTATTCTTATTTTTAGACAGATAGCATAACTCTTTCCAGTCAGTTTAGAGAGTGTGCCGGCTTTCCTTTAGATATTTTATACCTTAAGACAGGGCTGTCAAACTCGCATGCTGGATGGGTCACGCTCTGGCCATGCCCACACCCAGTATAGCGAAGGAGGGAAAAGTTGTGATATGTCACATGATACCGCCGTGATGACGCGAGTTTGACACCCCTGCCTTAAGAGTTCCTAGATTTATTAAGCCAGCCATTAATTAAATTATAGTCTCCTATATCTTCAGTTTCACACTGAAATCTCACTTCCTTTAATAAAAGAACATTCAGCGTTTTCTATTAGGCTGGGAATGGATTCTCACTCCAAGCACCTTAATAATAACACAGCTGTGCTCCTACGAACGAAGTATTCCCCATATAGTATCTGCTTTACGGATGTAATACTTATTTTCTAAGTACCCATTTAAAGTTCACCCAATGCATAAATGAATTTCTACAAGGAAGCTTAAGGGTGAACCTGAAAAATTAAACCAATTCAAATTCAGTACAATCCCCAGTGCATTCTCAAAGTTGCCCAATCTGACTGAGTTATGATTTGCACACACACACAAAAAAAGATATCCCTCTGTAGATACGAGAATTACTTGCCCATCATTGTCTGAAATTGTGCTGGGAAGGGAACACTTGAAACTTCAAGCCAAATCAGAAATTCTAATCCAAATCAGTTTAAGACCAAAGAGGGAACAAACTCTAGATCTGAAACAATGCACAAGGGACTTATTAATGAACCATCCAGACCTACTACAGTTATTGCAATGAGCCTGTGTTTTTTTTTAAACAGCTTATTAAAAAGAAAGTTTGGAAGATGTGACTGGGAGAGACTGCCAGGTTCACTTGGAGATGCCTCTGGGCAATTAGCTGCTGTACCATACCTAGTTCACTCAATATTGCATGGATATTTGGGACCTATGAGGATTTGGGACCTGGCAACGCCAGAGGAATTGGCACCAAAGCTAGATAAAGTAGCCCAGACAGCACGTTGTGCCAGACAGAAATTTCATTCTTGCTATTTAATCCACAGAATACAATGTTTTAGCGCTAACCAAAGGTGTCTTAATGTACAGACTGGATTCCAAGGGCTATTTATTAACGAGCGGATTCAGGAAGGACAGTTTCCACTCTGTATACAGCTTTTTCCAATATGTTGATCAGCAGATGTGTTATTAGTTAAAAATTTAGGAAATTAATGTTTTGAAACATGTAGAGGGCTCTCCAGATAGGGAAGTTATAGATTCTCTCTCTCTCTCTCATCTATCTATCTATCTATCTACTTACCTACCTACCTATCAACCTCCTCTTTTAACAAACCCATAATCCCTTCAGGGGTTTGGAGTCTGGGCAACTGAATGGAGCTGAGTGTTTACTGGCCGAATGCCCTTCCTGTCACCAATGCAGAGTTTTGTTCAGCAGATATATTCTCAGTTTCCCCAGAGAGAGAAATATCTACCTCTGCCTAGGATCAAACTAACAGCCTCCTGATTGTGAGGCGAGAGCTCCATCTCTAGGCCATCTCTCTCTCTCTCTCTCTCTCTCTCCCCCTCTCCTTCTCCCTCTCCCTCCCTCCCCCCTCTCTCTCTTTCTTTCTCTCACTTGCTTTCTTTCTGAATTTTTATATGGCCACCCAACTCCAGCTGAGTGACTCTCCGCGACTTCAGATGGCTTATAAAGATAAACCCACGTAATAAATCAATAACCCCCATTCCCCTGGTGACAACAATCAGATCACCTCCATATCACTATATCTTGGTGGCGGGGGTGGGGGAAGAAAATCCTTTTTCTTGGTCTTGCTAGATGAACCTCTTAGGAGAGAGGACCTGCAGTATCTCCTGCCTCCCCACTCTCCTGGGTTGAGTAGATATGATTGGGAAAAGATTGTATCATCAGGGCTGATGAACTGCTTGTGGTATTGTGCTGACACTATGAATATATCCAGAAATTCAGGATAATGCTACTGTTATTCATCAGGAAATTGGTTAAAGGAAGGAGGACAAAGGAAATGATGGCATCATTTCAGCTAATGGTTTCTCCTTGCAATTTGTTTTCTGATGTGATTCCTTCTTCAATGTGTTGGTGAACAGAGGAAAGGCATAGAATACCATGTAGTAACATAAAATCAGTATGAAGTTCTGGCTAAATATATTTTATTTCTCTTTTAAAACAATGTCCTTTTGTTCAGTTTTGGAAGAACCGGTAAGGAAATGGAAGCTTAACCACAACACATAATCCTAACTCATTAAAAAAAAACAACCATTAATAAGAAGCAGAACAAATCAGCAACCAAGAAAAGCTAATTCTTTAAAAAGTGAGCAATATTTTAAAATACAGTTATATGTGCCTACTCTGTAGCAAGCTTCATTAAATGCAATCAAGCAAATTCCAAGGCATGTTTTATAAAATGACAGACTAAAAGCCTGAAAATAAACACTAAAAAGCCTAGAAAATTAAAGCATTACTAGGTACAAAAAAGATGTTAGAATCCGGGCTACAAAACCTCTCCATAAATAACACTGCCTTTCTTTTTCCTATCCATATCCATTATTGAATTTATAGCATCCATTGTGGAAGATCAGTAAAGTATATACCATGGACTTGAAATATAAGACCACCACACTGAGAATTCCTGTAACATTCCAATTCATTAAGAGGGGAGTCACTCCACAGAAGAGGGTGAAAATTATGGAGCTCCCCCCTTTATTTTATGGATGCAGGGATCATCAGAATATTCTGATGGGGTGTATGTACTGGCCAGATTACATGAGTCACTCCTATGTAAGGGAGGCATTCTATAAGTACGTAGATACCAATTCATGTAGTACTTTGAACCGCACTTAGAAACTGTCAATAACCAGTGGACTAAAAACATGAGATTTTAAGACTTGTGGACTTCGACTCGTAGAGTTCCCGGACTTCAACTCTGGAAGTTGAAGTCCACAAGTCTTAAAGTTGCCAAGGTTGGAGACCTCTGATTTAGATTGTGTACTCTACTTTGGAGATCAATTGCCATCTTCAGGTCGACTTCAAAGGCAGTTTCATGAAGAATATATCCTAGTAACCCAATCAGGCGATCATACGTTCATGAGTCACCATGGCTAGGGCCTTCTGTTCCCAGGCAGAGCTGCAACTGGAACATCCAAGGAAGCTGAACGAAGATCTTCAATCATAGATTCCACTTGCCTATTAAGCAATATAGGAAGTATTTGACTTACAACCATTTATTTAACCATTTATTTATTTATTTATTTATCACTTATGACTGTATGACTATAACTTGTTGCTGGCAATCCTTATGATTTACATTGATATATTGATCATCAATTGTGTTGTAAATGTTGTACCTTGATGAACGTATCTTTTCTTTTATGTACACTGAGAGCATATGCACCAAGACAAATTCCTTGTGTGTCCAATCACACTTGGCCAATAAAAATTCTATTCTATTTAGGGACTAAATAAGAAGTACAGGTCAAGCTACCTGACATTTCATGTTTTCATCCACAGGAGCTGTGTGGAAGAAGACCCTGGAAATTAACCTTCAAAAATTTCCTGGAATATAATCTGTTCCATGGGTTTCACTCCCAAATTCTTTCTCCTTGCCTCACACACCTAACTATACAATATGCTGTTCTGCATTCTCCATCAAAACAATAACTACAGGTAGTCCTTGGCTTACAACAGTTCGTTCAGTGACCGTTCAGAGTTATAATAGCATTGAAAAAAGTGGCCTATAACCGTTTTTTTTATACTTACGACCATTGCACCAACCTCAGGGTCATGTGATCAACATTCAGACACTCGACAATTGACACATAACGGTTGGAGTGCCCCGTGTGATCATGTGATCGCCTTTTGTAACCTTCTGACAAGCGAAGTCAATGGGGAAGCTAGACTCACTTAACAGTTATGTCACTAACTTAACAACTGTAGTGATTCACTTAACAAGGGAAGCAAGGAAGGTTGTAAAATGGGGCAAAACTCATTTAAAAACTGTCTTGCTTAGCAACAGAAGTTTGGGGCTCAGTTGTGGTTGTTAAGTCAAGGACTACCTGCAGTTGCGAGTCCAGGAGGCTACTTAATTGTAGACTTACTCTTTTTTTAAAAAAAAAAAAAATTATTGAATTTCCAAAAGTTAAAATACACAACACACACAAAAAAAGCACAATACAAAAAAACCTCAAAAAAATATATAAAATACACAAAGACAAACGCGTCAAAATTACATTACTCATAACAGCTTTTCCTACATTGGTATCTCTTATCCTATTTAACCTCTATATACAGATTCTACTTCTAAGTATCTCTATAAACCAACATTCTTATTTAAATTATTTTAACCTCTATTCAGAATTCAGTCTCATGACAAAAATCTCCCTTAAGTTTTATGCTTACTCTCCAGTCAGGAATACCATCTATTCCATATTTGATAGTACTCAGTATCTTCCCTCTCTTTCATTTCCATCGATAATCTGTCCATTTCTGCACATTCATATTTTTTTTTTATTATAATTTGTTCCGGTGGGATATCCGGATGTTTCCAATTCTGCGCTATCACAATTCTACATGCCGTCAATATGTGTAATATGATATATTGTAGACTTACTCTTCTAACCCCATACAGAGTTATCATCAGGACAGAGAACCCTTTTACACTCTATCTTCTATCCCTTCCTGGCCTATTTCATTCCTTCTAGACCCGTGATGGCGAACCTATGACACACATGCCAGAGATGGCACACAGAGCCCTCTCTGTGGGCACATGCGCCATCACCAGCTGCTCTTCTGGTTTCCAGCACGCAGAGGTCCTCTGGCCAGCTGATTTTTGCAGCCGCCGGAGCACCAGAAAACGGCCTGAAAATGACCAAAAACCAGGCCATTTTTCAGGCCATTTTTGGCCTGAAAAATGGCCCGAAAACAGCCCTGAAAACGACCTGAAAAAGGCTTGAAAACAGCCCAGAAAATGATGCCAAAAACGGCCAAAAAACAGGCATGTATGCACCAGCTAGCTGGTCTTTGGGTTGCCGGTGCTCCGGAGCATGCTCATGCACGCATCTTCCGGTTTGGGCACTCGGTGCTGAAAAAGTTTGTCATCACTGTTCTAGACCAATCGTCACCTAGCCTCTGTTCCAAACATCTATGGCATCTCCATCTCAGCCTAGAAATATACAGCTGAGTACCATCATTGTATTGGTATCTCACTCAGAAACTGATGAAGTCTTCCTTAGATGGAACAAGCTTTCTCTGTCTTTCAACATATGATGAGTTAAATTGGGGAAGAACAAAGCATCAACAATAACAAGATGTCCCTCTAAAGCAAAGTACCAAGTACAAGCAAAATAAATTGGGGACTTTATCGAAAGGATCAGATTCCTCCACTTTCCCACACATGCAACCTTAAAATGTAACAAACATTGTACCCAGGCAAAGTTGTTCTTAATTCCTATTGGTAGCATGGCCTTTGTCCTGAGTTCACCCTGACATAATTAAGCACCGTAGCAGACGTTGTTGCTTGTCAACTTCTGGAAAGAAAATAATGTGACCTTAATGGCTTCACTTTTATCTTTCTCTGCATTGCAAAATTGTGCTTCACTTCACTTAATCTACAAAGCTAATAAGGCACACAGGCAGAGGCAAACTCCTTAACACAAGAAGCCTTCTGTTAACCTTTGTTCATACATACCAAAAAATACTTAATGAACGGAAGAGAGAAATGGAGATTTATTTAAAAAATAATAATTCCTGCCACCTCTAAAGGTACAAAATTCTCTCAAAGACTTCAGCAAGCACAATACAGTCAGCAAGCAACTAAATTACACAATTAAAGAAAGTCTCAAAAAGAAAAAGGAAGTTCCAGCGATTACTTACATTTGATGCTAGAAGGTAGCATATAAGGCCAAAAATTGTGATGGTAAATGGTGGCAAAGAAAGACAGAAATCCAAATGGAGAACTACAAGCAGGTGGTCCTTGACTTACGACCACAACTGAGTCCAGAAATTTGGTTGTAAGTCACTGCAGTCATTAAGCTGAGCCAACACATGACTAGATTCAACTGTATGACTGTTTTTATGTTTTTATGTTATGTTATGATTGTTAAATGTGTCATTGCACTTGTTAAAGCAAATCATGTGGTCATAAATCCAAATCCAGTTTATCCAATGGCCGGATTTGTTTGTTTTTTCGCATAAAAATGGCAAAACACTTAACAAACCACAATCACAAGACCACAGAATGCTGTAACCAGTCATAAATGTGAGCTGGTTGCCAAGCACCAGAAAGGCAATCTTAAGAATGTGTCCAGATCCTGAATTCATCCCAGATAGAGCCTTAAAAGTGATAAGAGGCTGCATTTTGATGATCTGTTTTGAGACTGGATATACCCACCAAAGCAGTTTAGTTTTAGAGAACCCATAGTGTGTTTTCAAGATTGCTGAGACTGTGGTCATAGATCGTGAAACTACAGTGGCCAAGTTTTATAGTATCTTTAAGCCAAATCAAACAAGCCATATTTATGCCAATAAAACTTTGTTCTCCTGTTTTAAGAAGTACATTAATATTGTTAGTTTTCTTACTGCTGAAAAAGTTAAGGCAGAATTAACACTGATATTAGTAGTTCTAATAAAAATGACATGAGCCACTATAAAAAGGAGAGGAGAGAGAAGGAGAGAGAAGGGAGGGGGAGGAGGAGAAGGAGAGGGCGGGGGCAAAGGCAAAGGAGAGGGAGAGGGAGAGGGAGAGGGAGAGGGAGAAGGAGAAGGAGAAGGAGAAGGAGAAGGAGAAGGAGATTTTTCATGTCACATTATTGGGCCTTTGCATTCTGGCATTTAGACTGGAGTCAAACGTCTGAACAAGGCAAGCAAAAGAGAACTTAAATATTTTGCAGCCCTAAAAGTTCAGCCTGAAACTGGGAACAATTCCAGTGACAGAAATGAAGTGATAAATACTACAGGCTTGAGACTCGAACAGTCTTTCACCATTTGGAAATTTACAAAATATTTAATGTCTGTTGCTTTTTTGCCTTCTTGGCAATGAAGGTGTGCCGTTCTCCCTGCTAATTAGCATTTGGAATATGTCACCTGCCTTGGCATCAGCTGGTGTCAGACAACAAATTAGTAGGATTTTCCTCTTTCCTCTTAGCTTCATGCACAATAATAATGGATAGGTCACTTCCTTTATAGCTCAATCTGAAGGAGAAAAGAGATGGCAGCCCAATTCCTAAAAACTTCTTGAATTCTCTGATCTGCCTTCCCAGTAACTAAGGGTTTCTCTCTGTCTGGCTCAGATTGAGTTACCACTTGTTGGCTCTCGCCCAGTCTAATATAAATGGAGGCTGTGAACTCAGAATTGTTTCCCTGGATTGAAAAGAAAAGCAAGGATAGAGTTATGCGACAACAACATACTGGTCTAGCATGAAATATCTACTCAGGCCATTTGAGTTCTCTAATTACCAACTGTAATTGTACCAAGGATAATCAGTAGAGAGCAAATGATACACATTGTGTATCACTGAGGCATTGTTCTGAACTGCTACTCCTTCTCTGGGGAATAAATAAATGTGTTATTGCAGATTGTACCGTACAGGTGAAGGAAGCATAATCTTTGGAACCACTGTCATGATATTGGTCCGGGCTAGGGAGTTGCAATGTCTACAGTACAACAGTTTGCACACGACTCTAATAGAAAGAAGAGGATGGCAAAGAGTTTGTGCTTGATACAAAGGTAGAACACCCACTCCATTCACTAATGCTTTGAGAAAGACTTGGTTATAAAGCCACAAACTGTACCTGGATCATTACCTAGCAATCACTTTAAATTTGTGTAGGAAATCAATTCACCAAAGTAAATTGTGTAAAATACATTCTTCCTTTTTTATAATTTTTTTTTTGATTTTTTTTTTCTTTCCTTTGCAAAGAGCTTTATCTGGTTCTACCAATAAATAAAAGAAGTCTGAAGGAACGAAGTGTGATACTTGCTTCATTCATTCCATAAACAAAATAATCCATATATGATGTGCAAGTATGAAAGAGACATCCAATAGTTTCAGGAAAGGGTTATATTCACAATAATTGCAACCGAATGTACCCTGCAGCTGATGATCAAACATCTCACATTGCTCTGTAGGAGTTTTGGTCCATTCTACACTTCCAAATCGTAACATTTGAGGGTTTTCCAGTATGGACTACTTAGCTCATATCCCACCACAGTAATTATATGGAGTTCAACCGAACTTTGATGCGGCCATTCCAAAACACTGAATTTATTCCTCTCTATGCATTCTTTCATAGACTTGCACCTATATTTGGTATCAAAGTCTTGCTACCTTCCCACATAGACTTCAGTTGATGGTGTCATAGTCTCCTGTAAAATTCTCTGATGTAAAACTTGCCATTGCTGCCAGGTGGCAAATTGCAAGTTGTCCAGGTACCCAAACTATGACTGTATGAACCAATGGTGAAATCCAAATTTTTTTACTACCAGTTCTGTGGGCGTGGCGTGGTAGGCGTGGTGTGGCTTGATGGGCGTGGCTTGGTGGGCATGGCTTGGTGGGCATAGCAGGGGAAGGATACTGCAAAATCCCCATTCTCTTCCCACTCCTGGGGGAAGGATATTGCAAAATCCCCATTCCCACCCCACTCTGGGACCAGCCAGAGGTGGTATTTGCCGGTTCTCCCAACTACTCAAAATTTCCGCTACCAGTTTTCTGAACTGCTCAAATTTTCTGCTACCGGTTCTCTAGAACCTGTCAGAACCTGCTGGATTTCACACCTGGTATGAACCCCACACTTGGCAGGAGGCTCTTATTGTAGAAGGCAGTCTCTAGTTTCCACTAGATGGAAAAATACTCATGTAGACCATAAATTTCCACTGCAGATCATCTGTCAATAAAATATTCCATTGTAAATCTTGAGGTTTACCCAGGTGGGGTTTTTTGGTTGGTTTTTTTTTTGGCAAGCATCAATTTTCTCCTTAGTGATGGATAAATTCCATCTTGCTACTCTCCCACTGTTGCTGGTATGGGCATGGTCAGCTCAACATCACTTATGCTGAGGGTGCCTGTGGTGGCCTGAGTGCTCTGCTAGCGAAAACGGGCTCCTGAGCTCCATTTTCTGCTTTGATGGCCTCCTGCAACCCTCTGCCAGCAAAAATGGAGCTCGGGAGGGCTATGTGTGGCCCTCACGAGTGCTGTTTTTGCTGGCAGAGCCACCATGGGCTGGTCCTTTGCTGTTTCCAGAGCAGGCCCACAGGCCAGATATAAGCATCCCGTGGGTCGAATCTGGCACCCGGGACTTGAGATTGACACCCCTGTTCTAAAAGAAAAGATCTATGATCAATTAAGCCAAAGTTTGTTGTAATAATTAGGGTAGGGTAGGGTAGGGTAGGGCTGGGCTAATGCATGTCTGATTATTTACTAAAGCATTCATACAACTGGTCCTAATGTATTTAATTAAATTATGGGATTGATGACTTCGTTTTTACATGGCCATATCACAGGTTGGACGTCTGTGTTTATGAAATAAATGAAATGAGCACAAAACATTAGTGCTATTTGCTCACTCAGACTCCGACTTGATATATCAGTACCATCCCCATGAAGCTCGGCTAACATTCAGGGGCAAAGACACGGGGGCTTTCAGAAAACTTTAAAAAATGAGAAGACTTTTTTCACCAAACTAGATAACCCTGGAGACTCCACCAGTAGGAACCTGAATGTAATGTGTCCATACTCTGCCAACTATATCAAAGCCAGTTTTCACTCTTACAGGCTGGCTTGGAGTTAATTCTACCTAATACCATTGTGCCAACAGCACTAGTTTTAAAGGACAGAGACTGGTCTGTAAAACTCAGCAAAGAAAGACAATATTAGTTACAGTAGCTGCCTTGACATTAAAGAGACGCACTGGGTGACTATCAATGCCTATCAGGTACAGCATCTCTGGAAGGGAAGGCAGCCATTAAAGTAGATATTTGCTGCCATCTGTTGGAAGATACGGACCATTTCGTCCTATACAGTCAAACAATGGCAGAGAATTCGGCATCTTTGTTTTTTTTTAAAAAAATGGTAGAAGATGCCAATGACCAGGTGGGAGAATGGGGCTCAAGAGAAGCATATCAGAAACTTGAGGGAAGTAGCATATGGAAAAGAAAGGCAAGATTAGGTTAAGTAAGGTTAAAAAAAAGTCAGCACAGAACTAAAACAGAAAATGACTATCCGAGAACTTTTTAAAGCCAAAAAAAAAAAAAAACAACCCTCGAAACTTACAGGCAATATGACTTGGGAGTGCAGATAGAATCAGAATGGAATGACAGTTTTAAAGTCAAAGAAAGAGGCCTTGAACTTCTTTGTGTTACTGGGAAGAAGGGAAGAGAAGCAGGACAATTTATTGATAGATTGAGTGATTTTTTTTTCCCCGGCAGGCTATGCTAGAGAGTTTGTATCTACACACCAGAGAATCCAAGAAGCTTACCGAATACAGTATTAAAATCACGAAACATATTATTTATGGGGAAAGGGAAGTACTCAAGATTCCTCGGGGATCTTAGGAGTAACAAATCTTCCCTATCGCAGAGACTGCCATGCACCCTTGTTCTTATTTCCCTCTCACTGAATGCAATGCGAGGCATTTCTCAAGCAAATGCATTCCCAACAACCTAACATTCATCTTAAGTTGATTTCTTTATTTCCTTCCAGACATTTACAGCCATTTTTTTCCCAGGAATTGTGGCTAAGTATCTGCTCTTTTGTTTCCACTGACTCCAGGAAAGTCACTCACATTTGATCCAGAGTTGAGAGGGCTCTGGCTCTACTCTCACCTTACTCAGCCAAGTAATTCGCCCCTTGCCCCGTTCATGTATTTGTTCCAGATGCCTGGGGGAGCCCTAGGCAGACCTAATTTCCTTCTTCCCTTTATTCTAGTGACATATACATGCCTAACAGTCTCAGGCCTTTTTCTGTGGAGGTAGAGAGCAGAGGGCATAGAAACTTGGAGTAGTTGGCAAAGGGCTGCGTTTCTGCAGCCTTTTGTAGCTTTTAGTCAGCCGGAATGAATGGAAGGGACTTCCATTCCCAACGCTATTAATCTGGTTGTTGTTACAAACATTTAATTCACTTTACAAAATAGTGCTAATGAACTGGATGCCTACCCCCCCTCCTTTTCCCGCTTTTGACCCTCCCTGCTGCTACCAACTGCGCCACAATCACAATGCTTGATGTGCAAGTCACATCCGTCTTAAAGAAGCAGTGATGATCCCCTTCGGTTTCATTCACGCTTTAGACAACACAAGGGCTGCTGTTAACTTCAACCACTGCACACAATTACCGTGTTTCTCCAAAAAAGAAGGCCGGGTCTTATTTTCTTTTGACCCCCGAAAAAACGGCTAGGCCTTCTTTTTGGAGGGTTCTAATTATTGACTCGCTTCGCGGTGGTGGCACCGACAGCTCCGGCAAGCAGGAGCCTGCTGCTGGCCCACTTCTTCTGCAGCTGCTTGCCGTCACTCACACGCATCGCCCCGGCCTCCGTTTCGCCTTCAGATGGCTGCTGGAAGGCATCTATAGCTGATAACAGAGCTCTGGATCGATTCGGAACTCGGTTATAAGCTGCAGATAACAGATGCCAGCAGGCATCTGAAGGCAAAATGGAGACCAGGGCGACACGTGCGAGTGGCAGCAAGTGGCTGCAGAAAAAAGCGAGGCAGGTGTCGGGGTGTGAAAGGCCTGGAAAGTAGGGCAGCTCCACCCCCGGATCCCCACCCTAGCTTATTTTTTACCTGTGTGTTTTGCCCCACTCCCCTGCACCCCGGGTGGGTGGGGTCTTAATTAGGGCTAATTTTATAGGTGCGGCTTAATTTGATCGCATGCGCTCAAAAAACATGATAGGACTTCTTTTCAAGGTGTGTTGTCTTTTTTGGAGAAACACGGTCGGTTTTGCACAAACCACAGCCCCCTCAGCCAGGAACACAGCCAAGCAAATCAGTCAACAATGGGGAGGGGAAGGGGTTTCTCCTTTTAAAAAAGGAAGCCGGGTTGAAGTTTAAATTACAACACCCTCACCCCTATCTGGAAGAGAAAAGCATCCAAAATGAATTCTGTTACCCTTGGAAAGTTTCCACTATATAATTTGCTCCAATGGCAGGTACCGCTAAGCTAATAAAACATACCAAAATAAGCAAGCTCCTCTTACGTATCTTTTGGCTACCAGTTATTGCTATTTGTCTTTTGCTTTCCATCCACCTCAGGCCAGGGGCCATTCCTTTTTCTTCCTTTACTCATTTCTACTAAGTTTAGAACAGAAAAGAAACAGCAGCAACAGGAAGGAATTGACTTTGTATATAATATACAAATAGATGAAGACTATTGCTTAACATAGTGTAAGCCGCCCTGAGTCTTCGGAGAAGGGCAGGATATAAATGCAAATAAAAAAAAAAAGAACAGTGGTGCCTTGGTGGGACGTTGCCCTGGACAAATGTCTTATAATAATTCCAGATTCTGGTCTGTCTTCAGGCACTGGTGCTTACAGTGGTTTCTGTAACACAAACAATAAGTGCCAAGCTATAGAAGATAATGATTAGGAAACTCTGAATTCCCTCTTTTCATTCCAAGAGATATCTTCCAGGATCCAAAAAACCAATAAAGGCACAACCAGTTTCTTTTAAGCAGTTTCCTTTACTGTTCCTTACCTAGTGAAAGAATCTTGCCAAACTAAAGTAAAGAGTTTTACTTTAAGTAAAGTAAAGGGGCCTCTGGTGGCCTCTGGTGGCTCAGCAGACTAAGTCTGTCTGTTATTAACACAGCTGCTTGCAATTACTGCAAGTTCAAGTCCCACCAGGCCCAAGGTTGACTCAGCCTTCCATCCTTTATAAGGTAGGTAAAATGAGGACCCAGATTGTTGGGGGCAATAAAAGTTGACTTTGTATATAATATACAAATGGATGAAGACTATTGCTTAACACAGTGTAAGCCGCCCTGAGTCTTCGGAGAAGGGTGGGATATAAATTCAAATATATATATATATATATATATATATAAGACCAAAGATACAGTTGGAGAACTTCTAGTGAGGAGCTCTCTTAACTCTTTTCCTCCTAACCAAGCTAGCTAAACCACTGTCGTTTGGTCCTCTGCAATGCAGACCCTCCTTCCTGGGAATCCAGACTAAATTCCACCACAATACCAGAGTTGCTACTTTCGACAGTTTTCTCTTCCAATTTGCAACATAACTATCCCTTTTCCTTCCTACATCTGGTGCAAGAAGGCAATGTTCTTTTTCAAAAAATAGAAAACATTATGTTTTCTAGCATAAACAAAACACAAGGTCCTTATCATTTAATAGCACCACTATGACTAAAAAAAAAAACATGACAGGTGTGTGTTGTAAAACCATACTGAAAAGAAATATTTTAAGAGCCAATATTGTTGCTACCTGTATGCTAACAGAACTGTACATATTGTTAAAGGCAACATATGTGATTACAATCCTGCACTCATTAACTTGGGAATGAGGCCTATGAAGACGAATAGTCTAACTCTGAGTAAAGAGAAACAGAGCGCATTAGAAATGGACTGTTTTATTAATTGATCATATTATTATTCTTCAATTCTGCAAGTATATTTACAATAGCATACTTAAGTGTAGTAATATATATATATATATTGCTATAAATTTCTTGCATTTTATCCACACTTTCCATGTTTTTGTTTCATTTTTGTTGCTATTATTCAACTTTATGGTCTTTCTTTTTTCCAAGCATCCTTGGAACCTTGATGTATATTTTTCTAAAGATAAACCAAAGAAAGTCAATTGTATTTGGGTATTTTGAGCTTAATTTGCTTACTTGGTCTACAATATCAAAAGAATGCTTTCTCTCCTGCAAGAGACAGTATGAAAGTGCTGAAGGATTCATATTATAAATGATTGTTCTACATATTCATCCCACACCCTCTTTAATTTCTCATACTATGCCCAGCACTCCTGCCAGCTTTTTTTTTTGTCTTTTGTCAAGACCTTTTGAAATCCTTCAAATGAAACTCAAGGCCACAGCCGTCTGCTATTTCTTTCACTAAGGTAAATGAAAAGGTCTCCAAAAGACCTTTTTGGAAAGATACTAATGGAAATCAAAATGGAAGCTGGTGCACTGTCTTCAGGGCCTTTTTTTTTTTTTTAAAGTATTTTGTAAAATTAAAAACTTGTGAGGCAGAAAGAATTTGGAGGCACTGCAGAAAGGTTATCATGAATATAGTGGTACCCTTTTTTCACCACAATGGAATAGATGTGTTTGTGTGTTATTTTGGGGGAGAGGGAAGATTGCAAACTCCATCCTGGTTCATTTATTGGTGCAACCCACACAAGAAACTCAAATTACAAGAATCAATGCAAGAATTATCCTGCAAAACAAAAAATAAAAAACCCTTTGTGGCACATTTGGTATTGTATATCCATGAATACGTAGGAGATCTCTACAAAGATATTTTTGGAATGACGGTAATTCATTAGTAGAAAACATTCAAGCTACCTCAACCTCAGTTTCTAGCTTGTCCAAATAAAAGTGTGAAAGATAACCAGGATAGACCTCCTTACTGATTTTAAATGTAATGGAACCTTGGAACTCCAGATTAAAGAATATATATAGGAGACCATTTTGACTTCAGTAGATCTACTCGTAAGCCTTGTGTTATTTGTAAAAAAAATAATCAAGGCAAGATAAAAATAAAATAAATTTAAATAATTTAAAATAATAAATAAAACAAATAAGGTTGCAACTGGAGGAGTCCTTATTTTTTTTTAGAAGATGCAACCAGGGGAGTCTATATGGGTCTATATAGTCCAGTAAGCTAATGTGACCTTCGCCAATGTATTGCTTATAGTTATGGCCTCTCAACATGTATTTTTGAAAACTGAAGACAGTGCACCAGCTTCCATTTTGATTTCCATTAGTATCTTTCCAAAAAGGTCTTTTGGAGACCTTTTCATTTACCTTAGTGAAAGAAATAACAGACGGCTGTGGCCTTGAGTTTCATTTGAAGGATTTCAAAAGGTCTTGACAAAAGACAAAAAAAAAAAAAAGCTGGCAGGAGTGCTGGGCATAGTATGAGAAATTAAAGAGGGTGTGGGATGAATATGTAGAACAATCATTTATAATATGAATCCTTCAGCACTCTTTCATTTCAATAGCTTGGGAAAACATAAAACTCAATTAATTTTTCGTGCCAATATAATTGACCTACTGAGCTAAAACAGGAGTTTTAGATTTACATGATTCTTTCTCCATTTGAAGGATTTCAAAAGGTCTTGCATTTTATCCACACTTTCCATGTTTTTGTTTCATTTTTGTTGCTATTATTCAACTTTATGGTCTTTCTTTTTTCCAAGCATCCTTGGAACCTTGATGTATATTTTTCTAAAGATAAACCAAAGAAAGTCAATTGTATTTGGGTATTTTGGGCTTAATTTGCTTACTTGGTCTACAATATCAAAAGAATGCTTTCTCCTGCAAGAGACAGTATGAAAGTGCTGAAGGATTCATATTATAAATGATTGTTCTACATATTCATCCCACACCCTCTTTAATTTCTCATACTATGCCCAGCACTCCTGCCAGCTTTTTTTTTTGTCTTTTGTCAAGACCTTTTGAAATCCTTCAAATGAAACTCAAGGCCACAGCCGTCTGCTATTTCTTTCACTAAGGTAAATGAAAAGGTCTCCAAAAGACCTTTTTGGAAAGATACTAATGGAAATCAAAATGGAAGCTGGTGCACTGTCTTCAGGGCCTTTTTTTTTTTTTTAAAGTATTTTGTAAAATTAAAAACTTGGGAGGCAGAAAGAATTTGGGGGCACTGCAGAAAGGTTATCATGAATATAGTGGTACCTTTTTCACCACAATGGAATAGATGTGTTTGTGTGTTATTTTGGGGGAGAGGGAAGATTGCAAACTCCATCCTGGTTCATTTATTGGTGCAACCCACACAAGAAACTCAAATTACAAGAATCAATGCAAGAATTATCCTGCAAAACAAAAAATAAAAAACCCTTTGTGGCACATTTGGTATTGTATATCCATGAATACGTAGGAGATCTCTACAAAGATATTTTTGGAATGACGGTAATTCATTAGTAGAAAACATTCAAGCTACCTCAACCTCAGTTTCTAGCTTGTCCAAATAAAAGTGTGAAAGATAACCAGGATAGACCTCCTTACTGATTTTAAATGTAATGGAACCTTGGAACTCCAGATTAAAGAATATATATAGGAGACCATTTTGACTTCAGTAGATCTACTCGTAAGCCTTGTGTTATTTGTAAAAAAAATAATCAAGGCAAGATAAAAATAAAATAAATTTAAATAATTTAAAATAATAAATAAAACAAATAAGGTTGCAACTGGAGGAGTCCTTATTTTTTTTTAGAAGATGCAACCAGGGGAGTCTATATGGGTCTATATAGTCCAGTAAGCTAATGTGACCTTCGCCAATGTATTGCTTATAGTTATGGCCTCTCAACATGTATTTTTGAAAACTGAAGACAGTGCACCAGCTTCCATTTTGATTTCCATTAGTATCTTTCCAAAAAGGTCTTTTGGAGACCTTTTCATTTACCTTAGTGAAAGAAATAACAGACGGCTGTGGCCTTGAGTTTCATTTGAAGGATTTCAAAAGGTCTTGACAAAAGACAAAAAAAAAAAAAGCTGGCAGGAGTGCTGGGCATAGTATGAGAAATTAAAGAGGGTGTGGGATGAATATGTAGAACAATCATTTATAATATGAATCCTTCAGCACTCTTTCATTTCAATAGCTTGGGAAAACATAAAACTCAATTAATTTTTCGTGCCAATATAATTGACCTACTGAGCTAAAACAGGAGTTTTAGATTTACATGATTCTTTCTCCATTTGAAGGAAAAAAAAAACTCCATCACTCCTGGAAAGGGTTTTTTTTCTTCCCCTTCTTATTTTTCAGAAGGAACATGAACCCAGAGGTTTTTGAGCTATGGGTCATTATTCAAGTTTTCTATATAAAGCGAAGAGAGTTTTCACTCTGACTTGGCTCTGTGTCACTGTATTCCAAATTCCCTATTGTTGTGTGTTAGCTCATTTTGAGTGATGACAGGAAATAGCCACAAATGCTACTTTTCGGTACAATGCAGGTTTATTTGAAGTTATTTTAGGATGGCAGTTTTTGTTTTTAAACCACATTTCAAAAGGCTGGAAAAGAAATACCTACAGGGGAAAAAAATCAATGGAAAAATAGCATGCTCGTGACACTGAGCAACCGTATCACATTTATTTATTTATTTGAACCCTGCCTTTATTATTTTTACAAATAAGTCAAGATGGTGAACATATCCAATACATCTTCCTCCTCCTATGTTTTGGGGAAATTTCCATAGTTTTGTTGAGTCTGCTTAGGATCTTTCTGCTGTATTGCAATTTCTGATCACACATAATATTTTCTCAGGTAACAGTCCATAAAAGATATCACAAAAGAAATTGGAATCGGTCATAAGGAATAACCCCAAAATGCTCACAAGCTCAGGGATAGACTTGGATAAGGAATTGTCACCCCTTTCTCATAGTAGACTTTCCAAACTATCAGAATCATTTACACCTCAGATTCAGGACTGTTTCCAAAAAGAACAAATATCACCAGTTCTAAAACACAATGACAATACCACAGCAAGATTTGATGGTGCTACATGGGTTTAGTAGCACTATCAGACTAGCCAAATGTTCAGAAGGAATTTGCACCTGTTAGACCAGTGTTACTCAACCCGAACCACTTTAAGGTATGTGGACTCCAACTCCCAGAATTCCTCAGCCATCAGAAACACTGTACTAGAACAACTGCTTCTCTTCTGCACATGAGCAGCAGAGCCAGTGCTCTATCCAAGGTGCTGAAGAACAAAATCTAATTCTAGACTGAATTCTAGCTAAACCAACCCTTTCTTAGTTAGGCAGCCCATGCTTTACTCTCTCCAAATTTTCTTTTGTGTTACCTTGTAGGCACTGCATTATGCAGTAAATTTCTAAAACAGCTGTTGCTATTCTACCCACGTATCAAATGCAATAACTTGTTTCTTGAAAGATAAGAGGTTAAAAAAAGCGGGGAGAGACAGCCGCACTAACTGCATAGGAGAAGAACTTTCAAGAGATTATTTATGGCTAAAAGTATGGCTACCATCATCACTACATTTGTCTCTCTCTTATTTTACTCCCCAGAGAATAGTTTGAAATAACTGTGTAGTATTATACCTCTACCCCAGATTTATTTGCCTTGTTTTATAATAAAGATCGAATTTAAAGACAGTTACAGTGGCAATTAAAACAAACAGTTATAATTAATAACTAAAATTAGCAGTTAAGATCAACACTTAGAAGCATGTACAAAAAGAATATTTTAAGGAATTTTAGAAAACTAATAAAGAAGGCACACTATTCAGTTCTGCAGGGGGGTTATACCAAAGAGCTGTAATGGCAAAAGAGAAGATTTAATCCTGCACAGCTGCCAGACAAGATTGTAGCAACTATAGGTAGTCCTCAATTTACAACTAAAATTGGGACCGGAATTTTCGTTGCTAAACACAGCAGTTACTAATTGGTTTGAAACATTTCGCTGCTGATCCAAGTAGCTTTTTCAGTCTGAAGAAGGCTAAAGATAAGCAGTGAAATGTTTCAAACTAACAAGAAAAGAAGTTCAGTTGCCATGACTCAACTTCCAGACAACTCTATCTTGGAATAGGACAACTTACCACAACCAACTCGCCATGGCCAACTCACCATGGGAAAACTCACTGCCAGACAATTAAACAATGCTATTTAATTATTTAAAATAAATAAAAAAAATATTTTAATTTTTGCCATTCACATTTCATTCTGCCCCTCCTTTTGCATCCTTTCGTTAATGATTCCATTCCATTATTTCTTTGATATTAGTGTAACTCTTGTCCCACAGTGAGTTGTCCTCCGATGAATTGGCTGTGGTGAGTTATCCCGCAGAGAGTTGCCTGTGGCCAGTTGAGCCATGGCAAATTGTCATAGATTCATTATCTGGATGACTGAGAATCGTCATTGACACGGCAGTTGCTGAGTGAACCGTGACCAATTTTATATCCTCTTTCTCCATGGTTTTAAAGCAAATCACTGTAACAGCTAAGTATATCATGGGGTCATAAAGTGAATCTGGCTTCCCCCATTGACTTCATTTGTTGGAAGCTGTCTGGGAAAATGGCAAATGGTGATCACATGACTTTGGGATACTGGTTGCCAAGCATCCAAATTTTGATCATGCGACTGTGGGAATGCTGCAGCAGTTGTAATTTATTTTTTTTTGTTTACATTTATATCCCGCCCTTCTCCGAAGACTCAGGGCGGCTTACAGTGTATAAGGCAATAGTCTCATTCTATTTGTATATTTTTACAAAGTCAACTTATTGCCCCCCCCAACAATCTGGGTCCTCATTTTACCTACCTTATAAAGGATGGAAGGCTGAGTCAACCTTGGGCCGGGCTTGAACCTGCAGTAATTGCAGGCTACTGTGTTCTAATAACAGGCTTCTTAACAGCCTGAGTTATCCCGGCCCAGTCATAAGAATTCAGTCTGGATGCAAGACTGAATCAAACTGGGAAGCAACCAGGATAGGCGTGGCAGAAAGCTCAACAGATTCTATCTCCAAAGGAAGAAGGCAGAGCAATACCCACTCTTTGGATTCTCAAGGCAGTACATCAGAGAATGACCTGTATAGGCAAAACATAGTACACATAAAAGTACTTATCAAAGGAAGTACTCTCTCAATCTATTTGAGTCTAACTGAGTAGGGATAAGGGTAATTATTAGCTTTCTGTGTTTTGCCTGGAAACAAACTGGTAGCCAATTCAGTACTTTAAACACAGGTGGGCTGCAGCCACCTGCTGAGATCTGAACCAACTGAAGTATTTGGACGAGACTTAAAGGCAACACAAATTCAGCAAATTACTATAATCAAACCTGGAGGTTACCAGCAGATGAATCACCTTCTTGAGATCATTATTGTTTAAGGCAGTGAGACAGGCGGTTTGATCAACCAAGGCTGGTAAATCCAACTTGGAATGACACCCCTGACCATTTCCTTATTGTGGGAGAACAAAGATTTATATCCAGAAGCAATCATGAATAATATACTACCTCTGTTTGAAACAGTGTCATATTACAGGATCTTTCTGAAATTATAGTCCCTCTTAAGAAGCACCTATATCCTTTCTGGATTCAGCTTCAATTTCATACCCCTTATCCAGCCATTTACTGAATATGGGCAGAGGTTTGTTTAGAGGAGGGGTGTCCAAACTTGGCCCCTTGAAGAGTGATGGACTTCAACTCCCAGAATTCCCCAGCCAGCATGAGCTATAAATACGAGCAAGTTGCTGGCTGGGGAATTCTGGGAGTTGAAGTCCACCACGCTTCAAAGGGCCAAGTTTGGACATCCCTGGTTTAGAGTAACCACACTATTTCCTGGAAGATTTCATTGGTAGATCTGAATGACATCAGCATTCCTACAGCCTCTACGTCCAAATTTCCTGATGATCTCCACCGGTAGTTTGATGTAGATACTTAAAAGCACTGGAGACAGAGTGCACCCTGAGGGACCCAGTATGATATATTTCCCATTCTGAGAAGCACGTGTCTCCTAGGAGACCATCTGAAATGTATCTAAGAGATAGGAACAGAGTCACTTCAAAGTCATGCCTCCAATTCAAATTCTTTTCAGGCAATCCAGAAGGATTCCACACTTTTTGGTTTGAAATCCACTAAGATTTCAGGAAGTACCATCAGAGTCACACTTCCTTTGCTGATCCCTAAAGCTTATTCCTCAGGCCAACCGAGGCAATTTCAACTCTACAGGCCCACCCTGAAGCCAGTAAAAATCATTTGGTTCCTCAGAGATTGCCTGATGTTGACAAGCTAATACTCTCCCCAAATATTTTAATCAACCATTTTAAGTTAAAGCTGCGTATTATGTTTTTCTCTATCTAATAAATGTTTCATTCATGAAATTAACTAAGTTAACGTAACCTGAGGGGTCCTTGGTGCTCTCTGAGCTTTGGCTGTTTTTCGTACAGACATTTCATTACCCAAACAAGGTAACATCATCAGTGCATCTGGTTTAGGTAATGAAATGTCTGCAAAAAAGCTCAACCAAGCTCAGAGAGCACCAAGGATATCTCATTTTAACTCTGAGCTACAAATAATTCTCCTTTATCGGTTAACATAACCACCCAGCTAAAGTTACAAGCCAAATAACAGAATTATCCAGAGGATAATGGTGAAATAAAAAACAGCAAGGAGCTTCCCCTTCCTCCAAAATCATGAATTGAAATTGTTCCAGTTTAACCATACAAGATTTTTTTTTAATTTGCATTTATATCCCGCCCTTCTCCGAAGACTCAGGGCGGCTTACACTGTGTTAAGCAATAGTCTTCATCCATTTGTATATTATATACAAAGTCAAGTTATTGCCCCCAACAATCTGGCTCCTCATTTTACCTACCTTATAAAGGATGGAAGGCTGAGTCAACCTTGGGCCTGGTGGGACTTGAACCTGCAGTAATTGCAAGCAGCTGCTGTTAATAACAGACTGTCTTAGCAGTCTGCGCCACTCAAGGACCCTTATGATGAGAAACTAGTAACGTATTTGGATCTATATCAAGGTCAACACAAATATGATGGATTTTAATCCACAAAACCAAACCACTGAAAGAGTCTCTGAGAATTCAGTAATAAAACTCTGGGAGATGAAAACCAGGATATAAGATACCCTCTACATAATCTGGAAAAACTCAGCAGGAGTTTAGAGATATGTGAGATAGAAAAAGTGCAGAGAAGAGCAACAAAGATGATTACGGGACTGGAGGCTTAAACATATGAAGAACCATTGCAGGAACTGGGTATGTATAGTTTAATGAAAAGAAGAACTAGGGGAGACATGATAGCAGTGTTCCAATATCTCAGGGGCAGCCACAAAGAAGAGGAAGTCAAGCTATTCTCCAAAGCACCTGAGGGTAGGACTAGAAGCAATGGGTGGAAACTAATCAAGGAGAGAAACAACTTAGAACTAAGGAGAAATTTCCTGACAGTTAGAACAATTAATCAGTGGAACAACTTCCCTCCAGAAGTTGTGAATGCTCCAACATTGGAAGTTTTTAAGAAGAGATTGGACAACCATTTGTCTGAAGTGGGGTAGGGTTTCCTGCCTAAGCAGGGGGTTGGATTAGAAGACATCCAAGATCCCTTCCAACTCTGTTATTCTATTCTATTTTAAATGTGAAACTTATCAGAATTTTTTTTAGATACATAAAGCTTCAGATAAGCTTTCAAATTGAAAAAGAACACAGTAAGCGGAAGGAAAATTGTCATCCTGAAACACCAATAGCTATTTGGAGGGAGGGAGGGAGGGAGGGAGGGAGGGCCCTTTTGGTGGGTGGGTTGTTTTTCGTAAGTATCATGAGTGGCTTCCGGAGAGATATACACTTAGCTGCAAAACCTCATGACATGGCAGATACCAACTAAAAATAGCTGTGAGGTCTTCACAAGCAACCCTCTGCTTTTTTTTCTTTCCATGCTTACTTTGTAGACAGATCAGAAGGCATACTGTTTCCCCAGAAAACGACAGCTGAAGATGGTCAAAGTGATAACTGTGAACAAGCAGAGGAATCACACCTAACAAGTAAATGGAAAATTTAAAAAAAGTGGTGTAAGGAAGACTTTATTATAAACTGTAACATCAGAGGTGGGATTTACCTTCCCTACCGGTTCGCAAATGTGAGTGTGCATGTGTCTTGCGCATGCGCACAGCCTTCTACACATAAGCAGGGATCACACATTACATCCAGGTGGGTGGGCAGAGCCTCACGCAGTACCGAACCGGCTGAACCGAACCGGCTGAATGCCATCTCCTACCACATTTTGAGGAGACGCCTCTGTATCAGGGGGATGGTACAATCCAGATAGCAAAGGATGGATGTATTTAGTGTGATGAGAGGGGCTCGCACAGCAAGGCACAACAAAAAAGGAGCTATACTTTCTCTTTCAAGGTCAATCTCCAATCTGAATTTCAACTTGTTTAAGAAAGATGATTGATGTATCACACGCTAAAGTATTATAGGCCTCTCTCAAGGCTATTTTGGAATGACTGCCACCTACTGTTGTGTCTGCGCCCCCGCTGGGGGGCACAGACCTGTACACCTGTACACCTGTACGCTAGTAACACATTAATGCAAAAAAATATAAAAAAGGACTGGGAAAGTAGTAACATACACCACATATTAGAAAAATAACAGGGCCTCTGTGGCTCAGACTAGTAAGACAGTCTGTTATTAACTACAACTACTTGCAATTACTGCAGGTTCTAGTCCCACCAGGCCCAAGGTTGACTCAGCCTTCCATCCTTTATAAGGTAGGTAAAATGAGGACCCAGATTGTTGGGGGCAATAAGTTGACTTGTATATAAATATACAAATAGGATGAAGACTATTGCTAACATAGTGTAAGCCGCCCTGAGTCTTCGAGAAGGGCGGGATATAAATGCAAATAAAAAAAAAGGATCAAAGGCTTATGAACTCCAGCATCTTTTTTTCTCAGAGCCACCAATCATGTATCTCTAGAATCTTACAAGTAGGACATGCATTCATTCATCCTGAGGCTCTAATTCTGAACACCAAACTTATTTATTCATTGAATTTATATGCCACCCATCTCGCTGTCCAAAGAGACTTTTTTTTAAATTGAAGCTTACATTCCAATATAGTCTAATAGATTCCACAATCTGCCTATGAAGATCAGAATAGTGCAAGCAAATGATCTTCTTCAGACAGTCATTTATGGCTCCTGCTCACCTCTTGTCTCAGCTACATGGTCTACATCAGGAGTGAAATCTATTTACCTTCCTTACCGGTTTGGAAGTACACATGCCGCGCGCGTGTGCTTGCTTCGCTTGCACATACCCTCTGCGCATGCACAAAAACTTTCTGCGCATGCGCAGACAGTACGAAACACATTACTTCCTGGTTAAAACCAGGAAGTAACGATAGCCGGGCGGGTGGGCAGAGCCTCACACTGCAATTGCTACTGGTTCTCCAAACCACCAGCCAAGATCGCTACCGGATCACACAATTCAGTCCGAACCAGGAGCATTTTACCCCTGGTCTACTTGGGCTGTTCTTGAAGACTACTCTTCAAGTGGTCCAAACATTTGCTTCACATATTTATGTCACACATTAATAACATAACATAATAACAGAGTTGGAAGGGACCTTGGAGGTCTTCTAGTCCAACCCCCTGCCCAGGCAGGAAACTCTACACCATTTCAGACAAATGGCTATCCAACATTTTCTTAAAAATTTCCAATGTTGGAGCATTCACAACTTTGCCCAGGGCTTTAGAGGGTAATGTGGGTTTGTTTGTTTGTTGCTTGGTTTGGCCATCTTTTATTCTTTTGTTATATTACAGTATTATTTCATTGTTCTGTATGTTTTTATCTACATACAGCCCAGTGTTGCTGGGAATAAGAAGGCAAAAAATTAATAAAATAACAATAATAATAACCATACTAATATTATTCCATGTTGCACTCTATGGAACTGAAAGTTGGAGTAGAGTAGAGTAGAGTAGAGTAGAGTAGAATAGAATAGAATAGAATAGAATAGAATAGAATAGAATAGAATAGAATAGAATAGAATAGAATAGGAATAATAACTTTATTGTCACTTTAAATGTACACTAATTGGCATACATTAAAATGAAATTTCATTGCATACAGCTCTCAAAGGGTCACCACCTCCAATATACACTAAATAAGCATGACAAGAAATTAAATAAATCAACAAACAAATAAACAAATAAACAAACAAAGATAAATAAACAAATAAATACAAAATTATTCATATACCCACATATATTATATGACACGAAGAAACAACACAGTCTAATCCGGATGTATACATGTACATGGCAAGAGAAACGGATCTTGCGAGTATACCAGACGGATGGCGTAGGGAACAAAGCTGTTACAGAATCTGGTAGTCCTGCTAGAAATACTTGGAAACCTCCTCCCAGAGGGGAACAAGGAAGAAGCACAATAGAAAGAATATTGACATTTTTTAACTGTGGTGTTAGAGAAAACGTCTGAGAAAACCATGGACAGCCAAGAAAAAACAAATGGGAACACCAAATAAACCAACCCAGATTTCTCACTAGAAGCACTGAAGATTAAGCTCAAATTGCCCTACTCTAGACATATGATGAAAAGACCTAACTCTCTAAAGAAAGCTATAATGCTGGGAAAGGTGGAAGAAAAAAAGATGATGACCAGCAAGGTGGACTGATTCAGTTAAAGCAGCAATGCATGCACCATTGGAATATCTGAAAATCCATATTAGGAGAAAAACTGTTATGGATAAAATAAATTGATGTAGTCAGTAAGAGGCAACAATGGCTTGACAGAATATAATAATAATAATAATAATAATAATAATAATAATAATAATAATAATAATAATAACAACAACAACAACAACAACAACAACAACAACAACAACAACAACAACAACAACAGAGTTGGAAGGGACCTTGGAGGTCTTCTAGTCCAACCCCCTGCCCAGGCAGGAAACCCTACACCATCTCAGACAGATGGTTATCCAACATAATATAATCATAATATAATCAATCAAATTCTGAACTGAATTTATACAGCACCTCTCCTTAGTTACTGAGTGCCAAGAATCTCCTCTACAGTACCTTACACATTGACAATAAACTTACTCTCCAAGTATCCTTTCCTAAGTGGCTAAGACGCTGAGCTTGTCGATCGAAAGGTCGGCAGTTCAGCGGTTCGAATCCCTAGTGCCGCATAACAGGGTAAGCTCCCGTTACTTGTCCTAGCTTCTGCCAACCTAGCAGTTCAAAAGCACACAAAAAATGCAAGTAGAAAAATAGGGACCACTTTTGGTGGGAAGGCAACAGTGTTCCATGCGTCTTTGGCGTTTAGTCATGCCGGTCACATGACCAGAGAGACGTCTTTGGACAGTGCTGGCTCTTCGGCTTTGAAACGGAGATGAGCACCAGTCCCTAGAGTCAGGAACCACTAGCACATATGTGTGAGGGGAACCTTTACCTTTACCTTATCTATTCCTAAGGACAGAGAATGGCATAATCCATCCACAAGAGGGAAGTTGGAGGAAGTTTCTGATCCCTATTGATTCTAAAGAAAGGGGAACCCTCCAAAGACTCCATGAGGCTTGGGCATAGATACATGGAACGTTCTAAGTTGGGAAGGAACTGGAAAGCCTGAGAGGGTAGAGGAATATAGTCAGAAAGGATATAGTTCAGCAATGCAAAAATTAATCTACGATCTTACCCAAAATAATGTTTTTCAGAATGCAAACATTCTGTTCCTCTGAAACAACAACCAATACATTAGCATGCAAGATTTGAAGTAGTCCAAAACCCCGAATTTCCAGATAAAATTCAAAATTAGCATCTCTCGTTGAACGACAGTCACCAAGTCCAAGGATGTTTCAGGAGCTAAAGTTTCCAAAATAAAAAGTTTTCAAATCAAGAGTCTTCAATCACCAAGTTTTTAGAGTCAGTATTTCCACAGAGTATTTTTTTCCCCCCAGCAATGAAAAGCCACATTTCTTCCCCTCAAACACCATTTCTATGCTTTCAGCCCTACACTTCATTTTTTTATAAAAAGAAATCAGGCAATGCAAATTACTACTTTTGAAGGCAGCATTATGAACGTGTCTTTGCAACGTTTTAAGGAGCCTCCCACGTGGCTTTCTTTGTGAAAGGGATCAAACTGTTGTGTACTGAAAACAAGTTTCACATGTACATGGCAAGAGAAACGGATCTTGCGAGTATACCAGACGGATGGCGTAGGGAACAAAGCTGTTACAGAATCTGGTAGTCCTGCTAGAAATACTTGGAAACCTCCTCCCAGAGGGGAACAAGGAAGAAGCACAATAGAAAGAATATTGACATTTTTTAACTGTGGTGTTAGAGAAAACGTCTGAGAAAACCATGGACAGCCAAGAAAAAACAAATGGGAACACCAAATAAACCAACCCAGATTTCTCACTAGAAGCACTGAAGATTAAGCTCAAATTGCCCTACTCTAGACATATGATGAAAAGACCTAACTCTCTAAAGAAAGCTATAATGCTGGGAAAGGTGGAAGAAAAAAAGATGATGACCAGCAAGGTGGACTGATTCAGTTAAAGCAGCAATGCATGCACCATTGGAATATCTGAAAATCCATATTAGGAGAAAAACTGTTATGGATAAAATAAATTGATGTAGTCAGTAAGAGGCAACAATGGCTTGACAGAATATAATAATAATAATAATAATAATAATAATAATAATAATAATAATAATAATAATAATAACAACAACAACAACAACAACAACAACAACAACAACAACAACAACAACAACAACAACAACAGAGTTGGAAGGGACCTTGGAGGTCTTCTAGTCCAACCCCCTGCCCAGGCAGGAAACCCTACACCATCTCAGACAGATGGTTATCCAACATAATATAATCATAATATAATCAATCAAATTCTGAACTGAATTTATACAGCACCTCTCCTTAGTTACTGAGTGCCAAGAATCTCCTCTACAGTACCTTACACATTGACAATAAACTTACTCTCCAAGTATCCTTTCCTAAGTGGCTAAGACGCTGAGCTTGTCGATCGAAAGGTCGGCAGTTCAGCGGTTCGAATCCCTAGTGCCGCATAACAGGGTAAGCTCCCGTTACTTGTCCTAGCTTCTGCCAACCTAGCAGTTCAAAAGCACACAAAAAATGCAAGTAGAAAAATAGGGACCACTTTTGGTGGGAAGGCAACAGTGTTCCATGCGTCTTTGGCGTTTAGTCATGCCGGTCACATGACCAGAGAGACGTCTTTGGACAGTGCTGGCTCTTCGGCTTTGAAACGGAGATGAGCACCAGTCCCTAGAGTCAGGAACCACTAGCACATATGTGTGAGGGGAACCTTTACCTTTACCTTATCTATTCCTAAGGACAGAGAATGGCATAATCCATCCACAAGAGGGAAGTTGGAGGAAGTTTCTGATCCCTATTGATTCTAAAGAAAGGGGAACCCTCCAAAGACTCCATGAGGCTTGGGCATAGATACATGGAACGTTCTAAGTTGGGAAGGAACTGGAAAGCCTGAGAGGGTAGAGGAATATAGTCAGAAAGGATATAGTTCAGCAATGCAAATTAATCTACGATCTTACCCAAAATAATGTTTTTCAGAATGCAAACATTCTGTTCCTCTGAAACAACAACCAATACATTAGCATGCAAGATTTGAAGTAGTCCAAAACCCCGAATTTCCAGATAAAATTCAAAATTAGCATCTCTCGTTGAACGACAGTCACCAAGTCCAAGGATGTTTCAGGAGCTAAAGTTTCCAAAATAAAAAGTTTTCAAATCAAGAGTCTTCAATCACCAAGTTTTTAGAGTCAGTATTTCCACAGAGTATTTTTTTCCCCCCAGCAATGAAAAGCCACATTTCTTCCCCTCAAACACCATTTCTATGCTTTCAGCCCTACACTTCATTTTTTTATAAAAAGAAATCAGGCAATGCAAATTACTACTTTTGAAGGCAGCATTATGAACGTGTCTTTGCAACGTTTTAAGGAGCCTCCCACGTGGCTTTCTTTGTGAAAGGGATCAAACTGTTGTGTACTGAAAACAAGTTTCACATTTCCAATGGCTAGGGAATCCTACGTAGACAAATTAGTCCAGAGATTTTGCAGCTGTATTCTGAAGTGGGAATTTGCAATGCTCATAAAACTGAATATAGAGTAGGTAGGATATCAAATTATCTTGGTAATAGCTGGTCGATACAGTGTCTCCAAACCAGTTGCTTTTATCACATTTTGTTCGAAATACCCTGCGCATATCCAGCGACACCTGGACAAAATCATTTGCTGCCATTACCATCTA
Organism: Ahaetulla prasina; assembly: GCF_028640845.1. Taxonomy (NCBI): domain Eukaryota; kingdom Metazoa; phylum Chordata; class Lepidosauria; order Squamata; family Colubridae; genus Ahaetulla; species Ahaetulla prasina. The sequence goes on along the minus strand of NC_080540.1, from coordinate 35,025,813 downwards.
ATGCAGGGGTCTCCAGCCTTGGCAACTTTAAGCCTGGTGGACTTCAACTCCCAGAATCCCCTAGCCAGCAAAGCAAAGCTGGCTGGGGAATTCTGGGAGTTGAAGTCCGCCAGGCTTAAAGTTGCCAAGGTTGGAGACCCCTGATCTAATGGATTAAAACCCTGCCGGATTCCTGTAAATTTGCTCTGCATGTTTGCTACTTTTTACTAGCAGTAGAAGAAGTATCCTGACAGCTTTGAGACAATTGCCTAAATTATATAATCTGCATCATTTGATGTCATGTCGATAAGAACGTTTGTGCTTCCTTCACCCCAATGAAGATGCCTGTATACCCATAAAACCAAGAGTATTTATTTAATTATCAAATAAATAAATGCCAAGTGGTCTTACACTCATATATACACACATGCTTGCACACATGTTCAAAGGTGCCATACCTTGGATTTCTAAAACCTGCTACAAAGTTTGGATTCTTATAGCTCTGTTGAAGGTCAAAGGTAACTTCTTGAAATATCCAAATCTCCAGCTTTATCCCTCCGTGGCCTTCAGATATGTGATGGCTAGAACTGTTTTTTTCCTGACAGATGAATACCTGGCCAGAAACTACTGAAACATTAAAATATATGACACCAATTTCTCTCTGTGTTTTGGGTGGTGGCTTTATTTGCTCTACAGTTGCACTTTTCATTCATCTTTTCTGTATCTAACTCTACATTCTAATCCTCTTCCTCCTTTTTCTATATCAGGGATCTCCAAACTTGGCAACTGTAAGACTCGTGGACTTCAGCTCCCAGAGTTCTTCATCCAGCTATGAAGTTGAAGTCCACAAATCTTACAGTTGCCAAATTTGGAGATCCCTGTTCTATAGCAGGGGTCTCCAACCTTGGTCCCTTTAAGACTTGTGGACTTTAACTCCCAGAGTTAAGGAATTCTTATCCCTAAAACAATTCATAGTGAACAACAACAACTTACACTATACTAAGTAGCATCATTCTTTCAAACAATTTAAGAAAATCAAGAAAATCCTACTTAATGTTTTGGCGTTTAGACAGAAGCATGGATTTGCAGAATGGTTTGTAGTCCTCAAAAGACAAAATTTGACATCGTGGCAACAGTTAAACATGTGAGCACTGAGTGAATGTCTTTAACAGTTGCTCCATCATAGTTCTTCTACTAGAGAAGTATGTGAATTCAGTCTTCATGGGAATCTGGGGAGTCACCAATCAACAAAGACAAAAAAGGAGCTCTGTATATAGGAATGTGATATGTTTGTGTGCCATCTGAAAAATGGGAGATCAGCACATTAGAATAATTACCTACCACAATCTTCTATTCCACGTAAATAATCCTGTGTATGAAACTATTACAGAGCAGAATGTCCAACATTAAACACCACAATGTTCAATTCCTACATTAATGGGAGTCAGAAACTCTTGAAGATCTAATGCAAATCCCCCAGAAACCTCACAATAAATGTCTAGTTGTTTTCTGCCCTAGCCATTACCAACAAATGTGAGGCTGATGTTTTGTCATTACTGCCGTTTGTGAAATGGAGTTAATTCTTCCAACAAAGCAGCCGCTAATGCATAAATTATTTTGCTATCTTAATTCTTTGGGGAAGACTGCAGTAGCGCCCAACATCTCAACCGCAGAAAACAGAACATTTTTAGCAATCTGCATATTCCGAAATGGCATCTTTTGCTTCAGGCTACTGCATTGCTGCTTCCAGAAAATGTTTGGGAATTTACTGGGCTCTAGAGAACAAGCTGGAATCACTTGCGAGGTGGAAAACACGGAACCTAATGTGGATAATCTCTGGCCAGTTCACAACCATCCATGTGAGGTCCTTCTGTTGGAACAGCTGGGAATAAATACTAATAATCCATCTGTGACAAAACAAATAGCCCTTCTGACAGAGAGTTGCCTGGCCCAGAGTGCCGATCTGGCAGCTAGAAAATGGTACCTAAACAGATGGGATCTTTTAAAATTCCCCCAACATGTTTTCCTTTGTTTATCATTGGCCTGAACTTCTGGTTTCATATATTCAATTATGTCTATTTATACAAGGTGAACGATACGCCTTTTCTTGATCTGCTGCTAAAATCTACCTAATTCCCAGTCTACATGGCCTTGGAAACAGGTTGCAGAAGCCTTTTCCAGAAAACAGCATTAAATTAATTTGGACATTTTCCCTTAAATAGCAATTTTAAAAAAAAAAAAAGAAAAAAAATAGGCTGGTGCAATGGCTCAGCGGTTAAGACGCTGGGCTTGTTGGCTGGAAAGCTGACAGCCCGATTGGGCTTATTATCAGAGGATATCATATTTTGGGGAAAACAGGGTAGGTTGGCAGGAGCTAGTGTGAAAACGGGCGCTCACCCCGCAGCACTTGAGTCAGCATTGAGTCTTTCAACTTTTGTTTTTTTTTAAAAAAGAAAGAAACCAACATTTATTTCCAGTCAAGCACAATTCAAATGCGATGCTACCATGTGATCTTGATATTCAAGTTAGTAACGGACATGCTCTACCGTTCTTTTTTTAAAAAAAGAAAAATCAACTGCGAACAACAATAATAAATGAAACAACTTAAGAAAAGTTAAGCCAAATTGCATGAAAATCCACTCCTTTTTTTTTTTTTAAAAAGGATTCTTTGAAAATGTACAAAGAACACATGTTAGCATTCCACAACAGTAGTCCTCAACTTACAAGCACAATTGAGACCAGAATTTCCATTATTAAGCAAGATGGTCGGTTAAGTGAGCTGCCACCAATTTTACAACTTTTTTTGCCATGGTTGTTAAGCAAATCATTGCTGTTAAGTGAATCATGAAGTCTTTAAGCAAAACCAGCTTTCCCCATTGATTTTGCTTGCCAGAGGCTGGCTGAGATAGTTTTAAATGGTAATCACATGACCTCAGGATAAGTGGTGGGTTGCCCCCAGTTCGGACCAGTTCTATAGAACCGATAGTAAAACCGGCGGGAGGCTCCGCCCACTGACCCAAACGTCATCAAAACTATTCTGCGCACGCGCAGAAGAGCGCACACACGAGTGGAGCAAGCGCATGCGCAGAAGAGCATGCGCACAAGTGGAGCGCATGCGCGCTGCCACAATACAAACTGGTAGTAAAGGTAAGTAGAACCCACCTGCTCAGGATGCTGCAACCGTTTAAACACAAGCCAGATGCCAAGCAACCAAATTGTGATCACATGTCTGTGGGCTTCTATACTGGCAATAAGTGCAAGGATTTGTAGTAAGTCACATTTTTCATAACACGACTAAATGAATATTAAATCAATTACAGTGGACAATTGACAGCCCAGCATCCTAACCACACTCTTGGGCTGTTTTCAATACCATTGTAACTTCAAACCACTGTTAAAACTGATGATTGTGAATCAAGGTCTACCTGTATTAAATCAGAGATCACCTTTTCCGACAAGCTGGAAAAACCTGGAAGTGGGCCCTGAAGATGTGAGGGATCAAAACAGAAGCTATATACCCATCAAAATATGCTTTTCTCTCTTACTTTTTGGATATAAGGCTGAAAAGAAGCAAGCAGCTTAGTTAGCTGGCTCTCCACTCAATCCTTTGGCAAGGAAGATTAAGATCCTTTGCTTTATCATCATGTTTTATTCTAATATCTTTGTTTCATTCTTGGGAGTTGCCCAGAGGCTGGCCGGTGGCTCAAACTTAATTCTTCTTTTCTGGTTTTTTTTTTTTTTTTTCATATGACAGGAAGAAATACATTCTATCAGATTCTAACTGAGATATACCTGCCTGAAATTCGGCTTCCACCTTTCTCTGTCAGGCAAGATCTGACAAGTCCAGAGACGGGCTGCTGCGTCATTTAAATGGTTGACGCTAAAGACAGGTCTTATGCCTTCAAATGTTTTGTAATGAGTAATCATAAAATGTCTTTGAATATTAATAGCTCAAATTGGTAGTTATGTTGCTGGTTTAAGCTCCGAGCTTGGCGATTTGGTTGCAAATGTTTCGTCCCCATTTGAGGAGACATCTGCTCGATGTGCGCTTTGGATTGTGCTTGTCTGCGGGAGCACTGGCCTTTAAATACCTTTCTGTATTTAATCATTGTTTGTAAAAGTTGGACCATAAAAAAGACTTAGCGCCAAAGAATTGAGGCCTTTGAACTATGGTGCTTGAGAAGACTCCTGAAAGTCCCTTGGACTGCAAGGCAATCAAACCAGACAGTCCTAGAGGAGATCAACCCTGACTGCTCTTTAGAAGGCCAGATCCTGTAGATGAAATTCAAATATTTTGGCCACCTAATGAGAAAGAAGGACTCACTGGAGAAGAGCCTAATGCTGGGAAAGACTGAGGGCAAAAGAAGAAGGGGACGGCAGAGAATGAGGTGGCTGGATGGAGTCACTGAAGCAGTAGGCATGAGCTTAAATGGACTCCAGAGGATGATAGAGGACAGGAAGGCCTGGAGGAATGTTGTTCATGGGGTCATGATGGGTCAGACACGACTTCGCAACTAACAACAACAAAGTACAGTTAATATGTTAGCTTTCTAAACTGTGGCTTCCACAAACCTATTTTATCATACTTGGGAGAACGTGCAGTACATTGTTACAAAACAAATGAACCTTTAAATCTCTTCCTCTTGGGCCTAAAAACTAGGGGGGGGATTTGCTTTAGCATCATCTCATGACCCTAAATCATAGCAGAACATCTGAATGCAGCCTAATGCGTTAAGGAATATTTCATTTTAAACATGCCTTTGAGGTCATTTTTTTTTCTTGCAGAATTACAACTTGGGTTTTAGAAGCCATGGTGGTGCAATGATTAGAATGCAGTATTGCAGGCTGATTCTGCCCACTGCCTGGAGTTCGATCCTGACCAGCTTCAAGGGTGACTCAGCCTTCCATCCTTCCGAGGTTGGTAAAATGAGGATCCAGATTGTTGGGGGCAATATGCTGACTCTGTAAACCGCTTAGAGGGGACTGTAAGCATTGGAAAGGGGTATATAAGTCTAAGTGCTATTTAGTTCCCAGAGAGTTTAATTAAAAGTTCACTGTAAAAATATGAATGAGCACATCTAACAATTCCAAGCAATGTCCATCCATCCATCTATCCATCCAATTAATTACCTATTAGTTCCTGGCTCTCATGGCTACTTTTTATTTATATTACATAAGGAGCTTCATCCTATTATACTAACTTATAAGTATGAAATAACTTACTAACAAAGGTGTGGGGGGGGGAACCTACCATATTTAAAGGGATCAATATTACAGTAAATTTGCAAAAGGAAGATAATTTCCTAGTGCCAGCAGATTCTTTACCCACTAGGGCCAGGTTACTCCATTTAAAAGAAATAAATTCAAATTGAAACAGAAACCTGGCATTGATTCCACACTGCTTAGACTTAGAAGTTCGATGAGAAAATGCTAGCTGTGTTCAACGCATACAACGTACAATGCAAAACACAAAGAAAATGGAAGTGAGGAGGAGGGAGGCAGCATCCAGCTCTTTCCGCAAAGTATTTATCTGCTCCCTATTTCAAGTAAAGAAAAGTTAACTCAACCTTGGGAAGACACAATGGATTTGGAGCCTTGATCCCCCAGGCTGATACGGTAGTCCTTTTTCACCCTGGATGGGATGGCATTCCCACAGGCTGAGATACTGCACAATTTGATCCGCACTCACAGCTTCTGCTCTTGTGCACCGATTATACCTTTCCTGAATTGGGAGGCTTTTCTTAGGGTCACACATGTTTTGGTCACATCCCACTTGGATTACCGCAACATGTTCTTCGTGATTCTGTCCTAGAAGACCACCTGGAAACTACAACTGGCCTAGAATGTGGAAGAATGAGCAGTATTGAGTACCCCCTAACTTTGCCCAAGTTGCGTCCCTATTGCGTGAGCTGCGCTGCTGCCAGTTTCTCCGGGTTGCAAGTCAAAAATTAAACTGCATTTAATTGTTGTTAACACCGTGAGCTCAGAATCCTGCAGGAAAACACACACAGATGCCGGCTGCCAGATGCAGAATGAAAAAGACAGCTTTTTGACACTGAAAATTCCCATGAGATTTCTGCATTTTTAGAAGCGAACTTGGGTGATATTGCCCGAGGGCACCAAGCAAAAGGTATCACAGAAGCCATCAATTGGACCTGTCCCCAACAGAACCTGTCACTTGTGGTTAAGCTCAATGGAAGGAGAATCAGGTTCCACATGGCCAATAATACACTAGTACAGGCAAAGAAAAACTTGTGAGAGTCCCTTGAACTACAAGGAAATCAAATCAGTCAATCTTAAAAGAAATCAACCTTGACTTTCCAAAGAACCCCGACCCTTCAGACAGATACTGAAGCTGAAGCTCAAATATTTTGGCCACCATATAAGAAGAGAGGTCTCGTTGGAAAAGACTTTGATGTTGGGAAAGATTGAATGCAAAAGGAGAAGAGGAAGGCGGAGATGAGACGGTTAGATCGTGCCATCAATGCAGTAGCATGATCTAGGTAGACTCAAGAAGGACTGGGGGCCTGGCATGATATGGTCCATGGGGTCACAAAGAATTGAACACGACTTAACAACTGAACAATTTATTGTTGTTAGTTGCGAAGTCGTGTCCGACCCATGGACAACTTTCCTCCAGGCCTTCCTGTCCTCTACCATCCCCTGGAGTCCATTTAAGCTCACACCTACTGCTTCAGTGACTCCATCCAGCCACCTCGTCCCCTTCTTTTGCTCTCTGGGAGTTGAAGTCCACAAATCATAAAGTTGCCAAGACTGGAGACCTCTTACCTATGGCACAACATGCAAAACATGACCCCCCAAAGCTTGTTCTCCACAGCTGGCCCAGGTTCCCAGTACAATTACTGGGAATTTAGTGTTGCTTTTCTTGGCAAATGAACAGAGTGATCTGCAGGCCTGTGTGGCTCAGCAGCTTCCCCTAATCTTTGCCGTTATTATGGGAAAGGCAGACTCACATTTAGAAAGGTAGCAAGAATGTTGCGTGGGCTCAACGAACTTCACCACGGCCTTCCTCCAAAGCTCTGAACCCTTCTTAGGAGGCCACCACCCATCTTGCTCAGGAGACGACTCTGCCCTCTCAAGTCACTAGGCCACGCAAAAAGCAGTTTGATGCAGTCATACATAGCCACTTTCCAAATGTCGCACCAAGGTTGGCTTTAATCTGGCAGGGCGCAGATCTTTTCGATTTGCATTTTCAGCAAAAGCGACCCCTGTCCTTTTTTGACGGCTGTTACGAGACCATTTTGTGTCTGAGAACCCAGCACAAACATCACTTGCCTGGAATCCTTATAGGTGGGATATAAAAGGTGAACTTCAGATATTTTGGTTTCTTTCGAAAAGGATAAATTCCCTGTGCAAAATACAAAAGGGATGGAAGGACGCTCAGGTGAAACAGAAATACATCCAGTGAAGGAGTGGAATTAGTTGCGGTGTTTTGGGTTTCTTCATGTTTCTTCATGATTTCAAGGGAAATACTTTCTTGGTGGGAATTTGGGGAAAGTGAAATGGTGCTAAGAAACTTCATTGTTCTGCATTTCAGTCATTCACACACAGAGTTGCTGTTCATAGTTTTTCCTTGCTATCTCCTTCCTGCATTAATAATCACTCTCTTTCAGACTTGGTCTTGTTTTTAGTCAGCCAGCCTTTTTAATTAGGTACTCCTTAAACACCACTGGACTACAATTCCTATTATTCACAAGCAATGCATTTGAAGATTGCTAAGTCCAGGAAGAATAAAGTTACCAGATATGGGCTAAATTCTAGATAGCAAAGACTGATGTCATTTAGCAGCTGTCCAGATGTTTTGCAGGATAGATCTGGTAGTCCCAGGGAAGGCATTGCTGTTCAGATTTTCCTCGACTTATGACCATAATTGGGACCAGAATTTTCATTGCTAAGCAAGGCGGTTGTTAAGCGAATCACATCCAATTATACAATCTTTTTGCCATGATTAAGCACATCTGCAGTTGTTAAGTGAAACACTCGGTCATTAAGCGAATCTGGCTTCCCCCATTGACACTGCTTCCTGAACACTGACTGGGAAAGTTTCAAATGGCGATTACATGACCCTGCAATGCTCCAACTGTTGTAAAAACATGCCAGTTTGCCAAGGGCCCGAATTTTGACCATGTAAACATGGGGGTGCTGCGATGCTCACTGAGCGCAAAGGTTGGTTGTAAGTCAATTTTTCAGCACCATTGTAACTCGGAATGGTCGCTAAACGAATGATCATAAGCCAAGGACTACCTGTAGAGGTAAAATATCCTATACAGAATAAACCTGACTAACATGCTTGGAAAAAAGTTGAGCATTCACATCTATCCAACTTGCACCCAGCCATGATACCAAGTGTTAAAATAAACAGATGTACGAATACATAACCAAGTGCTTTGAAAAATGTTGTTTCCCTGCAAAGTCAGCCCACATATTTGAGTATTTAAGAAATGGCAGAGATTTTTGCAGCAAATCATTATCATTATTAGTTGCAGCTGGTTCAGGCATTTAAGTGTGAAATCTCCTCTTTTATATTTATTTATTGTAAAGGTAAAGGTAAAGGTTCTCCTCGCACATACGTGCTAGTCGTTGCCGACTCTAAGGGGCGGTGCTCATCTCCGTTTCAAAGCCGAAGAGCCAGCGCTGTCCGAAGACGTCTCTGTGGTCATGTGGCCGGCATGACTCAACGCCAAAGGCGCACGGAACGCTGTTACCTTCCAACCAAAGGTGGTCCCTATTTTTTCTACTTGCATTTTTACGTGCTTTCGAAAATGCTAGGTTGGCAGAAGCTGGGACAAGTAACGGGAGCTCACCCCGTTACACGGCAGCACTAGGGATTTGAACCACTGAGCTGCTGAACTTTCGATCAACGTCCTAGCCCCTGAGCCACCGCGTCCCTTTTATTTATTGGGAGACCCTCAAATAAATATAAAATATTCCCCCATTAACAGATCAAAAAGCTTTGCCAGAAAACCTTATTAACTGCTGGTGGAAGACAGTCCATTGTATGGTGTAAAGACAGAGCTCACCACAAGCAGAAAGAGAGAAAACAGAGAGCCGGCTGTAATAGAACGCAGGGCGCAAGAAAGAAAACAGCACTTCTAAATAGTAGGACACGTGTATCTATAGATTATTCATTAAAGGCCTGAGTGTACGCTGACACATTTCTAATTACTGAAGTTCATTAAAGGACAACCTTTTTCGAGCTAAAACAAGAAAACTTTCATCTGTATCATTACAAGAATAATTGAAATCTTGTTTCCATTAAAGTTTAAGTTGGATTTAAATATCTTTCTTCTAGAATATAAACACCACATAATTTCATGCCTGCGTGGGCCAGAGAGTACAAATTACATAACCAATATTTGAGAGGTCATCCATGCCATAAAGGAAATTAAACACAAAACAAGAACTGGGTGCTGGAAAAGTGATGCCAAGCAGAAAGGGAAACAGAAAAAGCAGATCAAACAAGGGAGGTAAGCTCAGGGAAAACATGATTTGTATAGATCTGGTTCATGTACTATCCTAAGCCATGATCCATGATCCACTTTATGGAACATCAGACTGGCTCCTGGATTACAAACGACAATATCTGGATCCACACTACAGTATGAACTACAGTTACTCCTTGACTTACAATCACATTGGAGCCCAAAATTTACATCGCTAAGCAGTACAGTTGTTAAGTGAGTTGTGTCCCATTTTACAATTTTTTGTGACACAGTTGACAGGCAAATCACTGCACTTGTTAAGTGAATCTGGGTTCCCCCCATTAATTTTGCTTGTTGGAAGTCAGCTGGGAAGATTTAAAAAATGGTAATCACGTGACCCTGGGGCACAGTGCAACTGTCATAAATCCATGCCAGCTGTCAAGTATCCCATGATTGATCACGTAACCATGGGGATGGTCGTAAGTGTGAAAATTGGCCATAAGTCATTTTTTTCAGTGCCGTTGTAACAAAGTCCCATGTAAATAATGAGCCCAGCAACTCAAAGGCTCATGTGAACCCAGCACAAAAGTATTGGCTAAAATCCTAGATTTGCAGCCTTATGCGAGACATAATAAAAATAATTTAGCATTTTTCAGTCATAACTAATACATTGTTTGGGCAAAAGGCCTGTTTTTCAACAGAAATTATACATAAGGAATGCTAAACCTATATTAAGGGGCTTGACGTTCATTAGAATGGAAATAAAATTATTCGGTTAATTATGAAGACAGGCAATCAATTGCTTACAAAACAAACAACAGATCCCCAAAACGTCAGCATTACTTTTTAAGAAACCAGATTTCTAGAGCTCAATATTGCATTGAAAAAGACTTATAAAGTGCCTACATAAATTTTCAGTAGATAGCATATATCCTTGACTGGAAGGTTTCTGGTTTCTGTTCTTTACATTTAAATATCCTTGTTTGGCCATTACATTTAGAAGACTGCCATTTATCAATGTCATTTATTTATTTATTTGATTTTTTAAAAAATCCTTCCTTTATTATTTTAAGTAACTCAAGGCAGCGAACATGCATAATTTATTTATTTTCTTTATTTATTAAATATTTATGCCTCCATCTCCCCTGTAAGGTTGTGTAGCTAATACTCCTTCCTCCTCCTATTTTCCCTACTACAGCAACCCTGTGAGGTAGGTCTGGCTGAGAGTGACTGGCCCAAAGTCACCTAGCTGGCGTTCATATATGAGACGGGACTAGAACTCACAATCCCTGGTTTCTAGACCAGCATCTCAACCACTTACGTTAAGTAGCTAAAATTTATCTAGATAGCAAGCCTATAGTACCGTATCAAAACCAACACTGTGAAAGCAGCTGCGAATTGTACATTTCCTAAACTTCTAAAATCTGGCTTTTTAATGCATTTTTCATACAGATTATTTAAATCCAGCCTTAAACCCAGTCTTTAGCCACTCACCCAGAATGGAGAACATCTGCTTCTCGACTATGTATTAAACAGAGTATCAGTGCAGTACAACATTTCATATGTTTGCCCGGAAATAATCTCACGGAGTTCAGTGAGGCTGCTTGGTAAATGTATACAGGATTGCAGCCAAAGCTAACTTGCTGATAAATAAAAACATTTTAAGCTGCAAAAATATTTAGTGCAGCAGAAGAAAGTGTTTTTGAATTTTTATTTCTAAATTCAATAGACTCCATCTTTTGCAGATTTAATAGGACTGTATGTTTTGATTTGCAAACTTAATGAACTGCATTGTTAAAGATAACATCCAACAAGCTAAAAAAAAAAACATCTACACATCCAGGATTATATCTGTTCTTCATATGTTAATATTAGGAAGCCTAATCAGTTGATCGGCCTTCATAGAAGGAAAAGAACAAAATATATACCTCTATTTCTCCCTATCATCAGCGGAGATCACTGATTTTTTTAAAAAAAAAATAATTGCTGCATTAACAAGGTTCTGCATGAGCCTTTTAGCAGTTTTTACTGCATTAATTATTTTTTTTAAAAAAAAAAAATTTGCACAAAAGCTTCCAAAACAATACAAGGCGATTAAAATGGAGTAAGAGACGAGATCTGCTACCAGCACTTTTATTTTATGCACACGCTGAAACCTGCACGCAGGCATGAAAATAATTAATCCCATTTTGGATTTAGCTAAAATGCACCTGGGATTCTATGTTGCAGGGATGTGTAGCCTTTCGGTAGCTAGGAATGATGTATTTTAATTAGTTTTTTTTTTTTAATGAGGTCAAAAGCAGTGTAGTGACAAAAATGAAACCACAAAACATATACAAAATAATGTTTTTCTTCCTGCCAGGGCTAAGGTTGTTTTTAAAACTTTCCTAGGTGCAAATGGGACCCACACACCCTTCCTGCAGCTACACCCATAATCCTGATCCAGGATTATCATCTGTGCTACCTATTCATTTTAAATTGCCAGAGCAAACCACATAATAATGGTACATCTAATTTGGCTCTAAGGAAGAGTTTCATGGAATTATCTCCAAAGTCTGCCCATTACGCACTGAGTAATTTGGTCAAAGAAAGATTCTGTTTATTTAAATGGAAACTTACGGCTGTTTTTTACCTAGCAAACCAGTATTGCATCTTCCTCTTTTTCCTCTGGGATCCTTGGTGCTCTCTGTACTTCGTTGTTTTCTTGCAGATGTTTCATTACCCAACTAGGCAACATCATCAGTGCTAGAAAGGAGTCTCTATTTCTATACAGATAGTCTTCGACTTACAACCACAATTGAGTTCAAAATTTCTGTTGTTAAGTGAGACATTTGTTAAGTGAGCTTTGTCCTCGTTTTACAACCTTTCCTGCCACCATTGTGAATCACTGCCCTTGTTAAACTTTTGATAGATGGGCCAGTGGGTAGGTATGTATGTTTTATTAAAAAATATTATTTTTGCTGGATTAAATGAATACATGATAATCTGTAATAATATGTACCTGTGGGGTATAAATTATCTTCTATCAATAATTTTACATGCTAAGAACACCTCATATTCAACTCCCGCACAAAGGCAGGAAATTATTTTATTTTTTAATACCATGCTGATATTTTGAGTATTTTTTTTTTTTTTGGTTTACATTTATATCCCACCCTTCTCCGAAGATTCAGGGCGGCTTACAGTGTATAAGGCAATAGTCTTCATTCTATTTGTATATTTTTTACAAAGTCAATTTATTGCCCCCCCAACAATCTGGGTCCTCATTTTACCTACCTTATAAAGGATGGAAGGCTGAGTCAACCTTGAGCCGGGCTTGAACCTGCAGTAATTGCAGGCTACTGTGTTTTAATAACAGGCTCTTAACAGCCTGAGCTATCCCGGCTAATGTAAAGTCACTCAGATTCAATTTATTTATTTTATTTATTTATTTATTTATTTGATTTTTATACCGCCCTTCTCCCGAAGGACTCAGGGCAGTGTACAGGCAAGATAAAACCAACAATACAAATATACAAGTTAAAATACCATTTAAAAAACTTATTTAAAATTAGCCTGAAGTTAAAAATTACCGTCAATTAAAACCCCATTTAAAATTAATAAAATTTCACTTTTAAAAATCCAATTTAAGCCAGCCCCGCGCGAATAAAAAGATGTGTCTTCAGTTCGCGACGGAATGTCCGAAGGTCAGGTATTTGACGTAAACCCGGGGGAAGCTCGTTCCAGAGTGTGGGAGCCCCCACAGAGAAGGCCCTTCCCCTGGGGGCCGCCAGCCGACATTGTTTGGCGGACGGCACCCTGAGAAGTCCCTCTCTATGGGAGCGTACGGGTCGGTGGGAGGCATGTGGTAACAGCAGGCGGTCCCGTAAATTCTACCAAGTTTATCGCCACCGATCCTGGTTATTATTATAGAAATTCAAAGCTGATTTTAAGAATTGGAAAAGTAAGAAAGATGGCATCCATAACAGTAAAATTGAAGCCCCACCATCTTTTATGTGTGATAAATATTAAGATGGAGTAAGTTTTGGGCACACTGGAATCTTGACATTTTTGATCAGCCTTCTGGATGCCCCTGGTTGAAGGGAAGAATTATTTAATGCCTTTTTAAGTTTATCTTAGAAGAAGAGCCAAGGTGGCGCAGTGGTTAGAGTGCAGTACTGCAGGCTACTTCAGCTGACTGCTAGCTGCAGTTCGGCAGTTCAAATCTCACTAGCTCAAGGTTGACTCAGCCTTCCATCCTAGGTAAAATGAGGACCCAGATTGTTGGGGGCAATAGGCTGACTCTGTAAACTGCTTAGAGAGGGCTGTAAAGCACTATGAAGCTGTATATAAGTCTAAGTGCTATTGTTATTGCTATCTTCCAGTGATAAATTCAATTCTGGCATACCTGGAAGCTTGCGAGAGTATCTCATCTATTCAACTCAACCTCTACTTAGCTTCAAAAATGTAAAAGAATAATCATAGACTCTCAAACTGATGCTCAACTCCAACTCTTTTGTTTCCTGTTCCATAGACTTACATTTTAAACATTATTCTAATTTGGCATGGTCAGCTCTAAGAGGCGGCCTCCAAACCCATGGATGAATCATCTTTGTTTTCCATAAGACCTGAAGAGTAACTGCAGTCCACGTTTCAATTGAAATTTTAAGTCACTTGTTCTCTTTCAACCCAGCTTGCCTGTCAGGCTGAGAGTAAAATGAGGAAACACCATTTTATGTACAGGTAGTTTTTGACCTACGACTACAATTGAGCCCAATGTTTTTATTGCTAAGTGAGACATTTGTTAAGTGAGTTTTATCTCATTTTACAGCCTTTCTTGCCATGTTTGTTAAGTGAATCACTGCAGTTGTTAAGTTAGTAACATGATTGGTTAAGTGAATCTGGTTTCCAATTGACTTTGCTGGTCAGAAGATCGCAAAAGGTGATCACATGACCTCGGGATGCTGCAATCATCATAAATATGAGTTAGTTGGCAGGTGTCTAAATTTTGATCACGTGACTATAGGGATGCCGCAACGATTGTCTGAAAAATGATCATGACACTTTAGTTCAGTGCTGTTGTAACTTCAAACGGTCACTAAAGAAACTGTTGTAAGTTGAGGACTACTTTTTTTTTTTTTTACATTTATATCCCGCCCTTCTCCGAAGACTCAGGGCGGCTTACATTGTGTAAGGATTGTATACTTGTATATGGATGTATAACTAACTAGGCCAGTAATGAAATCCATTTTTTTTAACTACCAGTTCTGTGGGCGTGGCCTGGTGGGCATGGTGTGGCTTGGTGGGCGTGGCTTAGTGGGCCTGGCAGGGGAAGGATACTGCAAAATCTCCATTCCCACCCTACTCCAGGGGAAAGATACTGCAAAATCCCCATTCCCTCCCCATTCCTGAGGAAAGGATATTGCAAAACCTCCATTCCCACCCCACTCTGGGACCAGCCAGAGGTGGTATTTGCCGGCTCTCCGAACTACTCAAAATTTCCCCTGCCGGTTCTCCAGAACCTGTCAGAACCTGCTGGATTTCACCCCTGAATAGGCCTTATTCAAGGTGAAATGTTATCCTCTTCAAAGGCAAGATCTCCTGAGAAATACTGGTTCAGCAATAGAAATTAGAATGACAGTTGGTTCGTTTTATACCCACTTTTTAAGAGTTTCAGGATGGTTTGCATGGGGCCCTCACTTTCCCCTTATCCTCAGGTTCTGGTCAGATCCTCAAATCTCCCATTCAGTTTCCATCAATTTGTATGCCCTCAATCCTAGCACAGCACCTTTTCCACCATAGTGTGTCATAGGACTTCTAAGACATAGTGAACTTACAATATGGCGCCAATCCAAGAAAGCACAAGACAGATCCTTATTGGCTGTATTAGTCCCCATGTCTTATTAACATCAGTCCTCTTAATATCTCGACAGAGAGTTTTGATGGGGTTTTTTCTTCTTTCTAAATCAGAGATGGGGAAGTTAAGCGGTCTTATTTGCAGAGACATTTTACAAATTGACTCACCAGACAATAGTACATATGGCTGTGTATTAATTTTTTAAAACCTTCAAAAATGTTTTCCTAATGCACGTATTTGTCACATAATAGGCAACTAAGTGCATCCAGCTTCAGTCTAATGGAAGGAATTGTGTAAACATTATTACAAAGAAAGCTGTTCCCTGGAATTCCACTGGGCTAACACCTTCTGTCAAAAGTTTCTAATCAGAAAATGCAGAAATTCATTTCAAAATTAAAAATATGTTGTGCCACAAACATGTATGCACACACAGGTTTTATTTTTCTGTTTCAGAAGACTGTGATTACAATGCATTCCCAAACCTCAGTCTGTACAGAAGTGATAGACTGGCCAGAAATTATGAGAAAGTAATAAGAATTGTAATAGTACATATCTGGAAATTGGAGAAATAGGGGCTATGAGGCATGAATGTCTAAAAAAACATGTCAAATCTCTACTTAACTATATAGTTTGTTAAATATCACCTGCCTACCACATACCACTGTTGTGAGGACTGAAGGAGAACCATGTACTCAGTCGGAAGTTACAACTGGTCCAGAATGCAGAGGTTAATTCGGTATTGGGCGCCCCTAGGTTTGCGCATGTTACATCCCAGTTGTGCATCTGACTTCCACTTTACTTCCAGGTGCAATTCAAGGTGCTGATCATTACCTTGAAAGCCCTACCCTGGCACCCGACAGGGCTATTTGCAGAACTGCCTTTCCTTGAGGATAGCTGCCGATCCCACCAGATTGGATAGGGTGGATACACTCAAGTTCCTTCCCTGAAATACTGCCTATTGCCCATGATTGCCCCTAACTGACAGAATATCCTTCTTCTGGCCATTCCATGAGGCTGTCGTGTCCTGCTCACTCAAAGGCACACGTAACAGTGTTTTAGTGGATTTATTAATATTCCCCCAACAATTCCCTTCACCAAAACCCCAGAACTGTCCCAATTAAGCCCAGCCAAAAGCAGACCATGGCTAGTCCACACAGCAACAGCCAAGGAGTTCACTTGAAAGTTTCCCAAATGAGATCAATTAAGTACATATACAAGAGGGTTCACAAGGCATGGTGTCAATCAAAGCAGATAAATTTGAAATAAGATTTTGGAATTAATTTTAAAGAATCCTTTCCCTTGGAAAAGGCTTTCATTTTGTTCTGATTTGACTTTTTTAAAACAAAAATACGATTTTTTAAAAAATTGGAACTATCAGTGTCTAAAGACATCATGGGGTACTCACTGAAAAAATGAGAAACCTCATTTTGCAAAGGGAAGGCGGCAAAGTAAAAAAATAAATAAACAGAAAGAGCTCTGAGGCCGATTCTCCTATTGGATCGGCATCAAAAATATTGGTTCCCCACATTTTAAATGGAGTTACTGAAATGATAATATTTTGAATCACACAAATACTAGCTTGAACTCACCTCTCCTTTGTCAACTACCCCAAAACTTAAGTCTTATGTCAGGAAATGTTAGATTCAAACAATTGTTAAATCAAGGAGAGAAGCAACTTAGAACTAAGGAGAAATTTCCTCACAGAACAATTAATCAGTAGAACTACTTGCCTCCAGAAGTTGTAAATACTCCAACAGTGGAAATTTTTAAGGAGATGTTGGATAACCATTTGTCTGAAGTGGTGTAAGGTTTCCTGCCTGGGCATGGGGTTGGACTAGTAGACCTCCAAGGTCCCTTCCAACTCTGTTATTATTGTTATTATTAAATATTGCAGTGCACATTAACGATTAGTGCTGAAGGGTAGCTGTGGGATAGCCCAATTAAATTTCTACACATTTGTGATGTATTTTAGTCATTCTGACTGATGAGAAGAATATAGAAAGGAGAAAAGCTAGCTGACTATATATTACTTGCCAACCTGCCTCTTTCAAAAATCAGACACTGAAATTATATTAAAACTTGCTTCAAATGTCATGGTGATGTCACTGATACCCCAAGAATAAATTGCAAATGGGAGGTGAGAGTAAAGAAAGGGTTTTAACAGAATAGCAGAGTTGGAAGGCACCTTGTAGTCATCTAGCCCAACCCCCTGCCTAAGCAGGAGACCCTACATCATTTCTGACAGATGGCAGTCCAGTCTTTTCTTGAAAACTTCCAGTGGTGAAGCTCTCAGAACTTCTGAAGGCAAACTTGGTTGATTGTTCTCACTGTGAGAAAATTTCTCCTGTTATCTAAGTTGAATCTCTCCTTGGTCAGTTTCCATCCATTATTCCTTGTCTGGCCTTCGGGTCCTTTGGAAAATAGCTTGACCCCCTCCTCTCTGTGACAGCCCTTCAAATATTGAAACATTGCTATGTTTTCTCACATAAAGCACTGTAAAGCAGTATATAAGTCTACATGCTATTGTTGTAAGAAATGCTACTGGTATTTTGTACTGAAAGAACTAATGGGTGGAAGACAGAAACCAAATTCAAATTTATATAAGAATGCCAAGAAATAGCAGCAGCAGCCTGAACTGAGAAATACTTAGCTTAGTAATATTTATTTGTGAAAAAAATCTTAGAGCACGAACTGAATGACACATACAATAGCTACTATCTAAGACAATGCAGTTTGAAGGTGGATTAACAGAAATATGTTTCTAAATCAAGGCAATTGTAGTTCTGTTTTCTTCTACGATAGAAATAGAAATCTTTGGGGCGCCACCTTTCAAGTAGGGCTTGAGAACAGAAATACATTATTAAGAATCTGGATATGTTTTACTTGCAGTGTCCTCTATAACTAATGGAAGAATAGAACAATTTGATTTGATTTGATTATCCTGAAATGAATGGCATATAGTAATCATCCTAAATCTAGAAAGAAAGATTTCATTTGAAAGGGGAAAAATCCTTATAATATACCGGTAGGTAGCTCTCATTTAGTGACTGCCTAGTTCATTCAGTGACAACAGTGACGAAAAAGTAACAATCCTCACATTTATGACCTTCACAGGTCTACAAAGCAAACAAAAGCTGACCATTGCAAGCTGTTGTGGTTTCATTTAGTAACTGCTTCACTTAATAATTAATTTGCCAGTCCCAATTGTGATCGCTAAACTAAAGGACTATTGGTATTATGATTTTATGATATGTTTTATAAAAAATATTTGTATATAAGTAAGATCTTTGTTTTGCTGGAGCTCAGTTTATTGTTTTCTGGAATGGCTTCTCCTCCATTTCCTTACTTTTATCTCTGCAATTTTGGCCACCCTGCACCACCAAAGCCGATGAGAAAAAAAAAATATGGCAGCAACTCTCTTATGAATTTCAGCCATAGTGCCTGTCTAAGCTTGCATTTGCAACATCCTGTTTACGGTTGCGCTTGGATGGCAGGAGGAACAGATGCTATAAAAGCTCATAAAGCAAATAAATATAAATAAACAAGATTATGTCACAGCAAATGAAATGATTCTAAGTGTGCATGGAATATGTAATGTGGGAAAAACAGAAGAAAAGCTAAAAGCGGCAGGTCCTTAACACTCAGCGCAATGGCCCAGCAGAAAGCAAAAAAGATTATTTATTTAGCGTATGGCATCTACAGAGGTCATGCAATCACTGATGTACAAATTTAAATAAAGCATAAGCCATAATAAAATCACCATAACATAGAGAAATAGAATTGCAGTGGGATATATGTTATAATTTGATATCTCAGGAAGATAAAACCATCTAACTCAGGGGTGTCAAACTAGCAGCCCACGGGTTGGATGTGTTACGTGCAGGCCACGCCCACCTCAGCTCCGCAAATGGGAAAACATTGCTAAACGTCACGTGACAGCAACGTGACGTGACACCCGTGACCTAACTGCTTCTGGTGTGGCTGCGCTGAGATCATCCCAGGTGCCTTGAAATTTCTTCAGGAATCATTCTTGAACTATATGTGTTATGAAATATAGTCTACCTCCACAATGGTATATTCGGGCAAAGTGGCCTCTGGTGGCTCAGACTGCTAAGACAGTCTGTTATTAACACAGCTGCTTGCAATTACTGCAAGTTCAAGTCCCACCAGGCCCAAGGTTGACTCAGCCTTCCATCCTTTATAAGGTAGGTAAAATGAGGACCCAGATTGTTGGGGGCAATAAGTTGACTTTGTATATAATATACAAACTGATGAAGACTATTGCTTAACATAGTGTAAGTCGCCCTGAGTCTTCAGAGAAGGACGGGATATAAATTCAAATATTAAAAAAGAAGTTCTGTTTTAACAGAGAGGATAAAAGTTTATACACATAGCGACCGAACTGGATATTGCATCCCTCATCAGTCAAAAACTATAGAGGCAGCAATTAGACTACAACAGTTCTTTTAAGAATTCACTGACAAAAGATATTGGACCCCAGATCCCAATCTTGCAACTAAACATAGACGACTTAAGTAGAAATAAAAAGGGGGTGATAAAAGTGCATCTTTCCCATTGCTCCATCCTCACAGGACATCTGTGTCTCTGCTGAAGCTTCATCATCAACTGCAATATAATAACAGTTACAACAGAAGCATCAGTTCCTATGGTTTTGCCTTCTTGCCAGTGGTGGGATTCAGCCAGTTCGCACCACTTCGGGAGAACCGGCTGTTAACTTTCTGAGCAGTTTGGTAAACTGGTTGTTGGAAGAAATCATTAGGGCAGAGAACCGGTTGTTAAATTACTTGAATCCCACCACTGCTTCTTGCTGTACTTACTTGTTATTCTTCCCTTGAGTATAGAGCATTTGTTTGTTTGTTTTTGTTTGTTTTTTAATTTCTAATACAACTTTTCCCATAAGGAGCTTCATTTGGCTTTCTTGCACAGAATTTGCAGACTTGCTGGTGTCCAGGTAAAGTTCTAGGTATGTCCAAAGTAGCAGAGTCTTTCTGGATAAAGGACATTACAAGAGAAAGCCCACAGGAACCTCAGACAGCTGCTCCTCACAAGGGATAGAAGTCTTAGTCTTCTCATGAGTAGAGAGGCTGGGAGTGACAGGAGAACAGCTGGCTTATTCTACCTATACTGGCTTTTAAATCCCCACTTTCTTACTAGCTTGGGGATATAATCAATCTACAGTTGAAAAGAGGTCTTTGAAAACAGCGGGACAAAAAACATTTCCCAGTGAGTCAGCCATCCTTCCAAATTACAGAAAGTAAAACAAAGTGGAGCATTACGCTTTCCGAAGACTTCAAAACAACAGCAAGAAGCTTAATCAAGCTTTTGATTAAGAAACTTATAAAAGGATAAAAGGGCCAGTATTAATTTGAAGAGAAAGATTTTGCCCCCCCCCCACACACACACACACAAAAGTGCTTTTGACGTTGCATGGAAAATTAACAGACCAGACTTTCCCTGGGAATGTTAACTGTCAGATATCAACCAAAAAATATAACTGGTGGAAGTTACATAATAAGATAGTAAGTGTAATATGAGATGGACCGTGTCATTAAAACTATGGAAAAATAGAAAGGACTAAAGCCTTAAGGGCATAAAGAAAGTGACTACATCTTACTTTTACATTATAAACTTTAAACAAAAAGTGTCCACCAGAAAAGCTTTAAAGAAGGTGGGAAGAAGAGGTCCATTAAAGCAACTGAAAGAGAAGGGAATTACTCAAGAAATATTACAAAACTTGTTTGAAGCAATCTGCATCTGTCAAATCTCTTAAAAGTGAGCTGGTTGTGTTTGAAGAGAGAATGGAAAATAATTGGACAATTTAGAGCTGCTAGATGCAAGGAGACACAAAAATGATGCAAAAGAATACACTTATTTTTAAGTATTTTTCAGGATCTTTTTCAAGAATGCTTTGGATATCTAAGAATTTGGCTTTGTTCACAAAGTGGCAATATCGCCAAAGAACTTTTCAGACCACAATCCAATGAATTTAGTACTTAAAAGAAAAACCAGTTTCTTCGGATTCCCACCCCCCAAGTATATCTAATGCCAGAGGAACCACATTGTATGCATAAAGTGCCACGTTCGGCTCCAAGTATTTCTAGTTTAAAGGCCAGGAAACACATAATGGGAAAGATCTTTGCCAGATAATATAGAAATGTGCCTTTCAGATAGTATTACTCTACATCTGCTGGAGTTTTTTCTGTGCAGGTCATTCTGTGGGGTATGTGACTTTAGAAAGCATAGAAATTAAGAATAGGTAAGGACAATTTACTACAAAACCACTAAGAGAAAGTATCGATAATCCAATCTTTATTATACAGGCAGGTCATTTCAACTGCTCAGGGCCAGCCTATCTAAGCATCCGGCCTCAGTAACCAGATGTTATTTCAGTGTTTTTAAAGTGGCTCTCCTATTCCTGTATTTCCTTCCTGTCTGGTGGCCGCCCAAAGTCAACTAAAAATAGGCAGTTCTCACCTCCTGTTCTGGCAGCTGAGATTAAAACTCAAATATTTAACCATGAACAGAGAAAAATGTGATCCTTGCTTCATTTACTGGTCATAACACAAAGAGGGTTTCAGTTGCATTCCAGCTCTTTTTACACAAGGCAAAAATATTGCTGTGGTTCGCTCGAAATGGATGACAGTGATTATTCAGAAATGAGAATGGGTTTTCTCCCCCCAGTAGAATCTATTACTAGAGATTTTCTTTTCTTATCTTGGCATTTTAGTACTGTGATATTACTACAAAAAGAGAGAGAGAGAGAGAGAGAGAGAGAGAGAGAGAGAGAGAGAGAGAGAGAGAGAGAGAGAGATATGGAAATTCACATCCTGAACACACATTTTGAGCCATTAGTTTCATTGGTTTCATCTTGCAGGTTAAAGCCCCAAAACGGATGGTAAGAGAAATACTATTATTCATACAAATACAACTACTCAGGTAACCCTGAGGGCACAGATAAACCTGCTAGTGGCCTCAATGACTCTCAGGAAGAGTGCTAATGACCAGATGACTGCATGGAACGTAATTCCTTCCATCCTCTATCATTCAGTCAGAACTGAAGAAGCTTCATGGATGAGAGCGGAAATGTCTTCAAGGAAAAACAAAGTTCAGTTGCCTTTTGAAAAAGCACCTTTGGGATAGAAATCCAATGGTGCTGTAAGAGTCTAGGAAAAGACAGGTTACAAATGTCTGAATGTGGAATCACATCAACTGGACTTATTTTTGTTAGTTTGAGATGTTTCGCCACTCATCCAAACAGAACCTTTGGATGGGAAGCTCTTCATCAGTCAGAACAAGCTACCGTATTTCTCAGTGTATAAGATGTACCTTCCCCCCCCCACAAAAGGGGGTGAAAAATTAGGTGTGTCTTATACACTGAATGTAGCCCCGCCCACCCAGTGGCCCCCACCCTTTGGCCCCTGCTTCCCAGCAATTTACCTCGTTGTAGCAAGCAGCAAGAAGAAACAGCCCATTTCAGCTTCAGCACAGCCTAATTAGCACAAGTTGATTGGATCGGCCTTCTGACTCTGCGCTGTTTTGCTCTCAGCTGTTTTGCGGGGGTCTCCGCTGATTGCTGCAAGGAGGTAAATTGCTGGGAGCAGATTTTTTTTTCCTTGTGCTAATCAAGCTATGCTGAAAACAAAAATGAAAGTAAAGCAGGCTGTTGTTTGCTGTATCGAGGCAAAATTGCTGGGAGGCAGAAGCAGATTTCTTTTTGTTGTTGTCCTCACCAAAAAAGATAGGTGTGTCTTATAGTCCAAAGCATCTTATACTCCCAAAAATATGGTAGTTAGGCAAAGGCCATGGGAATGTAAACTCCTCCTGCACCAACCTCAGGGGTTTTCTCCCCAAAGAGTGTTGCAATATATCGATGAAGATTCTCAGTCGCTTATTTTTATTAGTTTGAGATGTTTTGCCACTCATCTAATGACTCTGCCCTACCTAATTTGTTCTGACGGATGAAGCTGCTTGAATGAGTGGCAAAACATCTCAAACTAACAAAAACAAGTCCAGTTGCCATAATTCAACCATATTGCAACAATATCTAGATCAGGGGTCTCCAACCTTGGTCCCTTTAAGACTTGTGGACTTCAAAGCTGGCTGAGGAACTCTAGGAGTTGAAGTCCACAAGTCTTAAAGGGACCAAGGTTGGAGACCCCTGATCTAGGTGACTGAGAATCCTCATCAGGTTACAATGTTATTCTTGCATCTAACGATGCCTTTTTTTCTACTGCTACCCATTGTACCACTAAAACATGTGCATTCTCAGCATAATAGAAGAAAAGCCATATGCATTTTTGTTCTGTCTTCCACCTGTATAGGCTTCAGAAGGCATAGGGTAGGTATCCAACATATGATCTGCTGTTTTAAAGGGAGTCCAAGCAATTAAGACAAAGTATGCTGACAGGGGGACATGGTGACTCAGTGGCTAAGATGCTGAACTAATCGATTGAAAGATCGGCAGTTCAGCGGTTCGAATCCCTAGTGCCACATAACGGGGTGAGCTCCCGCTACTTGTCCCAGCTTCTGCCAACCTAGAAGTTCAAAAGCACGTAAAAAATGCAAGTAGAAAAATAGGGACCACCTTTGGTGGGAAGGTAACAGCGTTCCGTGCGCCTTTGGTGTTTAGTCATGCCGGCCACATGACCACAGAGACGTCTTTGGACAGCGCTAGCTCCTCAGCTTTGAAACGGAGACGAGCACCACCCCCTAGAGTCGGGAATGACTAGCACATATGTGCAAGGGGAACCTTTACCGTTTTCTGTTCACAGGGGGAGTACATTCTGCTTCTTCTTTACATACAAATCACCCAACTACTCAAAATCCATCTGAAGATCCCTAAAAGAACATTGATGTGAAATGGCTAACTTCCCCCCAAAAATGTATTAAATTTCGTACATATGCTCATCTTAGGGACAGAAAAGTACCATCAACTTTCGAAGTAAATTGGTGGAAAATATTATATTTGCTTACCTGTGAAACCCTATAGGCCTGCAATCTAAAATTTCTCATTTTAACATGTTGGTTGAACAGTGTTTTTATATTAAAAGCCTTAAGTTCTTTTGTACTACAACATTAATTTTAAACAAAACAATAAGAATAAGGGTTGGCTGAGCTACTATATTTCAGAAAAAGGTGCCTGACATGTCACACCTACTGAGAAACAGAGTCCATATTTTGTATTTAGTATTCCTGGGTATATAGAGCTTGTAAAAAGCAATATATTGATGTAAAAAGTTTTGTGGATGCACGTAATTTTTATGTCAGCTTCAACAAAGAAGCATGAACTTACCCAAAAAGTAGTAACCAACAAACCTTTGCCAAATAATATGCAAATGTTCTAGGTAGAAAAACCCACTGATAAATCCATCAATCTCTCTACTTACTTAAGAATTTTCCCACATTATAAATAATCCAGAACGCTACTTCAAGTACTTCAAGGATATGACTTTTTTTCTGAAAGCTAAAATGAAACATCTACTTGACTTTCAGATTTGATTTTTTTAAAAAACACCTATGTTCATAATAAGTCTTGAGGTTCAAGAGAAACTTGGTGACATTTCTTATCTACCACCTCCTCATTTTCACCTCTACTGAAATAAATATTTAACAAACTAGCTATTTCCATATTCAGTACCCAAGTTAAGCTATATCAATGGTTTAGTTTTGTTGACTTTCCTGATTTATAATACCCCATTATCACAAATTGGATTAACAAACTAGATCTTTATTAATAAAACAACTGAAGATATAATTTTTAGACTCAATGTGGAAAGCCAAATTATTATTAGAAAAAATCCTTCTTTTTTGAAAGTACTAAGATTCAAAGAAATAATTTCAAAAGTAACATAATCTTCAGTTTAAGGTGTACCAAATAAATATTCTGTCAATTAGAGACGAGCAAGTAAAAAGTTTTACATTAAGCTTAGAGCAATTTCAGATAAAGAGCTAGTGTGGTGGAGTGAATCCAACTAATAAATGATTAGAGTAGCAAAACATATTTTTATTGCTAGATAGCAAACCACTTGAGAAATATTTCAAGAGCGTATTTTCTTCTGTGTGTCTTTCTTCTACAATCTTATTAACTTTCAAGAAAGAAACTCTTGACATGCAATATTGAGCAATATTCTTATAGTAAACTTTGGGGAACAGTGATATAAGCAAATAAAGGTTTTTTTCTTCATAGTGTGATTTGATAAAATATGTCTATTTAAAAAAAAACAAGGAAAGAAATCTAAAAAAGAAATTGTAACAAAGCGCTATCAAGAGATATAGTCCCTTTAAAAACTGATAAAAATAAAATCAACCTTTTGCATAATGATACAGTTCAGGCTAAGGATCATTTACTTATTTTTTTAAAATCTTCTATTTTTAGAAAGGCCCTGATGTGATAAATTACCTAATCTAGAAATAGCATTGCAGAAAATGTTTTTTTTTCTGATTTATGTATAAACAGAAAAAGCATAACTAATTAAAACCTGATTTCTCCAAATGTAAGCAAAATGCATCTTGCTAAATGTGAAACTAAAATAGTTTCAAAGGTTGAAACTTTTTCAGAGAGAAACTTTTTCAAACAGCCGCTGAGGAATGTATCAAATAAATCAGCGGAAGAATTTTCTTGGGAAGTTCCAGGTTGGGCACTGGTTACCATTTAGATATAGACCACTGTCTGTCAACCTTGGCAACTTTAAACTATGTGGACTTCAACTTCCTGAATTCCCCAGACAGCATGCTGTGAGTTGACGTCTAGACTTAAAGCTGTCAGGGTTTAGGAATACTGCAGTAAGCAAAGGTCTGCCTTCACATTCAAAGCAGCAGTAGATTAACAATCTCCAGATATTTAACCCTTAATTTATCTTTTCAAAAGATGCCCAGGTGGTGACTTAATAGATTATTAAAGACTTATTAAATATCAGCATGTTGATTGTGGACATGATTTTTTTTTATTTACATTTATATCCCGCCCTTCTCCGAAGACTCAGGGCGGCTTACAGCGTGTAAGGCAATAGTCTCATTCTATTTGTATATTTACAAAGTCAACTTATTGCCCCCCCAACAATCTGGGTCCTCATTTTACCTACCTTATAAAGGATGGAAGGCTGAGTCAACCTTGGGCCTGGTGGGGCTTGAACCTGCAGTAATTGCAGGCTACTGTGTTTTAATAACAGGCTCCTTACAGCCTGAGCCACCACGGCCCTTTTTGAATGCACTTTCACACACAACATTTAATCATCCAGGCTGTCTATGGGTGAAGGAGTGATAGAAATAGGAGGTGGAGTGAAAAGAGGGAACAGCCTAGAGCAGTGATGGCTAACCTTTTCCGGACCGAGTGCCCAAGGCATGCATGTGCAAACAAAAATGCGTGCGTGTGCCCAAACCCCCAAAATGCAATGCGTGCACAGCCCTTATGCAGGTGCCCCGCACCCCCGTGCAGACCTGAAGACCAGCTGGCCGGCGGGAGGCGCACACGCATGCGCAGCAGAGCTGAACTGGGATGATGGCTCTTGTGCCATCAAAGTGGTCGCTGCGTGCCACTTCTGGCACACCAGTTCACCATAGGTTCACCATCACAGGCTTAGAGTCCCTACATAGCTACAAGTGAACAAGTCCAATCCTCCTTGAATGGTGTACCCTTGTCTAACTCTAAGCAGTTGAGAAGATTCTTCTGCGTAGTCTATAGTGATAAATCAATTTAATCGAATCTTACATGTGGACCAGTTCTTTCTCTGCCTAATATTTTCAGAGACTTGTATGAATATTCTCAAGAAGAGATACATTCCATGGGTTTCTTCTACCCACACTCTGGGACCTGTGAAAATTTGATGAGTCATCTGCTCACCTTAGACAATTGAGCAATGTGGACATTAACGTCCATTTGTAGCTTTGGAATCATCTGTCTCAGCCTTGTCAAACTCAACCTGTACACTACAGTATGTTAAGTCAAGCACAACTCCTTCAACAATATAGAAGTTGTTTATCCTTATCTTCTCCTGGATCGTTTTTTCATGTTTCAAATGTACTGTGGAGACTTGGGAGTTCCAAGTACCTTCCCATCTCACTACTTAGCAGGTACAACCTTGCTCAGCTATTTTGAGGATTAGCTAAAGTCAGTTTAATGCTGTCATCTGCTAAATTCAGTTCCCCACTTGCTGATGATTACTAATTTGTGATTTTGGATAAAATGTAGGGATGACCTTAACTCATACATGCTGCTTTGATTTTCTAAGAAAAAAGGTACAGTATAAATTTGATAAATAACATGCCAATAAACTCAATGCCTAACAGCTAGTCTCTATTCCTTCTAGTTTTAATTTTAAATAAGAAAGCCTTAGAAACAAGTCCTTCTTGAATGCTTCAAAATTGAGGCACCTTGATCTAGGGCTTTGCTACAAAAGCTGATCTCTATTAGCCATTCAGCAAAGATGATGAAGCTTAGAGGATTTAGGGGAACTTAAAACTTCATAAAAATCGTACGATTACCAAATACTCCCAAGGTAAACTGTTGCATATGAGCTATGCCAAAGTATTTTAAGAAAACACAATATTTAAAAAAAGCACCATGACAATGAGATGCAATTATAGAGACATCAAAAACTTATCACCACATACAATCAAAGGATATATGCAAAAAACTACAGTATTTTATTAGTGAACAAATTGTATTTTTTTTTAAAAAACTTATATCATTTAGAAGAACATAAAATCAAAAAATACTTTTTTTCTTTTCTATTCTATTTCAGGCTAACTCTGAGAATTCAAAAACTTTCCACATTAATATTGCCTGAAAAAGGATTTGAATCCTTAAGGCTTCCACACGGAGCATAGAGCATACTGACTGTTGCATCTCAGTCTCTTGATACACAGACTCACTCATTGTTTTAATTCTAATATTTTCTTCGATTTCCCATCTGGTTCAGAAGATGGTTGCCTTGTTTAGAAGAAGATGATTCAGCCACCGGTCCCAGATGTCTCGAGAAGAAGAAAAGTTCATTGGAACAAGAGACGGATCTTAGCTCCAAATTGACAGGTGCCATTCTAGCCTCACATTCTTGTTCTAAAAATATATGCTCACAGTAAGGCCTCTCTCCTAGTAAATATATTGTATAAAGACTATTTTTGACAAAATCCGCTCCTAGGATACTATCGAAAGATCAAAAGGAAAAACAAACTTGGCGTGAAAAACTTGAAAGCAAAAGCCAACTGTTAGCAAAGGCTGAATATCTTCCAGTTGGCTTCAAAGGCAGTTCTTCTTTCCATTAGATATCCATTATTATGTACTTAGTTGTAATAAAAAGCACTTATCATCTGTGGGATCAGGAAAGAAAAGCTAAAGTGATCTAAGTTTCTCTAGTTATTAAAAAAAAACAAAATTGCCTCTTTTTCCCCGAAGACAATCCAATCTTGAATGATCTAATATCTATTTGTCAGAGCAACAAAACTCGGGTCTCTTCAATTAGACTGAGTGAAAAGACTGAAGCTCAATGCGCAGGAGGTGTGGCTAAACAGTTTGAAAATATCTACACTCAGTCTCTAACAAATGGATGAGAGATCACCCATGAATGAATGGATTGTCCGAACAACACATTGGAAAAAATTTACATGGTGTAGCGAAAGGGAATGAGAAAAAAACCCCAAACCCCTACATTCGGAATTTCGAGTAATGAAATAAAACTGGAATGACACTATGGTTAAGCAAAAAGAAATCTGCTATGGGGCTGACATACTGTGTTAACCAGAGTTCAGTTTATTTCTTAACATATTACATTAGCATAACTATTGCAATTTTTTAAGCCAAGGTTAATGGCAAACTTCTACAACAAGAATATTCAGCAGATATGTGGATTTCAACTCCGAGTAATATGGTGGTCTAGTGATGAAGACACTCGCTTCCCACTCAGAAGGTTGAGAGTTCAATGCTAGGTAGCGGCAGATATTTCACTCCTGGGTGCAAAGAAAAAAAAATCTGTTGTGAACTCCGGATGGCATTAGAAGGGGCATCGGCCAGTAAATGCTCAGCTCCATCCAGTTGCCCTGACTCTAACCCGAATTAAGGGATGAGAGGTTCAAAAAAGAGAGTGTGGATTTCAATTCCAGAACTCTCCAATCAGACTCAATTTACTGATTTTATTAAAGACAAAGATAAAGGTTTCCCCGTCCAGTCGTCTACAACTCTAGGATTGTCTTCCGGATGCAATTCAAGGTGTTGGTTATCACTTTTAAAGCGCTCCATGGCACAGGACCGGGTTATTTATGGGACCGCCTACTGCCACCAATAGCCTCCCATCGGCCTGTGCGCTTCCATAGGGAGGGCCTCCTCAGGGTGCCGTCAGTCAAACAATGCCGACTGGTGACCCCCAGGGGGAGGGCCTTCTCTGTGGGGGCTCCTGCCCTTTGGAATGAACTGCCTCCAGGGTTGCGTCAACTCCCCGACCTCCGGACTTTTAAACGCGAGCTCAAGACTTTGTTATTCCATCGCGCGGGGCTAGCCTAACGAAATTTTAATGGGAGCTTTTATGATGGTTTTTTACCCTAGTTTTAATTTTTGGCCAAATTTTAGAATTAGTTTTTTAATATGTTTTTAACTTTTGTTTATTGCTATGTTGTTTTTATATTGGCTGTGAACCGCCCTGAGTCCTTTGGAAGAAGGGCGGTATAAAAATTTAATAAATAAATAAATAAATAAATAAATAAATAAATAAATAAATAAATAAATAAATAAATAAATAAATAAATAAATAAATAGGGAATATGGATCAGCTAAGAAAAGATGCTCATCTCAGTTTCTTAGGCAAGGGAGCCAGCGTTGTCTGAAGACCTTTTCTGTGGTAATGGGGCCAACATGACTATAATCTGAGGTGCACAGAATGCGGTTACCTTCCCACCGAAGTAGAACCTATTTATCTCCTTGCGTTTGTATGCTTTCGAACTTCTAGGTGGTCAGGAGCTGTGGCAAGTAACAGGAGCTCACCCTGTTACTGTGCATAATGCTCAAGTCTCAAAGTCAGGCTGTCAGCTTTCCAGCTGACAAGCTCAAAATCTTTAACCACTGAACCATCTCCCCCCCCCCACATTAAAGATGCTGATCACTTAAATTATGCCATCAGTCTTGGACCGATACATCTTACTATCTATACATCTTACATATATCTTACTATATATCCATTCCATCACCAACTCTCCAGAGGTGAAATTCAGCGGGTTCTATCTGGGTTGGGCAAATTGGTAGTGCTGGATGTGGGAGGCTCTGCCCACCTCCACGTACATCACGTTGTCGCTTTTTTGCGATGATTTTAAGCCTCTGCACATGTGCAGAAGGCTTTGCACATTTGCGAACCAGTAGGGAAGGTAAGTGAATTTCACCCCTGCAACTGTCCCTTAGTGAGCTGGGTTGGACTCCTTTCCACCTTTTTTCTTCAGTTAGGTTTTGTCTGGAGAAATATCATCCCAATTTTGAATTCACTGGCACATGCGCTGGGAATACAACTATCAACTACCACATTCAGAGGTCTGGGTATCTCACAATATTATGCAGTACAATTAATCCTGGCTAAATGACTTTTTATGACCTGTTACAAAAGCAACAGAATGTATACTTTATGGCCCATAAAGCACCCTCAGCTATCATAATGGCCACCCCCCCCTTGCTGCTGCAGTCACATGACCACATGTCCAGTGGGTCAATTTTATGGCCTTCTGTGGTCACATGGTTGGGATTCATGATTTCCCTCATTTACAGAAAAAAGCTTCCCATTATTCAAATTAATGGGTTCACTTAACAACTAGTGCAAAAAAGGATGGAAAATTACTTTGCATCACATGTGTGTCCTGACTTACAACGCTAATGACTTATGACCAAAATTCCAGACTCTGTTATGGTTGTAAGTCAAGGACGGATAAATGGAAACTAATCAAGGAGGGAAGCAACCTGGAATTGAGGAGAAACTTCCTAATAGTGAGGAATTAACCAATGGAACATCTTGCCTTCAGACATTGTAAGTGCTTCACCACTGGAGGTTTTTAAGAAGAAACTGGACAGTCATTTCTCTGAAATGGTATAGGATTTCAGTGATTGGTCTCATTCAAGAAAATGACAAATCTGCATACAGACGGGAGGTTGAACAACTAGCCTTGTGATGCAACCGGAACAATCTTGAATTAAACACACTCAAACCCGTAGAAATGGTGATAGATTTTAGGAGAAACCGTCTTATACTACCATCTCTTACAATACTAGACAACACAGTATCAACAGTAGAGACCTTCAAGTTTCTAGGTTCTATCATATCTCAAGACTTAAAATGGACACCTAACATCAAAATCGTCATCAAAAAAGCACAACAAAGAACGTTCTTTCTGTGCCAATTCAGAAAATTCAAACGGCCCAAAGAGCTGCTGATTCAGTTCTACAGAGGACTTATTGAGTCTGTCATCTGCACCTCTATAACTGTCTGGTTTGGTTCTGCAACCCAACAAGACAGACACAGACTTCAGAAGATAATTAGAACTGCAGAAAAAGAAAATGTTACCAACTTGCCTTCCATGGAGGACCTGTATACTGCACGAGTCAAAAAGAGGGCTGTGAAAATATCTACAGACCCCTCGCATCTTGGACATAAACTGTTTCAACTCCTACCCTTAAAACGACACTATAGAGCACTGCACACCAGAACAACTAGACACAAGAACAGTTTTCTCCCGAACACTATCATTCTGCTAAACAAATAATTCCCTCAACACTGTCAAACTAGTTATTAAGTCTGCATTACTCTTATAATTCTCATCCTTCCTATTACCTATCTCTTCACATTTATGACTATAACCATGCTGCTTGTATTTTTACGATTTATATTATTCTGTTGTTTCCCAGTATGATTTGATTGCTTATTAGTAACCTATGACTATCAGTAAGTGTTTATGTTATGATTCTTGAACGTATTTTTTTTCTTCTCTCCCCCCCCCCTTTTTTTTCCTTTTATGTACACTGAGAGCATATGCACCAAAGGCAAATTGCTTGTGTGTCCAATCACACATGGCCAATAAAGAATTCTATTCTATTCTATTAAGCAGGGGGCTGGACTAGAAGACCTCCAAGGTTCCTTCCAGCATTTTTCTGATTCTGATTCTGACTTCCTGCATAAGAATAAGTTGAAATCAGCAACTGTTCTATAACACAAAGCATACATGTCTGTTGTATCTCAGTTTCGTTCTGTGATAAGGACAACTCACGAACTCCACATTTAAAGTGCAGTTACCAGTCTCCACTGCTTTCTCAACATTGCATTAAGTTTAATTAGTTCACAGCAAATCAGTGTGCCTTTTCGTTTTAATGAAATGAAATACAGTAAAAAAATATTCCACTCTTCTTCCACTAAATGTTGTTTCTAGGAACTGTCTTGCAATCGTATGTTCATTTAGAATTTATTCCTTCAGATCAATTAACCTAAAGTGGTTAAATAAATGAACCATACACTGTTGGGCAAATGGAAATTCACGGCCCAATGCCCTGAATGCACTTTAAAAAAGGTGGAACTAGAAATGTACTTTTAAGAACATGATACAAGCATGACTGTATGAACAGAATTGTGATTTAATGCATGAAGCAATTCAAGCAGTGAGTACATCTGAAAAACATGTCCGTTGAGAAAGGCTTAGTAGGAAGGTAAGGCATAGAGTTGAGATGAAAAAGAAACAAGGAAACAGGCAGCTTTCTTAAACAGACAGTGGAACTTATGAGCAATAAATGGTGGAAAGGAAATGGAAAATTCAATCAAATGAAATATACTTGAAGGGGTATGCTTATTAAAACAAGATAGTCACATAATATAAAATAAAAGTACCGTATATACTCGAATATAAGCCGATCCGAGTATAAGCCGAGGTCCCCAATTTTACCCCAAAAAACTGGGGTAAACTGGGGACTCGAGTATAAGCCGAGGGTGGGAAATGAGGCAGCTACGGGCCGGGGAACCCCCCCCCCCCTCAGCCGAGAAGGCTGGCGGCTCCCCCGCCCCGCCCTCTCACTGCACCGGCAGGGCTTCCCCGCGCTAATGCAAAAGCCCGCCAAGTTTGCGCCATCCGGTATAATGTGAAAAAAAGAAGAAAAGAAAAAAAACTCGAGTATAAGCCGTATATACTCGAGTATAAGCCGAGGGGACATTTTTCAGCACAAAAAACGTGCTGAAAAACTCGGCTTATACTCGAGTATATACGGTAATCAGAAAGTCAAGTGGGAGCTATTACTGTGCTGCAATTTAAGAGATTTATTTGTGGGCCCAATTTTAGGTCTATAGGCCAGAATAAACAACTTCACTATTTAAGTTAATGTTATGCCAAATATTTATCTTATACTCATTTCCAACATCCTCGTTCTACATGATGGAAAATAAATTGCTTTCAAACATTTTTTCCAAGGTCTCAGCAGATACAGCATCTATGTTCAAAACTAACCAGGATTATTTGTGGCATAGATTCTAGAGTTGTTGACTAGAATGTTTTTTTTTAAAAAAAAGAAATAATTAAAGAAGGAATTGGTAAATCATCTTCAAAACGATGCCTGGAAAATCTCATAGAGGCCACCATCACAAATCGAAGGTAGCTTTACCTTTTTATTTTATTTTTTTCTTCAAGAAATGCAGGATGTTGAACTTTATTTTAGTTATCAAAGACTTAAATTCATGAAGTAAAAATAATAAAATTCTTCCCATAATCAATGGTGGACAGCAGTCATTTATATTTTTTTTTCTTTTGTTCAATCTTCTCTGATTCTCAAAGACTTTCTGATAAAGTCAGAAGCCAGCCTGTGACCTTCAGCCAGTCTCTTTCTCTCAGCCCTAGGAAGGAAGCAATGACAAATAACTTCTGAAAACCCTTGCCAAGAAAACTGCTGTTGTCCAGGCACTCTCCAAGAATCAGACATGACTGAACAAAAAAATAAAAAAATAAAAGGGGAGGGAGAAACCAAAATAAAATAAAAAAAATAAAATAAAATAAAATAAAATAAAAATAATAAAATTCTTTCTCTAATCAGCGGTGGACAATAGTCTCTCATAATCCTTGTGTTTTGTGTACAAGTGTACAAACTGAACATCTATCTACACTTCTAAGCCTTTAGGACCATTTCAGATACAGTATTGTATTGTCTTGATTTCAAACCACATGTACCTACAATCATACGCAGAATACTCATACAAATATTCACAATGTAACAAGGGACTCCTTCCCTGTCTCTTTGCTGGTATCACAGGCATGATATTATAGAAGGCTGTAGCATGCTGGCTGGGGAATTATGGGAGTTGAAGTCCACACATCTTAAATTTGCCAAGTTTGCAAAAGACTAGTCTAAGCTTTCATCATACTTCATCTTTCCAACAATCTGCCACCTGCTTGACTTCCTACACTTCATTTCACTCTCTAGGGAAAACATCACTGAAGCTCCTCCCCTGGGGATTTTCCAGATTAAATCAGACTATGTATTTATAGATGGTTAGGCAAATATATAAATCAAATTCTCTTCTCAGATCTACCAGAGACCTGGGAGTTTGAAGATTCTGCAAAGTTTCTTAGATGTTCTTGGTACTGCACTCTTCTGTACTGAGGGAGCTCATGTTGTTATTGGGATCTATACAATTCCTGGAGCCTATACATTTCTATAATTCCTGGGATGATATAGTGGCAGTATAGTTCAGTGGTTAGAACTCCATCTTTGATGGGGGAGACTGTGATTCGAATCCCAGCTGGGGACCAGAACCAGAACCATCACCAAAACATCAGACCATCACTAAACCTCAAAATCACCAGAAATTCTAGAGCACCAGAAAAATGAGGTAGAAGAACAGCAACAATAAGCCAATAAGAAAAGGTTTTTGTCTGGGTTCCAAGTAACATATCCATAGCAAACAAAACTCTGAGGCAGGCAAATTCCTCAAAGAATAAGTTTATTGGATATATCATATTGGCACAGGCTGATGAAAATAGACTCTGAATATTCCCACGGTTTACATCTAATTAAAAGTTTGTCACTTTCTCAAAACAGTCAGTCACATGGTCCAATCAGGACACTGTCCAGTTGCTGGGTGACTTCAGTCCACTCCTTCTGAGCACCTGCAGGAATGTCACTGGTTCCAAGAGAAAGTATTTTGTTTTGACTACAACTCCCCAACTATCTCTATTCCACCCTCCCTATCCCTCTTCTCCAGTGTGTCAGCACTGACGTCTCAAAATGGCCTCAATCAGGGCAGCTTCAGGGTTGACAGTTTTATTATTCTTTTCAGAGAAAATGCTACTCTATTTAAGAATGTTCAAAAGTCATGTGTCAAGCTGGTAGGGAAGTGAGTATAATAAAACGACAAACGATTTGATAATTTTAATGTAATGTATATAATAAACCGTCTACCAGGACCAACTAGTCTACTGGACCTGACTTTTAGTACACTTTGTACTTGACATACGACCACAACTGACTCCAAAATTTCCTTTGCTAAGCAAAGCAGTTGTTAAGTGAGTTTTGTCCCATTTTACAAACTTTCTTGGCACAATTGTTAAGTGAATCACTGCAGTTGTTAAGTTAGTTACACGGATATTAAGTGAATGTGGCTTCCCCATTGACTTTGCTTGTCAGAAAGTTGCAAAAGTTGCGCCGGGACACTGTGACTGTCTGTTGTGGTCCACCAACAGCCTGCAGAGCTGGCAATGGAGTTGGACAGCAATGAGGCTGAGGTGAGAACAGGGCCATCGGAGAGTGAGGTGCGGACTCCAGAGCCTCCAGAGCCTGATAGCAAGGCAGAGGAACAGGAGGAGCCTGTTCCTAATGCACGCATGAGAAGGCAAGAGCAGCTCAAGCAAAAGGGACAACTCGGGAGGAGGGCCAAGAGATGATTGGCCTCTCCCATAAGGCTTAAAACAGACCAGCAACGGCGTTTGGCCTTTGCCGGAAAACAACATTGGTAGCAGCGTCTTCTGCTTTGTCTTCTGCTTCGTCTAGGTCTTGCATTTATTTTTGTAACTTCTGAAGTTTGCCAAGAAAGGCCTTTGGCAATTTGCCTAATTGGACTGCGATAGGACTGAAAAATTTGCGTTGGGAGAAATTTGTTTTAATTTGAGTTGAACGACGCTGGGCATGAAGTAATTCTTGTAATTAGTAATTCAGTAAACATGCCACCACATGTTTACTGGACCCATGCCTCTCCTGGCTGGTACTGGCCACGCAGGAGGTGACACGAGGCTGGCTCCAGGGGATTACTAATGCTTCTTTGCTGGAGGGGGTCTTCCCTGACGCCTTGAAAGAGGCGGTGGTGAGGCCTCTCCTCAAGAAGCCTTCCCTGGACCCGGCTGTTTTAGGTAACTATCGTCCGGTCTCCAACCTTCGCTTTGTGGAGAAGGTTGTAGAGAGTGTGGTGGCACGTCAATTACGCCAGTACCTGGATGACCCGTTCCAGTCCGGCTTCCGGCCCAGATACAGCACGGAGACGGCTTTGGTAACGTTGGTTGATGATCTCTGGAGGGCCAGGGATAGGGGTTATTCCTCTGCCTTGGTCCTATTAGACCTCTCAGCGGCTTTTGATACCATCGACTATGGTATCTTGCTGCACCGGTTGGAGGGATTGGGAGTGGGAGGCACCGTTTATCGGTGGTTCTCCTCCTATCTCTCTGACCAGTCGCAGACGGTGTTGACAGGAGGGCAGAGGTCGTCCCCGAGACACCTCACTTGTGGGGTGCCGCAGGGGTCGATTCTCTCGCCCCTCCTGTTCAACATCTATATGAAGCCGCTGGGTGAGATCATCAGTGGTTTCGGTGTGAGGTATCAACTGTATGCTGATGATACTCAGCTGTACTTTTCCACACCGGACCACCCCAACGAAGCTGTCAAAGTCTGGAGGCCGTATGGGTCTGGATGGGGAGAAACAGGCTCAAGCTCAATCCCTCCAAGACAGAGTGGCTGTGGGTGCCGGCACCCCGGTACAGTCAGCTGCAGCCACGGCTGACTGTTGGGGGCGAGTCATTGGCCCCAATGGAGAGGGTGCGCAACTTGGGCGTTCTCCTGGATGGGCGGTTGTCCTTTGAAGAACATCTGACGACCGTCTCCAGGAGAGCTTTTTATCAGGTATGCGTGATTCGCCAGTTGCGCCCCTTTCTAGACCGGGATTCCCTATACACAGTCACTCATGCTCTCGTGACATCTCGCCTGGATTACTGCAATGCTCTCTACATGGGGCTTCCCTTGAGGAGCACCCAGAGGCTCCAGTTAGTCCAGAATGCGGCTGCGCGGGTGATAGAGGGAGCACCTCGTGGCTCCCATGTGACACCACTCCTGCACAGACTGCACTGGCTACCTGTGGCCTTCCGGGTGCGCTTCAAGGTTTTGGTAACCATCTTCAAAGTGCTCCATGGCTTAGGGCCGGGTTACTTACGGGACTGTCTGCTGCCACCGACAGCCTCCCATCGACCCGTGCGCTCCCACAGGGAGGGACTCCTTGGGGTGCCGTCCGCCAGGCAGTGCCGACTGGTGACACCCAGGGGAAGGGCCTTCTCTGTGGGGGCTCCCACCCTCTGGAACGAACTTCCCCCGGGACTCCGTCAACTTCCCGACCTTCGAATCTTTCGCCATGAGTTTAAGACACATCTATTTATTTGCGCAGGACTGGGCTAGGATTTTAATTTTAAATTTAGTTTTTTAATGGTGTTTTATTATCTTGATTTATAAATTTTAAATTCGGCCTTATTTAATAAGTTTTTTAATTAATGTTTTATTTTGTATTTATATTTCTGTATTTTGTGTTTTAATAGGCTGTAAACCGCCCTGAGTCCCTTGTGAGATAGGGCGGTATAGAAATGTGATTAAATAAATAAATAAATAAATACATTCTCAGCTGTACGAATAAAGTTTGTTTGTTTTTTCATGGACTGAGTTTCCTACTACCTACTTGGGCCTGGGTCACAACACTGTCCTACATATGAGTCAGTTGCGCATCTGAATTTTGATCATTTGACCACGAGGATGCTGCAATGGTCATAAATGTGGAAAACAGTCATAAGTCACTATTTTTCAGTGCCGTTGTAACTTCGAACCATCACTAAATGAACTTTGTAAGTCAAGGACTACCTGTATTTGCATATTTCACAGGCATATATGACTCTTTCCTCCCCACTCCCTCCCCCCCTCACACACACACTCCTTTAAAGTCTCCAATGCCAGCAACCCTAATTCCACTTCTCATCATCTCTGTGTTGCAAAGTAGTAGTAGGACACAACCTCAGTGTCGCCAAGTAGTACGTCAATAATGCTTTGACTATGTAGTTGTAG
This sequence comes from Ahaetulla prasina, assembly GCF_028640845.1. Taxonomy (NCBI): domain Eukaryota; kingdom Metazoa; phylum Chordata; class Lepidosauria; order Squamata; family Colubridae; genus Ahaetulla; species Ahaetulla prasina. Next base: position 34,987,235 of record NC_080540.1, on the reverse strand, counting down.
CAGGGTAAAGGATTGGCAATATACAGCTAATGCTAACCAAGGTTTGTTGACAAACGAGAACATAAGATAAAGTCATGGCACACAAACTTAAAGGCAACTGAAGCAACCATTAAAAAGAGCCGTTAGAGCTGAAATAAGTAACTAGGATTGTCTAAGACAGAAAGGACTATCTGGAGCCCTGGGAGTTTGAACTGCAAATAGTTGGGTTGACCTGAATGAATGTAACTGTGTAAAACTAAAGTGCCCTTCATTATACAGGCAGGAGATCAAAACAGAATTATAATTATCGATGACCTCTTTTGACTTGTCATAGGGTAAGTACAATAGCTCTGATTGTTGCCAGCAATAACCTCGACAATATCCGTTGCTTTGGCCTTCATCAGCAACTTTTACACAACGTGTGATGTATATTATCCTCACTCTTGGCCTCCGCATTTAGCAAGTCATAAATGTCCCTTATGCTCAAGAGTAAGTATCTGAGAGGGCTTTTAACTTATTAACTGTTTGCCACCGTTCACACTTACGATCCACACTTGCATTTACTATTGATTGGATCTTTGATTTTCACCCTGATGTAGATCTCAAAACATTAGAGCCACATCTCCAGGGAAGCATTCTACAGAATGCTTGATGTGCTCATTAACAAGAAGGCAGAAAGGAGATAAAGTTATTCATCATCCGCCTTACACATCTCCTGGAGTTGTCTACAGCTGTCACCCCCAATTTCTCCAGCTTTTCCCCAGCCTGAGAATCATACAACACAAGAAACCGCAGTCATCCAGCTATATAAAGGCAATGGACAGCTGTACAATTTGAAGATGTTGTGGATGCAGAGTGACAAATGCTGTAATTGAGTACCAAATTACTGCCACACATGGACAGGAAATGATAGTGTGTGCCTAGTAATAATAATGATAATAATATCATAGTAGTGGGTGTGAGATCTGTTCAGACAGTCCAGGAACACATCAATGTTGGAAGATGAAAGGGATGTAAATTATGGCCTCTCCTTTGCTCATCTTGTTTAGGAAAACTTAGTTTCCTATATTTTATTTATTTCTATTGCTGTCAGTCACATACGGTGATTCTTCCAAGTAGCCCTCAACAATTGCAACCAGAGTTTCCATTAGTAAACAAGGCAGCTGTTGGGAAATCATGCCTGATTTTGTGATCTTTTTTTGCCACAGTTAAGCAAATCACATGGACATCAAGCAAATCCATGGACCTTGCTTGTCAGACGCTAGGTGGGAATGTCACAAATCAGGATTACATGGCCTTCGGACATTGCAACCATCATAAATACATGCCAATTTCCAAGCACCCAAATTTTGATCGCATGACTATGGGGAATGCTGCAGCAGTAATAAGTCAATTTTTTCAGTGTCATTGTAACTCTGATAAGTCATTGCACAAATGGTTGTAAATTGAGGACTACCAGTACAAAGATTACAGCAAACCACCAACATCACACTCCCAAAATAGCCCGATAATGTTTTGCATGTGAGTCATAATAACTCATAAGCCAGCAGTGTGCAGCAGCTGCTAAAAAAGCCAACATAGTTCTAGGCTGCATAAACAGAATCAAGATCACATGAAGTGTTAATACCAATTTATAATGTCTTGGTAAGGCCACATTTGGAATACTGCATTCAGCTTTGGTGGCCATGATGCAAAAAAGATGTTGAGACTCTAGAAAGAGTGCAGAGAAGAGCAACAAAGATGATTAGGGGACTGGAGGCTAAAACTACTTTGAAAGGAAACTACAGCCTCCTATCTCCACAACCCCCATCTCAGACACACTAACAACAGCCAAGCCTCCTACAACTGACCCCATCCCATTGGGTTCACAACCCCTAGTGATCACAGAAAAGGAAGTGCAGGACCTATTTCACAGACAAAAGCCAGGAAAAGCTCCAGGCCCAGATAAGATAACTCCTTCTTGCTTAAAAGTCTGTGCTGACCAATTGGCCCCCATCTTCACCCATATCTTCAATAAATCACTAGAGATGTGCTATGTTCCTTCTTGCTTCAAATGCTCTACCATCATCCCAGTGCTGCAGAAGCCCACCATCAAGGAACTGAATGACTACAGACCAGTTGCTTTAACATCTATAGTCATGAAAACCTTTGAAAGGCTAGTGCTGTCCCACTTGAAAACCATCACGGATCTGCTGTTAGACCCCTTGCAATTTTAATACCGAGCAAATAGATCAACAGATGATGCTGTTAATATGGTTCTGCACTACATCCTACAACATCTTGAATCTCCAAAGACCTATGCAAGGGTCCTTTTTGTAGACTTTAGTTCAGGCATTCAATACCATCGTCCCAGACACTCTTCTAACTAAGCTAAACCAGCTACAGGTACCTGAACAGACTTGTAAGTGGATCACAAGCTTCCTAACAAACAGGAAGCAGCAGGTGAAGCTAAGCAGGATCACATCAGATACCTGTACAATTAGCACAGGGCCCCCCAAGGCTGTGTGCTCTCCCCACTTCTCTTCTCTCTCTATATCAATGACTGCATCTCCAATGATCCATCTGTTAAACTACTGAAGTTCGCAGATGACACAACAGTGATCGGTCTCATTCGAGACAATGATGAATCTGCATACAGACAGGAGGTGGAATGACTAGCCTCGTGGTGCAACCGAAACAATCTGGAACTGAACACACTCAAAACCGTAGAAATGGTGGTAGACTTTAGGAGAAACCGTTCCATATTTCCACCTCTCACAATACTAGACATCACAGTATCAACAGTAGAAACCTTCAAATTTCTAGGCTCTACCATATCGCAAGATCTAAAATGGACAGCTAACATCAAAAACATCATCAAAAAAGGACAGCAAAGAATGTTCTTTCTGCGCCAACTCAGAAAGCTGAAACTGCCCAAGGAGCTGCTGATCCAGTTCTACAGAGGAATTATTGAGTCTGTCATTTGCATCTCTATAACTGTCTGGTTTGGTTCTGCAACCCAACAAGACAGACACAGACTTCAGAGGATAATTAGAACTGCAGAAAAAATAATTGCTACCAACCTGCCTTCCTTTGAGGACCTGTATACTGCACGAATCAAGAAGAGGGCCATCAAAATATTTACAGATCCGTCACATCCTGGACATAAACTGTTTCAATTCCTACCCTCAAAACGATGCTACAGAGCACTGCACACCAGAACAACTAGACACAAGAACAGTTTTTTCCCGAACGCCATCACTCTGCTAAACAAATAATTCCCTCAACACTGTCAAATTAGTTACTAAGTCTGCATTACTATTAATCTTCTCATAGTTCCCATTACCCATCGCCTTCCACTTATGACTGTATGACTGTAACTTTGTTGCTGGTAATCCTTATGATTTATATTGATATTGATTGTTTCCTGACTGCTTATTTGTATCCTATGACTATCATTAAGTCATAATGATAGTCATAGGATACAAATAAGCAAGTTAGAATTCTTGATGAACGTATCTTTTCTTGTATGTACGCTGAGAGCATATGCACCAAGACAAATTCCTTGTATGTCCAATCACACTTGGACACAATAAAAAAAAATAAGAGAGAGAGAGACCTGACAACTGGGCTTCTATTTATTAGAAACAGGAATGCAAATGGGCACTTAATGGCTTTGAAATGTATTTACCCCCCAAGCTGGAAAAGTCATCTCACGTAATCTGCAGCCAACATGGTTAGCAACTAACTCCCCCAAGAGTTCTTATGGAACTGAGTTCTAACACATCTGGATGGCATCAGTTTGGGAAGGATACACATAAACAAAGGAATACCAGCCCAGAGAGGACGAATGCCCAGCTAATTGGCAATGTTAGCTGGAAAGCCGCTGATCTTTTCTGCAATCTGGTTGCAATTTCTGGGGTACATATGGCTTGCTTCACCACAAATCTTTAATTTCGCTTTCTTGGAGCGGATTGAATGATATCCTTCCCCAATGCAGGCCCTTTGTCTATTTTCATTTAGTGTTCTGATTCAGTTCTTTGCATAGGCAGATTCTTTCCTTAAAGGACTGCCACCGCCACTGCCACAAACAGCAAAATCTGCAGACCGTAACAGATCATAACATGGTCTTGTTATGGTGGACTTGTGCGTCTTGTCAAGAATTTTTAAAGAAATTTTTAAAGAAAGAAAAAATAAAAACAGTTGTTTTTAAGCTACTCAGAAACAGTATTTTGCTACTTGAAAATCCATTGTGCAATCCAGCAGAGACACTTTTTGTACCTTACTATTGGTTACTTTTGCAACGTAAGAGCAAAGAATGCTAGCCATCTAAAATGAAGCCCCACTGATTTCAGCTAAAATCAATGAGACACACAGCCAGAGGCATTTGCAAAAATCCAATGGGTCAAAAGGATAAAAGCAGCATCACATTGCTACAAGCAAGCTCCACCCTTTTCTGATGTCCTTGCTACGACATATTTTTGCTTTCAATATTTGCCCCCAATTTGGGCTCGCTCTTCAGTTCAATCCATTTACTTCTCCGCCCTTATCCCATCTGCAGACTCCTGTTCAGGGTAACCGTTTTAGAGAAAGTCACATGTGAAGGTGCTACTGTGATGCTGCAAAAAAAATTTTTCAAGCTCCATTTCATACTGAATAAACTAAATTATTAATGTATCTTAAATAGAAAACTATCTTTAGATACATTTTTTTACTCCAAAAGCATTTCATTAAAATAAATTTGATAAAAATAAAAAAAATCCAATTTAAATAAAACAAATCTGATTTATATTTTAAAAAATCCGATTTCTTTGATTTTTTTTTTAAATCATCGATTTTTATCTACCCTGGACAGGCAATGTTTTTATACATCATATTCTACCTAACATCATGGAAATTGTAAAGGTAGCATCTTTTGTTGTTGTTCAGTTGTTAAGTCATGACCCCATGGACCACAGCAAACCAGCCCAACCTGTCCCCATTGTCTCTCAGACTTTGCTCAAATTCATATTTATTGCATTGATCTGATTAGGTCTATCTAACCATAAAAAGGTAGTGTCTAATCATGTAGCCATTACTATTATTGTTCTAAAAGACCTTGACTTCTTAAGTGAGCCACCTATAAGTATTATAAATAAAAATTAAATGATCAGAATTAAGTTCTATCAACTTCAGTAGAACTTCTTCCAAATTAAGCCATGAACATTTTCCCTGTATCCTAAAGAACCCTTGGTGGTTCAAAAATTCTTTGTTTATAGATGATACCCTAGACAAAATAGAATAAAGATTTATTGGAATCCCCTTGCTGTTAAAGATGAAATTCAGAAATAAATCTATTAACTCTCATATGACTTGAGCTAATCCCATTATTGTCTTACAGGTAGTCCTTGACCTAAGAGTTGGTTCAAAGTTGTCTCAGTTACAACAAACTTTTTACTTATGACCCTTCCTTGCCCTAAGTTATGACTGCCCCCTCATGGTCATATGATCACATTTCAGTTGTTTGGTAACCGGTTCACATTGATGACCGGTTGCAACGTTCTATAGTCATGTGACTGATTTTGCGGCTTGAGGACCATGTAATTGCTTAACTCACTTTACAACCGTGATAAAAATATAGTCTGGTCATGTGGCACCTAGATTTATGACCATAACAAGTTATGACTGAAATTCTGGACTCCATTGTAGTCCTATGTTGAGCTGTATTTTGAACTGCAATCCGACATAGTTAATTTGAATTTAGAACAATTGTTCTATGTTAAGAATACATATGCTTTTTTTGGCTATATCCCCAGTATTTAGAATCTATCATGTCACCAAGAATTATGGAGCTTTTATGCCCAAGGCATGTCAAAAAAAAAAAGAATTATTATATAACACCGGCAGAATAAATCTATCCATTATTTGCAATAATTGATTGTTGATTCTTGTTTGACAACATCTGAATTAGTCCTCTTTCCTTTTTTGGCAAAGAAGCAACAAAAGAACTTTTGAGCAATTTGATAAAACGCTGAGGATGTGTTTTTTTTTTTAATGACACAATTCTCTAGCTTTATTTCTTTTCCTATAATCACGATTAACACCCACCCACACCCACATACATAATAAATCTTTTCTGTAGGTTTAATGTAATAAGATACATTTTAAACATTCAAAAGAAAGTCAAAAACCACTCCATTGCCTAAATCTAAACAATCATTTAAAAAAAAAAACCCTAATCATTAGCATTTAAAGTCTAATGCTTAATTAGATTAGGCTAACAATCTTAGGAACAAATAGAAGCTGCATTAAATTCACAGGAGCAGTTGATCTGTAAGTCTCCATTCACCCTTACAGTTTAAGATGGCTTTAGCCTTTTAATTGCAGCTATAAATATTTCTGCTATAGTAACATGTACACTGGACAAGTCAATGCTATATTAAATAGGACGTTAAAGCAACATGAAATCGTATAAGGAAGCAATTCTATTTTATCTGTTACTTCTAGACATAAACAGAAATAAAAGTTCTGCACAGGTCTGTTTGCATTTGCAATTTACCAGAATGGATGAATTCTCTGCCTAAAACAAAGATGTAAACATTTTCACATTAAAAATTAAGTGAGAGATTTTAACCTATATTCTAAAAATCAGGCAGCTAGTGCAAAGTAATGAGCACTTTAAAGTGATATAGCTAAGGAACCACGTTGATATCTATTTTATGATTCACAGATTGATAACAGATATTCCTCAACTTAAAATTAGATCCCCCATGGTTGTTCAAAGTTATGACGGACCTGTGCTTCGGGCATTTATGACCTGGTTCTGAAGTTCTGCCAGATGGATCATGTGACTGCATTATCAACCTGCATTATCAATTTACAGTCATTTGCAACATCCTATGGTCACATGACCACATTTTACGATGTGTTTGCTGAAAACTGGAATTTACTTCCGGTTTTCAGCAATAAAAGCCCATTGCAAGCCATCCAGTATTTAATGCCTGCTAAAAAGGTTGTCCAATCAGGCCATTCCCCTGAGTGACTCACTTACCAACAGTCACAACTTACAACTGTTACAGTCATAAGTCAAGGACCAGCTAAGAGCCATGGTGGTGGAGTGGGTTAGAATGCAGTACTGCAGGCTACCTCTGCTGACTTCTGGCTGCCAGCAGTTTGGCAGTTTGAGTCTTACCGGCTCAAGGTTGACTCAGTCTTTCATCCTTCCGAGGTGGGTAAAATGAGGACCAATATGCTGATTGTGTAAACCGCTTAGAGAGAGATGTAAATCACTGTGAAGCGGTATTTAAGTCTAAGTGCTATTGCTACCTGCAATCTAAATATATAATTGCATTAATTTTATATACATATGCAATCTCTTTACCAAAGCAGTCTTTTAATAATTAGAATACACACACAATTGAAAAGGCCAGGAAAAAAATAGAGAACTGAGTTGTGAGGACAGCCTACCAGCCACTAGGAATCAGGTTTTAATACAAAGGTTCAGTTTGTAGATGGAAAATTCAGAAACCACAGCGAAGCCAAGCAAGACTGCAACTGCTAATCCCCAAGCAATTCTAATGACATCACCACCCTGGATTCCAAAAAACAAAGACGAGACTGAAACAGTTCAATATCTTACGAGACGTCTATATACATTGCAGCTTCCTTGCATGCTTGCTCAGATTTGCTTCAGCAAGTGCCATTATTCTCCAGACCAGATATAAGGACTAATCAGGTATTCTGGATGTAGGAAACTGCATCTTATCCTTCATTCACGAACAGAAGAGATTCTGGATGCCACCATCCCCACTTTTCTTACCCCAAATTCAGAAATCAGTATTTTAAGCAATCGGAAGTTTCGTTTGTGAGGCTAGTTTGCAGAGATAAGGTATCGCAACTGTGGTTCTCCTCTCAGCCCTCCATTTTTAGGTAAATATTTTTAAGAAAAAATATCATCTTATAGACAAAAAAAAATAGGGTAATTGAAAACTTTTCAAAATGCCCAGCCCCTGTTATCTTGCATCCTCGGAATGACGTGTTCGGTTTATCAAAATAATAATAATAATAATAATAATAATAATAATAATAATAATGATAATGATAATGATAATGATAATGATAATGATAATGATAATAATAATAATAATAATAATAATAATAATAATAATACAACACAACTCAACACACCAGATATCACAGTTGTCAAGGGCTGAAGCATACAGTCTATTGATATCATTGTACCAGGAGACGCCAGAGTCGAAGAAAAAGAACTGGAAAAAATCACAAAATATCGCGACCTGGCCATCGAAACTGCACGGCTATGGATGAAGGATGTAACAGTGATACCCAATGTCATCGGGGCACTTGGTACCATGTCCAAGAATTTTACAAAACACATCAATTGCTGCTTCCTGCAATAACACCAACAGAACTGCAAAAAACTGCACTACTCGGAACATCGCATATTTTAAGAAGATACTTGGTTGATACTTAGGATGCTGGCAGCAACCTGTATCAACCATTAGTACCAGTCAATCGTATTTGTAACACATTTTTAAATGCTCAGTTAACTGAGGTTCATGTTTAATGAATAAAAGAGATAATAATAACATAAAGATAGTTCTCTGCAACCATTCATTTAGTGAGCAAATGGCTTTATGCAGAGCCGGGCTTACAGTTGAATTCACTTTCCTTTGCACCAGCACCCATGCACGTCTCCTTCGCGGTGACTGAATCAAATTCTGGGCATGATCAGTAGGAGAAGGCGGGATCAAGGATCTGATTGACTCAGTCTCCAAAGCAGAAGAAAAGTTTACAACCCACATGATTGGATTAGCCTTTCAGTACACTGGAGAAAAAAAGTGACTTACAACCATCCCTTGCACTTATAACTGTCACAGCATCTCCATGGTTATATGATCAAAATTCAGATGCTTGGCAACTGGGATATATTTTCAATGGTTGAAGCACCCCAAGTTCATTCAACTGCCATTTGCAACTTTCCCAGGTGGCTTCCAACAAGCTAAGTCAATAGGAGCCAGGTTGTTTAACAATTTGCCTGGTCCACTTAATAAGGGCAGCACCTTGCTTAACAACCATGGCACAAAGATTGTAAACTAGGGCATGACTCACTTAACAAATGCCTTGCTTAGCAATGGAAAGTCTGGTCTCAGTTATGGTTGCAAAGTGAGGACTATCTGTGTCCTTCATCTTCCTTCAATCCTTTTTAAAACAAAATGGATTTGTAGAAACCAAGACCAGTATCTAGTATTTCATTCAGGAATTGCAAATAAACATGTTACTGTATTATTCACAATGCATAGAAACCTGCATAGAAACTGGATTATTTTTTTTAAAAAAAGAATCTCATTTAAATTTTGTCACTCAGTACAGAAAATGGCCAAATTAACAATAAAGTTTCTGCAACATCTTTTTCCTTTCCAAGTTATTTTCCAAGACAAAGCCAACTAAATTGTGTCATCAATGGTGCTCTCTCCTAATTCTATAGCATTGCCCTCCAGTAAAAGTGCATAAGCAGAGGAGCTGCAGCTTCCTTTTGGATTTGTATTGCAGAAACAACATATAAATGATGGTTTAATAGCATGGTTTCCATACCGGCCAACTTGCTGTCCAGAATTGCTACGGTGATAAAAAAGCAAGAGAATGCAACCTTATGGTATCCAAAACGGTCTGCCAATAGTTTGAATCTCTGTAGATGCCATTTTCCACCAGGTATTGGATCTGACCCCTCAAACCTTGAGCTGTTGAGCTTGAGGGAACTAATGTCCATAATATTTCTTCTTTGGCTTCAAGCGATGCCTACAGGCATGGCTTGTTTTTAAAACAGTATTCATAAAAATAAAAAAAAACCCTCCCGTCAGCATCTATTCAGAGTTAGATCATCTTTTTAGCAGTGGTAAAAAGAGATGATGACTTAAAGCTATAACTGCACCAAAGTCCCTTTTCTGGATTCTGGTTATTAGCTCTCCGAACAGAACAAACAAGGATGCAATTACATGGACATACTCTCCAGCATTAACATGCATTTCAAACTGCAAGGCCGGCCTAAATTTGGAATGTTATTGTTCATGCTGAAAGTGACAACTGGTATTATTCCTGGCTCCATGTACAGGAATATTAACAAGCCTTTCTCTCTCTCACACACACACACATACACACAGATGGGAAGATGAACATGCATTGTAGTGTGGCAGCTTGGCATTCAATAAGAAAAAAAAATACATTCACTGCTTTGGTTATTTAAAATAAGATTTCAGGCACTGGAAGCTTAAGATTTCTACATATCCATTTCAAGAAATAATGAGAGACTTTTTTCACTTTTTTCAAAGCGGGAAATTAGGGAGAAAACAAAGTTGGCTAGTTCATGAATTTTAAAATGGGCCTGGTAAAATATTCATTTTGGAATTTGGACAAAACAGAATAAAAATGGAAGTACCGGTTTCCATTATTTGGAAATTATATTTCTGTTGATGCTGCCTAAAATTTTCTTCATGAATTATTTAGATATTGAAACACTGCTATCCTGTCACCCCTAGTCCTTCCTTTCATTAAACCGCACCCAAATTTCTTCAACCACATACGTTTTAGTCTCCTGTCCCCTAAATCATCTTTATCACTCTTTTTGCACTTTTTCTAGAGAAGCAGTCACCAACTGGTCCACGAGAAAATTTTGGGGGTCCGCAGAAAAATTATTTGTATTTTTTTATATTGCACTAAATCAGGAGTCCTCAAACTATGGCCCCTGGGCCAGATATGTGCAATGAATGTTTGTGTTGCTGCAGAGAATCTTCCCCTTCTGGGTCTTTCTGTGTGGGTCGGAGGGGGGCAGAAATTCTGACTTGGGGTCTGCTTCAGCCTCCTGGTGTGGGGCTTTGGGTGAAGGCTGGAGGGAAGTGCCACTGGTGGTGAAGTGCCAGAGGGCCTTGGCCTAGAACTAACTGACCATCTCAGCCTGCTGAGCCTCCAGGCGCTAGTACCTGGCCTTGCACTCCTGCAGGTCTTCCCTCTGCTTGGAAAGCCTATGCTCGTAGTCCTCAGTGAGGTAATTCTGCTGAGCCTCCTTCTTGGTCAGATCCAATTTGAACTGAGCCAGCTGTTTTGCCAATTCTTTCTCATGGTGGCTGCTTAGCTCCAGCAACTGCTTCTTGTTGGGGCCCTAAGGAGCCTGGGCGGGCAGGTGAGGAGTAGCGAGCAGAGGCTGGCGAGGTGCCCCTCGACATGAGTGACATTGAGTTGGTCATGCTCACATGACCACCTTGCCATGCCCACCCAGCCAGTCATTAGGCAGATCATATTAGTGGTCCACAGGATTAAAAATTATGAATTTAGTGGTCCGGAAGGTTGGTGACCCCTGTTCTAGAGTCTCAACATTTTTTTTACTTCATGGCAACCAAAAATGGATGCAATTTTCCAAGTGTGGTCTTATGAAGGCATTATAAAGTTGTACTAACCCTTTGTGTGATCTTGATTCTATACTTTTGTTAATGCAGCCTAGGACTGTGTTAGCTAAACATTTTCAAAATGTAAATGAAATGATGCCATGGATGAAATTTGGGGAGCTTGGAGGCAGTGAAGGACTGAATGAGGAACAATTCAACCCTGATAAGACAACCTGGCTAGGAGGTTTCTTTGTAGCCAGGGTTTAGCCATCTTTGGTTCCTGATGGGGTTGCATTGCCTCAGATGGACCCAGTGCGTAATTTGGGGGTCCTCCTGGACTCACAACTCCTGCTTGAAGAGCAAGTGGCAGTCATGCCTAGGAGGAATTTTGCTCAACATCTTGAACATAGAGTTGGAAGGGACCTTGAAAGTCTTCTAGCCCAACCCCCTGCTCAAGCAGGAAACCCTATGGCATTTCAGACAAATGGTTGTCCAAACTCTTCTTTAAAACCTCCAGTGTTGCAGCACCTACAATTTCTAAAGGCAAGTTGTTCCAATGACTAATTGTTCTAACTGTCGGGAAATTTCTCCTTAATTCTAAGTTGGTTCTCTCCTTGATTAGTTTCCATCCATTGCTTTTTGTCCTGTCTTCAGATGCTTTGGAGGATAGATGGATCCTCCTTTCTTCTTTGTGGCAGCCCCTTAGATATTGAAACACTGCTATCATATCACACCTAGTCTTTCTTTTCCCCCCCATTAAATTAGATATATCCAATTCCTACAACTGCTTTGATCGGCTTTCCTGGATCAAGGTCTTTCTTTCAATGACTCATTCCTGGTCACCTTCCATATGGACTATTGCAATGCATTCTACATAGGGCTATCCATGAGAAGTATCAGGAAACTGCAACTGCAGTAATTCTTGGTTCTCCTAAGGTTGGAACACCTCTGCTACATGAGCTGCATTGGGTCAAATTCAAGGTGTTGGTTATCAGCTTTAAAGCCCTTCATGACATGGGACCAGGTTACCTAAATAACCATCTCATCCCGAGGGAGGGAGGGAGGGGGGGAGGGAGGGAGGGAGGGAGGAAGGAAGGAAGGAAGGAAAGAAGGAAGGAAGGAAGGGAGGAAGGTTGGTTGGTTCATTCCCATCTGGCTATGCCATGTCATGGGTCTGACTAGATACTGCTAAGTTTAAATCAAACAGCCATGAGCCACTGTTGGTTAAATGACTTCAATATTTGTAATTATTAGAGTATATCAGTATAGGAGATGTCTTCAGCTGAAGGAGCTAAGCATAATTCTTGCAAAGTATGAACAAATCTGGATTCAAACATCACAAAGCCACTTGGAAATTAAAGCGAGAACAGATTGTTACGTTAATAAAATTGGCAGTAATTTTAGGAGTGTTAAAAGATCAAAAAAATCCCCCTTAATACCAGAAATCTCCACCAACAAAACAGCGTAACAGTTACAGAATTCAGACTGATTTTATTAACACTTAATGGACTTTTCTCCAGCTCTGGTGAATTATCTCTGAAATACAATGGAAGGAAAATATTCTTTATTTTGTAGCTGGAACTCTGAAAGAGGTAGCTACAGGCATACAGAGAAACCACAGAATTGCCTTAATCTTTAGATGTGACCTAAATTGTACCTGCAAACGTCCTTCCTATCTCCACAGTCACAAAAATCTGCCCAGTTCAAAATGAAAGAGACCAAAGTCTCCTACTTCAGCATCTGCACAGAAAAGCTCCATCATAAAACAGAACTCAATTCTAATGCTCACAACTATTTACCTTTTATTGAACTGTTCATTATCAAAAGCCAGCCCAGCACTGCAGATAAAACAAGATCATTGATTCTTATCAGTTTCACTTCCTCACGAGAACATAAAAATAGTGCTCTGGATAAGCCCAAAGACCATTTTTAGCCAATACTCTTTCTCATCCAAATGGTCGCAAACAGAAAATTGAGACATGTCCCTCACCTACCATTACTGTTCTCTGCCACTAATCTTTACAAAAGTATTACTGAATCATTAAGACAAATAGGTCATCTATGAATTTATCTTCGAAAGCCACCCAAGTGAATGGACATCAATTACATTTGTGGTGTTAAAACTCCACAGATTAATGATGTGAGAAAAGAGACAGGAACTTTCCAGTTGCTTCACACTGTTCTCCAAATTATGTTTGTTACAGAATTCATTTCCAATATATACAGTGGTTTTGCTAACAATTTACAGGTAGCCCACATTTAGTGACCGCAATTGGAACTGGCCACTTGGTTGTTAAATCAATCAATCACTAAATGAAACCATGATGGTATTTACAATCTTTCTTTAGCTTTATAGACTATAAAAGTGGGCACTAGTTTCAAAGTTATTTTTTCATAACTGTTTCAACTACAGATGGTTGACTACCTATAGATGTTTCTATGTGCAGCTTTTTTAAATTCTTTACATGTCTCTCTCTCCCCCCGCTCCCAGATTTACATAGGTGTTCCTTATTAAAATTCTGATAAATTCGTTTCATTTTGTTAGAAAATTTTCCTACTTTCTCTTCTCAGTGTTGCTTTTAACCTAGAGCAGGGGCCTCCAACGTTGGCAACTTTAAGACTTGTAGACTTCAACTCCCAGAATCCCTCAGCCAGCTTTAAAGTCTTAAAGTTGGCAAGATTGGAGACCCCTGACCTAGAGAACAGAATGGGAACAGGGAAAAAAATAACTCTTTCCAAACTTCTAGCCCCTCTGCTAAATTGTATAGACATCTGGTCTATCCTTTCTAAAAATATTTTTGTATTTATAATAGAAATTTGTTTTTCATTTATTTTAAAAGTGCTCACCGCCGAAAGTCACTTGGTGAGATGGCTGGCAATACAAACTGAATGAATGAATGAATGAATGAATGAAATGCTGCAGTCTTTTCCATCAGCCAGTTTCCTCTGCAGATCTCGGATTCTGCTTGCTTTTGCAGAATCCTCAGCTGCAAATTCCAGCTGTGGTGAATTCATACAGCATATCCAGTCAACACAACAAGCATCTGATAGCTGTAATATCCAATGGCTACCAACAACCTCCTCCATTGCTATCAATGCTTTATCCTCATTTACCAACCACAAATGGGATTGGCAACTCTGTTGCTAAGCAATGCGGTCATAAACTGAAATGTTATCTGACAACACCAACTTACAACATCAGTTCCAACTGCAATCATGATCATCTGCAATTGTTAAGCACGATGTCATGAGACTATGACTTCTGATTCTAGTTGGCTTCCCCATGGACTTTGCTTGTTGGAACCCAAGTGTGAAAGTCAAAGTCATCAAAAGCAATCATGTGACTGCAAGGACTACAACTTGAGGATCAGTCATAAATTTCCTGTTTTGGTGCATCATAGCTTTGAATAGTCACTCGGCGAGTGGTTAGTAGGCAAGGAATGTCTGCATTTTCATCAAATGATAGACATGCCTACCTTCAAGGGAAATGTCCCGAGTTTGGGGAAATGATGCAATATTCTGAAATGTAGAAAAAAAGAAGAAATGTATAGGCAGGTAATATGAAGGATGGATGAGGGAAAAAAAGAGAACAGAAATTTCTGTTCTGACCGTGCCCTATGCTCTTGTTACCTCTCGCTTGGATTATTGCAATGCTCTCTACATGGGGCTCCCTTTGAAGAGCACCCGGAGGCTCCAGTTAGTTCAGAATGCAGCTGCACGGGTGATAGAGGGAGCCGCACGTGGCTCCCATGTAACACCACTCCTGCGCAGGCTGCACTGGCTGCCTGTGGTCTCTCGGGTGCACTTTAAGGTTTTGGTTACTACCTTTAAAGCGCTCCATGGCTTAGGGTACTTACGGGACCGCCTACTGCTACCGAACGCCTCCCACCGACCCGTACGCTCACACAGAGAGGGACTTCTCAGGGTGCCGTCCGCCAAGCAATGTCGACTGGCGGCCCCCAGGGGAAGGTCCTTCTCTGTGGGGGCTCCCACCCTCTGGAACAAACTTCCCCCTGGACTGCGTCAACTGCCTGACCTTCGGACCTTTTGCCGCGAGCTGAAGACGTATTTGTTTATTCACACGGGACTGGCTTAGGAATTTTAAATTTTAAATTTTTAAAGAGTTTTAATTTTAATATTTATATCTGATACAAATTTTATGGGGTTTTTAACGGTATAATGTTTTAAATTTTTGCCAAACATATAATAAGTTTTTTAATCTTTGTTTTTATCTGTACATTGTCATTGTTTTTTATTGTGGCTGTGAACCGCCCTGAGTCCTTCGGGAGAAGGGCGGTATAAAAATCCAATAAATACTAAATACAATTAGCACAGGGGGCCCCCAAGGCTGTGTGCTCTCCCCACTTCTCTTCTCTCTGTATACCAATGACTGCATCTCCAATGATCCATCTGTTAGCTACTGAAGTTTGCAGATGACACAACAATGATTGGTCTCATTCGAGACAATGACGAATCCGCATATAGACGAGAGGTCGAACGACTAGCCTTGTGGTGCAACCAAAACAATCTGGAACTGAACACACTCAAAACCGTAGAAATGGTGGTAGACTTTAGGAAAAACCCTTTCATACTTCCACCTCTCACAATACTTGATAACACAGTATCAACAGTAGAAACCTTCAAATTTCTGGGTTCTATCATATCGCAAGATCTCAAATGGACAGCTAACATCAAAAACATCATTAAAAAAGGACAACAAAGAATGTTCTTTCTGCGCCAACTCAGTAAGCTCAAACTGCCCAAGGAGCTGCTGATCCAATTCTACAGAGGAATTATTGAGTCTGTCATTTGCACCTCTATAACTGTCTGGTTCGGTTCTGCAACCCAACAAGAAAAACACAGACTTCAGAGGATAATTAGAACTGCAGAAAAAATAATTGCTACCAACCTGCCTTCCATTGAGGACCTGTATACTGCACGAATCAAGAAGAGGGCCGTGAAAATATTTGCAGATCCCTCGCATCCTGGACATAAACTGTTTCAACTCCTACCCTCAAAACGACGCTATAGAGCACTGCACACCAGAACAACTAGACACAAGAACAGTTTTTTCCCGAAGGCCATCACTCTGCTAAACAAATAATTCCCTCAACACTGTCAGACTATTTACTGAATCTGCACTACTATTAATCGTTTCATAGTTCCCATCACCAATCTCTTTCCACTTATGACTGTATGACTATAACTTGTTGCTGGCAATCCTTATGATTTATATTGATATATTGACCATCAATTGTGTTGTAAATGTTGTACCTTGATGAACGTATCTTTTCTTTTATGTACACTGAGAGCATATGCACCAAGACAAATTCCTTGTGTGTCCAATCACACTTGGCCAATAAAAATTCTATTCTATTCTATTCTATTCTATTCTACTAAATGGGGGGCATTTGGAAACTCAAGTATGAATAAGTATAATGACTGAATATTTTCTTACCTGAGTCTATTTCAAATATGCAGTTTAAGCCTATACAGAGGCTGTTGCAAAATCCAAGACTTTTGTCAAAATGATAATCCCAAATGGCAATGCTTGTGCAGCAGAAGTAGATCTTACTCTTAATAAAGGGATTTGAAGATTAGCTTTACCTTTGGGGTTTACCTGTTGACTGTTTTACTGTTGAATAGAGGTTGGGTCAATTCAATTACTAGACAAACAGATTTCCAGAACAGGGACATCTTTTTAGGTAATATAATATTTTACCAGAAGGGAAAGTTTACAACTATGTGTAGACCTGTTATGTAAGGGGAGGAGAATACATCAGATCTTTGACATGTCTGTCAGCTTTCAGCCAGGGTGGACTTTTTATGTTTAATGTTAATGAGGTATTCAATATTTTGGGAGGGGGGCTTTTTGGTCCATATTTTTTTTTGTTTTCGTTGTTGGTGTTAGTGTGTTTTCTCCCCCCCGCTTTTTTTTGTATTTTATCTTTGGAGATTAAGAATAATAGTAAAAAAAGAAGAAAAACTTACATTGGAATGGCACACATCTATTCATATGTATACATGGCAAAGGGATAAATCTAAATCTAAAGACAGAAGTGATTTTATTGTTTATAGTAAAAGATTGAAAAGAAACAATTTTAAAAATGCAAGAATCATGAGATTCTGCATGTGAAACAGACCTTTTTTTAAAGAGCAACTTTGAAAAGGAATGAAAAATAGATCTTTCTGAAGCAGTGTAAGTAGACTGACTACATAAATAGCATGAAAAAAGGATCAGAAGATAGATCTCAATTGTCTGAATGAACATGGGTGATAAATACACATGGAATTATGCCAGTAGTGGGTTTCAATTTAGCTTGCTCATCTGCGTGTGTGCACTTGAGTGCGCTACACTTCTGTGCATGTGCTGAAGCGTCCAGGCGGGTGGGCGGAGCTTCCTACCACTGCCGGTTTGCCTTATCCAGGGCGAACCGGTAGCAACCCACCACTGAATTATGCTAACAGGAGATAAGAAAAAAATGCTTGATGGGTAACAAAAATGCAAGGAAACTATGAATTAGGAAAAAATGGATACAAGAGAAAGATTGCTGCAAAAAATGAAAACGAAAGTTTTGTATAATGGCTATCCAAAAAAAGTCAATTGCAAAAAATATAGCTGAATATGGAAAGACATGGTTAAAATTAAGAGACAAAAAATGAGCAATGCTGATGGAAATAAAGATGATTTTTATGTGGGTGAAGATGTTTAAAAATTTAGTACACATTTGTGGTATAAAATTTTATATAGACAATATATAATCAAATTGAAATATGTGTGAGAATAAATTGAATGTTTAGTGAATGGTTCAACAGTGAACAAGAAAGACCACACGGAAATACAATGTCCTCTTGGTTTTTACCTCATTTATGAATAAATATATAAGAGATGGTTGAGGTAAAGTATATAGATGATACCACATTGCTAGTGAAAACCTGAATGATTTCACGGGACAATTTATAATTTTGCTTCCTGAAAAACTTTTGGTAATTATGATAGAACCTTTCAAAGTGAACACAAATATAATTTCAGAATGATTGCATCATGTAAGAATCTTGAGAAATATGAAATTAACTTTCAATGGCTATAATGCATTTAATCACATAATGTTTCTGACACGATGCTTGAGTTCAACAGGGCTAAAGAGTTTTGCTGATTATTGTCATTTATATTCAATGTCTCATGCATCTCGCTGCAGTGTCTAACAATAATCAGCCAGTATTGATGGATTCCACTTGTCCTGATACCATTTTTTCCATTGTGGCAAAGTCCTGGTGAAAACTTTCTCCATACAGTATTTGTCACTGACTGCACTTGGATTTTCGAGAAAAAAGTCCAAGTATTCATGCAGAAAATAAATCTTCAGTGGTATGTTGCACTTCATGATCTTGTATTCTGCAAGAAGTTTTCAACCGGCTGAATGTAGTTTGGTGCTCTGTAGTTGGCAAGAAAATTCTCAACAACATCCTTGAATGCTTTCCAGGAGCTTTCCTCTCGCCCCACTGACAGATCTTCAAATCACTTGTCAATGGTGATATATCTGATCTATAGACCAATAAAAATGCCTTCCTTAATCTTGGCATCAGTTATTCTTGGAAACTTCTGTCTCACATAATGAAAATGCTCACCTTCCTTGTTCATCGCTTTCACAAAATTTTTCACCAGTCCAAGTTTCATGTGAAGTGGAGACAAAATTATTTTCGGTTCATGTGCCACTTTTTCTGTCCTGGAACCAAATTCTTTCGGACTGGCCATTTCTTTTTAATATAATGCATATCTCTTGCATGGCTGTCCCATTCGCATAAATAACAATACTTGATCCATCTAGGCTTGCTATATATGAGCTGCATTCCAAGCAACAGAACCACTAGCTATTCCAGTTGTATTTGGTGTACTGGGCATGCTTCAACAACAGTTCCATGTTTTCCTATGTTTCTTTCATATGTGCAGTATAGCCAACAGGTACTGAGGAGAGAAAAATTCCCATTGTGTAAAAAGAAAATATTTTATAAAACTGTAGGTAATGGGTTAAATCACAGGTTATTTTTATGATTAGCTGCCAAAATCTGTAAAATACACCCAAAAGTGTTCAGGAAGCAAAATCTTTGTTGTCTAGTGTTTCCTTTGAATGTAAAACTCTTCAGTGCAGCAAGGAATACATATCCAAAAATTACTGTCTCAAAGTCCAAGACAGTAGATTTTGACAGGATAAATGGAGTGAATGAAAACAAGTCATATATACATTAGAGCAGATATTCTATCTGCTTTGTATAAATTGATAAAATGTTTACTAAATGGGGGGGGGGAGAGATGAATGAAGAATTTTTAAGACAGCCAAATGACAGTACAGAAGAAGTAGGAGATTGTAAGTAAGTGATCTCTTGTGAGGAGTGAGCATTTGTCAAAAGAAGCAAAATGTGCATAAAGATAGGCTTTTCCCATCTTGTTGTGGGGAAGTAGGCGCTGAATAAGCTAAGAGAAACTTGAAAGCAGTGGAAATTGGCTATAATGAGGAGTGTATGGTACAACAAGAAAAGAAAATGGGCAAAATGAATCAATGCCGAATAGCTGTGTGTGGACGAAATACATGAAAGAGGATGATGACCATTATGAAAGAAATAAGCTGAGATAGTATGATCATAGAGAGAGAAGGAAGGAGAGTCACATGGCAAAACCAATGCATGAAGGAGTGAATGGGTCAAGAGGAATGGGAAGACTGGGAATGCCGGGGTGGGATAAAATTGCTGAGAAAACAAATTCATTTACAGAGCTAAAGACAGCCAATGAAATAATGAATGGAAGTGATGGGTGTTTTGAAAGGTCAGAAAGAATGGCTGGTATTAAACTAGATTTAACTGTGGTTTACATTGGTTTTATTCCAACACTGTCCAACTATTTACTAAATCTGCACTACTATTAATCTTCTCATCGTTCCCATCACCCATCTCCTTCCACTTATGACTGTAACTTTGTTGTTTATATCCTTACGATTTATACTGATATTGTTTCCTGATTGCTCATTTGTAACCTATGACTATCATTAAGTGTTGTATCATTAAGTGTTAAATTTGTTCCCTATGACTATCATTAAGTGTTGTAAGTGTTGTACCTTGATGAAGGTATCTTTTCTTTTATGTACACTGAGCATATGCACCAAGACAAATTCCTGTGTGTCCAATCACGCTTGGCCAATAAAAATTCTATTCTATTCTATTCTATTCTATTCTATTCTATTCTATTCTATTCTATTCCTTTAAGATTTTTTACTTCCTTGACTTACTATAACTCACTCCTTTTCAATACTCTGCACAACTGATTTCCTTCAAAAGAAAGCATTGCGATACACATATACCTAAACGTGAAATAAACCTCCTTTGCGCTTACGCAGGAATGAAATCCCAATCCTCCTTATGGGTAGGCATGTACAGGAGGGCATCTTTAACTCTGTTAGTAAGGTGGATGAAAGTAGTACCGACATTGTCTTTTATTCTTCTGCATGCTTTGATTTATGCCTGACGAGATTAAATTTGCACAATTCAAACATCTGCAGGTACACAAGTTCATTCACACATGCAGGCATACGTTAGCACGCATGCACCGTCTCCCAATGTTGGTGCGTCATCGGAGTGGTGTTTACTTTGCCAATGTAATACTGTCAAAGCTTTGTTGAATGAGCCAATTTCAAGCTGTTGATATAGTTCAGACCTTGACAGCTCTCTAATCTCCTTGAAGCTTTACCATTTGATTGCATTTGTTTGCCCTGCAAATGGTCAACTGCTCCGGTTATCTCCAAGTGCGAATATATCTAAAAGGCGGCATTTATAATAGATGAGTTTCAGAGCTTAGCAGAGACCTGTAAAATGCAGACAAGGGATTCTATTTTTTCTCCTCCTGAAATGTATATTAAAAGTCGAAAGCTTCTCCATTGAAGCCCCCAGCTCTGAAAAAAAGTTTTCAAAGAAATCACTGCACGCTAAAAACCAAATTACTGCTCTTCTACCCTTTCCTAATCTTAGTCAGTTCTTCTGACCTCCAAATTAAAGATGCCAGCTACATTATCTACAAGACCATTAGAAGCTGAGTAAATTCCATGCTGGTTAAAGAATCTAAGCAAGATGAAACGTTTTCCTATTATATTGCTGAATATATTCAAGGCATGCAGGATTTTTTGTTCTTGTTCTCCTGTTCTCCAAACCAGATGCTTAGTAGTTTGGAAATTGTATAGGTTTTGGAAATTGTTCAAGAGCCTCCTCCCCCAAAAATAGGTTTGATTTTGCATGATGCCTTAAGCCTGGATTAGACTTCTCTGTCACTTCACTGCAGGGAATATACAGGTAGTCTTCTATTTACAACAGTTTGCTTAGTGACTGTTCAATGTTGTATCGGCACTGAAAAATGTGACTTATGACCGTTTTTCACAGTTACGACTGTTTTTCACAGTTACGGCCTTTGCAGCATCCCCATGATTATGTGATCAAAATTCAAATGCTTGGCAACTGATTTATATTTATGACTGTCGCTGTGTTCCAAGGTCGTGTGATCACCTTTTGCGACCATGTCACAAGCAAAATCAATCGGGGAGCCAGATTCACTTAACAACCGGGTTACTAACTTATGAGCCATGGGGGTGCAGTGGTTAGAGTTGTCGTGTCCCACTCCTCCGCTGACGGCTGGGTCCGGGAAATCCGAATCAGGCTTGCCTCTGCAGCTCTGCCCAAAGTCCTAGCAAAGTCCTCAGAGCAGGCAGGAGACCAGTAAGTGACTTCA
The DNA here is from genome assembly GCF_028640845.1 of Ahaetulla prasina. Lineage (NCBI taxonomy): Eukaryota > Metazoa > Chordata > Lepidosauria > Squamata > Colubridae > Ahaetulla > Ahaetulla prasina. Next base: position 34,965,131 of record NC_080540.1, on the reverse strand, counting down.
GCAAGATAAGTTTGACTTTTGCCTGACTCAGAGACTGCCAGAAAGTAGCTCCTTTATATAGGCCATGGGGTGTGGCTCCATGACTCAGCACTCATTAAGGCCTGCCCCTCCCTTCTCTCTGTTGCCTCCGCCTCTCCAATCTTCTGATGCGAGGGTCACTCCAATCAGCTGTTCTTGGGAGTAAACCCTCCTCAGGCTCACCTGCTGTGGATGAGGGGGAGGGGTCTAGCTGCTCCGTTTGCCTGGGCATGGAGTCAGGGCTGGGGCCGGAAGGCATACATTCCTCAGTGTTGGGGAGCAGGTAAGAAGGCCCCGGCTGCTCTGAGGGCGGGCAAGACACAACAAGAGTGCAGTACTGCAGGCTACTTCTGCTGCCTGCTGCCTGCCTGCAATTTGGCAGTTCAAATCTCCCCAGGCTCAAGGTTGACTCAGCCTTCCATCCTTCCGAGGTTGTTAAAATGGGGACCCAGATTGTTGGAGGAAATATGCTCTGTAAACGGCTTAGAGAGGGCTGTAAAGCACTGTGAAGCGGTATATAAGTCTAAGTGCTATTGCTATTGTCAGCTACAGCAGGGGTCTGCAACCTTAAACACTCAAAGAGCCATTTGGACCCGTTTCTCACAGAAAAAAAAAACACCGGAAGCCACAAAACCCTTCCCGTGCCTGACTATTTCTTGAGCAGTCACAAAACTAGCATATGTAGTTGAATTAAATGTTCTCTTTTCTTCTGAAACTTTTCTTTTCTTGGATTTATCTATGGTTGGCCTATCAGGGGTTGAAAAGCTCAATAAACTGTGTGCCAGTGGGTGTCACATATTGGCGGTTTAATGCATATTTTGAGTGACAGGGAGCCGCAGCAGAGTGGTGAAAGAGCCACATGCGGCTCCAGAGCCACAGGTTGCTGACCCCTGAGCTACAGTGATTCACTTAACAACTGTGGCAAGAGGGGCTGTAACATGGGGCAAAACTCACTTAACAAATGTCTCACTTAACAACAAAAATTTGGGGCTGAATTGTGGTTATAAGTCAACGATCACCAGTATGCATCTGTCATTCAGAGTCAGTTATTAGCTGTTGCACTTATAGAACACCAATTTTTTGTTTTGGATAGGGGGCACTCAAACAGAAAAACCCAGAACAAGAAGTTGGATCAGTCAGCATGCAGGACGGTGTGGGATTTGGGAGGTGTGTGCTTTATCCTTTGTCTACAGCCATTTCCAACCTACACTTACCCATCAACCCCTTAACAGCATACGTAGGTAGCAACAACTACATGTAGTTGGAGCAACTCTAAATCAAGCTTAACTGTACTTCACCCGCAGCTTATCAAGTGCTAGGAAATGCTGCAGATGAGAAATAAGAATACACAGAAAGTGGTGAGAACTCAAAAAAATGACAACAGCCTTTTCAACCCAAACCAGCAGCTGTTGAACAAGCAGTCCTTTCTGAACTAGGGTTGGACTTCATCTTGCTTTAGAACAGCATTTGATTAAGGAGATTTGCTTTTTATTATGTGTATTAGTGATTGCAATTAAGATTCTATTATTTTTATATGCACAAAGCTGCATTCTGATCCGCTGAATCAAATGGCATTTATATTTTTTGAAATAAAGTAAATAAAGGCAGAAAAATTCCAGAATCATAGCAACTGAAGAACAGCATGAAATTAATAAAGGTAAGGCAATGAAAGCTGAAGTAGGTTTACCAGAATTAGTCAAAATCGAGATGACCCTTAGATGTCAGTGTTATTTTTTGTGTGTGTGGCTGTATTGTTCTTGGAGTGTTGTTGTCTTTTTAGCCGTATAAGGAGTCATCTTAATTATTGCAGTCTAGGTTAGACAGTCCTATTCTTGAAAGTTCAATTTATTTGCACTTTGATTTGGAAAAAAAAATCCAGAAGGGGGACATTATTGTTTAATTCTGTTTCTGATGAAGAGCTACTTTGGCTCTCGTTGGAAATGTCTGTAAGATTTATTTGGTAATTAATTAAAAGATGATGCTGAAAGGACATTAGAGGCATCACATTGAGTTACAAATAAAAACTGAGCATCTTCTGAAGACATAAGGGAAGACCTCTTTCTTATCTATTTTGGATAACTACTGTTAGTCAAAGTAAGATATAATTAGCTTTTCGACTATGCATAAAATCTCTTCACCCAAGTGAACAAGCCATGAATTCCTATATTAACTATATTTCTTAATTTATCTAAATAAGAGAACTGTAATTAACAGCACTGGGATCAGTTAGCATACTAAGCAGATATCAAACTATGATTAATGTCAATAATTTGTTCCCAGGCTGCTAAATAAGTTCTGGGGTTATTTGTGCCCCTCGGAAAGAAAGTGGGTTAAATTGATATAGGAATCTCTGAACTCAATTGTCAACTCAATCCTAGTACTTTCATAGGAGAGAATGGAAAAATCTGAGTTTAATTAAGGAATGTGAACTGTTAAATTATTCTGATAAAGTATCATCATCATTTAACGACCCCCTAATCCCTTGTGGGGTGGAGCTTGGGCAACTGGAGCTAGCAGTGTGTTTACTGGCCGGATGCCCTTCTTGACGCCAATGCGGAGATTTGTTCAGCAGCTATATTCTCATTGTGCCCAGAGAGAGAAATATCTGCTGCTACCTAGGATCGAATTCACAGCCTCCTGATTGTGAGGTAAGAGCTCCACCTCTAGGCCACCATACCACTCCCTATTCTGATAAAGTATACTATTTGTTTACTAAATCTGTATGCTGCTTGACTTCCAAAGACGCTAACATCTAAATGCACAATTCCCATTATTGCCTGCTGACTTTATCTCAATTTCTGCCTCAAATAAAATATAAATTATGTTTATAAAAATAAATTTAAGCCTGGAAGGCAAAGCAAATTAAGTGATGTTTGCAAACTACGATCCATTGTAGCTCATTTCATATTCTGACCATTCAGAGTCATTTATTTAACAAACACATTTTTATAAATTAATAAATTTGCAAGTGAACTATACATCCACAATTTCTTAATTCAAACCTTGTTAGGTTTCCTTAAATATGCGTAGGTCAACAAAAGAGCTCTGAAATGCAGCAAAGCATATTCCGTAGCTTTACTCATTAGTTTTGTTTGCATTAAAATATTAAAATATCCTTTAAGGCTAACAGTATGTAAAAGAAAAAAAAATATCCCTGTAACTTCTAATTCTAACAGCTCAAATCCTTGCACTTTTCAAGGGTGAATGCTTGCATTAAAAATTTTAATCCCATTTCTTGCTAACTACAGTAATCTCTAGTGATTGTACATGCTAGATAGCAACAGTATGTATATAGTCTTGGACAATTTATTGAGTTAACAAAGGAAGCAAAATAAACAGCCATCTCTTGCAAGTGGAATTAGCTATTTGCATTTGGTCTTCTATTTATTTGTTCTCAATAAACACGCTACTTTCTGAAATGAAAAGTTCCCTGAGCTAAGAGTTGAGCTCTCTCTAGATCAGGGGTCTCCAACCTTGGCAACATTACGACTTGTGGACTTCAACTCTCAGAATTCCTCAGCCAGCAATTTTGGGAGTTGAAGTCCACAAATCATAAAGTTGTCAAAGTTGGAGACCCCTGATCTAGACTGAACAAGGAAAAGAGATACATGAAAATGAGAAGATACTTCCTTTTCCAGATGTAGAACTATAGGCTACCCGGAGTCTGCAGGAGAGCAATTAATTTTTTTTTAAAAAAAAACAATGTCAAGTCATTTCTGATATTCAAGAGATTATTCATATCTGCAAACAAACACGCTGTGGTCCCAGCTACCAGCCAGGATTGGGTTCTCTAATATTGCCAACCTTCTACTGAGCATTGATCCATCAACAATTTCCTGGTCTATGTATCGTTATAGAATGGCTTTACTTCTCTCTAGAGCCGCTATTCACCACTCTTACCTGCTGTCTGGGAATGTCAGATTGATTTTCTGATTAAAGGAAATACTGGGTGGGGCAGTGGTGGGTTTCAAATTTTTTTACTACTAGTTCTGTGGGCATTGCTTGGTGGGCGTGGCATGGCTTGGTGGGCGCGGCTTCGTGGGCATAGCAGGGGAACGATGCTGTAAAATCTCCATTCCCACTCCACTCCAGGGGAAGGATACTGTAAAATCTTCATTCCCTACCCACTCCAGGGGAAGGTTACTGCAAAATCCCCATTTCCTCCCATTCAGCTGGGAATTGGGAGGCAGAGAATAGATGGGGGTGGGGCCAGTCAGAATTTCTACTTCCGGTTCTCCGAACTACTCAAAATTTCCACTACCGGTTCTCCAGAACTGGTCAGAACCCTCTGAAACCCACTTCTGGGGTGGGGCATTCCAATGTTACTTTGATTGATTACGTGCTATCACGTTGTTGTTTTTTGTCACCTGGTGACCACATAGATTTTTTTCCATGGCAATCTGTCCCTAACCTGGTGTTTTAGGTCTTCTGATGGTGTAGAATTGTAACCATCCACCATTCATTCATTCATTCATTCATTCATTCATTCATTCATTCATTCATTCTTTATATGGCTGCTGATCTCATAAAACATTTCTCTGGATAGCAAACAATTAAAAGTACCTATAAAACAAGCAAAAACTTATTAAAGGTATGATCCAAAGGCCAGGTCAGGGCAACAGACATTAGCAGCAATAGTACCATCTTAGCAACTCACTGTTCCCTTCAGACCCTCCATGTTTGATGACATAGCCACATTTTGAGGGACTTATAAAAAATTAACAGGGATGGAGCCAATCTCACTTCAAGAGAATGATGTTCTACAGGGAAAGTGCCATGGCAAAAAAGGCTACCTCCTTAGTCTTGCCAGATGTAGCTGCTTAGTTGATGGGATGTGCTATATACCTCTTCTACCTGATCTGATGGAACTGTGGGGGATATAACTGGGAAGAGGTGATGTCTCAAAATTAATCTGGCCTCACCCCATGAATGGCTTTAAAAGGTCACAACTATCACCTTAAACTTGAACACAGAAAAAATACACCTCAAAGAACATATGTAACATGAGACATTCAACGGTCATATGTAAGTGTCACAGCCCTGCATTTTGTAGCTTCTGGATACTCTTCATGGGTAGTCACATGACGGACGCCATCAATAGTCCACCTGGGAACTGACATGGGTATGACACCATGAGCAGACCCTCCCAATCCAGGGATGGGTGCAATCGGCACACAACTGTGGACTCTAAGCCATGACTGCCATTTGCTCTTTGAGCAGGAGTTCTGAGTCTAGAAGAACTCCCAAAGATGCTGAACTGTGCATCTATGGAGATTCTCAGTCATCCAGGTCATGGTTGCCCAAAGGTGCTTTTTCAAGAGGCAACTGGACTTCCTTGTTTTTCTTTAAAGATGTTTCGCTTCTCATCCAAGAAGCTTCTTCAGCTCTGGAGCAGAGGTGGATTTCAGCAGGTTTTGACCAGTTCTGGAGAATCAGTAGTTGAAATTTTGAGTAGATCAGAGAACCGGTAATAAAAATTCTGACTGGCCCCGCCCCCATCTATTCTCTGCCTCCCAAGTCCCAGCTGATTGGGAAGAAATGGGGATTTTGCAGTAACCTTCCCCTGGATTGCGGAGGGAATGGAGATTTTACAGTATCTGTTGTGTCTTCGGCTCCCGAGCCTGGCCTCCTGGCAGAGAGTGACTCAGAGACTGAGGGGGAAGACTGACAAGGCTTCCCTCTGCAGGACCTTCCTCTCTGGCTCCACTCCAAGTCCCAGAAGCAGGCCAGGTGGAGGAGATGATGAGGCCTCTTTCTCCCGCACCTTCCCCCTCCCAGGCAACGCCTCAAGACCCAGCTGCTGACAATCAGTCCTGGTTAAATCCCAGGCATCGCAGAAAGGAGAGGCGGGAACAATAAAAGAAGGGGTGGGGCAGGCCTAGAGAGTGCTGAGTCACAGAGCCACACCCCACAGGGCATAAAAGCAGGAGGAGTTACTCTATAGCTTCTTGTGACAGACAAAAACTGACTCTTGGAAACTTTGGCTGCAATATTTCGAGACTAAGAATTTAGCTTCTGGATTTCTGTTTATTTCTGAACTCTTGGTTGCTCCAGCAACGAACTGCAGTTACACTGGCTTCTGAGGAGATAAGAGAACTTGGCAGGCAATCACAGCCAGAGCCGATATCTGTCGTAGGAATAAATTGCTGGCAGATATAGTCAGCTCGCGTGTCTTCTTGGTTGTGGTTGGAGGGGGAGGACAGAACAATATCCTTCCCCTGCCACGCCCACCAAGCCACGCCCACCAAGCCACACCCACAGAACCGGTAGTAAAAAAATTTGAAACCCACCACTGCTCTGGAGTTCAGGATCAGAAGCAAAAGTTCTTCAAAGAAAAACAAGGATGTCCAGCTGCCTCTTGAAAAAGCATCTTTCAGACATCTGGTCTGTGCTTTTTAGAGCTGTTTCAAGACAGCTAGGTCTAGAAATGTAGACAAATGGAAATAAATATACCAAATTCTCCTTGTGATTTCTTCTCCTTTTCTTGTCTCTTAAACACAGGAGCAAAGTCTGAGTTTTCCACATAGTGGGAACTAGGAAATTAATCTTCTAAGAAATAACCTGGAAGTAGCCTTTGTATCTTGAAGGGGAAAAAGGAATTTGCTGAGGTTTTTTTTTCCTTAGGAAGAAAAGAAAACAACAACAACTGGTCACCTTTTTCAGTGCCTTTGTAATTTTAAATGGTCAGTAAAGAAATGGTTTTAAGTCAAGGACAACATGTATAAGTAGCTTAGACTGGGAAGTGTCTGTGTCTTTTTCTCATGCTCTTTCTATTATTCTATTTTCATTGAGGACCTAGGGATTGCTTTGAGGGACTGTAAAAAGTTAGCACCCACCCCTCTCCTAGAAAAATGAAATATTCTAGGAAATATTAAAAAGGCAGAATATGAGGTTTTCCCTAAAGGAGAATCATGTTTCTAAAGACATAAACGAGTCTCAGCTCCCTGCAGATATTTTGGTGCCAACCTTTCTACAAGACAAACACTGGGCCAGATTATCTACAAAACAAAAGACATGGCCCTTGGGATATGATAGGATTAGCCCTCACTCAAGATCTAAACCAGGACAAGGCCATTAAGCCATAATATGAATTGCCCAAAGCCCCTTCATTACATCATCATCCAGCAAAATTTAACCAAGTCTGGGACTCAAGACAACCTATGAAGTTACCCCTGCATAGCCCCATGGAAGTCGGACAAACAGTCAGAGTACATTTCTTACACAGGAACAGGAAGCTCCAAGGCAGGGCCCAAGAAAGGGTATAAATTTCTCTCCCACTCTCACCCATGTCCTTTTTTTTTTTGCCCAGGACCTTAAACCATGTGGTCCTGTCCACCATTAAACCATCTTTCCAAGCAGTCTCCATGTTTCCAGTGAACTGAACCCAGATGGACATTTCTTCCATCAGGGCTATAAAATTTCTTTATCAATGTGGGACCCAGCTTGTTTACTCTTATAAAATAAAATAAGCTCCCTTGTTTCAGTTCTACATAGCCTGTGATATTTAGCAAGCGCCTTTTTAATTACTCTCCTGTCTTCGACCACAATGTATTCATTTTGGAAATAACTTCTTAACAATAATCAGCTGCTGGATAGCTACATACTGTACCTCCTGTAATTCTTCTTAATGAAACCTCTGCCCTTGCTTTGTTTTGTAGGGTCACAAAAACATGTGCCTATGCTGACAAGTCCATGTTTACAACAGAGAGAAAGGAACTCAGCAGTTACTCTACTCACCCCACTTGAGAACGTCGCAATATAATGGTGACAAGAACAGCGCTCGTGTATTAGCAGGAATGAATTTCTACCTCCTGATATTAATAAACTTTAAAGTATGCTAACCTGCCATTTTAATATGCAGAGGCAAATAAAGTCTCCCTGAAAATAAAAAATGGATCTTTGAGACCAAAATAAATGAGTTCCTGTAGCGCTTAAATATATGACAAAGCCTGGAGCCGAACCAGCTTGATGTTACTGAAGTAAATAAAAGGAAGAAAGAATTGTAGCTCTGTTATGCAGTGACGTCTTCTGTTGCTCATAAAAGTAGTAAGTAGGATTTATAGGTGCAATAATCCATACGCTTCTGGAATATTTTTTTAAAAGTTGGATTTTTACATATATATTTACATCTATAGCTACATCAGTATTCATCTATCTATAAATATAGCTGCCTGATTCTTTTTGGCTAACAAAACAAAAGACTGAAAACATGTATTTGCTGGTATATGAAGGCTCAGCTAAGTAGATTTATCGTAATAAAACTATGAAGCCATTAAGAAGGTTTGAAGTGGCAACTGTGAATCAGAGACAAGCATTATTTAGGACAATAGGACTCGTGTTTCTTCCACCTTTCTCCTGCTTCCTCTACATAAAGGACTAGAAGCTAATCTCCTTTGCATAGGAGATAGTTTTTAACATTTGTTTTGATAATGGCCGGTTCTAATATATCAGTTGTTTACTTTTGGCTTTGTACTAACTTTCCTGCAGTGATTTGAGCATGTAGATGGAGAGTCACAGTAGCTTTCTACAATAAACCGAACCTTTTCAATTCTGAATGAACGAAAACTCGTAATGTGTAATCTGAACATTGGACAATTCCCTGTAAAATTGTCTGATCCATACCTGATATTTTAATACTTTTCCTGTCCATGGTACAATTTTCTTGCATAAATTGCCAAAACCTTTATAAGCTTGCATTAGTTCTCATCTTGTCATTCTCAGTAAAACCAGGGTTCCTATTTAAGCCATTATTTGAGTTACAAATCAAATACCAAATCATAGTTTAAAAGAAAAGCACGGTTACCTTTAAGACAAGGGCAAGATTCAAACATCACGCTAAAGAATTCCACTCATGTTTTACTCTAATATTCAGCCTCAAACTCCTTCCCTCACTGCAAGTCAGAAAGAATGCAGTTCTGTCAATTTTCCTGAACCTGTCAACTATTCTTCTGAACTTTCATTCTTCCTGAACCTGTCAACAATTTTGTTGCGTTCTGATGTGTGGACTATTTGTGGACTATTCTTTCTCTGGTGATGCCCAACCAAAAATGAAGGTGGGATTAAAAATAAATATGCTATTAAGATTAAGAAATATCAGATTGCCTTTGAATAATTAGGAAGTATTATTTTATGTAATAGGGGGGTTGGGAAATGAAAAGATTTGGATGAGGTTAATTGGATTAGAAGGGAAAATTTTACTCTATGTTTGGTTTATGTATAACAATACCTTGTGATTGACCCGGGAAGCCGGGGGGAGGGGAGGGGGGGAAAAGGGGGAAAAATGTTTTTGTTTGTTAAAACTTTTTCAATAAAATAAATAAATAAATAAATATGCTAGTATTTTTGCGAATATGCTAGCATTGGGGGCGAATAAATTCGCTAGTATTTCTAGAGTCAACTCCATTTGATTAATCCACAACTGTCCGTCTTGTTGTTGTTCAACATCTACACTAGGGGTGTCAAACTCGCAGCCCGCAGGCCAGATGCCTCATGCGCTGGCCACTCCACCCCCATTTTAGTGAAGGCGGGAAATTGCAATACGTCACATGACCTGACATCGCGAGTTTGACACCCCTGATCTACATGAAGCTCTTGAGTGATGGTATCAAGAACTTTAGAGTCAGGAGATGGTAGTACTTTGATGATATCCCTTTTTGTTTTTTTACCATCAGAGTCAGGGAGATGGTACAAACATTAGAACAATATTTGGAGGCTATAACAGGCTGAATAAGAATTAACATGAATCCCAAATGATGGAGGCATGATGAATTAAAGGCTTTGGGTCCAGGAACTGGGGATATCTGATTCTGGCTTCCATGAATGAGCAAGTATATATAGCCTTCTGTACAGGATTCACCTCCATGATATAAGTCAGAAGAGAAATCAATGACCTGAACTGCAGTCAATCTGTTGTGTCTGATCTGGGAATGTAATCCATTCCTAGTTAGGAATGGCTTGCCAGTTGTTCAGAAAATCATAGAAATTCTGGTAACCTCCCATTTGGAATACAACACATTTACATGGTTTTATCCTTGAAGATGACTTAAAAGCTAAAGCTATAGGATGTGATAGTGAAACTATTATCCAGAATACCCTTCAAAGATGAAGCAACATTAATTCTAAAAGAACGGCACTGCTGTCTGTAAGAGTGGTCAAACATCAACCTTTTGCTAAAGGTACTTAAAACATCTAATCCTGCAGGGAAACCTTCATAAACATTACGTTCATCATCTTGCATAAGTGAATCTACCGTATCCAAATTACGTGAGACTCCTATTTGTCATCTAGTATCCTGAATGAATCGTATTTATTTATTAAATTGTCCATGCCTCATCTCACTATCAAGCAACTATGGGCGGCTAAGAATGCCATCCAATCCCTCAAAATGTGGTACTGAAAAATCAAATGCCTGGTTGAAGACTGATTGCATGAATTTTCTTCTTCCGTCAGCATTTGAGAGACACTTGTAGAGATAGATGACAAAGTTGAACCTTCAGCTCAAAATTAATACATTTCCTCTAAGACATTCCTCCCAGACAATCTCCTCCTAGAGTCAGTATCTTACTCAATTAAGAAAAAGTTCAAAGCTTCAAATGAAATGAAATTGGAGGGCGGGGTCTCCTGTATTTCCTTGAGCCCATAGAAAAACTCCATCTTCTTTTAACAAATTTTAAAGATCTTCTTGACAACAGGACCTGACATGTATGACAAAGCAACCGAAAAGCTAAAATCTTTCACTTTGCTCTTATCAGTTAATATCAGTAGACTCACTAAGATCAATTTTAATCTCCTAGCTAGTCCTATTTCAAAACCTGACATGCCTTCAAAACAATCTACAGTAAACTCCTTGCCCTTTTAATAACTCCTTCAGACCTGACATCACATAAGTAATAAAACTCACAAGCTTTAAGAAAATATTCTTTTTCTGTTGATTCAAGATTGCTGCCAAAGCAGCTCAGCCTACAAAAGGTACCAGTCATAATGTTGCAGAGAACCTTTTTAACTTTCCAACCACAAAGTAAAGCAAACGAACAGCTGGAGAATGGGATAAATTTGAACAAAATCGTTTGGTGGCTCCCTTCTGTTCCCAGATGCTTTGTGTTCCTCCTAATGGATTGACCCTATATATGTTGAAAACACACACCATGTCTTGTTAAGAGCCAGGACAAGACAAAGCAACAATATCCAACAGCAAAATGTCCAATAAAAATAAATCTAGCTAGATATAGATGGCCTTGTTAATTCACTCCTCCATAGAAGGAAGAGAAGCTCCATGAACTTTACAAACAAAAGTTGTTTAGATGAGAGTTAATAGGATTCCTGTTACAGTATATTCAGGAACATATGGAAATTAATGAAGTAACGATTCATCTCATTAAAGAACCTCCAGCCCATGCATATAATCTTTTCTGTTTCTACTGTAGTAGTTCACAGGGGTCTCTAAGTAATACCTTTATGTACGTAACTGTACATAATACTAAGAACTAAGGGGAAGGACACAACAAGCAACAAAGAGGATAAATAACAGTGTTGTAAAGAAGTATCTGCAAACACTTGAGGTTTTAAGTAAACTATTATAAAAATACAAAGGAAGTCCAACAGTTAGGCCAAAGCTTACAGCCATGAAAGTTACCAAATGCAAATGTTTGGAGAAAAGTGTGATTGGTGCCAGGTTGCATCAAGCATTTGAGAAATAGTCCCTTGGGGGGGGGGGAGAGCAGACCACTAATCCCTAATGCATCGATATATTATCAAATCACAAAGGCTCAGAAATTGATACTAGAAACTAAGAGAGATTATAAGAAAAGTTGCCTTCAGGGTGAGCTCAATATCTCAGCAATAAAGAAAATGTTTGATTTCTCATCAAATTACATAGTATAACTCTTGTGGTTGGAAAAAAATAACCTTATAATTCATGGGGGATTGGGGGGGGAGTAATATTAGCCTTTCCAGTTAGAGCAGACAAAAAACATGACCAGATGAGCTAATTCTATTTTATTGTAAGGCTACATTAAAAGCATTTGCAAGTATGAAAATACTAATCTCCCACCATCTATTTTGCAGCCTGATAAGTTTAGACATGATCCTTTCTGAGTTTCTTTCTCGGGGATTATGCAGCTGCAGGCTATGCTATCTTTTATCTGATCATTCACTAGGCAGCATCTTCTTCCCATTACATCTCCAAAGGTCATTCCCATACACCATTACAGGTAAACAAGTTTGGCTTCTGCAAATGGTTCAATTTCACCAAAGGTTTTATATGCAGAATATTGTTGTTGTTGTTGTTGCTGTTGTTTTGTACATCATACATTTGATGCTTGTAATACCATAGAGATGTGGGAGAAGAAGAAACGTTATTCTACAAACAGCTTTGCTTATCAAGCCAAGATATATAGGAACCTTTTTTTTTCTTCATGGCAATGCTTATTTTCCTTTGGGCTTCGATTGGAAATCTTCTAACCACCATCCTTCTATCCTTGAATTCAGAAGGTGTAGATACTAACTTTGGAATAAACCAGAATAAACTTCAAATAGCTAGCCCTGAAGTGATCAGTTTTCCAACTCCGGCAAAATATGAAGTCGTGGTTAGTCTGTCTTTGCAGTCCAGTGAAACCCTGAAGCAATAGAGAACTGATAGGATTACCTCTTTGAGCCCAACTGGTTTGTTTAGTAAACCAAGATATCATTGTCTGAATGCTGTCTTTAACAGCCTGTGCTGAATTAGAAAAATCCCTGTCAGAACCCTTTCATAGTCTATTGAAAGTCTATCCTCTTAAATAGCCAAAAAAGTTTCAATCTCTACTAATACGACAAATGAAAATTTATAGGGTATCACAATTTTTCTTTGTTATTAAATTAATTAAAAATAATAATACTGAAGGCAAGCCAACAACTGGAATAAGATGACGAATCAAAAAGAACTTTAGAGGCAGGGAAGACCGCAGTTCTCCTTTCAGCCTCACATAGGCATGTCATCTTAAAGTGAGATAGTTTTGAATAATAAATTACAAATATGTATTCTATAATGTACACAGTGTCCAAAAAATTATTACAGCTGTGAGTACTGAAGTAGCTGCGGGTCGAACATTGCTTTTGAAAGCAATGTTTATTTTAGTCAATGAAGATTTGTGTCAGGTTTTTACCTGATAACAACACAGAAATATCAGATTTTTCTGTGCAACCGTAAAGGTTTTCACTTTGCCTTGAGTTTTTTACTATCCCCTTTACCTGTGGGTTGTCACTCATTCAAGAACTAGCCCACATCTGACCCTACTTGGCTTTTCTGAGATCAACCTACCACAAAAACTTGAACCAAAATAGGAGACACAATTTTACATTCTTGCAGAATTCCCTCTACCCTGTTCCTTTAGTAGCTTCTCACCTTTTGGTTAATAGTCACATACACAAACCTTACATTGAGAAGAGGCAAATGCCTCAGCAAGAGAGAAACATCTTCTCAGAAACAGATCAAATGAGAAACCATGTTTGTTCTGATCCAGACAAACTTAGTTGGATATTTAGAGGCTACATCAATGAGTTCTCCAACTGGGTGAATTGTCTTAAATTCTAACCTCAAGAAATCCAGCATGGAGTTTGATCTCAATGTGTATGTGTTATTTTACTTTTTTTCAATATGCTGGTGGATAAAGGAGATGCAAGCCTGGTACATAAATTCAAAATATCAGTCAAGGTGTCCAGCAATCGGAATATATTTCCTGTCAGGCCTGGAAACCATCTTTTGCCTTGGGCCTTCAAGCCCGCCACATTTAGTACTGTGGGAAACTAGGAGGAGGGATTGTATGGAGCAGGTAAGATGTAGAGTCATAATAACATTCCTTTCTCAGAGAGTCAAGGACATCTTGCCCTGCACCTGGAGGGGTATAACTGGGAGGCATTTCCAGTTGGGATGGTGCTTTGATTGGACCATGTGATGGACATGTGGGTGTTGGGCAGAGACTTGGACTTTCCTTTGGATGGGGAAAACCTGGAAGCTTTCAGATTTGGGTTTTCCCAGATGTGCCAATATGACATCACTAATAAAATGGAACTTTGAGGAAATTTCAAGCCTCAGAGTCTTCTTTCGTTGGGGGTGTTACTTGGAACCCTGACATTTCCTTTGCTATACACACATTGTTTGAGAATTACAGAAGGGCATTAAGTCACCTCCTTACAGTCAATAAGTTAATACAGTAGAGTGTATGCATCACTATACAGGTAGCCCTCAACTTACAACAGACCATTCAAATTAAAACGGCACTGAAAAAAAGTGGCTTAAGGCCGTTTTTCACACTTATGACCGTTGTAACATCCCTATAGTCATGTGATCAAAATTCAGATGCTTGGCAACCAGCTCATATTTATGAAGGTTGCATGTGATCATTTTTTGTGACCTTCTGATGACCAAAGGCAATAGGAAAGCCAGAGTCACTTAACATCATGTTACTAATTTCACAACTGCAATGATTCACTTAACAACTATGGCAAGAAAGGTCATAAAATGGGACAAAACTCACTTAACAGATGTTACACTTAGCAACATAAAATGTTGGGCTCAATTGTGGTCGTAAGTCAAGGACAACCTGTAATGCCATCCTAAATGAAATTCATGTTCTAGCATCTTGCGATGGAAGAGGTTCTTTCAAGCATTAACCAATATTATGTTGCCACACAGCAGGATTATCAACTAAGAAAGCAACAGCTGTAAGAAATGAGGCAAAAAGGAGAATTTGGGGTAAAAGGAAAAACCACCAACTTACCTAGGCCTAAAGAAATTTTGTGAATTTTAAATCTTTGTTTATACTTCATTCTTAATTTACAAGGATTTTCTTTTATTGAAAGGGGAACATTTTAATACAGCTAGTAATAAGTTTTAACGATTAGGTCTTAACAGTAATAGTGGGGTCTCCAGATACATATTTATTTAACTGGCAGCAGAGGCTTCTTCTCAATGCTGAGTTCACTTGGAAACTGCTTTACATTGCAAAACAACAACAACAACACCTATTAGAAAACAAACTGAGAAAATGTATAATTTTCCAATAAATTAAACATGAACCTGTCAAGGAACAAAGTAGATGTACAGTATAACTGTGTTTGTGAAAATTAAGAGGTAACACAGACGAAATTTGGAAAACATGCATTTATTCAAATGAGATACATTATTGTGAAGACACTGTCTTGCTTAGGAAGCCTGGAAATATGCACTGCCAATCAGTTCCATAGCAGAAAATTAAGCTAACAAGGAATCCAATAGTTTGAACAGTGCTGGAAATATATTGAGGTGTATACATCTTTCTTTTCTATTAATACATATGTCCAGAATGCAAATATTTATGGACAAGTCAGTGTAAGAGGACACATTCTTAAGAAACATTCACACTCAGCTTCAGATCCCTGTAATAAAAATGAACAGAGGTCCCTCCCTCAATGCCAAGGGTGTCAAACTCGATTTCATTGAGGGCCGCATCAGGGTTGTGTTTGTCCTTGGGCGTGGCAGGGTGTGTGGCCAGGGTGGGCGTGACCAGCTCAACGTCACTCATGTCAGGAGCGCCTGTAGTGGCCCAGCAAAAACGGCCTCCTGAGCTCTGTTTTTGGCTGGGATGAACTCCTGCAACCCTCTGCCAGTGAAAACAGAGTTTGAGAGGGCCTCTGCTGTTTCCAGGGTGCCTCCGCAGGCCAGATCTAAGCACCCTGTTGTCAGCCCTGGAGGCCATCTTTTTCTCTGGATCTTCAGGGCTGCCACAATCAGTGATATGGCAAACTGGGAGTGGGGATTGCTTGGAGTTGTAGAGGTATCTAGTCATAACAACGTTCTTTTCTTTGGGAGTCAAGGACGTTCAGCCTGCACCTGGAGTGGCGTGACTGGGAGGCATCTCTAGATGGGATGGTGGAGTGATTGGGCCATATGATAGACATGTGGGTGCAAAGGGTGACTTTGACTTTCTTTTGGTTGGGGAAAACCTGGAAGCTTTCAGATTCGGGTTTTCCCAGATGTGTCAATATGACAAATCTAATAAAGTGGAACTTTGATGAACTTTTAGCCTCAGTCTTTTTTCGTTGGAGGTGTTACTTGGAACTCTGACACCTGCAGGCCAGATGTATCAGTAAAGAATATTTGTAGCTCAGGGTTGAAACTGGTGGCCCACGAGCCGGATGCGTCATGCGCAGGCCACACCCATCCCAGCTCCATGAATGGGGGAAATGTTGTGAAACGTCACGTGATGGCAACATGACACGGCGAGTTTGACAGCCGTGTTCTAGTGACTTGCCCTGTCAGTGTGGGTGGCAATGGTCTTAAGAGTTTCTTTGGTTGGACTGATTACTGTTGGCTTGTTTGGCAGTTCCTTGAACGGGGATATTTATTTCTTGATTGTTGGTCTGATGTTAATCTTGGAATTAATCTCTGCTCATCGGGGTACTGATTGCTGGTGGGACGGTGTTTTGGTCTTTTTGTTCCCTTTTTGACAACAACAACAACAAAATGTTCAAGTAAAGGGTATTTCGATATCCAGTCTGTTTCCCATATGACTGTTCCATCAAACATGCTGAAAGTTTGACTTTAAAAAATTAAAAGCCTTCAAGCTGCATATATCCACAACTGGTCCTCTTGGATTAAGCAGGTACCGTTGCAGCCAAAAACAGCTCGGGAGGGCCACTCACAGTCCTTTCAAGCTCCGGTCCTTTGCCGTTTCCTGGGCAGCCCTGTGGGCAAGATCTAAACACCCTCAAGTTTGACATCCCTGACCTACATTATCTATGCAGACTCACCTCCCCCCCATCTAAATTTTGTACTTGGTCCATAAAAGCTGCAATTGCATTTGCAACCTTCCCAGTCAGTTTCCCACAAGCAGTCCAATGGATGAAGCCAAATTCCCTCGACAACCACAAGATTCAGTAATTTATTTAACAATCGTGCAAAAAAGGTTGTAAAATCAGGCACATTTCAAATCGGCACATTTGCATAACCAGCTTTCTGCAAATATTACCTACATTTTAAAAAGTTTTGCATCAATTTTCAAACAATACTGTGTTAACTGTGGGTTTGTTTGTTTGTTTTTGTCATTATCCTTTCTATATGCAATGCTGCCTGGTGTTTATCACTGCAGTAACTAGAGAAAACCAGTTACTGGGCTATGAAAGAAAGTATACTGAAAGCAGAAAGGCCATTGGCTCTATAAAATCTGAAAATACCGCATCCTGAAATTAATACTAAACTAGGTGACATGATCCTAACCTGCAGCATTTATAGAATCCTAGCCTAATTTCTCTCCAAAGCTAATTGCATAATGTAGCGTTAAAAATACCATGCATGCAGAATTCAGAGAACTTCAGACTAACAAAGCTAAATTTGCTATATTGAGGAGTTTGCATTAATGCAATGCCTGTGGCTGCATTTTTAAAAAGAGTGAGGCGACGGGTGTGGGGGGAGGAGAGAAATCTTTATTCTTTATTTGGAAGGCTACAGAAGAAAAACTTCTGATTAAGTCTGTACGCCTTCACAAGAAGGTGGGATGGGGCTATTCTGCTCTACAAGATCTATAAAATGATCGTTATTATGGAACAAAAGTCAATTCCTGCAGATCTGGGGGCTTAGATGAGGCTACAATCTAAGCATGCCATATGCATAAAAATACATTAAACTGTGTTAATATCAAGCTCTGGAAGATATATGCAATAGATCAAGAGATATCCACCTTCTATTAAGTACTTCCCTGGAAGTCAAACTACACAAGAATTATTTGTCTTTAAAAGCAAAGAAAATCTTCTTCATAAGTGAGGTGACTATCTCATTTTTCTTCCGATTAAACATCCTAACAGCACTCAATATATAGAGAGATATTTCTTTTACACAAAAAGTACTGATTATACTGGGTTTATTTTATTTTATTTTTATTTATTTATTTGTCAAGAACGTATTAGGTAATACTGTAAGTATAAACATGAATTGAATACATAAAATAGATACGAATAGAGGAAACATTAGGACAGGGATGGTAGGCACGTTGGTGCTCTTATGCATGCCCCTTACAGACCTCTTAGGAATGGGGTGAGGTCAACAGTAGACAGTCTAAGGTTAAAATTTTGGGGTTTTTGGGATGAAACCACAGAGCCAGGTAGTGTATTCCAGGCATTGCTGAACTTTTTTTACCCCCAAGAAAATCTAAATTTTATACAGCCATATTTTTCTTTGCTTAAATCTAATTTAAGCAGAGTTCTCCCTTTTTTATTAATAAGTACTTTTGATTAAAAGGTACTAGCCTTTATTCAAGTAGAAAGACAGTCCTTGAAATTAGAGAGGAAGTTTCGAGTTTTCTATTCTGCCAACATTAAATCTACAACCCTATATTCTTACAGTCTGTTTCACAAAATATAATCCACATTTTTTTCTCATTAAGAAGGAACCAACGATCTTCCATAGATTATAAAATGAAAGGCACACAGGCTGTAGAACAGGGGTCTCAAACCCCCGAACCTCAGCCCAGTGCCGGGCCGCAGCTCTTTTGGAACCAGGCCATGTTAGTGATGGAGAAATGCACATGCGCGAAGCTGCATTTGTGAAAGCGCCACATGTGAAACCATCCCTTCTCCCTCACCTCCGCCGGTCCGCCGAGCCAGAGAGGTTGGAGACCGCTGCTGTAGAACATGAGAACTTGCTATACAAACACAAAACCTATTCTGATTCGCTGCAGGACTCCTGGCAGAGATTTTAGGTTAGTCACATTTGTTGGTTTATCTGATGATGAAAAATAAATGGCCTTACAATAAAACCCATGGCCATCTTAGCTACTACACTAAGAGATGCATGTGACTTGTTCCTTAGTTTGCTAACCTGCTCAAGGTGGCACATATATGCACAGATACTTCTCAACTTACAAATATTTGTTTAGTGACCATTCAAAGTTACAATGGCACTGAAAAAAAAAGCCTTACAACTGGACCTTGCATTTATGACCATCGCAGCATCCTCAAGGTCACCTGATCAAAATTCAGATGCTTGGAAACAGGCATGTATTTGTGACAGTTGGAGGGTCTCGGGGTCATGTGATCCCCATTGGCAATCTTCCCATTCAGCTTCCCACAAGCAGACAATGGGTGAAGCCAAATCCACTTAATGACATGGCTTAGTGAGCCACTGTTGTTGGCTTAACATGCAAAAAAGCATCATAAAATCAAGCACAACTCATTAACAACCATCTTGCTTAACAATGAAAATTCTGGTCCTAAATTACTTACACTTCCTTCTCAAATTTTCCCAACCACTATCACGTGGCTGGGCTGAGAGAATAATTATCCTACAATCAGCCAATGTGTCTCCATTTCTTGGAGTAAATTTAAATCTGGGTTTCTGGTCCTAATTCAATATTTTAATTATTAATAAACTCCTTGGAGCCCTGGTGGTGCAATGATTTAAGTACAAAATTGCAGACAAACTCTGTCCATAGCCTGGGCTTCGATCTTGAGAAGATTCAAGGTTGATTCAGTCTTCCATCCTTCCAAGCTCGGTAAAATGAGGACCCAGATTATTGTGGGGGGGGGGCGCAATATGCAAATAATGCTTACATTGTAAACCACCCAGAAGTGTTGTAAAGCAGTATGGGGCAGTATATAAGTCTAAATGCTATTGCTATAGTTCTTGTTTTAAGTAGAAATGCCTGTTTCCTATGCAATTTACTAACAATCTATATAGCAGAGTCTTGCCACTGAATTATCTGAACTGATAAATGTTAAGAAACGTTAATCAGCACACAAAAAAACGTGCATCGTTATCTAGGCATGTACATGACTAACGTGCCACCTCACCTTTGCTAGAGTAGCTCATTATTCAGAAATTTGATATTCTCTGGCAAGGAGCACCAAGGAGACTATAGGCCCACACTGGGCTATTCAGAAGAAAAGAACAATGCCAACAGTCAACAAGGTGTGCAGCCCATATGCTGAAAACAACAGCCATGCTGTCCACTTATTGGAATGCAGATTGAGGTTGGCATTCTAATGTGTGTGCTCTTTTTTTTTTTAACAGTGCATAGCAACAAACATTTGGAAAGTAATTATTTCCCTCTTCCCCCCCCCCCACTTCCAAATGGGCTCAGAGCCGTTTTCTGGTTATGATCATTTTTTTCTCTTCTCTCCCAAACCACGATCCCGACAAGTCATTTCAACGTGCTGTTATTATGACAGCAGATAAATCATTTTAAATTGCCGATCCAGCCATGGGGAATATTAATACCTAAATATTTAGCACATCACGAAACCTACTTAAAATTGAAAACTTAGCTTGCAAGAGACTAGCTCTTCCTACTTGGCAAGGGATTAATACTTCCTTGTGCCCAGAAATATTTTGCTTTCCACATGCAAAACACTCTTGAAAGAATGGTGGGATTCTATTGATACCACTAAACAACAAATTAGAGAGACTTTGTAACTACATGGGCATTTGATTTCCATTTCATTTCTTGCCATTATGCCTGAAAACATTCACAGATTATCTTTTATTTTCTCTGTGCAATGTCCAAAAAATGAGAAGCACCGAACACATTTATCTCATTCTCTAAAAAAGCCGGAGTATTTTAGCTGATTTAAATTGCTACAAATATATTTGGATCAATGTGCCTTCATACGGAACATGAAAATCATGTAAAAAATACTTGCAACCCTCTGAGTTATTTCCAAGTCTGCTTGGGAATGTTTTTAAATCTTTGCTCCTTTCTAGGCAGCAATTTTTAGGGGTTTTGCTTTTTAAACTATTCTCAAGTTTGTTTGGCTTCCTTTCATTCCAAAACATCTTCTCTTAGTGCAGGGATGTCAAATTCAATTTCATTGAGGGCAGCATCAGGGTTGTGTTTGACCTAAGGTGGGTGTGGCCAGGGTGGGTGTGGCCAGCTTGATCGCTCTTGTCAGGGATGCCTATGGTGGTCCAAGTGCTCTGCCAGTGAAAATGCAGCTCGGGAGGGCTGTGTGTGACCTCCATTTTCACTGGTAGAGTGTTGCAGGAGGCCATGGCAGCTGAAAATGGAGCTCGGGGACTTGTTTTCGCTAGCAGAAGCACTGTGGGCCAGTCCTTCGCTTTCCAGGGCGGCCCCACAGGCCAGATCTAAGTACCCCATTGGTCGGATCTGGCCCCCGGCCCTTAAGTTTGACATCCCTGTCTTAGTGCATGAATAATACTATTTTCACAACACTATATACCTGTGATGGCGAACCTATGGCATGCATCGTGGAAGTGGCATGCAGAGCCATCTCTCTTGGCACACGAGCTGTTGCCCGCTGCTCTTCTAGGTTCCCACATGCCAGCCAGATGGTCTTCACACGTACAGGAGCGCCAGAAACCAGAAGAGTAGCCACCCGGTAAACCCAGTGGCTACTCTTTCAGTTTCCGGTGCGCACATGCGCACCAGCCACCTGGTCTTTCAGTTTCTGGCACGCATGTGTGCACAAAGACCAGCTGACCAAAAAGGTTCGCCAACACTACTATATACTACTACTATATACTTTTGGATTTCGCCATAAGAACAAAACATGCAACCCAAAATACCAAGTGGGAGGGGGAGTGGGAGAAGGAAATGTAACAGAGATGACATTCAAGTTGTTTTTTTTTAAAAAGTAGGGTATCTATATATCAACAGAGTTTGCCGTGCTATTATTAAACTTCCAAGTCAGTAAAGTCCAAGGAATCTTCACCATGCCCTTGGAACAAGGCGATAAATACTTCTAAGCATTTTTTTCTATTTTGGGCACCGGGAAAAAAAAAAGGCTGAGACACTCTGGTCCAGTTCAGCCATAACAGGAAACCAGTGTTTCCTGCTATGTGAATGAACCTCTTGCATCCTTCTACTCCCACAGGCTGGGAGAGATCAAAATCTTCTGCTTTCAATTTTAACTTAAGCACAGTTCCCTAAGATAAACCCAAGGAACTGTAATTTATTTAAGCCGTGAATGGAAATCTTTTGACCACAAAAGAGTCCACATCTGAGGGAAGGATTATAATAAATAAGGAGAGGACAGCTTTTTGCTAGTGGACAAGAGATAAACTCCTGGGAAGGTCCTAGGAAAAATCTGGTGTTTTGCATTGAGTTTGTGCTAAACCTATCTTGCAAAAACCCTTGTATTTTTTTTTTATTTTTTTTTTTTGCTCTATGTTGAAAATAAGCAGGAAAGAACATCACTGATTTTCACTCATTTCTTGCTGGAGCTTGATGCTGTGGTTTCACTTTTTTTCTTTAAAAAAAAGAAAAAAAAGGATTTTGGCACTACTTCACAGATAAGACTAGGTCTTGGCTAGCTCAGCCGCGGTTGTGCCAGATGCCGTAAAAAAAAAAAACATGCCGAACTTGGGTTTCTTTTCACCTGTGACTTTACAACAACCCAACAAGAAAGACACAGACTTCAGAGGATAATTAGAACTGCAGAAAAAAAAAATTGCTACCAACCTGCCTTCCATTGAAGACCTATATACTGCACGAATCAAGAAGAGGGCTGTGAAAATATTTACAGATCCCTCACATCCTGGACATAAACTGTTTCAACGCCTACCCTCAAAACAATGCTATAGAGCATTGCACACCAGAACAACTAGACACAAGAACATTTTTTCCCCAAAGGCCATCACTCTGCTAAACAAATAATTCCCTCAACAATGTCAAACTATTTACTAAATTTACACTACTATTAATCTTCTTGTTGTTTTCATCACCAATCTCTTTCCACTTATGACTGTATGACTATAACTTTTTGTTGCTATCACTAAGGGTTAAATTGCAACCTATGACCATCATTTGTGTTGTAAATGTTGTACCTTTGATGAAGGTATTTTTTTTTCTTTCTTTTTCTTTTTCTTTTCTTTTATGTACACTGAGAGCATATGCACCAAAACAAATTCCTTGTGTGTCCAATCACACTTGGCCAATAAATTCTATTCTATTCTATTCTATTCTATTCTATTCTATTCCATTCTATTCTACGATGTTACATAGTTTAGTAATGAAACATCTGCAAAAAAACAACCAAGCTCAGAGAGCACCAAGCACCCCTCATTTCAACACTGAGCTGCAAATATTCTCCTCTTAAATGTTGATAACTCTCTTATATTTGTTAATAGCTTTAAATAAAACTTTAAAATCACACGTCTGAGGAAAATTGATGTTAGAACCAGGCGGGGAAAGGCAGGGAAGATTTCACTTTAAATATGGAAAATATGATGGAAAATATGGTGAAAAATTTGGGATAATAGTACATTCAATTTTAGGCAGCATAGCCGTTTGAAAGGCTAAGACCTTATTTATGCTATGTCTTTCTTCTGACATACATCACTAAATAAACCCAGAGGGAATGTGAACTAATTCATCAGTGATTCTAGCTAGACAGAAAGCTGACTAATGGCTTTATTGATTCTTTGCTCTGTGTTACAAGATATACTAAATCCAATGGCTCATACCGGAAGAAGAACTGAGGCTTCTGGCAAAACAAAGTAATTTGTTTCCAGTTTATCAGAGAAGTCAAAACAATCTTCTACCGTAAGAACCAAGAATATATATTTTCTGGATGTAGAACCAAAAATGACCATTCGAATTACAGCTCAAACGTCTATACAGGTAGCCCTTGACGTACAACAGTTCTTTTAGCGACCATTCAAAGTTACAATGGCATTGAAAAAAGTGACTTATGACTGTTTTTCACACTTATGACCGCTGCAGCATTGTCATGGTCATGTGATCAAAATTCAGATGCTTGGCAACTGGTTCATATTTATGACTGTTTGCAGTGTTCCAGGGTCATGTGATCACCTTTTGCGGTCTTCTGATAAACAAAATCAATGGAGAAGCCAGATTCACTTAATAACTGTGTTACTAAATTAACAATTGCAGTGATTCGCTTAACAACTCTGGTAAGAAAGGTTGTAAAATGGGGCAAAACTCACTTAACAAATGTCTCACTTAGCAACAGAAATTCTGGGCTCCATTGTGGTCGTAAGTCAAGGACTACCTGTATCCTTCGTCTCTTAGTTCTTAGCTCCTCTTTAGCTTAGGTTCAGCCTATTTTTACCCAGTATCTTGTAAAAATTGTATTTTTAATGTTAATGTGCACCCAAGGATTATCAATCCAATTTATTTTATTAAATTTATTTGCTGCATTAACAATTATGGAGGACGCCCAACTGAAGACAAATTGAAGAATCAAGGCTGAAGCTCTTGAATTGTTTTAGAAAATAAAGCAGTGATGAAATGCAGCCGGTTTTATCTGGCTTGGGCGAACTGGTAGCACCAGCGGCGGGAGGCTCCGCCCACCCACCGAGACGTCATCACGTCCCGTTTTTTACCCTCTGCGCACTCACCTTTGCGAACTGGTAGCAAAGGTAAGTGGATTTCACCCTGAAATAAAGACATTAATAACTCCTCCCCTTAAAAAACTCTCAAGCAGCAATGTATTAAGAAATGCTTTAGCGTGAGTTTTTAAAAATTGACATTTCTTCAAACTCTGATGGTACCATATAATACAATGTTTTTTTCCAAATAAACTATGTTATTGCTCAAATTATAGCTGCAAGCCAATTACAGGTAATCCTCAATTTACAACAATTCATTTAGTGACCATTCAGAGGCACTTATATACATTTTTCACATGACCATCGCAGCATCCCCATGGTCACACAATCGAAATTTAAATACCTGGCAACTGACTCATATTTATGACACTTGCAGTGTCCTGGGCTCATGTGATAACTTTCTGCAAACTTCTGAAAAGCTAAATCAATGAGGAAACCAGATTAATTTAACAATTCTGTTAACAAATACAGTGATTCACTTAACAACTCTGTAAAGAAAGATCATACAATGTGGCAAAATCCACTTAACAACTGTCTTGCTTAGCAACAGAAAGTTTGGGCTAAACTGCAGTCATAAATCAAGGGCTAGTAACCAATTCTCCCTAAATGAACTAGGAATACACTTCCCACAATTCCAACCTTTGCAATCTAGGAATTCTGGGAATGGTAGTCTCTGTACATCTGAGATTATGGATGGTTAAAATAGTACAACGCAAGTGCAACAATCTTAGCTGAATACAAAACACAGAGACATTTATTTAAGATACCACCATCTACAATATTTCTTGCGAACAATGTAATCTTTTAACTTTACTGGTAAACAGTGTAATAACAATGTGCGTATTTTAAAGCAGGACTTTTGCAATCACGGATGAGGGATTCTTACATCTGGGGATGAAAGCTGCGTGGAAAATTATTAAATTGGAAGTCAAGCTGTGCCTCAAGACAATAGGAATGGCTTGTACTTTCCTCCAGCAAACTGCTCACAGCTCCAAGCTTTTTTAAGAGACGGAAGAACACTTTCAGGAGCATAAGAGATAAGAAAGTATGCCATCATCAGGAATGGAAGAGCAAGGAAGGCATTTTTGGTGTTTCGTTTGTTTGTTTTTTTGAATAGCATGCCAGGTACTTCATTCCAAAAGGGGGCTTTCTTTAATATGATTCGAAGGTTAAGATTAAATTACGTTTGCTTATCATACTATGCATTCGTTAGTTTTCCCTTTTGCCTTTATAAAAAAAGCAATTTGGCCTCAACAAATCAGGGACCCAAAGGTTTTAGATAAGGGGGTTACATACAACCTGGCATCTCAGAATAGATACAGAATATATACTACTGATTTAAATAATGTAAGTCAAGAGAAGATCTAGGTTGGATTAATAAAATCACATTATTCATAAAGCTTTGATTAAACCCAGGCAAAACTCAATCTTCTATTTATATGAAGAGTGAACCAGGGGTTTCCCCCCCCCCTACATGTGCACCCACGCATATTACACACACACAAACTTCCCCTGGCCTCTCAGATAAGGATCCAGAAACAAATCAAATCCAGCAGTTTAATAATTACATAAAAGCTCAACTTTTCAACTCAACTTTGCAAACCTCATTTTCTTTTTTTTCTTTTTTTTTTAACCAAAGCAACCATTTATTCTATGAAGTATGATAACACAGGTTAAAACCAGGCAGCCCAAAAAGAACAATAAAAACAAGCTATGCTCTGTGGAGGCAAGAGACTCATTACGTTAGAAGTGTTGGGGCTCTGCAACCCCAGGGAGAGCTGCAGCTCCAGTAATCTGCAGAGCTGATGCTGCATTAGCAGACGACACGTTTTCACAAATATGCTCACAGCTCCACCAGTAGGCCTGGGAATTATTTTCTCAAGGACTCTTGGAAAGCTTTCAGTGCATTTCCAATGCCCACTTTAGCCCTTTATTCCAAGGGGTACATATTACAAATGCAGATCTGAGGGACATTAAACCAGAACAGGCCTCCGCAAAGACAGAAAACGTCGTGATACGTCATGTGACGTGATCGAGTTTGACACCCGTGAGCTAGAAGAAGCTACCTTATCACACAAGACTGGCCAAGCCTTTAAGTTCAAACAAAGAGAATCCCAGGGAGACGAAGCGTAGAGGTGGGTTTCTGTATCTCATCAAAAAGTATAAAAGAGTGTGAACCATAAGATGAACTCCAAGGCAGCAGATAGTAAAGATCAGGATATGATTATACAACTGAAGTTATTTGAAGGTTTTTAGATGGTGACAACTGTATTTAATCTGCTCAAGAAGAGCCTTGTAGAACTTGCTTTGTTTGCATTAGAAGTAGTCCATCTAGCACCGGCTTTCGTCCTCACCCGTGATGTGGAGCAGGTGTTTTTTCCTGCACAGAAAAAAAAAAATTATAGGGAAGTTTCCACCACGTATCACTGGATGGTTGATGGCAGGGCGAAGACAAGCTGGGTAAGCTTCTGGGATGCATTAGCTCAAGTAAACAAATATACCTGTTTAAATTTTAACCTTGGTGTTTGTGAGGAGTCTCGGCACAAGGCCATCCACTGCAACCTTCACTATGTATCTAGGAAAAGGATGGCAGCCTGCTGCGAACATAGCCTGTATGCCAGACTGCATATTCAAATACAGAATATATATCCCCACAAGGGAGAGTTGATGCTTGGTCGCATATGCACCAGCTGCTCTTTCTCCTGGATCCAGGTGAATGAAACATAGCAACAAATGTTATTTCGACTGTGTTTATTTCTACAGACCTGGGCTGATGTGTTGGTACTCATTTTTTTAAATTTCTATTTGCTATACAGTATGGTGCTAAATTTAATATTATTACTTTAAAACCGGATGTTTAACCTAAGTATGAACCTTATTCATACTTCAGGTATTCCTGAAAAAATAATTTCTTTTTGGGGGGCTTTCTGGTGCAAATGTGAATCTTTTTTTTTTTTTTTTTGAAGATTCTGGTAAAAAGCATTTTCGTTGTAGCAGATCACTGCCTCCTTGTGGTCTGCCAGAGAAATGTATTATCTTTTGGATTACAGCCAACAGTTGACCAGGGCAGTTCTTTATCTATCTTTCTGTACATGACTATTTGCATTATAATATTTAAAGTTAGATATGTGGGTTTTTGGTTTTTTTTTACATTTTATGTTTTCTTATTTGTAATAAGACTGCAATGTGGCCTCCAACTCCAGTCTGGATACACATGAAGATTAACGATTGATGTATCAATGCTCTTCCAAAGAGAAAGAAACTTACTAGGGGCTATTATAATATTCTTGGGCACCAGTAACCTGCCAGTAGGGCTTCCTTAAATTGTCCAGTAACGTTGACGTAGATTGGAAGAGAAGAGAGCTTCTTTCTGATGGAAGCCAGAATACATGATCCCCATCATTCCATTTAAATTTTTTACTAGAGACAGTAGAAAAATAACCTGCAGTTAGATCAATAATTTTCATTCCCCAGGTTCTTTTCCCATAGGGACAATAACAAACAGTTTACTCTAAACTCTGTTTACTGTCTTTCTCATCTGATCAGTTTCTTCTAACAGACTTTCCACAAGTTCAGATACAAAACCTCATTATCTGTGTATGATTTTCAATTTTCAAACTTGAGATTCTCTTTTTAGACGAATGTTCTTTTCTTGGACCTTAATTATTCCTTGAATTTTTAGTTGTTTAGAATGATTAATTTGAAACGAATTATGGGTTCTGAGCAAAAATTCTCTGCAGAAACAAACATGAAAAATTAATATTTTTATTCTGTATGCTAACTGACACAAATTTTGTGGTTTCGTGAGAACAAAACAGCAAATATCCGAGAAAGGGCTTGGTTATCACACATATAGAGAAATAATAATTCCAAATATCTAACAGATGGGAGAGTTGTTTAAAAAAACTCCCCTACCTTCCATCTTTCAGTCAACATCAAAAGTTTTCTTGTCTTCTTTTGTCTTAGTTGCAGACTTTGTGAAGATAAAGAGACAGGTAAGCAGGCCAAGTCCCATAAAGCAAAGGTATCAAGGATTATGAAGGAGGTAGCCTTGGGCAAATTTCAGATGACGGAAAAACAGTAAATCCCTGAACACTTCAACTCATGTAACAGAATGAAAAGGAGAATAATTCTTCAAATGTTTTGTTTACTTAAATATAGGATTTAGATCCCACCTTTTTGCCCAGAGGGCAATGTTAATTAACAATTAAAAAGCAAAACCATCACATTTTATACTAATGCCATAAAGTCACAATTACATTGAAAAAGTCAAGCAGGAAAGTTAAAGGAGAACGACTTGATTCTTTTCCTAAAGGAGAAAGAATGCAGACTGAACACACAACTCCTATAGTAGCACATTCTGGATTTTGGACAACATAACGAGGACCTAAGATAGAAAATCTTCCTTTTTCTAATCGACAACCATACTTGACCTTTGAGGAACTGTACACACACTGCAATAATTGCTTGAGGCCGGGCCAACAAAATATACATCATTAAAGTCAGAATCAACTAAAATTAAATTATACTAATTTCATAATTACCCCTTTGTTTTATTTTCCCATTCTGAAACATCAAATAACGTGATTCGACCACAACTTTTGAAGAGGTCTTGTGGACCACATTCAAGGCGTCCGGTGGGTAATATGCGTAATATTATCTTATGTAAGACAAATGATTACATTTTGAACTAAATGAAATGTTTTGCTTTAATAGGTTTTTTAAAAAATTACTCAAGGATTCAAAAGAAACTTTCAAGTATGTATGTTGCTCTTATGGATAGATGTAGGGGGGGAAAAAGACACTTCAAATATTTTGCTTCACATTACACTTTCTTCTAAAGTACTTCCCCCTCCTCCTCCTCCTCCTCCTCCTGCTGCTGCTGCTGCTGCTGTTACTCTTGTATAAGAAAACAAGAAAGGAGAAATTGGGCCAAACTTAGTTGACTAAGTTTACTAGTGATCTTTGCAACCAGGTGAGAAATTGAACCTATGTCTTAATCAATACAGTGATTCTTTTATCACGTTTTACCAATTGTAAGTAAACTTCCATGTGCAAAATAACACGAACCCTTATTCCATCTTACTCGCTCACCTGCTACACTCAATCTGTAGGAGAATTCAGGGTGAAAATGGAATTCATTTGATTGGTAGATTCCACCGATGCATTTTGGCTAAGATTTAAATACACTATAGCTCATAAAATTATTATCTCTCAGCAATGCTAGAAATTAAGGAACCCATCAAAATGAGTATAAACTCTTAAAGGATAAGGCACGATATTGAAGTTGATGGGAAGGCATGTTTTCATCTGTAGCTCCAGCATTTGGGGTTCTATTTATATATTTCAATTCAGACATTAAGATGCGGTAGCAGCCTTCTTCCAGATTCTTTAAGGCTCTAATTTACAAACAGAATCAAGAGAAGCAATTAAATGTTAAGTGCTATCAGCATGTTCTCCCTGAGTGGCACCAACATTGCATGCACACACGAACAAGACGGAATTGAATGAATCCAATCTTGACACAGACGAGTGGGTTACAAATTGAAATTCTATTTCATTACCATTAGTCTTAAGCTCTGTGTAACAGAAAGAAATAAGGGAAGGCGTCAAAGGCTTCTTCTAGCCAACATTGGATAGGAAGTCTTTCACCTATTACAAGAAGTCACAACTTTTTGGGGGAGGTTGATGCCACACTCGAAAAAGTAGTACATAAAGCCAGGAAAGAAACTTAATGTTGTTAACGTTTAATACGAATTACAAACAAATATGACTATCCTGCTAGTTATCATGGATAATTATAAATCATTTAAGTGCCATTAATTATTTCAACTTCTGTCACACTGAAGCCTAAAATCTACAATAATTTTGCAGGACTCTTGGAGGCAGAACCAACGTGTTTGGTTGTTGAATGTACTCCTGTGACATTTTGCAGGGCTATTATGATTTGATCCTTGAAATTATAAATTATAAAATCTAAATGTCTCCTATGTGAAGCTCCATATAAGCCACCCTCATTTCTTAAGGAAAAAATACATCTGACATATTTATCTGCATGTACCAAACTGCTTTCTAAATACCTGTAGGGGAAAAAAAAGCTAGAAATCGGATTTCCTCTTGGTTACATAGACATCCCTTCAAAAAGAGCCCAAACTGTACAAGAAGGCTACCCAAAAGAAAAGAATCCAAAACATAAAGGAGACGTTCACACTGGAACTCATCTTGCAAAAAACAATAATATGCAACCCAAAATGAATCCTTTGTGTTCCATCATATAAAGCAAATTGCAGAATATTATAGGCCATTGTCTAAGCTATTTAGCAACTGAACCAGGAGCTAGTGATTTAAAACCTATTCTCAAATTCTATGTTATCAAACACACACACACACATAAACACACACACAGAGGCAACATTTCCTTGATAAGGTAAAGGTTCCCCTCGTACATATGTGCTAGTCGTTCCCAACCGTAGGGGTGGTGCTCATCTCCGTTTCAAAGCCAAAGAGCCAGCGCTGTCCGAAGATGTCTCTGTGGTCATGTGACCAGCATAACTAAACGCCAAAGGTGCATGGAACGCTTCCCACCAAAGGTGGTCCCTATTTTTCTACTTGCATTTTTTACATACTTTCGAAATGCTAGGTTGGCAGAAGCTGGGACAAGTAACGGGAGCTCACCCTGTTACGTGGCACTAGGGATTCGAAACGCTGAACTACCCACCTTTCAATTGATAAGCTCAGCTTCTTAGCCACTGAGCCACTGTATCCCTTATTTCCTTGATAGTCTGGCCTATTTTTTATCCCTATTTTTGTCGCTCCTTCCTTGGATTGGTGGTGATCTACTTCCTCTACTTCTGATTCCGCTGTTCAATCACCTCTTACGCAAAATACTGCAAAATACTTTAAAGAAGGCAAAGATTCCTCAAGACTCAACTCCAAGTGACATAATAGAAACAATATGTATAATTTTCTTAAAAACAATACAATGTGGTTGGTCATTATTTTCTCCAGGGATGATTTTAAAATCCCACTTCAGCCTAGAGTCCTATTTGTTTTCCTGATATTCTTCCCCTCCAAGTATAATTCAAGGTTGAACAACTAGCCTTGTGGTGCGACCAGAACAATCTGGAACTGAACACACTCAAAACCGTAGAAATGGTGGTAGACTTTAGGAGAAACCCTTCCATACTTCCACCTCTTACAATACTAGACAACACAGTATCAACAGTAGAGACCTTCAAATTTCTAGGCTCTACCATATCGCAAGATCTAAAATGGACAGCTAACATCAAAAATGTCATAAAAAAAGCACAACAAAGAATGTTCTTTCTGTGCCAACTCAGAAAGCTCAAACTGCCCAAGGAGTTGCTGACACAGCTCTACAGAGAAATTATTGAGTCTGTCATCTGCACCTCTATAACTGTCTGGTTTGGTTCTGCAACCCAACCAGACATAGACTTCAGAGGATAATTAGAACTGCAGAAAAAACTATTGCTACCAACCTGCCTTCCATTGAGGACCTGTATGCTGCACGAGTCAAAAAGAGGGCTTTTATGTACATGGAGAGCATATGCACCAAGACAAATTCCTTGTGTGTCCAATCACACTTGGCCAATAAAAAATTCTATTCTATTCTATTCTATTCCTCCTCCAGTGCCACCCAATGTTACGACATTTGGTTCAGATTATTTTTGCAATTATTATTTTGCTGGAGAAGACTCCTATGAGTCCCTTGGACTTCAAGGCGATCAAACAGGTCAGTCCTAGAGGAGATCAACCCTGACTGCTCTTTAGAAGGCCAGATCCTGAAGATGAAACTCAAATACTTTGGCCACCTAATGAGAAGGAAGGAGTCACTGGAGAAGAGCCTAATGCTGGGAAAGACTGAGGGCAAAAGAAGAAGGAGACAACAGAGAATGAGATGGCTGGATGGAGTCACTAAAGCAGTAGGCATGAGCTTAAATGGACTCCAGAGGATGGTAGAGACAGGAAGGCCTGGAGGAATGTTATCCATTGGGTTGCAATGGGTTGGACACGACTTCACAACTAACAACAACAACAATTTTTGCAAATCTACATCCTAGATATGCTATAGAATTGTCAATTTATCCCACTGAAACCAGATTCTCTGAAGTGAACCCACTGGTGAAAAGTATACTTCCAAAGTACTCCTGCTGTTGGGAAGGTGAGAAATTCTTGTGTAAACCTAGGAATATTAATCCCACTGGGAAAAATCATAATTTTATCCAAATTGTTAGAATATTTACTTCACTGATTTGGGATTTCAAAAAAGAAATATCAAATGCTCCAAAAGCACAATTGTATCAATTTATTTGGGGGAACAAGGTCCTGTGTTTAACCTAAGAGAACAAACATTAAAGGGTGACACATTTTGCAGTCATGGGTTTACAAACATAACAGTGAATTTATTCACTGTAAATAATAAAAACACTTCTACTATGTATTAACAACCTAGTAAGAAACAATCTGAAGGCAAAACACAGCTTCTGAAAACACTGTCACTAAACTTACACATGTTAACACTTACTTAAATAGTTAAAGAAGAGAAAGGTGTTGAACTGGAATACTGACATGCAAGTCATATAGTCTGATGCAAGACCCTTGGGCACAGAAGAAATGAAAAACAAACAAC
This sequence comes from Ahaetulla prasina, assembly GCF_028640845.1. Taxonomy (NCBI): domain Eukaryota; kingdom Metazoa; phylum Chordata; class Lepidosauria; order Squamata; family Colubridae; genus Ahaetulla; species Ahaetulla prasina. The sequence continues at coordinate 34,932,144 of NC_080540.1, read as the reverse complement.
TAATTTTAGAAGCTCCATTTAGTTATTCTCACCAATTAGAATATGATGCAAGAGCTATCAACAAGCAGGTTTAAGTTATGGCTTTGCAAGCTGCATTTCAAATAGGTAAGAAAGCCATTTCCTATATAGTTTTTTTTCCCCCTTTTCCAACCTCAATCATTGGAAATAAATAAATAATTTGCCTAAATTGACCTTTAATAACACAGATCGATTTATATATACCATAGACTATAAATTGTAGGGTTTTTTCCTACAATTCTAAATGTGGTACTTTTGAGAATCTGAAAAGTGCTGTTCAACTCAACATCCTTGCTCTAAATTATAACAAATGAACATCTATCCCAAGTTTCCTTTGTTCAGAAAGGGACTCTTCCACGTACCCTTAGTTCAAAGCTGGTATAAACATTCACACAGAAACAACTACACAAAAACACAAAGAAGAAATAATAGCAAAGAATACGTGAGACAAGGCTTAAAAAGAATTCAGAGACTAAATGTAACCAACAAATAGTATCTTGTACCTTCTATCTAAATGAACAAATTCATGGGGTCCTTGGTGCTCTCTGAGCTTGGTGGTTTTCTTGCAAATGTTTCACTACCAAACTAGATAACACCATCAGTGCTAGAAGGGAGTGGGGTTTTCTTTCTGTTTATTTACAAAGGGGTTATCCTATGGGTGTTGGTGGGAGTGTTCCTTGATGGTTCTTTGATTAGGCTGTTGTTTACTGTTGGATTGTTTGTGAATTAGTACATTATCCCAATCAAGCAGAATATAAGTCTTGTATATAAACAGAGAGCAAATCCCACTCTCTACTGGCACTGATGATGTTACCTAGTTGGGTAATGAAATGTCTGCAATAAAACAACCAAGCTCAGAGAGCACCAAGGCCCCAATTCAACATTGAGCTACAAATACTCTCTTCTATTGGAACAGAAAAGAGTATTTATAACTCACGGTTGAATTGCTGGAATTGATGGAACAAATCCATCTATTAAAATTATTTTCATCTGAAGACTCTTTCCTGGACAATCCACCCCTATTCCCATAAGCATGGAAGATTTTTTTAAAAAAAAATGTTCTCAATTGCAAGATATCTTCCTAGACTAGGAAATTTTGATTATTTTGTTATTTTCTGTACACAATTTTTCTTTTGAGACTGAATTTTATGCTGTTCCTTTATTATCTTGTTATGTTACAATTGCACAAGGTTCTTTGTTACATTGCATTCCGTATTTTTATTGCAAACTACACTGGAAAATGTTTTTAAATGTTTTAAATACAAACAGGCATACCCTTCACATGATTTCATGGTGTTTCAACCAAGATCATTTGGAATCCAGAAAAAGTAAGTAAAAATAAAAATAACAAGTCAAAAGAGGAGGAAGGAAAGAAATATGGAATACATCTACATTTTATTTATAATGTTTGCAACACCTGTCATACCCATCTGTTCTAAATTATATTTCTTGTTTCAACTATGGTCATGAACTTCTTGTGCCTTTACTTTCTTTCTGAGGATGCCATCAACTCCATCAAACCATGACAACTATCTGCCTCTCCTTTCCTTTATACTGTATTGTTAAGATTAAATCCTCATTTATTCTATGTGCCCAAAACATCTCAATCCATTATTTTTGTACTGGACACTCACTTCCTATTCAGTCCATATGCATTCAGCACCCATTGATTCTGGATTCTTGGATTACTTCATGTCCTATTTCCACAGCATTCAGCTTTTATTCAACTTGACTATGACAAAGTAGGCAGAAAAATAATATCTTCATCAGCGATTTTTGATTATCAAGCATATTTCCATGCAACAGACTACAAACTACATACCCCAACCTCCGGACCTTTAAGCGCGAGCTTAAGACTTTTTTATTCCAACGGGCAGGGTTGGCCTAATTTTAATAGGGGTGGTTTTATTAGGGTCTATTTTATATTTTATTAGTTTTAAATTATGGGGCCAATTTTTATAATCAGATTTTTAAATAATGTTCTTAACTTGTTTCTTTTTGTACAATTTTTATTTTGGTTGCAAACCGCCCTGAGTCTTCGGAGAAGGGCGGTATAAAAGTAAGATTGATAAATAAATAAATAAAGTTTCCTGCCTGCATGCACTGAAATTTCATTTTCTCATCTTCAATTAACAATTTATAAAATTACTCACATCTATTTCCTCTAGGTTTTTTTTTACAACCCCTCGCTCAGTTTTCCCTGTCAAATGCAACTACCTTGGTTTTCAATACAATCATTTTCAGATCTATACACCTCGCATGATCTAAAATTCACTGCAAATCACTGGGGTTTGTTTGTTTGCATTTGTTTGCTTCTGCCCCACCTTTAATATTTTTACAAATAACTCAAGACAGCAAACATATCCAACAAACCTTCCTCCTCGTATTTTTCCCACAACAACCCTGGGAGGTGGGTTGGGCTGAGAGTATATATATTTCGTGTTTTATTGTGGCTGTACACCGCCCTGAGTCCTTCGGGAGAAGGGCAGTATAAAAATTTAATAAAATTAAATAAATAAATAAATAAAGAGTGATTGACCCAAGGTCACCCAGCTGGCTTTCATGGCTAAGACAGGACTTGAGCTCATGATTCCTTCCTTTCTTGTCTGATGCCTTAACCCAGGGGTGTCAAAATCAAGGCTCGCAGGCAGGATCTGGCCCGTGGGTTGCTTAAATCTGCCCTGCGGGGCCAGCCTGGAAATATGAAAGGACTGACCCGTGGTGCCTCTGCTGACCAAAAACAGGCCGTGCGTAAGCCCCGTGCTGCAGGAAGCATCCATCCCATCCCCCCCCCCCCGGCCCGCGGAGAACTACAGTGCTGGTCCAGCCCTTGAAGAAATCCCATCTGACACCGCTGTCTTTATCACTAGCACCTACAGGATCATCTGCATACAAAAGTACACCTACGTTTACATCCCAATTGACAAATCTGACCAAAAGCACCCTTTACATACTTATATACAAATTTAACAGTCAGAGAGGCATTAAGCTTTATCTTAATCTATCTCAGCTTTGAGCCAGTTGCTAAGCATTCATTTTCATGCATTTCATTGTATCACCTTTTTGCACTCTGCAACCAATCCTCAATTTCATATTAGTGTAGAATATTCAAATCTATTCACTTCATGAAATGCCTTTTCTAAATCAATGCATGTACAGAATGCTTTCTTTCACATCACATTTATTTTACCACAAAGAACAAACTCAACCCATGTTTTCGGATGTTTATTTATCCCTTTGTCATACGTATGCATATGATTAAACTACTTAGTCAAATCCATGCGCATCCAATTTTTTGGTTTGCCTGGGCCACACTGAGTGAAGAGGTCATATATAACATATATAATTAATGTATATAAATCACATAATGATGTTAAAAGTTTATGATCATGTTGGGCTGTATTACTGTCTGGGGCTGCATGAGCTATGGGCTGGACACACCTAATCTAATTAGTTGTTTTCTAAGGAAATGCTCAAAAGTCACCATTTGCAGTGATTCTTGGAATTTTGAATGACCGGATCATTATTTCTGTACCTCATTTCACTCCCACCTATCCATTCATGTCAGCTAATAGAATAGAATATTTTTCCACCTAGATCACATTCACTGATTCTCTCATTATTCGATGAAGCATAATATATAAGCTATGGGTTCCTCTAATCATAGGCATCAATTTAACTGACACCCATTCGTATCTTCTCATGTATGTTTTAGACCTTTCATTTATAATTAAGACTACAGCTTCCTTGCATGTATGCTCAACTCTACCCCACAGGAACAGACAACCTTCAGATTACATTCTCTGGTGAGGTCCTTGGTCTTCTTTGAGCTTCCTTGGTTTGCTTGCAGACATTTGGTTACTCAACTAGGTAAGATCTTCAGTGTCTTCGTTTATATAAAACAATATTGGTGGTGTTGCTTTCTCTTTGGTAGTACCTTGATTAGGCTCTTGTTTGTCTGTCTGGTTTAATCCCTGCTTATCTAGGAGTTGATTATTGGTGAAGAGGTTTTCCCCCCTTTCTCTTACTTTCCCAGCCATATAGCATATCTACTTCTTTTATTTCATTTGTTAATTGACATTCTTTATTAACTTTTTAACTTCCAAGTCAGCCTTCCATATTCCATAGTCATCACCAGATGGGTCCATACATATTGATCTCTGCTGTCTATTAAAGACTTTAGTCAACTGAAGCATTTTCTATTACATTTGATTATACCAAAATATGTAGACTAAGTTACCAATGTTTCCCATACCTACGCTACATTCCCTCCTAATAAAGACAATAGTAGTCATGTTTTACTCACTCACACTGTTCTATGCAATTTAAAATTGTTAGGGACTACCTTGCACATCAACATAATGTTCCACATAACCATGTATTGACACACAGGTTGCTTTTTAAGTAAATAATACTTGTTCGTATTGCAAAACCTTAAGAGTCACTTTGTTCTGGCTTCAGTTTGCTGAGTGCGTCAATGTTACAGCCAATCTCAGGATAACCCCTCACCTGATTGTTGTCTAATCAGGATCTGTAGCTCCAGATGATCGAGCAGCATTAAGCACTAAGAACAGCACAGTGAACACTGTGATAAGACTTCGTGAAGTCCTCCATCTCTTTGGTGCATTTAGAATCAACACTGTGCTCATATTCCTAGTGTGGGCCGAGGAGAAGAAGGCTGGACAAGTTGCCTGAACTCAGGTTCAGTTTGGGTCACTTCAATGTGGAATGCAGGAATTGGTCATTACCTAATAAAAGGACGCAACCACAAAGTTCAAAACAGACCTTGTATGTTGCTCTCCAAAGATAGAAAAAGCAGTCAAATCTAACAGGGTTCTTTTTGATCTTTCTCTTTTAGCTATTCTGTTTACCAAACTCAGGAATTAAAAAAATAGCCAGTGTGTCCCCAAATTAAAGGGAGATATTTGGCAGCACCAAATTTCACATTGGCATTTGGTTGTAATTATGCTTGTTCCTGTGGGGTGGTTGTTTTTTTCCTAATTCTGAAACTAATTTTGGAAGCCCGATTCTCTCACTGTAGGTCCTAATCACAGAATTCCTACTTCAAAGATACTTTTGCTCTTATTTGCTAAAACGCCTAACGATGAAGTAGCCCATAGCTTGGATTTTTTCAGCCTTTTCTTGCACAATGCCATCTTGTGAAACACTGGTCACATTGTAATGATGCTGACATTTCTCAGGAATTGGTTTTCAGTAAATTATGATCTTTTGTTACAGGGATTCCATGGGTGCCATCCAATGATGCTTTGGATGCTTTCACATTCATGTGAATCATAGTTAACCAGTTTATAGTGTTCATTCAAATAAGGTGGGCTGCCAATTGTTGATACACATTTCCAAAAAAAAAATATTAAAAAGCAAAAAGTCCTTTCAGGAAAATAGGAAAGTCACCATTTTTAAGAAAGCCATAGGGCAAACAAATAGAAGACATGTTTGTACGAGGAGCAGCCTTGAATAAGATCATAACATTTAGAGCAATATGTGTTAGAATATCCATTATAGGTAGCCCTTGACTTACAACCATAATGTAGTTTGCCCATTATAGTAAAAGTTGAGACCGTTGTAAAGTAGGCCATCCATACGACCAATCCAATTTATGACTTTTTTTGTGGTATGTTATTAAGCAAACCCATTGATTTGCTCTATGTCATTTTTGGTGAAAACTGGAAGTAAATGCCAGTTTTTGACAAAACCATCATAAAATGCCATGATGTTATTGAAGGATGTTGCAAACAACCATAAATATTGTCATAAAAAGCTGCCAAGCACCTGACAGGCAGTCACATGACCCAGGATCAGCAATCGGAAAAGGTAATAGTAAAGATTTCCCCTGTCCATTCGTGTCTCCCTCTAGGGCACAGTTCTCATCTGTTTTTTAGCCGAAGGAGCCAGCATTGTCTGAAGACTTCTGTGGTCATGTGGCTAGCATGACTATACACCAAAGCACACAGAATGGTGTAACCTTCCCAACGATGTGGTACCTATTTATCTAATTGCATCTGCATGCTTTAGAACTGCTAGGTGGGCGGGAGGTGAGGCAAGTAATGGGAGGTCACCCCATCACGCAACGCTCAGGTCTTGAACCCGGAATGTCAACTTTCCAACTGACAAGCTCAGTGTCTTTAACTGCTGAGCCACTGTGCCCTGCAGCAATAGGAACTGGGTTCCTAACTGGGGAGGTCCATCATAGAACCATGAAAAGACACAATAAACCAAGAAAATTAAAAAGCTAGTGGCTGGATAGCACGCTGCCTGCCCCCCATCCATCCCTGAAGGGAAAAGACCATTAGTAACAGAATGACGTCTGCCGAAGAGATTTCATTGATAATCATTATGAAAAGCATTTCACTATTGATGGACAACCTATCCACTTCCTTTTTGGAAAGAGTGGCCTCTGATTGTGCATTATCAGAAGGCAAGATTTCCCCATGGTAATATTTAAAAGGAGGTTTTCCCAATGTTACGAGAAACAGGCTATGGATTGCTTGTTCGCTTCTTATTACTGCAAAGAAAGCCAATAAAGAGAAGAGCATGAAATGTAAGGAATTTTTAAAAACACAATGTATAACCTTCTAATATATATTCCAAGATTTTTAAAAGCAGCAACAAATGAAAAAAGCAAAAGGTTGCAATTTCAAAGCCTGCATACTTAAGCCTTGGCCAAAACTGCGATCAGGAACACTGAACTCAAGACATTAACCTTTCAAAATGGCCATTTTAATAGCTAGAAAACTGAGCTCTGAAAAAAAAAAGGAATCTGGTTTCTGTTACCTCATAGCACTAACAACAAAGGGAGGAATCAAACTATATTTTTATATTTTATCAAGATGGTGACCTGATGGCCAGCCAGATGTTGATACAGTTGCCAACATCATCACCATTACCTCTGCTACTGGACGTACTAGGAATTGTAGATCAGCAGTACCTGTTATGTCTAGTTTTATTGAACTATTTAAAAATAACTATCCAGTTGTTTACAACAGGGGTCCCCAAACCTTGGGCTGCAGTCTACTACTGGGCCATAGCCTAGTTTCAACTGGGCAGCGTGAGTGGCAAGCCAGAGCGTGCATGCGCATGTATGTAGTTCAACTTGTGTGAGCGGCGGGCCACCATGGATTCACATGTGAGCCAGCCTGCCGCTTACACACATTGAGTTGCGCGCACAGGCGCACCAGCCCGCTGCTTGCGCGGCCCAGTTCCCCTCTCCCCCACCTTTGCTGGGCTGCCAATACTACAAAGGTTGGGGACCTCTGGTTTACAAGTAAACTGATTATATACAGTTTTCTACAGATTATATACATTAAAATCTATACAAAGTAGAACCAATCACCAATTTTTAAAGTCTTCGTGTAAGCTTGTTTATTGAGATTTTATTGAATTTTATTGTAAGATAAAAGTACAAAAGGATGCAAGCTGAGAGAGAAGGAAGATATTTTTCAGTGCAGTACAGTACAAAAAAAAAACAACCCCTCAACCTTTTGCTTTACAATTTCACAGTATTTCAAGCCAATTATAGCAACAATCTAATCCTTAAAATTTAAAATCATACTTTCATTTTTTTTTTGTTTAAGGTCGAGACGCAGTCGAAACTGTCCAGAAGCAGTTTTTAAGTAGAAACATAAAGTAACTAGATAAATTCTTCTCTTTAATTGGAGTAATCAGATTTGCCATCTCTGCCCAAAATAATTTTGCCATCTCTACCCAAAATATTCAGTTTTGCCATCTCTGCCAACTCCATTGTAAGTTTGTTTTCTCAAATTTCTATAGCCACCCATCGCATGAATGGGCTTTATTTAAATTTAATTGCTTTATTGCTTTAAAACAAATCAATCATTTTATATGTAAAACAGAGGGGCCTTTGTTTTGATGGTCCAATTTTTTAAAAAATGAAAGGGGGAAATCTAAGGGCCAGGGCTACAACAGTGGGGGTCAGATCTAGTAGTTTACCAATTTTTGGTTAACCTTAATCCTTAAGACAAAGAATGTTAAGAAGACCAGCATATGACTCTATTGAGAGCAGCCAGCCACCGTATCTTGAAAAAGCAAATTTGTTTGGATACAGTCAGTGTCCAATCACCTAGAATTATGTTATCGAAAGCTAAGCATCTTATTGTCAGACTACCTGGATTAGAAACAGTTAATCCAATGCATTAGTTTCTCGGAGCTCTGATTAGATTAGAAAGAGTTTTAAGATTATAATACAAGAATTCCAATGAGCATTTCACCTTCAAATGAGAAATCTATATCTGGGCAACTGAATATAGGAAGGAAGACCAGCCTCTTATCCTCATTCCCTTTTGAAAGTTAGTCCTAGCCTTATCAATATGATAACCAGCTTCCACACTTATCGAAGTAGTTTGGACCAGCAATGGAAGATTTAAAATCAGAACTAGCAGGATTTCTGAAATCTACCAGTATGAAAAAGCAGTTCTAGCCAACAGAGTTCTATTTGTAATGGATGCATTACTTGGAACCTGACAAAAATATTGCATTAAGACCATCAAGATCCTTGGGTTGAGGGTGATGGCTATTTTCCATGTGAAAACTCAATGCATAAATTAGGTCTTTTATTTAAAGAAAAACCCTCAAAGGAGCACTGAAACGTAACATCTTCAAATAATGTATCCTACAAATACGTCAATAGACATGGATATATAGACTAAATGCTTAATAATAAACTCTATAGCTAGTAATTAGCTGTTCCATGCCTTACATGCAGAAACCAAAACCAGGTGTAACATTTTCACACTAGCCTGGGTGCAAAACCCCTTTTTTCTCACTTCCCAAGCTATATTTATTGCGATACTCAGCTTCTAAGACTGTGCAAGATTTCAAAAGCTACATCCTCACATCATTAACTACAGAACCAGCTTCCATAAACTTGCTAGGCGATATCAAAAGTCTTCCCTCAGCTGCTTCTTCTTCTGAAGCCTGCTTACAAGTTCATGTCTACTGCCTAGGAAAGAAGGCAGAGATACTTGACTTTCTTAATCTTCAAGGACTTCATTAGACACTTCCAGAAAAACGAAGCGCATGAGGGGAAAAAGAAAAAGCAGTCATTAAAATGTAAGTTCTGTCATTTCCAACAAGCTCTGGAGCCAAGACAAATCTTGGAGGACCCTCTGTTCTATATTCCATCCTTTCTAAACGACATCCCAAATCTTTTTGTTGTTCTAAAAGTCCAAGTAAGTCCGCAATTCAAGCACATTTTTTTTTAAAAAGGAACTTAAAAAGCTTACGTGAATAAGATGCAAGGAACTAGCCTTTAAACGCTTACGGATACAGTAAGAAAGGTAAAACTACAAAAAAAAAAAATCTCGACTAGGCAGAATCCCTCAAATTGTAATAAATCTGCCTCAAAAACTGCATATGTGCTCCAAAACAATTCAATAACAGTCCCCAAGGGAAAGAGTGAAATAATAAATGAAGTTCCTAAGAAAATACATACCGCAAAGCCAATACTTTTTTAAAAATTCCCACACAGGCTATGTAAGCCAATTCAAAATTATTTAAACTAGATTTCCCTAGATTTAATCTTATTGAATAGGAAGGGACACACATGTTTTGTTGAAAAAATGTTTTTTTCTTTCTGTGAAGTTGAGAGTCTTTTGAACTGAGCTTGACTAAATAGAAATTTGCACGTCATTATCCTGACACCAGCATGGAAGTGGGTTTATCATGCTGTCTTCTGGGATGATTTTCAACTTCCACTCTGGGTCTCACCTCTAGGGTTTCCAAGTGGCCTCCCATCCTAATACTAGCCAAGCCTAAAATCCTATTTAAAAAATAAATAAAAATCAGCCGAGGGTGGCTAGATGCTGCCATCTGCTGAAAACTTTTCTATACCAAAGAAATTTAAATTTAAGAATATTCAGACAACTCAGTCCAAGGGAGGATCTACATGATGTGTTAAGCCTCTGTTTAACCAACATTTGTTGAATAAACTACTAAGTTTCCAAATTATGCAAATCACATCATTTAACATGAGCCATTGCACTACAGTAATCCATACTCTTTAGGTTCTTTAGTTTTACTTTACTATGGTCTCCAAATGGATAGTTTACTATTTTATAATAACCCATGATTTACAACTGAATATATGATAAACTAGGCAACTGATTTAAAAAATGTGGCTTGGTACAGAACCTGAAGTTATCAATGTCTTCACCCTATAGAGCACGGGTGTCAAACTCGCCGTGTCACATTGCCGTCACGTGACGTTCCATGACGTTTTTCCCATTCGCGGAGCTTGGGTAGGCATGGTCTGCACATGACGCATCTATCCCATGGGCCACCTGTTTTGACACCCCTGCTATAAAGCATCTTGTTCAAATTCCTTTGATAATAACGGACTGCACTTAAATGAAGCTATGCCCCCAATATTCAAAATTAGAGAGTCAAAGAATTACTAAATAACTTTAGTTTCATATGACAATTTCTGCAGCGATTGTCAATAATATTAAATAAATCAAAGCGGTTTTTAAGGATTCAAATGTATTGTTGTTTACTTGTTATTTTTTAAGTAGCTCTTTATTTCAAATAGCTAATTACATTATTTACACTCTCCCAAGCACAAACAAAAATTGCATACATTTCTAGCACCACCTTTAAAAAAAAATAGGCGAAGGGAAGCCCACCAATTTCAGGCAAGAATATTTCACAGTAAGTGTGAACAGCAATGTAGTCACGAATGCTCAGATTAAGAACAAGCCTTTTGCTTGTTGTTTAGTCTTACAAGTTATACATCGGCTGATTTTCTTAAGAATTATGAGCTTGCAGGTTAATCAATAAAGATTGCTTATTTTAACTTTTTAGGCGAAGGTAGCAGCCTGGCTATTTTTTATTTTCCAGCCTGCTGCCTCTCCTCTCATAGCCAACTTCAGGATCTTACACTTCCTTCCCACCCACATGTGCTCACATTGCAATCTGTTTTTCCAGCACCTGTTGTCACGTATTTTACTGTGCATTTGTAAAACCTGTCATCTTCAGTGGTATCGTGAATGTTTTTCATTGCAAATTCCTCCATGCTCACCTATTTTCACTTTCTATCCCTTTTGCACTCTAGTTTCTTTTCTTTTTTTAAAAAAAGGATAAAAGTACTGTGGAAATCTCAGCATGACTATTTACAGCAGTATTTCTCAACTTGGCAGCATGAAAAAAGTGTGAACTTCAACTCCCAGAATTCCCCAGCCAGCATCTACTAGTTGCCAAGGTTGAGGAACATAGATTTACAGTATTCTAATGCCACCAATTTATGTCACAGCTAGAGGTGTCTGAAAACAGTGCAAGCATATACTTACATATAATATGATAAGTGTAATTCAGGATTGATTTACTGCAGAGTTCCCCAATGTTTCCGACTTTGTGGACCGGCGAGCAGGAGGAGATGGTTCATGCAAGCGGCTGGCAAGCACACATGCGTGCAGCTGCATTTGTGTGAGTGGCATGCATACATGCCTGCCGCTCACAAATGGAGCGCATGCACACACGCTTGCCCACTGCTTGTGCAAGTGAGGATGGGTGTGCATGTCTGCTCACCAGCCGTTTCCATGGCCCACTTGCAAATCCCTCATGGCCCACTAGTGGGCTGCGGCCCACAAGTTGGGGACTCTTGATACTGATCGTAACTGATCAGTTTTGCAGACCATAAACTCTGATTTACAAACTATAAGGGGTTGGATATTACACCACTATGCTTGTTTATGAGATGAAACACAGTGTGAACATGGCTATTCTGTTTTTAGTCATGGTTTATGATTCAATGTTAATTAAAGCCACCCATCTGCGATGTACTAGACAAGCCATAACTGAAGAAACTATGGCTTGTTTCTTTCCAGTGACTAAACAGCTGTATTAATTTAAAGTATAAATACACAAATACATAAATATATATAAGTACCTTGGCAGTTTTTAACTTCCTACAGTAGAATGCCTCTGCATTAACGGAGATAGCTTCAGGAGCATTCTCCCAACATGACTGCCCTCCAGTTGTGCTAGGTCCCAACTCCCACCATACTTAGCCTGCAGGCTCTTTCATAAAATGCTCCAGAAGCTCTGGCTGGCCTCACCAATTCAGCCATTCAAAAAAGTACCCTTTCCAAAATGTAATCCTTCCACTAACATAGGAAGATTGAAATTTTATCTCCAACCTAGCAGTCAACTACACATGCCAGAGCGAGTAAATTTAACAACCTAAAAACTACGGAGAAAGTAATCTTTTTGTCATACTGACCAAACTAGCTGAATAAATAAATGCAGCACTATAAAAATGTGAGGTTGCCATATCAGTGCCTATTCAAGGTTAAGCTACTTTCAATTTCCAGTTCTTTCCCAAGCCCAAGGCTGAAGCAGAGGTTGGTGCCAGGCATTCTATGTGCTTAAGTGTTTTAACTGTTAGCACCAAACACCAAACCTTCACTTCAGCAACACGCACTCATTTTATAATCATTAAAAACACACCATTAGATACTACCGTACTTGTCTTTAAACAAAGATGCACCGATTTCAATTAACAGTCTTCATTTTAGTATTGACCCTTTTTTGAGCCAGGATTGTTGTTAAGTGTCATTCGTCGATGTACATGTAAGCTGGACCTTGCACAAAACGTCCATAAAATGAGCACCAAATGTTCTACTGCAGAAAGGGCTTTCTAGTTTAAATTCCACCGATATACATTCGACAGTCTTCCACCAGTGTCACATTAAACTTACATCAGTGCTTGTTTTCTTGTAGTGTTCCCAGAGCCTGCTTTCTAGGTGAAATTACTGTACAATATATAACAGCGTCAGAAAGAAAGGCGTCACTTGGAAGGATGAAATCGAGAAGGAATCAATACAAAGAAGATAAATGTTCTTTCTCACAAGCAGCAGAATATCAAACAGAGGCAAGGTTTTCATGCCTTCTCTTTTCTGTGTGGCTCATTCTGAATTGTCTGGAAAAAGGTATAAAAGGGGTATGCTTTCGGTAAGATTAAACTTTTCATAGTGTTCTTGATCTCTGAGTTTTTAAACCTTTATATCCTATGTGCATTTTTTAAAGAAGAAATAAGACTACATTCAACGTGGTTTTGCTCCTTGGCTAGAACATCTCATCAAAGAATTGCAACCTTAGCTTCTCAAGTCTTTTTTCCTATCCATCTTTTATTTCATCTTATGCATATATTAACTATAAACAACAACATCAAAAAGATCTGTGTTCTACCTTTAATCATAGCTATAAAGAGGTGCTAATGAAAACTAAAAAAAAACTTAAGCCAACCATAACAAAGAAAAGTTGCATTTCAAATTAGCATGTTCATATTAAGTTTGCCTATTAAGGAAAAATGCATTGGGGGTAAAATCAGAAAAGAAGTGTGGATGCTACAAATATGAACAGTATGGAGTTTGATAAACTTAAGATTTTTTAAAAAAAATTATTTAAGGGTGCCATTCTAAAATACATGGTATGAATTGTGGAATGGAAAGAAGTCCCATTAAATTTTCTGGGGTTGGAACAAAGTAATGTGGATTTGCTCCTTAGTTCTTCTTAGCCTAAGGATCCTTGAAATATTTGTAAGAAACAAATGATTTTAAAGCTTTTTTTTTTTACAAGACACAAGCAGAAAGAAGTTGCTTGTACCAGTGACATATATTTTCATTCAAATTCATCTCTTTCATAAAGAAAAAATGGGAAAGGGTAAATTGATAAACATTGGGATATTTGTCACAAAACCATCTTTGTGGGCATTTCATGGACTGTTAGTAATAAATAGGCAAATTCCAGGCATTCATCATTTGGCGAGCTATCATGTGCAAGACTGTACTGAAATTTAGAGCAAATGGCAAGAGCAGCTGACACCCTTCCTTCCCTTAAATAGAGATAGGTTTTAGGAATTGTTCTGAAATGTAGTATTATCTGATCAGTGTACACACGTTGGGAGACTTTGGGGCATACATATGTTGAATGCAATTCAGAAACGACAGCAGTTCAGCAGTGCCTCTACTGGCCCATTTGTGTTACTGTATACAGTATGAAGGTGGGGTGAGAAAACCATTCAGAGAGATAAGCTTCCCTGACATTTTTAACTTTTTCCGGGCTCTAGGATCAGCTTAGAAACCAATAAGGATGAATGAAAATCCATCCTGCACTACAGAATTTTTCCAACAATATTTCCACCATGCATGTTTTCTACCAAGAGAACAAGCAAACGCAATGTGTTTCTCTCTCTCTCTCTCTCTCTCTCACACACACACACACACACATGAAATGATTAACCCTGCATGTCAGAAATAGGATGGGTCAAGCAAATGCCCATCATCCTAAAACGACTTTGGCTAGACTCCAGAACTGCACAAAAAGGAACAAGGTTTTAGGCCACCTATCTAAAATGTCAGAATTGATATTCCTCTCCACCTTTGAGAGTATGATCTGGCCTTCTTCTAACTCTTTCTCCCCTCTCCATCCGTACCAAGGTCAATGGTGTGACACCTTTCAAGTTTAATAGAATAAAAATGCACAGGCAGCTATAAAGGAAAGCCGAAAGTCAAGGTAAGAAATAAAGAGAACCCAGTGATTTCCAAAATAGACACGATCCATCTTATTTCCATCTGGCTGATACGGCTAGTTTGCACACCAATTTTTGAGAATGTTTTTTTTTAGTTTCTCCCCCCCCCCCATACACACACATACACATGCACGCACACACGCGCACCAGCACCACCAAGCACACATCCACAGCTGGCATTTTGTCTCTGCCATACTCAGGGTCTGTCTAGGAAACACTGCACCAAATGCAAGAGCAGGGCAACCAAGAGGCCAAAATAAAAGCAAGCCGGGTCTGATGATGCAGAAGGAAAGAAGCACAAGAATTTCTGACAGGGAGATGCATGTTATGGCAACAGACTTTTTTTAAAAAATTGGCTGAATCTCCACCATTCAAATGAGGGAGTTTCTCTGCCTCTCCAGCCAAGCTTACACCATTTACCAAGCTCAACCAGTAGTTTGGAAGGGGGGGGCAGAAGAATTAGGAGAAAAGAGATATTACACAGTACTCTCTATGTGGCTACTTCAAGGAGAAAGATAAAGGAAAGCACTAGGCAGCACCCCAAGGAAGGCTGAATAGTAAGCAGTCGTAGCAGATAAAACAACACAGGGAGAACCAACCATATCAGACACATTCACTTTCTATTGAAGGCAGGGGTGGAGGGAAGCCCATTACTCCGCATTAAGTGCAGCAAGCAGTCGGTTTGAAGGTCTTTCCCCTCCTCTCCACATCGTTCCAACCGAAGGGCGAAGGCATAAGAGGGGCACTGCTGGACGAGGAAGACTGCGCATCTCCCGAGTAGAAGTTGTGCAGAGAACAAACGGCAAAGGGCAGCGAGCCAGACTCAAAGGTCTTTTTTTTTTTTTGGTCTCCTTCTCCCCGGCTCACCCCATCCAAACCGGAGCCCCTAGACCTTCCGCGGGAACGAAGCCGCTTCATCTCTAAGAAAAAGCCGGTTTCTTCCCTGCCCGGGAGGAGAGGATGGGGGTCTGGCTGCGGGAGGAGACAGATCGGATCCACGAAAGGAACGCATTCTCTCTTGTCCCTGCCTTTGGATCCCAAACTGCTTGCACCCACCCACCGTACACAGCCCGCCGGCCACAAATGACGGTGGAGCACACAGGCGTGCAAAAGCCAAGCGAGAGGCTCATCCACCGAGTGGGGGGAAAGAGAGAGAGAGAGGCGGGACTCGGGGCGACATCTGCGGGGTTCCTTGGCGCCCTCGCCCGCCCTCCTTCCCTTTCCCTGCCCCCAGCCTCTTTTCCAGCCCTCCATCCCACGCTTCGATTGCCACTCACCGGGGAAACACACCACGTAATGGAGCACGGAGATGGTGATTTTCAAGAAAAAGATCCAGCAACACGGTTGTAGTAGCCTCCGCATGTCCAAAACCGCACATCGGAGAAAAAAAAATTAAAGCAAGAGGGGGGGAGCTCTCTTGAAACGGATTTAAAAACAAAAAAGGCGAGGATTCCACAGACGCACACGCATTCCCCCTCTTTTAAAAAAAAAAAAGGCAACACACACACACGAAAAATCCCACACAAAACTTGTGGAGGGCGACCAAACTTGTACACTTCCCTCCCTCCCCCCCTTCGGCTGGAAACAAAAGGAGAACAATTCTTGGCTATTTTTCTTTTGATGGCCGGCCGCCCCCCACTTCCCAGCTCCTCGCCGTTCCCGTCCTCCTCGCACTCCCGAAGCGCAATAACGCAGCGGGGCCCCTTCGCTTCGCTTTTCCGCTCCGAGTTGCACGGTTGGGATCGCCGCCTGGGTGCAAAGACGCGAGTTCCAGAGTTTGAGCAGAGAAGCAGCGCCGCTCCAAGGGCCTCGGAAGCCAAGCGAACCGCTGCGGGGAAAGTCGGGCGCCCCGGAGCTCACAACTTCGCTCCAAGCCGCCAAGAGCCCGGCGGCGACGGGGATCGCTGGAGAAAGAGCGCCTCGGCCAGGCTCGGACTCTTCATGCGGGCAGCCTCTCGGCAGGCCAAAGGGAAAAAGGCATTCCTGCGAACCGGCAGTTCAGAGCGCGGCAGAAGCGGGAGGATTTCGTCCCCTTCCCAAACGATGGGGAGCCCGGAGCAAAAAAGAAGGGAGCGGCGGAGAGTCGGGCTGCCCGGAGCTGCTTTCAATCCATCCCGCTGCTGGAAGTTGAGGCTCCGGCGAAAGCTGGCGAGGCAGAGTCAGGCAGGAGCTGCTGCTGCTGCTGGAACCTTTCCATTCTTCCATACAGGAAGTAACATGTGAGCCTGGATCCTGGCTGAGACTTTAAAGCGGAGAGGGAGCGGGAGCGGAAGGGAGAGAGAGAGAGAGAGAGAGGGAAAAGGAGAGGCGAGGAGGCGGGGGCGCGCGGGGGGGAGGGAGGAGGAGGGCTTTGCGCGCACTCGAGGCTCTTAAAGGGGCAGCGCAGACGCGCCTCTCGCATCCAGCGGTGCCGGCAAAACGGGGTGCCGCCTAGTTTCCAGCTGTCTCTTCGCTTGCGTTCGGCTTCCCACGCTTTCGTCGTCCCGCACCCTTTGGGTGCTTGCGCTTCACATGGCTAAACGCAAACACACACACACACACAGTTCGCATGCACACGACGTCCACTCCAGCGAGTAGAGCGCGCGCGCGCGGACTCTTCTTCCCCCTCGGCTTTTTACAGGCGTCAGAGGCCCTGCGTGTCCACTTACACGCGCGCCCACCGCGTGGCGGAGGAGCCACTGCCGGCGACCGGCCACCAGCCGCTCAACCTCGCCCGGAAGCAGCGGTTTCATTTACACGTGCAAACACCTTGTGCTATTGATACAAAAAAAAAAAAAGTACTACCCCGACCCCGAAGGTGCAAACACGCACCTGCCTTGCTTCTCGCGCAACCCTATAGTTAAAAACAATTTTAAAAAGAAGCCGCCACCGGGTAACCTTTTAACGCAAACACGTTGCCTCCCTCGCCAGCGCACAAGACCGTTGTTTTCCTCGCAACTCGTTATTTAAAAGCTCTTCGCACGTTACAGGCATTTCTCTCACACCCCTTTTTTTACAGCCTTTTCCCCTCTTTCCCTTCCCACGTTCCCTTCCTCAGCCCCCCCCCGCCCACTACACACTTTTCTCTCCCGCGCATGCGCACCCGGCTTCTGGCTAAGCGGATTCGCTCCCTTGCCATCCACCGCGCGCCTTTGCCAACTAACGGACAGGATCCCGAGTCCACGCCGAGAGCGCCCGGACCCGCTTTCCACTGCGCGTGCGCCCTCGCTCTCTGTCCGGAAAATCTGCACATCCATTCCCGCTTATTTTTTTTTTTTTTTTTTGCTTTTGCTCAAGTAGGCGGGCGGCTTATTATATTTTTTTTCAATTTTCTGACAGCAGGGGGGCTTAAAGTAATATAGATTTAGCATCGGGGCGCCTCTAATCGGCAAAATGCCATAGCTCTCATCTCTCTATGCCTTTGGGGTTTTTTCTTCTGACTACGGTCCGATCATGCATCCTAAAACACTGGAGGTACCTTCTCAGTCGCTCTTCTGCTATTTTGTTTCCCCCTGAGGTTGTTGCTTCTTGATCTTTGCTTAGGCGCCGGTTGTTGTTTTGGGGGTTTTTTTTAGACGATCTCAGCATTTGCGAGACGAGGAGAGACGGAGAGGTTAAAAGGACCTTCTAGCTGTGATCAGACTGAAGCAGAGCTCAGAAGCTAGGCTGATCCTAAAGGAGATAAGAGGGAGCGATTTCCTTTTTAGCCCGGCGTTTAAATAAAAAGCAATCCGGGAGAAGCGTTCTGGGGGGAAATCCCTTATCTGTAATGAGTTTTGTCCCTTCCTTTAGACTGCGAGATTTTATCGACTTTTAGTTATAAGTAGCACCGTATTTTCCCTTTATGTCTCTCCTAACTGCTGTCTGCGAGCTGGGTTTTTTTTTCCTGATGAAAAGTGTAATTGAGTCAAGATAATTTGGCATTGGTAATACTTTTTTTTTAAAAAACACCCTTATCTAAATTGTATCTGTTTGAGGGTACTTGTACTATTCTATCCCCTTTCGTATATCCTTGTCGGTGCTCTATTTCATTTTGAAAAACATTAAGAAAAAAAACCATTGGAGCCTAACTTACCATAAAGTTAGTAAAATCAAGGGGGAGAAGGATGGTTATATTTGGGAGGGGTTAGGGGGGTGGACATGGAGAAGGATTTTTTTTCAGAAATGTGAATGGATGTCATTTAGGAGATGGTCTCTTGTGCTGCCAAAGTCCGAGAGACAAATTTGTTAAAAACTGAGAGAGAGAAAGAGATCCAGACAGTTCAATCAGGGTCTGGGAGCCATTCTGTCAATGATGTTTTGATTTTGATCTTTCAACAAAACAAAGGGCTGGGCTTGATCACCTAAAATACCTCCTTCCGTTTGATGTATATGCTTGGACTAAATGAAGCCTCACTGAGGCCGTTTTATGGCTAAATCTGAATCCAATCCATTCTTTGTAACTGCTTGTCTTTAATTGATTATATGTTCGCCGGTGGTGAGAGAGTGGGATAAAATAGCTGTAGGTAAATAATGTAATTGCTGTAATTGGGTGCATCAAGATGCAAAATTAGGAGTATTTTGAAAACTTGCCCTTTTTTTTTGTTTACTTGTATTGAGATAATACACCTTTCTCAAAAAAAAAAAGAATTCCATATATATTCTAAGTATAGTGTTTGAATAGGGCTGGCATGGTGGTTGAGCAGTTAAGACGCTGGGCTTGTTGTCTGTAAAGCCAGCAGACCAGATTAGAGACCCAAACACCACACAATGGGGTGAGCTCCCATCCTTGCTCCAGCTCCTGCGAATTTAGCTGTTCGAAAGCATGCACATGTGAGTAGATAAACAGGTACCACTTTGGTGGGAAGGTAACAGCACTCCATGATGTCATGCTGGCTACATTATGGCAGGAATGTCTTCGGACAGTGGTCTTGAAACAGATGAGCAACTCCTTCTATAGTCGCCAATAACTAGCTGAGTAAAATCCGCAAGGACTCCTTTACTTTTGTAGTATTTGGATAACCAGAGCTCTTTATCCCGACAGTGTAAAGTCATAAATAATTATGAAGTTGGGTATTTTCTTGCAGTTTTGCCCAAGATCTTATACTCAATAACTTGGAAGTATGCCTTCTTATGCCAAGTTAAATTTATTGCAGACCTATGGATGAGGAAATAAATCCAGCTTAACCCACAAGGCTTTTACTTTTGATTAAATTATTGAGATTTAAGTTCAATTATTAAATGTTTAAAAGTACATAATTTAAAAATCAATTAGGAATGCATACATTACTATATTGCTATTAATACCTTTGAAATAACCTACAATATAAGGTCCAGGTAGTCCTAATGCACAATCAAAATTGAGCCAGAATTTCTGTTGCTAAGTGAGACATTGATTTAAGTGAGGCTTGCCCTATTTTACAACTTGTTGCCACAGTTGCTAAGGGAATCACTGCAGTTGTAAAGGGAATCTGGCTTTCCCAATGGCTTTGCTTGACAGAAGGCTGTAAAAAGTGATGACATGACCCTGGAACATTGTAACCATCATAAAGACGAGTCAGTTGCCAAGATTTGAATTTTGATCATGTCACCATGGCGATACTGCAGCAGTCCTAAGTGTAAAAAATGCTCATAAAGTCACTTTTTTCGGTGCCGTTGTAATGTTCAATGGTTATTAAATGAACTGTTGTAAGTCAAGGACTACTGGTATACATAGGCTTTCATTAAAATGTTGAAATATTTCTGCCGTCACAACTCATGTTTCATCTCTTGGATGTTCCTGGAATATCATAACCTGCATCAGAGGAGAGAAGAGTTTGCATCCCAATGACACAACGTTGCTTTTATCATTTGGCCCCCTCTGCCGAGAGCTTGCCAAGAACCATACAGAGCTACTATTATTATTATGTAGATTTTTCTGTCAACACTGCTTCCAAGGAATTCCAAGTGATGAATAAAGCTAATGACTCATCATCTTCCTGATGTATTAAATGGAGGGAAAGCATGGCACAATATGCTAAATCATGGTTCATAAACCATACAAATGGTGATGCAATATTTGGGTTGACTTAAAGTGCTGTGTGAATTCATACACTTTTTTTTTTTGTAAATCCTAGTTTATGAGTTTTTCATATTGGACACTAAGCCAACCATAGTTGTTGTGGCCCGCCAGTGGCCAGCAGAGCCAGTAGCAGATTTGGCCAGTGAGGTGGTTGGGGAGGAACATGGGCCAGTCCTGGAGAAGGCTCAGATGAGGGCTCTGCATCAGAGGCAGAGAGAGGGCCAGGGCCATATGCCAGTTATCAATTGCCTTCGGAGTCAGAGATCAGTGAGGCAGACGAATAGCTGGAGCCCGTTCCCAGTTTGTACATGGAGTTGCCAGATGAAGGGAACAGCTAAAGAACAAGGGTCGACTTGGCAGTAAGGCCACAGGTAGATGATGAATGGCCCCTCCCAGAGGGAATAAAAGAGGAGCGGAAGGGGAGTGGAGTTTGCAGATAAGGTCTATGACTGTAAATTCTCCCTTGAAAGACTTTGCTGGATGTGAATGAGAAGAATTCTCAGTAACTTAATAAAAAGGGTTTTTTGTCAGGACAAGGAGTTTGCTTTGTGGTTTGGGGAAGCCTAGGTCAGACCAATAGTTTGATCGATAAGCCATGGTATCGTGTGTTGCATAATCTCAGCCAATGATGGATAGAACAACATCTAGCAAGTGTCATGGCTGAGTGGGAACTTGGATCTAGTTTTCAATACACAAATAAAATCAATAAAAATTCATTCTACTTTGCTTGCACACATACACTACTATATACTATGGTAAATAACTGCAAGAAAGGAATGGACAAACATTTATCCAATGGCCTAAGGATTCCCGTCTTGGACAGGAGGTTAGACTAGAAGACCTTCAAGGTTCCTCCCAGCCCTATGATTCCATGATAGATGTAATGAGCAAAAGAAACTACAGGCAGAAAGAAAAGAAAAGAAACAGAAACACAGGCAGATCTACTTTACACCCAAACTATTAACAATACGTCCCCATATGGAATATTCATGACAAAACTTCAATGCAAATTCTATTCCACACACATTCATTCACACACACTGCAGTGTAATCATAGAAAGTAGAGTTTGTCATTTTGCCATTTTCATGATTAGGAACAGATGTCTATGACCAACACACACTTCTTCAGCAACCAATCCATATTGCATTCAACTTAACATTTGCATGACTCTTAATGTTCCCAACTCACTTCCTTGTTAAAAAGAGATCAGAAACTCACTGTCATACAGAGTTATTTTCACTTTATTGTGAAAAGGTTCATTTTGCTCAGTGGACCACCTACAATCCACTACATTTCTGTTAACATTTGCACATTTTAAGCTTTCTTCATTCGTTTTCCCCATCTTTAATAAACATTCCCAGGTTTCGTCTATGTCGGCTACTACCAGGATGTGTTTTGGAGAAGATATATCCTCTCGCTGGCATTGCCCCACCTAAGATCGGGAGAGAAGTAGCAGCAGACGCTGAGAGAACTAAGCAAAAGAATAAGCCTTGGCAACCTCTGAATGGACATATGCCCCAAGCCTGCCAACTCAGATCTAGGAACAATTTTATGGCAAGAACAAACATTCTTGCCATACGCAAGAACAAAATCAGATTTAAAGATGGAGGAAGGAGACCACAGAGCAAGTGGAGTGTGAACAACGCAGTGTATGAATGTGGAGAGACACAGAGCCTGGCTCATCTGGTGGTATGTCAGCTACTACCAGAAACATGTACCAATAATGACTTATTTTTGGTACAACAACAAAGCCAAGAAGGTGGATTCATTCTGGAAGTTTAAAAGTTGATCTAGACACAGAAGAAGAATAAACATTCCCCCAAGAAACAGGTAGTCTATTTGCTCTAGATTTTTTGCATAATATGGAGTTGCAAGGACTTTTTAATCTGTCAAACACAACTCCTTTGCTCTTTGATATATTAATTTTCAGAGCCTTATTCCTTGTTGCATCTTATAATCTGATATTCATTGGAAATCATTCTGTTCTCAGCCAGCTACACAGCGTTGTCTGCATACGATAGTAGAAGTACAGTTAGATCTAACATACTTTTAATGTCAGAAATATTCTTTAAATATTTCTCCATAAATACATTAGATGTAAAAGGGAACATAACACATCGCCATTTCTGCCAAATCTACCAATCTACAGTCAGTTTCTTTACTCATATTAATATATTTGTCAGAAACCTGCTGAAAAGATAAATTTAGTCTGCACACCTGCTGCCCATTGAAAAATTGTGCATCAATTCTTAAAGCTTTCTTATTGTTACTTTTCATGTCCTTTTAGTCAGAATTCTATAAAACATCTTCCAACTCACACTTAACAAACTACCAAAAGAAGAGAATATATGTAGCTCAGGGTTGAACTAGGGAGTCTGTGGTACTCTAAGCTTGGTTGTTTGCTTGCAGATATTTCATTACCCATCTTGGTAATATCCAGTCCAGAGTTCCAAGATCCAGGTCAGGGTTGTAGGCTAGTACAAAGTTCAGAATTTCATGTGGAGAATCCACACGAATGTCATACAAGAGCCAGTTGATTAGGCAATTGTTTCCAGAATGGGTCTGCAGCCACCTGTTTTTAATCAAGTGATTTATTCCTTTGCTTGGCAAGGAGTCTCATAGAATGCCTTTGCTCTGTTTTTCGCTCCATTCCCTTGAATGCAGAGGCTGGGAAGCCTTACATCCTCCTCTGATTGTTCCAGAGGTTCAGATGTTTTCTGTATTTGATCAGCCTCAGGTGATTCTTGGCTTTGTGTCTCCTGAGGCTGATATTCTGAGGTTCTGCTGGAGTCTTTTCTTCAATATCAGTGTCATTGTCTGAGTCCTAAGCGATGATACATACACAATATGTTCGGGGTTTTTTTCAATGTTCTCATATAGACAGTGGTGAAATTCAAATTTTTTTACTATCGGTTCTGTGGGCGTGGCTTGGTGGGTGTGGCTTGGATGTGGCTTAGTGGGCATGGCAGGGGAAGGATACTGCAAAATCCCCATTCCCTCCCCACTCCAGGGGAAGGATACTGCAATATCTTCATTCCCACCCCACTCTGGGACCCGCCAGAGATGGTATTTGCCGGTTCTCCGAACTGCTCAAAATTTTCACTACTGGTTCTCCAGAACCTGTCAGAACCTGCTGGATTTCACCCCTGCATATAGAGCAACAAACTGCAATAATGCCAAAATTATGGGAAAGGATGATTTAATCCAGCAAATTCTTTATTAAGTACCTGGGTCAAGACATCACATCCATATCAGTGCTTACTTCTTCTTGCACACTCACAGATTCCCACATTCTGATGCTATTTATTACTTTACATCAAATTTTCCTGGGCACTAACATTTATTGCATTCAACTATTTATTTGTTATATATTTCTTTTTATATCTATTACCTGCCTGAAGCACTCCTAGCACTCCTTCAATTTTCCTCTATAACATCCTGTGAGATAAGTAGGACTAGGAGAAGGTGACTGGTCAAAAGCCAACCAGTAAGCTTGCAAGACTAAAACTGGACTTAAACTTGGATCTTCCTGGTCCTACTCTAATGCCTTAATCACTATCGCCAGTAGTTTTCCATTTCCCATTCTCTATATTACTATTATTCCATGCAAAACACTCTTTCCTAAATGTTCTCATGGTTGCCAAACCAGTCTTCCTATTTAGCCCTTTTCACTCATTTTCAGAACAATGTATTCTTTCCATCAAGAACACCCTTTTATGCCTCTTACTACTAACAGCTCCCTGCTTTTTTTTAACTATACCCATTGTATCTGTTTTTTCCCCATGTATACATTATGCAGTATATATATATAAATGTAGGTCTTTGGTTATTTGGGTTTTCTCCCATGTAAAATTTGAAGTGTCTTGGCGACATTTCGACGAAATCCCGTCGCCAAGACACTTCAAATTTTACGCGGGAGAAAACCCGAATAACCAAAGACCTACATACAAACACCCGCGAAAACCTCAGAAAACATATATATATGTTTATATTTTTATATATGTATGTTGATTCTATTGAGAAATAAATGTCTCTTAAATTTTTTCCATGCACAAGTCCTATTTTTTTTCTCTTAGTCTCATTGTTCTAGTTTAATTCTTACCTTCCCCCCCCCCTCCACTCTTGACAGGCAATGCAATGCAGTGGCTCAGCAGTTAAGACACTGACATTGGCTGGAAAGCTGGCAGCCCAGGTTCGAGAGCCGAATGCTATGTGATGGAGTGTGCTATGTGATGGAGTGAGTCACCCCAGTGCCTGCCAACCTAGCAGTTCAAAAGCATTGGAAATGTGAGTAGATAAATAGATACCACTTTGGTGGAAAGATAACAGCACTCCATGACATCATGCTGGCCACATGACCACAGAAATGTCTTCGAATAGCACTGGCTCAATGGCTTTGAAATGGAGATGAGCACTGCCCCCCTATAGTCAGCAACAACTAGCAGAGTAAAATCCACAGGGACTTCTTTTACCTTTTTACCTTTCCGCTCTGGATATTAGGTGTGTCTCATATTTTCTCGTTCACCATAAGCAATTGAATTATTCAAGCCTGTTGACAATTTCCTCTTCTATGTACATGTACAAATAGAAATTTGCTTAAATTACATTTCTAAAGTAAACGTGCCTTTTTCTAAGCAGATGCTCACCAGTCATCGTTTTCATTCTGAATGGATCTCTGAATGGCCTAGTTGTGTTTCCACCCGTCTATTTATGTGACATAATTGAATATTTTTCTTCACTGGTTCCCCATTCATTAAGACTGTTGCACTGTTTTTCTTTTAAATTTTCCTACCATTAGTCTGTGTGTACTGATTTTCCTAAGCAGACAGAGGATGTGATGGCTCCCCCTCCTTATAACTTTCAATGTGAGTTCTCCCTTATCTTCTATATCCATTCTGTGCCCTCTCTGCAACTCCTGAGGGACGGCTGACTGGTTATGCTGCCCATCAGTCACATTACTCCAGAGAAACCTTCTTTGACACTGACTTATCTAGGGAGGGGCAAGTAAGTGACAACATCTGTTTTTCAGTAGCCTATGGTGACAAGGAAGGCTACGTTCCCTTCAAAATGAACTATTCTGATTCAGAAATAATTTAAATCTTTGTTCTATGTGAGCAAGGTCAGAAACCCAGAAGCTGAAAACATGAAGAAAAGAAAAAAGAGTGAACAAACACCTCTTGACCAAATTGATCTCAGAGCATACCAAACTAAGGATTAGATGTTCTCTCTAACCCAGATGCAGTGGCTCAGCGGCTAAGATGTTGAGCTTGTCAATCGAAAGGTCAGCAGTTTGGCATTTCGAATCCCTAGTGCCGCGTAACAGGGTGTGCTCCCTTTACTTGTCCCAGCTTCTGCCAACCTAGCAGTTCGAAAGCATGTAAAAAATGCAAGTAGAAAAAATAGGGACCACCTTTGGTGGGAAGGTAACAGCGTTCCATGCGCTTTCAGTGTTTAGTGATGCTGGCCACATGATGTCTTCAGACAGCGCTGGCTCTTCGGCTTTGAAATGGAGATGAGCACCGCCCACTAGAGTCAGGAATGACTAGTACATATGTGAGAGGGGAACTTTTACCTTTACCTACCCCAGAACTGCACATATATAAGATTTCAATCCAAGAAATAAAGCACTATATCACAACTAGCTTCTCCAATTCCTCCACTGAAAGCTCATTAGATCCAGTTTTCTTGCTGTTAGCTGGGGGGCTTTTCCCTTCCTTTTCTCTCAGCCAGCTTTGGAGGAGAAAGCACAACTTCTTCAAACTCAAAGACAAAATGGAATCTGTCCTCTTCTATTATTAAAAAAAAAAATCCACACGAGAGGAAAGCCACCCTTCTGATTGGTGTCTCAGCATTTTATTTTCCAGGGCTTTGGTGGTTTCCATCCATTTACATGCAAGCCAATTTTCCTTTAATCTTTGCAGCATTAAGATATTCAGTCTTGAAATGGGGAATTTCCCCACATTCACGACAATTTTATATATACACCGACATGCATGCCTTCATTTCAAGCAAAAAGATAACGTATCTTTTGAGTTGAATATTTTTCGAGGACTCTGTGAACACATCCCTGTAATTTGGCAACAATAATAGAGAGGCGGCTTATTCTTGCCCATCTCTAGATTTATGTCTTGTTGTTTTTTAACTATCTGCTCTAGCCAACTCTCCTAATTCTCAAGTTGTTTTCCCATCCGGTGTCAATCAAATCTAACTTAAGAGGTGGGGGTTGCAGTACAGGCAACAACAGCTCTTAGTATTGGTATTGTTTGTTTTGTTTTTCTCATCTGTCAGAGGACAGTTTTCCACAAACTTTTTCAAAAACACAAAAATGATTGAAGAAGTAAAATAAATGCAGCATTGTGTGCTATTTTGCCTTGGAAAACAACACTAAAGTCGTGAGGTATCAGTTGAGGTAAACATGATTAAACTGCTGGATGTTTCTTTTCCAGTATCTCAGTGCCTAAGGTGCATTTTCCATTAAGAAAAAAATAGGTAACAAATTATTCCTTTAAGACTTCAAATAGCGGAAGCTGCATAAAGGCCATGTTCCGCTAGCGGCTTTGAAGCTTTGCACCTGGGATGATCTGCTCTTGCTGAGGTGTGCCAATTCACTCTCCCGTGATTAAAATAATAGTTTTCCACCGTTTATCGAGATGAGGGGCTGAGAAATGAAAAGATGACATAATGACATCTCTCTTGATGAGCAGGTTGCAAACGTTGCATTATATTATAACCCAGGAAGTAAGTATAGTGGAGAACATCAAAGGGGGGGGAAGTCAACTCAGCATTTTTCTAGGTTGCTTTCATGCAAGAGGGGAGAGCATGTGACTACTTCTTTAAAAACTTTTAAAAACAGATGTGTGCATTTGAGTGTATGTAGAAATGTACACCTGTATAAGGCCAGCTCTATCAGCAAGTGCACTTGACTTCTGGGCATGGAATAAACAAGGCAAATTCTTGTATTCGGACAAAAGGATAGAAATCTAAAACCAATGTTTGTCATATGTAAGAATTGCTCAAAAATATTTGTAGCTCAGGGTTGAAATGAGGGATCCTTGGTGCTCTCTGAGCTTGATTGTTTTCTTGCAGATCTTTCATTACCCTTGAAGTCTACATGCAAACTCAACTGGTGCAAAAGGCAGCCACACTCATGCTGATTAGTCATAGCTATTTGGTAGTATAAAATTGTAGGCGGTACAATGGTTTCCAAAGGTTGGTAATGTTAACCTCTGAAATACTCTATGGCTTTTCAGGAGTGAAATGCTACCAGTTAGAGCCGGTTCCCTGGAACCGGTAGTAAAAAGAATGCTAAAAAAAGTAAAAAAAAAAAAGTTCCGACGATCGTGCAGCACAGCTGATTGTCACACAGTTGATCGTCAGAACTTTTTTTTTTCTTTTTAAGCATTTTTTTACTACCGGTTCGCCGGAACTGGTAGTAAAAAAATGCTTTAAAAGTAAAAAAAAAAAAAAAAAGTTCCGATGATCATCTGTGTGACAAACAGCTGTGCTGCGCGATTTATATCCGGAAATGTATAGCAGGAAATCCTGCTTTCTAGCAAATCTAAATCGTGCGGCACAGCTGTTCCCCCCCACCCCCGCTGTTCTACTTACCTTTGCAGACTCAGAAAAGGCTTATTAGTGTTTGGTGCGCATGTGCGCTTGAAGCAAACCCGTAGCAGACTTCAGAGCATTTCACCCCTACTTCGGAGCCAGAATATATTTGAGATTATTCTGTATTCATTCTGGCTGCCCCGTCGTTCTATGATGGAAAGAATTCTACAGTCCAGGTGTAGCAGGTAGGAACCAAGCAACAATGTGCCTCCTTAATATTTTGGGAAGATGAAAACACAAAATAGGGGTAACCATATTACGCAGGGGTAACCATTGATTTTGAAAGGAAGTTTAGAAAAGATTCATTCTGTTAATTTAGTAGGTTTTTGTAAGTATACACTATGGCTATCATCTGTTTTCTAATTCGAAAGGGCGGGAAATTTTGAGCAGTCCTGGTCCGAAAGAGTTCCATGGGCCGCATAAAATCAGATAGGACAGAGATTGCCTGCAGTATAGTATGCCTCCATTCACATAACAGATAATCATGATTAACTCACCAAAATGGTTGTGTTCACAAAAACCAATATAACTTAATACAATGGCTTAGTTCCTGAACCTTAATAAGACATGTTGTTTTTCGACCCAGCCCCTATAATTTACTAGCCATAGTTTAGGGTTTTAGGGGTGCAGTGGCTTGGTGGCTTAAAAGATGCCAGAGAAGGTCTATACTCTGGCGGTTCGAACCTTACTCCCTCATGATGGAGTAAGCACCTGTCTCTTGCCTCAGCTCCTGCCAATCTAACAATTTGAAAGCAGGTAAATGCAAGTACAATTAATCAGTGGAACAGCTTGCCTCCCAGGATTGTGGGTGTTTTAATCACTGGAGGTTTTCAATAGAGGATTGGGCGGTTCCAGGGGAGGGATGGGAGTTTATGGATAGTTAGCATAGTTTAGTTTATGATTGTTAGATGTTATACCCTGTATTTTGCTCAGGGAAGTCCAAGGGGGAGGTGGGGGGATTGGGAGAAGCTGGGGGGGAGGGGGAGAGGATGAGGGAAGGGTGGAGGGAGAATTTGTAAAAACTTTGTAAAAGTTTTTAATAAAAAAAAGAAAAAGAAAGAAAGGATTGGGCAACCAGGTGTCTGGGGTGATATAAGGTCTCCTGCCATGGGCAAGTAGTTGGACTAGAAGACCTCCGGGGTCCCTTTCAGCCCTATGATTCTAGAAGTAGATAAATAGGTCCCACTTCAGTGGGAAGATAACAGCGCTCTATGTTTCATAGCATATTCTGCACTGCGGTGGGATGTCATGCTAGTCACATGACCATGGAAATGTCTTCAGACAGCGCTGGCTTAATAGCTTAGAAATGGAGATAACCACCACCCCCTAAAGTCGACTACGGTGGGGGAGTAAAAACTGCAGGGACACCTTTACCTTTTTACCTTTTAGTTTGTAGTTTACTGTATTGTGCCTATTGATTTGTTCCCTATGCCATCTGTTTGGTAAACTCGCAAGATTAGTTTCTCTCACCATGTACATATATACTTATCCAAACTAGACTGTGTTGTTTTCATATAATATATATATATGTAATATAATATAATATATATGGGTATAGGCATAATTTTTATTTATTTATTTATTTGTTTATTTATTTAATTTGTCATGTTTATGTTATATTGGAGGTGGAGACCCTTTGAGAGCTGTATGCAATGGAATTTCATTTTACTGTATGCAGATTAGTGTACATTCGAAGTGACAATAAAGTTATTTTATTAAAGGAATAAGAGTCCACTCTTCTTTTACATATAACTAGCCTCCTGAAAAGTTAATTCTGAAGTCATGTTCTTTTTTTTTTAGCACATTTTCTAGAGGAACTTTGGTGTTTTGTTTTTTTAATTTTATTTTTATTGAGTTTTTACAAATAAGAATTAGAATGTTCTGCTATGTAAACAGTCATAGATATGCTTAAGATGTAAATAAGATTTGCTTATTTGGTGTGGGGTTTTTTTTTAATGCCAGCAAAGCATGCTGTCAGCCTCCACTCCAATCTTCGCATAATTTTTGTACAATTTATATTCAGTAAATAGAATGTAAAATGCTTCTTTCTGTAATGTAAAATAGTTACGGAAATGAGATGTATCATTGCACCATAAAGGGTAAGGGAAAGGGGCCTTTTAAGAATGTCGGCTGACATAACAGTGGGGGAGGGGTGATTAACGGCTGAATGATAAGAGCGCGGGCTTTTGCAACAGATACTGCATTCCTAAGATGATTGACAGCTAGAGACCGGCGGAGGAAGATTACCATGGGGGGCCGAGAAGGAGCTGGCATTGGACCAGACCAGCCTGACCTCCTGAAGGAGGAGGGACAAATGGGGGGATATGATATGTTAGCCATATTTTGTCTCAGATCCAACTTTGCACTGCTGCTATCCAGATTGTACTTTTCTTTATTGCAAATGAAGTCAAGGTGTATTCTTTCCTAGTTATAATCAGAGGCAGCCTGACACATGCTCTCAGCATTTTTAATTTACAGCAAAAAATATGCGCTAGATTCGCAGCAAATACTGTCTCAGGAACCCTTCCTTCAGGATTCTCCACTGTACCTGTCCAATGGGAAGATACCATCCTTATCAAAATGCCTGGACTGTCAACAGATTCTAACAGAGTGGTAGATCAACCTACATTTGCTACTATATGTGTAAAATGAGAGGGTGGGGGTTTTTTTTGTTTGTTTTTTTGCTTTTTAAGCCAATGAAAAACTGCCCATATAGAAGATAAATTTATTCTCCCCACTCTTCCCTACAAAGATACTTGCAAAATGGAAACTAAAGCAGCCCTCTTTTGGAAAGAGCTCTTATTTTAAAGTTAGTCAAAAAGAGCTGACAACCGGGAGAGAGAATGGATGCTTTTCAGGATTTTGAGCAAATGAACTAGTTTAGCAGCGTGACAGACGAATGGAAGGGATGTAGGAAAGCTCTTGGAAGAGATAGTTGATGAAAGTCTTGAAAAATGAGAGGGAAAGAATGCTTTAGACAAGAATTCGATCACACACACACACACACACACACACACACACACACACACACACACACAAACTCCATTTAGTGCAGAGTGGAGGAAGTCATAAAGTTAGGGCAACTTCAGCTCTCCTACGGTGGAACTAAGCCATTTCTTTCCATTAGTAGTACTAAAACTGATCACAAAATGATATTGTAAAAGGAATTGTGATGGTCACTGTGTTTATTGATCTAAAGTGGTTTCAAGAACCATCCATAGGGGGGAAAAACCATCTTTATAAATAATAATAATAATACAAGGGAAATGAAAAAGCTAAAGTGCTCTGGGACTTAAAAATTCGAACAGATGAGCCCCTGCCACAACACCCCAGTTTTAACTATCAATAAGAAAAACAAAAAAGTCTGGATAGAGAACATGGCAGTATCTGGAGACAGTAGAGTAGATTAGAAAGAACTGGAGAAAATCGCAAAACACAAAGACCTGCAAATAGAAGTGAAACAACTGTGGCAGAAGAAAGCAAAAAAAAAGTACCAATAGTGATAGGTGCTTTGGGGGCAGTCTCAAAACATCACACCAACACACTTGAACACCATCAACATTGACAAAAAAACATCATGCCACAAAGAAGAAGAGGGAGTCAATCTATTCTCCAAAGCACCTGAGGGTAGAACAAGAAGCAATGGGTGGAAACTAATCAAGGAGAGAAGCAACTTAGAACTAAGGAGAAATTTCCTGACAGTTAGAACAATTAATCAGTGGAACAACTTGCCTCCAGAAGTTGTGAATGCTCCAATACTGGAAGTTTTTAAGAGATTGGATAACCATTTGTCTGAAATGATATAGGGCTGTGATGGCAAAACTATGGCGTGCGTGCCACAGGTGGCACACATAGTCATATCTGTGGGCACACGAGCGTTGCCCTAACTCAGCTCCATGTGGCCAGCTGATTTTCGGGCCTTCCAGGCCCACTGGAAGTTGGGAAATGGGCTGTTTCTGGCCTCTGGAGGGCCTCCGGGGGGGGGGTGAGGCCATTTTTGCCCTCTCCAGGCTCCTAGAAAGCCTCGGGAGCCTCGGGAGAGCAAAAAACAGGCCTTCCGCTCCCACCGGAAGTCAGGAAACAGGCCATTTCTGGCCTCTGGAGGGCCTCCCCAGACTCCTAGAAAGCCTCTGGAGACTGGGGAGGGCGAAAAATGGGCATACCAGGCCCACCGGGCCATCACGTGCCAAAACCGTAGGGAGCGTGGGGGGGTCACGTGTGCATGTGCAGTGGGCGGGGCATGGGGGGCATTGAATTATGGGTGTGGGCACATGCACTCATGATACCTCCACGCCTCCCCCCACTTTTGGCACGCAACGGCAAAAAGATTAGCCATCACTGATATAGGGTTTCCTGCTTAAGCAGGAGGTTGGACTAGAAGACCTCCAACTTTGTTATTCTATATTCTATCATCAGTCAATTGCAAAAGGCAGCTTTACTTGGAACAGCTTACATCCTGTTACAATACCTTTAATGCCATCGAACAACAATATCACTAGGACCTTGAGAAGAACTCCTTGGGTAGATAAAAAATGACAAATCTAATTTAAACATCTGGCTGTCTCTGTAACAAGCCGTAATAATAATACTGTTTTAAAGATAATAAATATTCAGAAGTCCAGGAATTATATCGATTCAAAAGCTTTCTTGCAAGATAAGTCTTTCTTAATATCTTAGCTTCAAAAATCTTTGTAATTGAAAACAGCATTTTTATGATTTACATTTTTTTGAAAAAAAATTAGACCAGATTCTTGATTGGGGAAAAAAAAGCAAAAGAACATAGCATCAATACATATTTTTACGTTTCTAACCTTAAAAGGGGATAAATGATATTAAAGCAGCCTGCCTTTAATTTCAATGGTCACAAGTGGTTTTGGGAAGGAAGGAACAAAAAAAAAAATGGAGCAAAAATGAAAGGCAAATGTTATGGTCTCTTGGATCAGTCAATACTAATATGTATTACTTTGTTGTTGTAAGTTGCAATGTCGTGTCCGACCCATCGCGACCCCATGGACAATATTCCTCCAGGCCTTCCTATCCTCTACTATCCTCTGGAGTCCATTTAAGCTCATGCCTACTGCTTCAGTGACTCCATCCAACCACCTCATTCTCTTTCGGCCCTTCTTTTTTTGCCCTCAATCTTTCCCAGCATTAGGCTCTTCTCCAGTGAGTCCTTCCTTCTCATTAGGTGGTCAAAGTATTTCAGTTTCGTCTTCATCTTCAAATATGTTACTAGATCAAATGAATTCACTCCGTGTTTGCAATGTGTTTGTTTTGAGGTGGTGGAACTGTTGCGCTCACTTTCAGCTCTGCCTATTGGCAAATCTGATCCAAAGAGATGCAGATTTACTAAAGAACTTCAAAGGATTATAAATATTCTAGAAGGCAAAGCATACCAAGAAAAGAATGCCTTAAGAACTGAATGGTTAATGTCAATTGAACAGGAGCTTGTTACTATAAACAGTTGGTTAAGAAGTTTTAAATTTGAAATACAAAAGGAAGATTGGGTTTAAACATTAGAGAAAAATGTTCTGACAGTAAGATAAGTTACTTCAGCAGCAGGCTAAGTGGCTTAAGGATATCACAGAATCTCCTCTTTTAGCAGTTTTCAAGGAAGAAGTTAAAAGGCATTGTGGGTGGGGGAGATATCTGGTCTCATGGGAAAAAGGCTGGATTAGATTCCGTACCAAAATGATCTGCCCTAAATGATTTCTGAAGACATTTCCAATGCTGATTCTGGGAACTCTTCAAACAGATTTGGATGAATGATGGGGAGGATTTTCATCAAAAGCCCAGGAAATGTTATCTCTCTTGCATATTCCTTTATTGCCCTTGAAGATGCCGAAGAAGTAGTTATCCCATATGACCCCATTCTAAGTTTACTCAAACTTTTTTTTTGCTATACAAACTTGAATGAGCATTTGTCAAACTCTTGGACAGTAATTTCTTTTCCCAGGCATAAATCACACAGAGACCTCTTAACAGGATTCATTGAAATGAAAGGAATGGGGGTACAAAAAAAATTAAGCAAATAAACTGTTTCCCTTAGAACTAATTGATCATCTCAGACCATTTGAGGTCTGAGATGACCTCAAATTGAGGTCAGACCACCACCAATCTCTTTCCACTTATGACTGTATGACTATAACTTGTTGCTGGCAATCCTTATGATTTATATTGATTGATATTGATATATTGACCATCAATTGTGTTGTAAATGTTGTACCTTGATGAACGTATCTTTTCTTTTATGTACGCTGAGAGCATATGCACCAAGACAAATTCCTTGTGTGTCCAATCACACTTGGCCAATAAATTCTATTCTAATTCTAATTTGAATGGAGCCTTTTGTGATTTTTTTCTGCAATGGCTGAATTGGGAAGGAGATGACTCTTTTTACTGATATCAGTTAATTCTGCAGGGGTCTATTTGCAAAGCCATCTTCTGAATCCTTATCCACTTGAGAACTAACCTTTAAGTTGTTGTTGTTATTGTTGTTAGTTGCAGTCATGTCTGACCCATCGCGACCCCATGGACAACATTCCTCCAGGCCTTCCTGTCCTTTACCATCCTCTGGAGTCCATTTAAACTCATGCCTACTGCTTCAGTGACTCCATCCAGCCACCTCATTCTCTGCCATTCCCCTTCTTCTTTTGCTCTCAATTGTTCCCAGCATTAGGCTCTTCTCCAATGAGTCCTTCCTTCTCATTAGGTGTCAAAGTATTTGAGTTTCATCTTCAGAATCTGGCCTTCTACAGAGCAGTCAAGGTTGAACTCCTCTAGGACTGACCGGTTTGTTTGCCTTGCAGTCCAAGCAACTTGCAGGAGTCTTCTCCAGCATCAGAGTTCAAAGACCTCAATTCTTTGGCACTCAGCCTTTCTTATGGTCCAACTTTCACAGCCATACACTGCAACTGGGAACACCATAGCCTTGACTATACACACTTTTGTTGGCAGGGTGATATCTCTGCTTTTTAGTAAGCTAACTAGGTTTGCCATACAAATCTTACTCTTACAGTACTGCCAGCTAAATCTGTGATAATATCCAGTAGTTTAAATAGAAGAGACCCAGGTGTCTTCGTCCCATTACATCAGTCCATCAGCCCAGAACTAGGGAACTCTTTTTGTCCCATAACATTAGTCCATGCCAGGCAGGGAAGTTATGTTGCAGATCAGGGGTGGAATTCACTTACTTTCCCTACCGGTTCGCAAATGTGAGTGCGCCCAGCCTTCCACACGTGCGCTTTGCTGCCATGCGTGCCTTCTGCGCATGCCCCCAGCCTCAAAAACATGCATAAATAGCATGACTTTGAGCTGGGACGGGTGGGCAGACCCATCCGCGATTTCGGCTACCGGTTCGAGCGAACCGATCCAAACCATCTGACTGCCACCTCTGTTGCAGATCCTATCAATTAAAGAACTCCAGTTGTCTGAGGTCCAAGAAAAGAGTCTTCTTTGCTGTTGCTCCCATCCTGTGGAATATCCCCCACCCAAGATGAGCCAGGCCTCTATTCTCCTGGCCTTCTGAAGAGGTTAGTGCTCTGCAATCTCTCCCTTCGCCTTTCAGCTAATTTTAATAGGGTTTAATCACTCCTGCCTCCTTCTAAATTTGTAGCCTTTGTACATGCTGTTTGCATATCTTAACATTTTATTGTATCTATAGATTCCCTCTTTGAGGGGCAGTTCAGAAATGTGAAAAATAAATTATAATAAAATAAAATGATAAAATAAATAAAATAAACAGTAAATAAAATAATACTCACAGTCACTTGTGCCCTAGTCACTTCCCATCTTGACTATTGCAACATGCTCTACATGGGGCTGCCCTTGAAGAGCATCTGGAAGCTCCAGTTGGTGCAAAATGCAGTGGCCCACATGGTTTTGTACAGACTCCAGTGTGCACATGTATCACCTCTCGTGCGGAAGCTGCATTGGCTGCCAATTTGCTTCTGGGTGCAATTCAAGGCGCTGGTTGTCACCTTTAAAGCCCTTCATGGCTTGGAACCAGGTTATCTGAGGGACCGTCTCTTGCCGGTCACATCTACTTAACCCATCAGAGTTGAGAGGCAGCGAATGCTGTGGGTCCCATCCCCTAGGGAGATACACCTGGTAGGATCCAGAAGAAGGGCCTTCTCTGTGGTGACCCCCTCTCTGGAACATTATTCCCCCAGGGATTAGAATGGCCCCCACTCTAACACTCTTCTGGAAGGTGCTGAAGACCTGGTTCTACGAGTGGCCCTGGGGAACCCAGAGCGGGATGGAGCCCATTAAAAGGCTCATGTGATCTGCCGATTATTGTATTGTATTGTATTGTATTGTATTGTATTGTATTGTATTGTATTGTATTGTATTGTATTGTATTGTATTGTATTGTATTGTATTGTATTGTATTGTATTGTATTGTATTGTATTGTATTGTATTGTATTTATTTGATCCTTTTTATTAGTTTTATTATTTTAAATGATGTTTTATATTTTGTAAGTGTTGTGACTCCGGCTCCTGAGCCTGTCCTCATGGAGGAAGATGACTCTGAAAATGAAGGGGAGGAGCTGACAAGGCCTCCCTCTCCAGGACCCTCCTTTCTGGCAACGCCTCAGGTTCCAGTTGAAGGGCCTCCCTCTCCAGGACCCTCCTTTCTGGCAACGCCTCAGGTTCCAGCTGAAGGCCAGGAGGAAGGCATATCGGAGCACCCACTAATAGGGAGTGATGAAGATCAATCTTGGATTGATCCCAGGCAGCGTCGGAGGGAGAGGCATGCGCATCAAAGGAAGAGGCGTGGAAGGGCCAGAGATTGCTGAGTCACTGAGCCACACCCCACAGGGGATAAAAGTGGGTGGGGTTGCTCTGCAGGCTCTGTGATGGACAAAAACTGCATATCGTGAGCTTCAGATGGGATGTTTTTTGCAATTAAGGCTTGGACTTTGTGAATGACTTCAGACTATTCTTTGAACTCTTGGTTGCCCCAGCAACGGACTACAAATACACTGACTCCTGTTTCTAGAGGTGATAAGAAACTTGGCAGGCATTCGGAAAGTAGCTGCCAGAACTTTTATCTGCTAAAGGGATTCAGGTCGGCTTGTAAACATAAATTACTGGTAGACGTCGTTTGCTCATGTGTCGTCCTATGTGAGGTGGGGGGACAGAACAGTAAGCTGTCTTGAGTCGCCATGTGCGAATAGGTGGCAATATAAATTCAATAAACAAAATAAAATAATAAAATAAAATAATAAAATAAAATAGAGGGAGGGAGGGAGGGAGAAGGAGCTGCCTTGGAGCTTGCAGACATAAGTCTACTGGGCTGTCCCTTGCCACCCAGTCATTACCTAATCCCTTCAGTAAATTGGATTGCGTAGGGTACTGTCTACCAAATCTGTAAAAATCTTTAAAAAGGTACATGGGAAATGGCAAAAAAGTTTTCTGAATTCTTTGGTACTAATAGGAGGAATAGCCGAGGGATGACACAGAAGGAAGAATGGAGCAGCAAGGAAGAAGATGGTTAGAAGGTGGTCAGCTATATAAATGCTTTTTTGTTATAACATTTAGTTTATTCAAAGAAGGTTAAAATACAAAACATCAAAATTTAAAAGAAAAAACAAAAGAAGAAAAAAGCGACAATAGTTTTTCTCTTGTATATTGCTTTTGGATTTCCTAGGAGACTTACAAAGAAGATTTTGGAATAATAGGGCTTTGGTCTAATCCAGAGGGCTGATTGATCGGATTTAAGCCTGAACCTCAGGGAAGGATTTTACAGTATCCTAAAGAGAATCTATCTTCAATAAAAGAGAATATATGTAGCTGTGGGTGGAATTCTGGAATCTCTGGGGCTCTCTGAGCTTGATTGTTTGCTTACAGACGCTTCATTGCCCTACTAGGTAACATCATCGGTGCTGTCTGCCTTTTTCAGGATTGTAGTACATGTAAGTAAGAATATAAGATTCCTTGTGTTCCATTCATTTTCTGACAGATTTGAGGAATACTTAGATTTTGCTCTGAGACTTGTGCTCCTGCCTAATCCAACCTTTGACCTGAAACCTCCTGTTTAAAGTGGCTAAACATTCATGGCCAATCATAGGCTTTCTGAATACTCCACCTGCCCAACCTTTTCGTTCTCTGTTCTCCTTGGTACAGTAGTCTCACCTGGTTGAAGTAGCAAACAGTAACGTGTGCATGGAAGATGACTTATCAACTCTTTTGCTATGAGCAGAACTCCTCGGCGAAAATTTTCTTCTGCAAATATGGGGGATGAACCTGTTTAATGGGATTCTGTGAAGAACTAGCTTCTGGAGGCGAGGACCATTATGGGCCAGGAAAAGGCCTGTGACCTTGAAAATCTTAAGTATGTATTCCCAGGTTCTCCAATGTGGGATAATGACAATGTGCTTGCACATACATTCCAAGAAAGTCCCAATCTTAAATATAACCAGTATTGATGACTTGATCCCCAAGTAGATTCTAGAGGCATTTGTAAAAATATAAAACAAGGTAACTTCAGCCCAATATTTTGTGATATTGGCCACACTCACCACATCTACCATTTTGTGAAAGCACCCATAAATTGCTCTCCTATTTTAAACTTGGCCTAAAAGGACCCCAAAAGATAGGAAACCCTGTTTTATAATATCACACAGTAATTACTCATAGATGTCTCTGCGCCTATTCTGATGCTTATTTTTAAATTGCAGTGCATAGCTAGATTCTTAGGCATTAATCTCAGTGCTGTAATATAAAAGTGGATTTCTCCAAGTTAGCACATTAGGCCATTTTTGTTGTTGCTGGCATGTGCTGTATTAGCTTGCTAAATCTTCTTAAAATGAAATAATTCCATCCCTGGGGCACATATTACATAGGAACATTAAGAGAAAAACACAGAATGGGATATTCTCAACCATTGCTACATTAACTTGTAAAATGAATAAAATGAAGGACAATAGGGAGAGGAAGGCTTGGCCACATGAAAGAGAGTTGATAGGAGCAGAAGCTACTGCACATTCACTCATACCGTCTCTCCAATTCGCTTCATAGTAATGGACTTTCTACAGATTTATTTATTGCTTAAAATTGCCTGGCCTGCCTTTGTGAAGCTCCACTTGAGGCCTTTTCAAAAGCTGAAGATAGGTGAAAGGAAATACAGTTCCCAAAATGGAATACATCACTGGTAGATAGCTTAGATGTAGAGAAACGCTGTTTGAATTCACAAATTGAGAGCTAATTTGATCTAGTGATGAAGGCGCCATGCTAGAAAGCAGGAGGCTGTGAGTTCAAGTCCCAACTTAGCCATGAAAGCCGGCTGGGTGACTTTGGGTCAGTCGTTCTCTCTCAAACCAACCCACCTCACAGGATTGCTGTTCTGGGGAAAATAGGAGGAGAAAATTATGTTGCATATATGTTTGTTGCCTTGAGTTATTTGTAAAAATAATAAAGGTGGGATACAAATAAATGGTTAAAATAAAAATGAATACATATCAATGCGAGTTACGCCACATTGTCACATTATGGTTTTTGGTTTAATGTATCATAATTCCCCAAACCACAACTTAAGGCATGGCTGAATAAAGTCTCCCAGATATATATTTTAAATATATTTATATTTAAATATAATATATTTAAAAAAATATATTATTTGAGTGAAAATCTATTCAAAAAAGGTGAATCAAATACCTGGGAGCTTAATATATTTATTCGATGTGATTATTTCAATTCTTTCCCCTGAAATGCAGGCTTGTTTCAGCCTTGATCTCTGTAGAAATGACATCAAGACACCATCACACTCTTTCAACTCCAAGATGTTGAAGATCTATCTATACCTATCAAACCTGTCCATTTTATTTGATCTTATTTGTCTTATCTATCTGTCTGTACCTCTCCATCCACCATCTCTCTGTCTGTCCTTCTGTCTGTCCCTCTCTCCATCCATCTATCCATCCATCTATCTATCTATCTAATCATCTATCAATCTAGAATGATATGAAGCAGTGAGAAATGTCAGAACTGTATCCCACTGAGAAACTGCTTTGAATTGTGCCCAAATCCAATAAAGCTAAAGGTAAAGGTTCCCCTCGCACATACGTGCTAGTTGTTCCCGACTCTAGGGGCAGTGCTCATCTCCGTTTCAAAGCAGAAGAGCCAGCACTGTCCGAAGACGTCTCCGTGGTCATGTGGCCGGCATGACTAAACACCAAAGGCACACGGAACGCTGTTACCTTCCCACCAAAGGTGGTCCCTATTTTTTCTACTTGCATTTTTACGTGCTTTCGGAACTGCTAGGTTGCCAGAAGCTGGGACAAGTAACGGGAGCTCACCCCGTTACACAGCAGCACTAGGGATTTGAATCGCTGAGCTGCCGACCTTTCAATCGACAAGCTCAACGTCCTGGCCAAATCCAATAGTTTGCATAAAAAAGTAAGAAACTATTTGGATAGTTGAAGAATGAAAATAAAATAAACTGGGACCAATGGTGAGATTGCTTTCATTGATGGATGTCCAGAACCTTCCATAGGTTATAGGAGAGAGGATAAGCTACAATGCTAGCTAAACCATGGTTTGTTTCAATAAATCATGATATATTGATTGAGCTGATAGCATGACTTATAGATGAGTTCACAAAATACGCCAGCATAAAGCAAAACAAATGTCATTGTGGCTTTCCACAATATGAGTACGGATGATCCTAGTTGTATATTGCAACTTCTAGTATAGTGGCCCCCAACCGTTTGGACACCAGGGACCGCTTCCATGGAAAGAGTTTTTTCCGCGGACTGGAGGGGGCATGGTTTCATGTGCTAACTGCATCCTGCACAGAGGTGGGTTTCAGCAAGTTCTGACAAGTTCTGGAGAACCGGTAGCAGAAATTTTGAGTAGTTCGGAGAACCAGTAGTAAAAATCCTGACTGGCCTCGCCCCCATCTATTCTCTGCCTCCCAAGTCCCAACTATTCAGGAGGAAATGGAGATTTTATGGTATCCTTCCCCTGCCACGCCCACTAGGCCACGCCCACCAAACCATGCCACACCCACCAAGCCACACCCACAGAACCGGTAGTAAAAAAAATTGAAACCCCCCACTGATCCCGCAGATGGGGCTTCCCTTGCGTGGCTCATTTGCTGATTGATGCCACTCCACGGGCCAGGAGTTGAGGGACCCTTGCTCTAGTAGGACATGAACTTCAGAATGTCCTTTGTTCTTTTCGGAGATCTGCTCTGATTGCCCCTCAAAGCAGAGAAGGGTCTTGAGCCTTCCAGTTAGGCTAGTTGGCCTTAGTCTTAAAGGAAGTTTTCTTTATTAATTTATTTTTATCCCATGTTTATTATTTTTTTTCCAAATAACTCAAAGTAATGAGCAAACCTAATATTCCTTCCTCCTCCTATTTTCCCTGTTCTTGTGAGTTGGGTTGAGAGACAGTGATTGTTCCAAGGTCACCCAGCCAGCTTTCATGCCTAAAGTAGGACTAGAACTCAATGTTTCCTGGTTCCTTGCCTGGTGCCTTCACTGCTAGACGAAACTGTCCTAGTCCTAAATCCTCAGAGACAGATTCTATCATTTTACTTCAGAAAGCACCTTGTTTAAAGGATGTTTTTAAAATGTAATTGTGCAACTTTTTTTGAATAGAAAAGGTGCGGTTGTTTTCTTTTGTTTTTTAAAGAAAAACTCAGCAGGGTAATAGATGTAAAAAAAAAAGTGTCCTCATCCATCAAAGAGACCAACTTCCACATTAAAGAGAATTGGCAAAGAGAAAAGGTGGGTTTGATGCTGTAAAAGATTAATTCGCAGAAATGAAATATTGAGATGCCGTAGCTGTTTCTAGAGGCAGGTTGTGGTGAAAGGTTACTCTTTAAACACACAAAACGTGGCATGTAACTTTAAGCTGGCAGACAGCCTAAAGCAGGGAGCACTGCTGTTTCTTAATTCCTGGGATTTTTGCTTGGTGCTGTAACTGGACCTCACTCGACTTTCCAGAAGTTTTCATCTGTTTGGTAGGAGAGCCGGAAATGGCAGATCCAGCCACCAGGGGGAGTTCCTGATTGACTGATGAAGATTCACATCCATGCAAAAAGACAAGGGCTATTTTGAATTGGTTACGGGAAGTCTCTTTCAGCAGCTGTCAAACCAAGGAAGGGAAAACCTCAAACACTGTTCCATATTATTTAAATTAAAAAAGACAACAAGGTAAGAAGGGAGAAAATAGAGGTGAGACCGAGACTGAGGTATTTTTTTTTTAACTAAGGAAATTTATATAGCTAGGTACTAAAAGTCAAATGTGATTAACATGTTTTGTTTAGCATTTGTGAACTAGGCTGGCTACCTACTTCACCTGAAGGAAGGAAGGTTAAACTCTTGAGGAACAGTAATTGTTTAAAGGATCGGGACTTGTCTTTCCCCATTTTTGAGGATGATAGTATATCAGGCTTGTTCATTTTTTTGCTATGTCATAAACTCCTGAATTCTCAGAAGCTGATGCTATTACTCCATGGTGTGTCATCAAAGACTAGCTGAAAAACCACCTAACTAATTCCAGCTGACCTATTGATTGTCTATATCCACATCTCACAGTATGATTCTCTAATTGGAAGGCAAACACAAGGGCTTCCAGTAAAGCAGTTGATGGAATCGGATACCGAGGACCCTGAAGTTATTCTTAAGTATAGAATAGTCCTTGACCTACGACGACCGTTGAGACAAGAATTTCCATTACTAAGCTAGGCGATTGGTAAGCAGGTTGTGCCTAATTTTTTTTTTGCAATTTTTTTTTAATTTTTTATAAACACAATAATAAAAGACATCATTGTGAACAGATTTTCAGTCAGGTACATCCTTAAACATATTTCAAATTTCATCCCCCATTGTATTCTGTACAATATATTTCCTTAGGTTGTGCCTAATTTTAAGGCCTTTCTTGCAACCTTGTTAAGTGAATTTCTTCTCGTGTGGCTATTAAGCGAATTCAGCTTTCCCCATTGACTTTGCTTCTCAGAAGCTAATTGAGAAGGTCACAAATGGCAATCACATGATCATGAGAGTTGTAACTATGATAAATACATGTAGATTGCCAAGCAGCTGGAGTTTATTTAAAACAATTTTATTGATGATAATAATAACAACAACAACAACAACAACAACAACAATAATAATAATAATAATAATAATAATAATAATAATAATAATACAATTTTTATACCGCCCTTCTCCCGAAGGACTCAGGGCGGTGCACAGCCAGATAAAATCAACAATCAATGGATACAATACAAATAAAAACAGTGCTAAAAAACTTATTAAATTTGGCCCTTAAATTAAAATACATAAAACCATAAAACCCCATTTAAAATTACAAATACTAATACTAATTCTATGTCAGTCCTGCGCGGAAGAATAAATACGTCTTCAGCTCGCGGCAGAAGGTCCGGAGATCAGGAAGTTGACAAAGTCCTGGGGGAAGCTCGTTCCAGAGGGTAGGGGCCCCCACAGAGAAGGCCCTCCCCCTGGGGGTCGCCAGCCGACATTGTTTGGCTGACGGCACCCTGAGGAGGCCCTCCCTATGGGAGCGCACGGGTCAGTGGGAGGCAAACAGTGGCAGAAGGCGATCCCATAGATAACCCGGTCCTAAGCCATGGAGTGCTTTAAAGGTGGTAAGCAACACCTTGAAGTGCACCTGGAAGACCACAGGCAGCCAGTGCAGCTTGCGCAGGAGAGGTGTTATATGGGAGCCACGAGTGGCTCCCTCTATCACCCGCACAGCTGCATTCTGGACCAACTGAAGCTTCCAGGTGCTCTTCAAGGGGAACCCCATGTAGAGAGCATTGCAGTAGTCCAGGCAAGAAGTGACGAGAGCATGAGTGACTGTGCATAGGGAATCCCGGTCTAGAAAGGGGCACAACTGGCGAATCACGCATACCTGATAAAAAGCTCTCCTGGAGACGGTCGTCAGATGTTCTTCAAAGGACAACCGCCCATCCAGGAGAACGCCCAAGTTGCGCACCCTCTCCATTGGGGCCAATGACTCACCCCCAACAGTCAGCCGTGGCTGCAGCTGACTGTACCGGGATGCCGGCATCCACAGCCACTCCGTCTTGGAGGGATTGAGCTTGAGCCTGTTTCTCCCCATCCAGACCCGCACGGCCTCCAGACACTGGGACAGCACTTCGACAGATTCGTTGGGGTGGCCTGGAGAAGTACAGCTGAGCGTCATCAGCGTACAGTTGGTAACTCACCCAGTGATGGGATTCAGCCAGTTCGCACCACTTCGGGAGAACCGATTTTAACTTTCTGAGCAGTTTGGTGAACTGGTTGTTGGAAGAAATCATTAGGGCAGAGAACCGGTTGTTAAATTATTTGAATCCCACCA
This sequence comes from Ahaetulla prasina, assembly GCF_028640845.1. Lineage (NCBI taxonomy): Eukaryota > Metazoa > Chordata > Lepidosauria > Squamata > Colubridae > Ahaetulla > Ahaetulla prasina. Next base: position 34,887,599 of record NC_080540.1, on the reverse strand, counting down.
CTGAACTCACCCCAAAACCACTGATGATCTCACCCAGCAGCTTCATATAGATGTTGAACAGGAGAGGTGAGAGAACCGACCCCTGCGGCACCCCACACATGAGGCACCTCGCGGTCGATCTCTGCCCTCCTGCCAACACCGTCTGCAATCGGTCGGAGAGATAGGAGGAGAACCACCGAAAAACGGTGCCTCCCACTCCCAAACTCCCCAGCCGGCGCAGCAGGATACCATGGTCGATGGTATCAAAAGCCGCTGAGAGATCTAAAAGGACCAGGGCAGAGGAATAACCTCTGTCCCGAGCCCTCCAGAGATCATCAACCAATGCGACCAAAGCCATCTCTGTGCTATACCCAGGTAGAAAGCCGGACTGGAACGGGTCCAGATAGACCGTTTCATCCAGGTACTGGGGTAACTGACGTGCCACCACACTCTCAACAACCTTCGCCATGAAGCGAAGGTTGGAGACGGGATGGTAATTTCCCAAAACAGCTGGGTCCAGGGAAGGCTTCTTGAGGAGGGGCCTCACCACCACCTCTTTCAAGGCGGTAGGAACAACACCCTCCATCAAAGAAGCGTTAATCCCCTGGAGCCAGCCTCATGTAACCTCCTGTGTGGCCAGCACCAGCCAGGAGGGACATGGGACCAATAAACATGTGGTGGCATTCAGCCTTCCCAGCAGCCTGTCCACGTCCTCAGGACGTGTCAAACTCATCCCAGATATTCTCAACAAGACTTGTCTCTGTCATCTCACCTGGATCTACCCAATTTTGGTCCAAACCATCCCGAAGCTGAGCGATTTTATCGTGTAGATACTTACTAAAATCCTCGGCTCGCCCCTGCAGTGGATCATCCCGAACCTCCTGATGCAGGAGGGAATGGGTCACCCGAAACAAGGCAGTCGGGCGGTTATCTGCCGATGCAATCAGGGAGGAGACGTAGATACGCTTAGCCTCCCTCAATGCCACTAGATAGGTCTGAATAAATGACCTAGCTAGTGTTCTGTCAGCTTCCGAACGGCTGGACCTCCAGGCACTCTCTAGGCGTCTTTTCCAGCGCTTCATCTCCCTCAGCTCCTCGGAGAACCAAGGAGCCGGTTGAGTTCTACGCCGGGTCAGAGGCCACAAAGGCACGATATGGTCCAAAGCCCCAGCCGCGGCCCGTTCCCAGGCTGCGACTAGTTCTTCGGCCGAGCCGTGGGCCAGATCCTCAGGGAATGGCCCAAGCTCCATCAGGAACCTATCCGGGTCCATCAGGTGCCTGGGACGGAACCAATGCATTGGTTCCATCTCCCTGCGGTGTTGAGTAGCGGTCCGAAAGTCTAGATGAAGGAGGGAATGATCCGACCATGACAAGGGTTCAATAACTAAATCTCCCAGTTCCAGATCATTCAACTACTGTCCAGAGACAAAAATCAGATCCAGTGTGCCTCCCCCGATGTGAGTAGGGCCGTTAACTAATTGGGTCAGGTCCATGGCCATCATGGAGGCCATGAACTCCCGAGCTGTCGTCGATGCCATACCGGTCGATGGCAAGTTGAAATCCCCCATGACCATAAATCTAGGGGTATCAACCGCCATCCCAGCTAACACCTCTAACAGCTCGGGCAGGGCTGTTGTCATGCAGCAAGGAGCCAGGTACGTGATCAACAAGCCCACCTGCATCCTACGACCCCACTTCACAAAGAGGGATTCCCAACCGGCTATCTGAGGTACAGTGGCCTCCCTCGGCTCCAGACTCTCCTTAATAACAACCACCACCACCCCACCCCTACCTTGGGCCCTCGGCTGATGGAATGCATGGAAACCTGGTGGGCACATTTCTAATGGGGACACATTTCTAACACCCCATTCTGAGCCCAGCCAGGTCTCCGAAATGCCCATAAGGTCCGCGCCCCCCCCCTCTTTAAGATCACAAATCAGGGGGGCTTTATTTACCATGGACCTAGCATTGCATAACATCAGCCGAAGGTCCAAGCTCTGAGAATTCTGGCCACTCGGGGAACAGGAAGAGTCTGAGGGGCCGGAGTGCGCGATCGCTTTTAAACAGCGAGCGCGCACCCCCTTAACATGATATGGCCCCCCGCTTCTGCCATATCTGCCCCTCCCACTTACCATTATTGAGCTATAGAGTATGATACAAAATACAAAAGTAAATAGAAGAGCAGTGAGGAGGGGAGAGGAGAAAGGAGGAAGAGAAGTGAGGAAAGGCAAGGGAAAAAAGAAGAAGAAGCATTGACTTCCGACTCCCTCTGTTACAGTAAAATAATACTCTTATACTCTTATTTTAAATTATTTGGCTATTTGGAATAAGTTTTTTAATCAATGTTTTATTCTGTATTTATATGTACATTTCTTATCTGCCTGTGAACCGCCCTGAGTCCCTAGGGAGATAGGGCGGTATAAAAATTCGAAAAATAAATAAATAAATAAATAGAATAGAATAGAATAGAACTCTTTATTGGCCAAGTGTGATTGGACACACAAGGAATTTGTCTTGGTGCATACGCTCTCAGCGTACATAAAAGAAAAGATACCTTTGTCAAGAATCCTAAGGTACAACACTTAATGATAGTCATAGGGTTCAAATAAGCAATCAGGTAATAATATCAATATAAATTGTAAGGATACAAGCAACAAATTTACAGTCATACAGTCGTAAGTGGGAGATGGGTGATGGGAACGATGAGAAGATTAATAGTAGTTAAATAGTAGTAGTAAAAATAAGGCATTATTAATCACAACTTTTTGCTTTTCCATAATAATGTGAACAAGTCATTTCTGCACAGATCTATCAGCCTAATCTGTAAAAACAAAAGTCAGAGTTTCATTCTTTTCCACTTCAAGCACGGCCAAGCAGCTGGATTTTGATGAGACTGTGATGATGGTTTAAGTGTAGGGACTGGTCATAAATCACTTTTTTTCAGTGTTCTTGCAACTTTGAAACTTTGGTCACTAAATGAATGGCTGTGTAAGTTGAGGACTTATCTGTATTGATAGAGTTCTGGGTTTCTGACTGCTTTCACACGATCCCGGGAGTCTGTGACTATCATAAATACATGCTGATTGCCAAGCTCCCAAATTTTGATCCTTTGAGACTGGAGATGCTTGACAGCCATAAGTGCCAAGACTGACCATAAGTGCCACTTTTTCCACTGCTCTTGAAACTTTGAATGGTCACAAAACAAATGTTTATAAGTTGAGGAATATCTGTATTGACAGAACTCAGGGTTCCTGGCTGCTTTCCTTCCTTGAATCTTGGTGCTCCTCTCTGTGTAGTTTTCTTCAGAGAAATGTCTGTCGTGTCCCACTCCTCCGCTGACGGCTGGGTCAGGGAAATCCGAATCAGGCGTGCCTCTGCAGCTCTGCCAAAGTCCTAGCAAAGTTCTCAAGGCAGGCAGGAGACCAGAAAGTGATTTCAGCAAGATAAGGTAGACTTTGCCTGACTCAGAGAATGCCAGAAAGCAGATCCTTTATATAGGCCATGGGGTGTGGCTCCATAACTCAGCACTTATCCCGGCCTGCCCCTCCCTTCCTTCTGTTGACGCCGCTTATCAATTCTCCTGAAGCAAGGGTCACTCCAGTCTGCAGCTGTTGGTAATTGACCTTCCTCAGGCTCACATGCTGTGGGAGAGGGGGAGGGGTCTAGTTGTTCCATTTGCCTGGGCATGGAGCCAGGGCTGGGGGGCTGGAGGCGCTTCTTCTTCCTCAGCCTGTCTGGGCATGGAGCCAGGGCTGGGGCCGGGAGGCATGCTAGGACATTCCTCAGTGTTCGGAAGCAGATAAGAAGGCCCCAGCTGCGGGGAAAGCGGACGAGGCACAACAATGTCTATAAAGATTAGTAATTATCCAGGTCATAGTTGTATCAAAAGTGGTTTTGATTTTGAAAAGGCAACTGGACTGATTTTTTGAGGAAAAAACAAGACGTTTCGTTTCCTATCCTGGAAGCTTAATAATAATAATAATACAACAACAACTGACTATTAACTTAATAATCAACACAACTGATGAAGCTTCCAGGATAGGAAGTGAAATGTCTGGGGGGTTTTTTCCCTCAAAAAAATCAAAACCACTTTTGATATTCCTTCAGGGAAGATGACCAAAATCCGATGGGTGGAAGACTGCCAAGATAGCACCTGAATCACCAGCTGGGACTAAACCAACAAGGGAGTGTTTGTACCGCCTCTTTTCAAATTTGCTGCCTGTATAAATTGTCTTTTCCCGCTTAACGGTGGGCCCGGTTCTGCTTTCGACAGCGTCTCGACTTGAATCCAGGATTACTGCAATCAAGTCATCATCACCCCTTTTCCACGTATGGCTAGACAAGCTGAAATAGAGCCTGAGAGTTCATAAGTATAATGAGAATTATTGCTCCAGTGCCAGTTGAATTGTTGCCAAAGCTATCAATGACTGTTTTACAGAAAATGTAGGGTGGGGAGAGAAATGACAGAGCATCATCTGAAATGAAAACTGGAATAATAATGATCAGATGAAGAGTGGTAAAGACAATTCGATATTATGGAATAAATATTAAAGCAAATCACAAGACAGCCAATGCATTATGCAGGAGCCCATAGAGTTAGTTTTGCATCTCGGCGTGCTTAGACTTGACAGGTTTGTTGTAAAACCTGGAGTGCAACAATAATGCTGCACAGCTTCAGATTTCAGTCCTGCAAATACTGTACTTATCTAAAAATGAACCCCAAATGTATTTCTGGTTAGATGTACTGAGAAAAGAACCAATTTGATGTAATGGTGAAGACTATGAATTCTAGACCCGCCTGCAGCACAAAGCCACTGGGTGATCTTGGGCCAGTCCCCACTCCCTTGCCCTGGTGAGCAGGCGAAGGCAAACTATTTCCCAAATTGTTCCAAGAAAACTCCAGGGATTGGTCCAGGCAGCTGCCAGGAATACAGGTAGTCCTCAATTTACAACAGTCCGCTTTGTGACCGTTCAAAGTTACAACAGCACTGAAAAAGTGAATTAAGACAATTTTTCACACTTATGACCATTGCAGCATCCCCATGGTCATGGTGATTTACATTTGGATACTTGGCAACTGACTCATGTTTATGATGGTTGTAGTGTCCCGGGGTCATGTGATCCTCTTTTGCGACCTTCCGACAAGCAAAGTCAATGGGGAAGCCAAATTCACTTAACAATCATTTTACTAATTTAACAGCTGCAGTGATTCACTTATCAAAGGTGGCAAGGAAAGTTGTAAAATGAGACAACATTCACCTAACATATTTATAGAATAGAATAGAATAGAATTTTTATTGGCCAAGTGTGATTGGACACACAAGGAATTTGTCTTGGTGCATATGCTCTCAGTGTACATAAAAGAAAAGATACCTTCATCAAGGTACAACATTTACAACACAATTGATGGTCAATATATCAATATAAATCATAAGGATTGCCAGCAACAAAATTACAGTCATACAGTCATAAGTGGAAAGAGATTGGTGATGGGAACGATGAGAAGATTAATAGCAGTGCAGATTTAGTAAATAGTTTGACAGTGTTGAGGGAATTATTTGTTTAGCAGAGTGATGGCCTTCCGGAAAAAACTGTTCTTGTGTCTAGCTGTTCTGGTGTGCAGTGCTCTGTAGCGTCGTTTTGAGGTAGGAATTGAAACAGTTTATGTCCTGGATGTGAGGGATCTGTAAATATTTTCACGGCCCTCTTCTTGATTCGTGTAGTATACAGGTCCTCAATGGAAGGCAGGTTGGTAGCAATTATTTTTTCTGCAGTTCTAATTATCCTCTGAAGTCTGTGTCTTTCTTGTTGGGTTGCAGAACCGAACCAGACAGTTATAGAGGTGCAAATGACAGACTCAATAATTCCTCTGTAGAACTGAATCAGCAGCTCCTTGGGCAGTTTGAGCTTACTGAGTTGGCACAGAAAGAACATTCTTTGTTGTCCTTTTTTGATGATGTTTTTGATGTTAGCTGTCCATTTTAGATCTTGTGATATGATAGAACCTAGAAATTTAAAGGTTTCTACTCTTGATACTGTGTTGTCTAGTATTGTGAAAGGTGGAAGTATGGAAGGGTTTTTCCTAAAGTCTACCACCATTTCTATGGTTTTGAGTGTGTTCAGTTCCAGATTGTTTTGGTTGCACCACAAGGCTAGTCGTTCGACCTCTTGTCTATATGCGGATTCGTCATTGTCTTGAATGAGACCAATCACTGTTGTGTCATCTGCGAATTTCAGTAGCTTAACAGATGGATCATTGGAGATGCAATCATTGGTATACAGAGAGAAGAGAAGTGGGGAGAGCACACAGCCTTGGAGCCCCCCTGTGCTAATTGTACAGGTATTTGATGTGATCTTGCTTAGCTTCACCTGCTGCTTCCTGTTTGTTAGGAAGCTTGTGATCCACTTACAAGTCTGTTCGGTACCTGTAGCTGGTTTAGCTTAGTTAGAAGAATGTCTGGAATGATGGTATTGAATGCTGAACTAAAGTCTACAAAAAGGACCCTTGCATAGGTCTTTGGAGACTCAAGATGTTGTAGGATGTAGTGCAGAGCCATATTAACGGCATCATCTGTTGATCTGTTTGTTCGGTATGCAAATTGCAAGGGGTCTAACAGCGGATCCGTGATGGTTTTCAAGTAGGAAAGCATTAGCCTTTCAAAGGTTTTCATGACTACAGATGTTAAAGCAACTGGTCTGTAGTCATTCAGTTCCTTGATGGTGGGCTTCTTCGGCACTGGGATGATGGTAGAGCGTTTGAAGCAAGAAGGAACATAGCACATCTCTAGTGATTTATTGAAAATATGGGTGAAGATTGGTCAGCACAGACTTTTAAGCAAGAAGGAGTTATCTTGTCTGGCCCTGGAGCTTTTCCTGGCTTTTGTCTGTGAAATAGGTCCTGCACTTCCTTTTCTGTGATTACTAGGGGTTGTGAACCCAATGAAATGGGGTCAGTTGTAGGAGGCTTGGCTGTTGTTGGTGTGTCTGAGATGGGTGTTGTGGAGATAGGTGGCTATAGTTTCCTTTCAAACCTGCAGTAAAACTCATTCAGGTCATCTGCCAGTTATCATTTGGCAACATAAATTTCAGGCTCAATTGTGGTTGAAAGTTGAGGACTACCTATGACCAGGTAGTCTTGAAGGCATCCCTCAGATATACCAAATGCAATGTTGAACTGTAAAACATTTTCAAATTAACCCAACCCAGAATTTGTGCAGTTGGATAGGATGCAATTATGTAAATAAATTATGTAAATAAAACAAACAAAAACCCTCTGATTGAGTCCATTACACCAAACCATGATTTGCTTAATAATATATATCTAACTAATCTATATTATTATGTGCAGACATACTTGTGAGCAATAAGCCAAAGTTTATACATTGAAATAGCTGGTTTCAAACATCACTGAAATTCAAAATCAGACGTACTCCTTTATGCAGTAGTCTAATGGGATGTGCAAACTTAAGGCATTGAGTAGTCATTGTGTTCAGTCGGGTTTATTGCAAATACCCACAAACATAACTGAATTCAGTTTCCTGAAGAAGTGCAAGCCATGCATATTTATGTGCTTCAGTTCAGATAATGTGCAAAGACAAAATCAAACAAATTACCTGAACCCAGTCCTAATACTCCTTACCAATATTTTCATTTAAAAAAGAAGAAATAATTCCAGTCTAGAGCGATGCCATTCTGAACATTTCTAGCAAAGCTATGTCTTTTAAAATTAAGGTTGAGCAAACTATAAAGACTGTTTACTCAAAACTGAACGATACATCATAGTTTATGAACCCTAATGGCTGATTTTACACATTACACCAAATCAAAGCCAAACAAATTGCATGGTGGTTTAGTGTAATATATAACTTCACAACCATAGACCACATGGCTATAACTTCTTGGGAAATTTAGTTTTCTGCTTCTTCCATTTCCTGAATATATTATCCTGTTCTGGAGATCTTAAAGCTTTACATTTCCTTTGATGGCATTTTAATTCATACCTTTTAAAAAATTGCTCATTTTTGGTCGTTAGATTTTAATTCTTAGTTCATGAAACTCGTCTGTCAGTTTGCCTGCCTGCCTGCCTATCTCTTGCCAGCTTATCTATCTATCTATCTATCTATCTATCTATCTATCTATCTATCTATCTATCTATCTATCTATCTATCTATCTATCTATCTATCTATCTATCTATCTATCTATCTATCTATCTATCTATCTATCTATCTAGCTATCTAGCTATCTAGCTATCTAGCTATCTAGCTATCTAGCTATCTAGCTATCTATCCTGTTTTCCCCAAAATAAGACATCCCCTGATAATAAGCCCAATCGGGCTTTTGAGCACATGGCAATAAGGCCAAGCACTTATTTCAACGTTCAAAAAAATATAAGACAGGGTCTTATTTTCAGGGAAACACAGTATCTACTGTACCTATCTATCATCTATCTATCTATCTATCTATCTATCTATCTATCTATCTATCTATCTATCTATCTATCTATCTATCTATCTATCTCGCTACATACATACCTAAGGTTATATGTATATGCTATATACATGTATAAAAAGGGCATATATCAGTGATGAAATCTTCCACGATTTGCGCATGCGCTGTGTGCACCAAACGCACACTGCACACACACACATGCACAGTACATGCCAAATGTGCACTTTGTGTGGAAAAAGGATGCTTAACAAGGTAAGTAGAACAGCGAGGGGGGAGGACAGCTGTACCACACTATTTAGATTCGCTAGAAAGCAGGAAATCCTGCTTTCTAACGAATATAAATCGTGCGGCACAGCTGATTGTCGGAAATACCGGTTTGGATCAGCCGGTCGCTTTTTTTTACTAACAGTTCGCCAAAACAATAGCTTTTATCACTATCGGTTCTCTCTCTGTGTGTGTGTGTGTGTGTGTGTGTGTGTGTGTGTCCCTTTATTCAACAATACTAAATTAATTGAACATATCCCAGACACAGAATTCAGAATTGATTCTGTTTTGTTCTGGCACAAATATTAAAAATACTGTAGATGTAAGGGATAAGAACTTAGCTATTAAGATTATTTTTCTGCCTGGTATATTTTGATCTTGGTTGGTAGCCTGTACAGGTTGATTAGTTTTTATTTCTGATTGTAACATTCCTTATTGATTCTATTGAACAGCACTTAGAACCTGACCTCTAGAAACCTTATAGAATAGAATAGAATAGAATAGAATAGAATTTTTATTGGCCAAGTGTGATTGGACACACAAGGAATTTGTCTTGGTGCATATGCTCTCAGTGTACATAAAAGAAAAGATACGTTCATCAAGGTACAACATTTACAACACAATTGATGGTCAATATATCAATATAAATCATAAGGATTGCCAGCAACAAGTTATAGTCATACAGTCATAAGTGGAAAGAGATTGGTGATGGGAACTATGAGAAGATTAATAGTAGTGCAGATTCAGTAAATAGTCTGACAGTGTTGAGGGAATTATTTGTTTAGCAGAGTGATGGCCTTCAGGAAAAAACTGTTCTTGTGTCTAGTTGTTCTGGTGTGCAGTGCTCTATAGCGTCGTTTTGAGGGTAGGAGTTGAAACAGTTTATGTCCAGGATGTGAGGGGTCTGTAAATATTTTCACGGCCCTCTTCTTGATTCGTGCAGTATACAGGTCCTCAATGGAAGGCAGGTTGGTAGCAATTATTACTTTTAAACAGAATGAGATAAATAAGTTTGGTCTTTTGCTTTACCTTTAACAGGTGTCCCACTTGCTGCTGCCATCATAACCCCCATACTTTAACCAAGGAGCCTGGTAGCATTTCTTTCTCTCTCTCCCTCCCTCCCTCCCTCCCTCCCTCCCTCTCTTGTGAAGCCAATGGCTTCAGTCAATGTACTTTACATACCTTTGATATTAAACTCAAGAAAAAGGCAGGCATTATGACTGTTGATAAAGAAAAATAGAAAACAAGCCTTAAGGTCTAGTTCATAAAGCACACTATGGTTGGTTTGGTCTTGGCTTAAAAGCCAACTGTACATTAATTAGTAAATCATGACTACATAAACCACAGATATATGCATAAATCCTGACTTAGTGTGATATGTGATTCCCATCTGTGTCTGAACCATTTAGAAAAACTAAATTTCCTTAGCCTAGAAAAATGCTCCATTCTCACATATTTTATTAAATCCATGATTCCACATGGGGTATTCAGAAGGAAAACATTTCCAGTGGTATGCTCTTGGTTTCAGTACTGGCTCTTTCTTTAAGATATTAGGCACACTAGAGACAATCTAATTGGACCTGTATCAGCAATTGGCTTCTGAGATTTTGTCATGGTAGCAGATTTGACTACTTTTGTCCTATGATCATTTTGGTTCAGTAATGGCTTTAATTGTTTCTTGTTATTAGTTCCATTTTTATTTTAATAATTCTATTTTTGTTTTATTTACTTACCTTTGAAGTAAAATGATATCATTTGAGAACTATCATTCTCAAATGATATTCAAATTCAAATATTTAATTACACAAATAAACGGAAAGACAAATTTTACAGTTAATTAATGATAAACATTGCGAGCCAGACAGCCTGCAGAAGAATTTGTCAAAAAATATGGTTTCATGCACAGGTTGAATATTCTCCCTGAATATTCAAGAACAGTCCCCTGCCTTTTAATCCTGCCTTTTAATTGTTTTAGTCCTGTTGTTAACTGTTTTTATTATAATATTTGTATATAGCTTTTATGTTTTTTGGTCTATTTCTACACCGGCAAGAATTTCTCCATGAGGGGGATAGGCAGTCTCTAAATATGATAAATGAGTGAATGAATGAATGAAAAACTTGATTCACCCTTCTTTGGACCAGCTTGTTACAGTATAACTTCTCTGCCCATACCACCAAAATTCTCCTGTCTTTCCTGTCATTCATTCTTGAATGCTTGAGTGATGTTCCTGAGAGGTTGAATTTGTCTGACCCAGCATTTTTGAAATTTTTGAAACTTGGCAACTTTTATTTATTTATTTATTTTTTATTTATTATTTAAATTTCTATACCGCCCTTCTCCCGAAGGACTCAGGGCGGTTCACAGCCAGATAAAAATACACAATAATATTACAATATAAATACAATTAAAATACAATTAAAAAACTTATTCAATTGGCCGAGATTAAAATTTAGGATAAATAATAAAAAACCCATTAAAAACCCATAAATTAAAAAAACTAACCCAGTCCTGCGCAGATGAATAAGTGAGTTTTAAGCTCGCGACGAAAGGTTCGGAGGTCCGGAAGTTGACGGAGTCCTGGGGGGAGTTCGTTCCAGAGGGCGGGAGCCCCCACAGAGAAGGCCCTTCCCCTGGGCGTCGCCAGACGACACTGTCGCGCCGACGGCACCCTGAGGAGTCCCTCTCTGTGAGAGCGCACGGGTCGGTGAGAGGTATTCGGTAGCAGTAGGCGGTCCCGTAAATAGATGTGTGGAACTCCCCAAATTCCCCACCTAGCATTTCAGTTGATTCTCTAATTCTCTTTTCTCTCTTTCCTTATTTCCCGGTCTTCTCTGATTTATGCATTTGCTTCAAAGGTTGCCTCTCTTTCCCAAACCTGCCCTTCTCTGTCTCCTGCTCTGGTTCCAGCGAATACAGTACCCATTTTTTTCAGAAATTAAGAAGAAAAGGCTGCATTGGGAGTTGATTTCCAGTGCCTTACCCGGCAGTCATCATTTCTTGACCTTCTCAACAAGTGAACTCTGAGATCAGTCAATTATAATTTCTTCAAAAAACTCTGTGTTACCAAGCCATGATAAGGACATAAGTTAATAATCACAACAAGCCAAAACGGACAAGAACTCTGTCTATTTGGTCTCTTCCTGTTCAGTTTTTCTTGCCGGTGGAAGATTTGTTTTTTGGCTTATGATTTTGGACTATAAAGAGCAACCATTTGATCTGGAGAATTAGAAAAAAAAACCCACTTTTATTTGTGGACCAGCCTGGAGAGAAAATGCGGTCCCTAATATTGAAATGAATAGGGACGCGGTGGCTCAGGGGCTAAGACGTTGAGCTTGTCAATCGAAAGGTCAGCAACTCAGCGGTTCGAATCCCTAGTGCTGCCGTGTAACGGGGTGAGCTCCCATTACTTGTCCCAGCTTCTGCCAACCTAGCAGTTTCGAAAGCATGTAAAAATGCAAGTAGAAAAAATAGGGACCACCTTTGGTGGGAAGGTAACAGCGTTCCGTGTGCCTTTGGCGTTGAGTCATGCCGGCCACATGACCATGGAGACGTCTTCAGACAGCGCTGGCTCTTCGGCTTTGAAACGGAGATGAGCACCGCTCCCTAGAGCCGGCAACGACTAGCACGTATGTGCGAGGGGAACCTTTACCTTTACTAATATTGAAATGACCCTTATTTATTGACAGAATAAAGTAGTTTTTAATTAGAGAGACCATGCTATTGACTCACAGTGGGGAGGAAGATAAGAAAAGGTTATGTGTATCACTCATTGTAAACTCTAATGTTGAAAAAGACAAAGAGAGAAGGAGGGTATATATAAAAAGGGATCGGGGTGGTGGTAAAAAAAACTGAGTGAGATTAAAATTAGTCAGAAATATATATACAAGACTCTGTTTTCTGGCTGGATCAGAAAACGCTTGCTGTGCGAAGGGGTTCAGAACTTCATTAAATTGTAATCTGTGTACACAACACTAGTACTGTGCACATAAACGTTGCGAAACAAAATAAATAACTTTTCAAGAATGAACGGAGCTGGCAGAAGTTGGTTAATTAATTAGAACCAAGGAGAAAGCTGTCAGGCATCCGCTAAAGAAGAAGAAGCAATAAAATAAATGTGAAAGTGGCCCTAAGGCTTTGCCACTCCACGTTGGCTTTGCTTCTGTGGCTTCTGTAGACATTATAGGAGATGATCTTGATGGAAATTGGCAAGAACTGTTGCCAGGTAAAATGGCTGAAAGTTTCTTTTTTTTTTTAAAGTCCAGAGAACCGAGGTAGTGTTCAAAAGCAGATCAGGCAGGTGCTGTTCTGATTCACTGGAGGATAAGAAAGAGAAGGATGCACAACACAATCAGCATTGCAAGATACCGTTATTATAGCCAATTTGTTGTAATGTTTAGTTTTTAGCTTTCCTGTGGAGTTGATTTCCTGGTTTGAGTGGAGCTGATGGTTTTCCTTAGTTCAGGGTTGTAAAACTCAAGGCCTGCAGGCTGGATCTGGCCCACAGGGTGCTTAGATCTGGCCCACGGGGCCGATCTGGAAACAGAGAAGCCGGCCTGCGGTGTCTCTGCCAGTGAAAATGGAGCTTGCAAGGGCCATGTGCAGCCCTCCCGAGCTCCATTTCCACTGGCAGAGGGTTGCAGGAAGCCGTCTTAGCTGAAAACGGAGCTCAGGAGCCCGTTTTTGCCGGCAGAGTGCTCAGGCCAACATACCGACACGAGTGATGTCGAGCTGGCCATGCCTACCCTGGCCCTCCCAAGGTCAAACACAACCTGATGTGGTTCTCAATGAAATTGAGTTTGACACCCCTGCCTTAAAGTTCAAAGAAGAGACACTCCCAGGATCCAAGTTAGCATAGGACCGGGTTACTTACGGGACCGCCTACTGCCGCCGGTAGCCTCCCATGACCCGTGCGCTCCCACAGGGAGGGCCTCCTCAGGGTGCCATCAGCCAAACAATGTCGGCTAGCGACCCCCAGGGGGAGGGGCTTCTCTGTGGGGGCTCCAGCCCTCTGGAATGAGCTGCCTCCAGGGCCTCGTCAACTCCCCGACCTCCGGATTTTTCGCTGCGAGCTGAAGACGCTTTTGTTTCATCGCGCAGGGCTAGCTTAAATGTAGTTTTAAATGTGGTTTTTATTCTTATTTTAGTTTTTATGCCATAAATTGAATAAGTTTTTTATACTGTTCTTAATCTGTATTATATGCATTTTACTGGCTGTGAACCACCCTGAGTCCTTCGGGAAAAGGGCGGTATACAAATCGAATAAATAAATAAATAAAATAAATAAGTTCCTGGAGCTGAGGAAAATGAAAGTAGAAGCAGTATAAGAATGAAGGATGAGGACATGGCAGAAAATAATTCTTTGTATATGTTACATATTTTCTCTCTTGTGAATAGTGAATAGTGAATAGTGATGCTATACTATTTCCAGGGCACAGAAGGAGATCATTACAGGTAGTCCTCGACTTATGACCAGTTGCTGAGTGACTGTTCGAAAGTGTGACCTAGTTGGAAAGGAGGGCTTACGATCCAGATCTGAAATTCCACGTGACTGTACTTCAGGTGCTTGGCAACATGGCCACATTCACAGCTGTTTGTGGTGTCCTTTGCTCATATGCCCTCATTTAACAATGATTTTGCCGAAAACAAGCACTTCCAGTTTTTGGAAAAATTGTACATAGCAACCATGGAGCTCTCTTAATGACCGCTATGTTTGTTGAACAATCGCTGAAAAAAAATCATAAAATTGGACTGGACATGTGGCATACAGTTGTTCTGTTTCCCTTCCCCCAATACTCCCAGCAAAGAGTCCGTCAGAGGCCTTCCTTTTTTTTCCTTTTATTTACATAGATACATGTCCTGGCCACGTCTACCCACGGGCCTGCCAAGTTTCTGGAGATAACGAGGAAATTATAGATAAGGCCAGAATTACTCACGAATATATTCTTCCCTCCATGAAACAGTTAGCTCGCGCCAAATTCATTGCTTTGTCCAAGACAAAAAACCAGGAAGTCCCGCCTCCTATTTATAGTCTCTGCAGATGTCACTGCATGACAATTATGACTTGGCTTTGTCCCAACTCTTCCGCTGCTGCGCACGTCGATCAAGTCTTCGTAATCTTGCGTCACTCCAAAACTGTTCTTGGGGCGTTGCCAAATCAGAAGAAGGCCCGGGAGAATCAGGCCGTGCCGGCCCCTCCTCCTCCCTTTGAGTGGGTGCCAGGGAGGGAGAGGGCTCAAGAGAAACAGGGCTTGCCAGGTCTTCTCCCTCATTTTCTGAATCATCCGAGTCCAGGAGTCTGGGTCCAGGAACCTGGGTCACAACACTATCCCTCACCGCAGGGCCCTTCCCCCGGGGCTGACGATCGGGATGCGGTCGGGCTGGGTTCTGCTCATGGAAGGCCTGCACCAGGTCAGGGGCATGAACGTCGGAGGCATCTACCCAGGAGAAATCAGTCCCGTATCCCTTCCACGCGATCAAATATTGGAAACGACCCTTTAGCCAGCGAGAGTCTCGTACGCTGTGGACTTCGTATTCCTCCGATCCGTCCTCAGCGACAGTGACGGGTGCTGTTGGGCACCGAAGGGGACTCGGTGTGGCCTCAGGAACCAGAAGGGACCGGTGAAAAACGGGGTGGATCCGCATGGATCGTGGCAGGGTCAGTCGGTAGGCTACCGGGTTGATGACTGCCTCGACAGGGAATGGGCCGATGAATCGGTGGTCCAACTTCTTTACCGGGCGGTCGGACGGGAGGTGTTTGGTGGAGAGCCACACCTGGTCTCCAACTGCCAGCGGGGGCGTTGCCCGTCGGGAGCGGTCGGCGGACCGTTTGTAGTCCTCCTTTGCCCGATTCAGCTGCTGACGTACCAACTGTTGGACCGCATGCAATTCCGTCAGGAAGGTCTGCGTTTCGGGAACAGGAGAGTCTGGTGGTGCCAGAGGGAAGAGCCGCGGATGGTACCCACATTGGCAAAGAACGGGGTCATCTGAGTAGAGGTGTGCTGAGAGTTGTTAAAAGCAAACTCCGCCAGGGACAGGTAGTCGGCCCAGTTGTCCTGTTGCTGGTTGATGAAGCAACGGAGATACTGTTCCAGTATACCGATGACCTTCTCTGTACCCCCGTCGGTCTCCGGATGGTGCGATGACGACAGACATACCTGCACCTCCAACGCGCCATCAGGCTCTTCCAGAAGCGGGCTGTGAACTGAACTCCAGCGGTCCGAAACCACCCTGTCCGGTAGACCATGGGCGGAAGATGTGCTGCAGAAAGAGGCGGGCCGTTTTGCGGCTGTGGGCAGTCCGCGGCATGGGATGAAGTGTGCCATCTTGGTGAGCATGTCCACCACCACCAGCACCGTGGTGAACCCAGAGGACGGCGGCAGGTCTGTCAGGAAATCCATAGAGATCGCCCCAGGGTCTGTCGGGTGTCGGCAAGGGCTGGAGGAGCCGGGAGGGGCCCCGTGGCGGTCTTGGCTTGCCGGCACGGCACGCAGGATGTCACGTGAGGCATGTATATCATGCCGCACTGGGCCACCAAAGGTCCGTGTCACCAGGTGGAGGGTCTTGAAGAACCCAAAATGTCCTGCTGCAGGGTTGTCGTGGCACTGGGTCATGACTAGGGCTCGGAGTGGTCCTGTGGGCACATATAATCGCTCCCGAAACTTGAGTAAGTCCTCCTCCAAGGTCCAAGGAGACATGGGGCCCACCTCCGCTCTCCTTTGCTGCGACCAGGCGTCCTGGCGCTGCGCCTCTCGCACCTGGGCCCGCAAGTCCACTGGCTCCCGTGCTGCGGCCAAGGCTTCTGCCGGCAGCACTGTCCGTGGAGGAAGGGGGTCCTTGGCGCAGAGGTACTCTGGCTTGGGACAGGGCATCCGCCCTCCGGTTGTGACCGCTGGGAATGTAGGTCACGCGGAAGTTGAACCGGGCAAAAACAACGACCACGGATCTGCCGCTGGTTCAACTTCCGAGCTGTGGTGAGGTGCTCGAGATTCCGATGGTCCGTTCGGACCTCCACCTGATGTCGGGCCCCCCCCAGATGGTGCCGCCAAGCCTCGAATGCAGCCTTGATAGCCAGCAACTCTTTTCCCAGATAGTGTAGTTGCGCTCGGAAGGGTTGAGTTTCCGGGAGTAGTAAGCGCAGGGAAAAAGTGTGCCGCCATTCGTCGGAGCCTGTAGCAGCACCGCTCCCAGAGCCACATTGACGCGTCCGTTTCCACCACAAAAGGCGGGCGGGTCGGGATGCCTCAGGACGGGTTCCGTGACGAAGGCTTTCTTGAGGGCTGTGAATGCTTCTTGCTGCGGGGACCCCACCGAATGCAACCTTCTTCCTGAGGAGCTGGGTAAGTGGAGCTGTCAGTGTGGCGAAGCCCGGGATGAAGGTCCGGTAGTAGTTGGCGAAGCCCAGTAGGCGCTGAACATCCTTCACCCGACGAGGGCTTCCCAGCTACACAAAGCTTCTACTTTACATGGGTCCATGGCTATGCCCTCGGGCGAGATGATATGCCGAGGAATTCTATGGAAGTCCGGAAGAAGACGCATTTCTCCAGCCGCATTGAGTTGTTGCTCCATAGCGTTGCAGAACCAGACTGGCGTGTCGAAGGTGGCTTTCCTGGACCGGGAGTAAATCAGGATGTCGTCAGGTAGATAACCACGAACCGATCCAACATGTCTCGGAACACGTCGTTCATGAAGTGCTGAAAACGGCGGGAGCATTGGTCAACCCAAATGGCATGACAGTGTATTCGTAGTGTCCGTATCGGTGCCGAATGCCGTCTTCCATTCGTCTCCTTCTCGTATCCGCACCAGGTTGTAGGCCCCGGAGATCGAGCTTGGTGAAGATCGTGGCCTCCGCAACCTTTCCAGTAGCTCCGGGATGAGCGGCAGGGGTAGCGATTCCGCACCGTAATGGCGTTTAGCCGGCGGTAATCACAGCATAGGCGCAAGTCCCTGTCTTCTTCTTCACAAAGAGGACCGGGGCCGAGAGAGGGACTTTGAAGGCGGATGAACCCTCGGGCCAGGTTTTTGTCCAGGAAGTCCCTGAGGCGGCCAACTCGGGCTCCGACATGGAATACAGGCGTCCCACAGGCAGTGGTGCGTTGGGCAGAAGGTCCACGGGCAATCGAGGGGCCGATGCGGGGTAGTCGGTCCGCCTCCTTCTCGCTGAACACGCCGGGCGAAGTCCGTCAGCTCAGGAGGCAAGGTGATGGCAGCGGTGGGGCGTTCTGGCGGCACAGGTGTGGCGGATGTGATCGACGCACTGCAGACTCGGGAAAGAGATGGCGTTCGCGACCAGGCCACCTGAGGATCGTGGGTCCGCCAGGCCAACCCAAGGACCAAGGAAAATGAAGGTCCGCCGTGACATAAAACTGGATCGCCTCCTCATGGTCCCCAATAGCCAGGCGCAAAGGCTGGGTGGCGAATTTAATGGGGCGGACACCAGTTCTCGCCCATCAATTGTCTCTACCGCATCGGAGGGTCCACGGAACCACGGGACCGCAAACTGGGTCACAAAGGCCTGGTCCATAAAGTTTGTTGTGGCCCTGAGTCCACCAGCGCATGCGCCTGGAGCCCGTCCGACTGGTTCCCCAACCATATCCGTGTGTCCAGAATCAGATGCCGAGGGGCCCAGAGTCTACTTCCATAGCGTCCAGTGGGGGCTTAGTGCGTGCCCGACCTAGGGTTTCCCGAGGTCGGGCCTGCCCGCTTCCGATTGGTCACGCTGTGATTCGGGGACGGCGTCGTGCCCCACTTCGCTTTCTGGGGCAAGAAGCGGCGAAGTGGCGGGCTCCCCACAGTACAGGCACAATCCCCTTGGCGCCTCGGTTCCGCTCCTGGGCTGTTAGGCGAGGTCTGGCGCTCCCAACTCCATGGGCTCTTCCGCAGCGGTTACAAAGCGTGGGGCGACCCTGGGTGCTGGTGGTGCAGGAAGTGGGGTGCAGATGTCGACGGAGGGTCCCGGGGTGCGACGGGACGGTCGCCGTTGCAGACGGGCATCGAGGCGGAGACAAAGGGCACCAAGTTGTCGAGGGTCCGTGGCGCCCACGCGGGCCAGCTCGCCTTGCAATTCCTCTGAGAGTCCCTCCTGAACGCTGGCCCACCAGCGCTGCATCATTCCAGTCAGAGTCCTGGCACAAAAGGCGAAATTCGGCGATGTACTCCTGCAGGCGTTTCCCTTGACGGAGTTCCTTAAGGCGCCTGGTTGCCGTCAGCATTCGAACGGGTCCTCATACATGGTGCGCAGGTGCTGCCAAAACGCTGTTGGTCCGCCAGCAGGGGCTGTCCTGGAGCAAGAGGGCGTGGCCCATCGAGCAGCCGAGCCGGAAAGAAGGTTAATCACGAAGGCCACCTTAGCCCGGTCGTCTGGGAAATCCTCTGGCCTCATAGCCATGTAGAGCTGGCACTGTCCCAAGAAGGTCGGGAACATCTCAGGCTGCCCAGAAAACTTATCCGGCACGGTTATCGGGCACTTGCGACGAGGAGGAGGAGTGGGAGGATGGGGGGGGGGGCTGCAGGCACATTCCTGGCAGCAAGTTGGCCTGCCAAGTGAGCCACTTGCTGCTGGAGCTGTTGATTAGCCGCGTGTAGCTGCTCTAACTGCTGCTGTACCTGCTGCTGATCCATCTTTGGTGGAAGATGTTTTAGTCAGGTCTTGGACAAAATGTTCTGTTTCCCTTCCCCCAATACTCCCAGCAAAGAGTCCGTCAGAGGCCTTCCTTTTTTTTCCTTTTATTTACATAGATACATGTCCTGGCCACGTCTACCCACGGGCCTGCCAAGTTTCTGGAGATAACGAGGAAATTATAGATAAGGCCAGAATTACTCACGAATATATTCTTCCCTCCATGAAACAGTTAGCTCGCGCCAAATTCATTGCTTTGTCCAAGACAAAAAACCAGGAAGTCCCGCCTCCTATTTATAGTCTCTGCAGATGTCACTGCATGACAATTATGACTTGGCTTTGTCCCAACTCTTCCGCTGCTGCGCACGTCGATCAAGTCTTCGTAATCTTGCGTCACTCCAAAACTGTTCTTGGGGCGTTGCCAAATCAGAAGAAGGCCCGGGAGAATCAGGCCGTGCTGGCCCCTCCTCCTCCCTTTGAGTGGGTGCCAGGGAGGGAGAGGGCTCAAGAGAAACAGGGCTTGCCAGGTCTTCTCCCTCATTTTCTGAATCATCCGAGTCCAGGAGTCTGGGTCCAGGAACCTGGGTCACAACAACAGTTTTACAACTAGTATGACTTACAATAGTCATGGGTTAGTTCCATTATGATCATAACTTGATCCGTAGCCTTCGGCATAACCTGAGTATAACTCATAAAATCATCTGCTATAATATCCTTCCTGTCGAAGACTACTTCAGCTTCAATCGCAACAATACACGAGCACACAATAGATTTAAACTTAATGTGAACCGCTCCAATCTTGATTGTAGAAAATATGACTTCAGTAACAGAGTTGTTAATGCCTGGAATGCATTACCTGACTCTGTGGTCTCTTATTATTTTTTATTTATTTATTTTATTAGATTTTTATACCGCCCTTCTCCCGAAGGACTCAGGGCGGTATACAGCCAGATAATAAAAACCCACAATATACACATTAAAACAGAAACTTAAAACCGAACATCTTCCCCAAATCCCCAAAGCTTTAACCAAAAACTATCTACTATTGACCTCACCCCATTCCTAAGAGGTCTGTAAGGGGCATGCATAAGAGCACAAGCGTGCCTACCGTTCCTGTCCTAATGTTCCCTTTGATTATATCCAATTTGTATGGTTATTTCATGCTTATATATACTGTTGTGTTTGACAAATAAATAAATAAATAAATAAATAAATAAATAAATAAATAAATAAATAAATAAATAAATAAATAAATAAATATTACCTGTATTTAATAATAATGTAATAAGACAAGCAGAAGTCTCCTGCTTGGTTTCCAGAAGATCCCATGTTATTTAAAAGAAATCAAGGAATCTGGGATGGGAAGGGCATTTATATCATGCCCTGAAGATTTACTACTAGTAAGAGTAGTTGATACTCAAGCAGATGGGCATACAGCCTGATTTGGTACATCGCTGCTCCTAAAATGACTAATTATTAGAGATCTCTGTCACGTTTACTGTTAGTTCCAACACTTCTGTAGCTTTACACTTGATAAGACTTTTTATGGGTTCGGTGAGTTTGGCTACTCCACTTGTATTGCAATAGTTTCAGTAAAAAAAAATTTTTTTTCTCCATTCCAGAAATTATGTTTTATTTCATGCTGGAGGTTGAGAAGAAAATAATACCTTGAAGTAAATGGTAGCGAGCATTCTGTGATTGAAACAATTGGAGGATGACTATGTCTTTCAGCTTGTCTAATATTTGCCATGAAACTGGAAAAATTTTCATTACTGGCTGAGGCCTCAGGAAAACGCTGTGGGTAAACCACATACTTTCTATTGCCTACACAACCTGTGTATTAATAGGATGGAAAATACTAACCTCTGAGCCGAATATAAAGAAGTGAATACATTTTTGAAAAGCTAAGTCAGGTTGGACTGGTTAGTACTTGGAGAGAAGACCACCATCCAAATTACTATACCTTTTTTATTTATTTATTTGTCAAGCATATATAACATAACAGGTAGAAGTATAAACATAATTTGAATACATGAAAAGAGTAAGTAAAAAGGAATATTAGGACAGGGACAGTAGGCACGTTGGTGCACTTATGCACAACCCTTACGGACCTCTTAGGAATGGGGTGAGGTCAACAGTAGACAGTTTAAACTTAAAGTTTTGGGGGTTTGGGGAAGAAACCACAGAGTCAGGTACTGCATTCCAGGCATTGATCACTCTGTTACTGCAATCGAGTTTGGGGTGGTTTACCTTGAGTTGGTATCTATTATTTGCTGGTGTATTGTTGTGGTTGAAGCTGAAGTAGTCATTGACAGGTAGGACGTTGTGGCAAATAATTTTATGTAATATGCTTAGGTCATACCGAAGTCGGCGTAGTTCTAAGTTGTCTAAGCCCAAAAGTTCAAGTCTGGTGGCATATGGTATTTTACTGCAGGTAGAGGAATGGAGGACTCTTCTCGTGAAATATCTCTGGACTCTTTTAAATGTATTTATGTCCGATATGCAGTGCAGGTTCCAGACAGATGAGCTGTATTCGAGAATTGGTCTGGCAAAAGTTTTGAATCCCCTGGTAAAGGTAAAGGTTACCCTCACACATACAGGCTAGTCGTTGCCAACTCTAGGGGACGATGCTCCGTTTCAAAGCTGAAGAGCCAGCGCTGTCCGAAGACATCTCCGTGGTCATGTGGCCAGCATGACTCAACGCCAAAGGCGCACAGAACGCTGTTACCTTCCCACCAAAGGTGGTCCCTATTTTTTCTACTTGCATTTTTACGTGCTTTTGGAACTGCTAGGTTGGCAGAAGCTGGGACTAGTAACGGGAGCTCACCCCGTTACACGGCAGCACTAGGGATTCAAACCGCTGAACTGCCGACCTTTCGATCGACAAGCTCAGCTGTCTTAGTCCCTTGAATCCCCTAGTGAGAACCAAACTGCTGAACAGCTGGCAGCTGGTGATCAGCAGAAGTAGCCTGCAGTACTACATTCTAACCACTGCGCCACTGCACAGGTAGTCCTCAATTTACAATCACAATTGGGACCAGAATTCCTGTTGCTAACCAAAATGTAAGTGATCTGCACTTGGTTTTACAAAAAAAATTTGGCTACACATTTGATTAAACACATCACTGTTGTTTTTAAGTGAATCATGTGGTCTTTAAGCCAATCCAGTTTCCCCCATTGGCTTTGCTTGTCGTAAGCTGTATGAGAAGGTTGCAAATGGTGATAACATGATCTTGGGTGGATACAACCATTGTAAATACACGCTGGCTGCCAACACTCGAATTTTGAATCACATGACTGTGGGGATGCCGTAATAGTTGCATGTGTGAGGACACGTTGTAATTTTTTTTTTCGGTGCTATTGTAACTTTCAACAGTTGTTAAATGAATTGTTTATGAGTTGTAAATTGAGGCCTACCTATAGTAGGTAAGGATATTATTCAGGAGGACCATTGGAAAGCAAGACTATAGGTAAATATGACCAAAAAAAAATCTTTCTAGAGGAAACGGAGAAGGAAGAACCAGCAGAAGATAACTAACAATGTCCCAAATGTGCTTTTTCAAGAGGCAACTGGGCTTTCTGGTTTTTCTTTTGAAGACGTTTCGCTTCTCATCCAAGAAGGTTCTTCAGCTCTGAAGAAGCTTCTTGGATGAGAAGCAAAACATCTTCAAAAGTTGCCTTTGGGACAATCATGCTGTACTTCAGATGACTGAGAAACGCCATAGACACAACTAACAATGGCACAAAGATCTTAATCCTGTAAGATAAGGATGATGGATGCAGAGGAGCAAAGAACACAATTTATCAGGACTATCACAATCAGAGGTGGGTTTTGGCAGGTTCTGACCAGTTCTGGAGAACCGGTAGCGAAAATTTTGAATAGTTCGGAGAACCGTTAGTAAAAATTCTCTGCCTCCCAAGTCCCAGCTGATCAGGAGGAAATGGGGATTTTGCAGTAACCTTCCCCTGGAGTGGGGAGGGAATGGAGATTTTACAGTATCCTTCCCCTGCCATGCCCACCAAGCCACGCCCACCAAGCCACGCCCACAGAACTGGTAGTAAAAAGTTGTGAAACCCACCACTGATCACAATCAATATGGCACATCTGTTTCCAGAATGGTCAAGGCCAAATGTTACTTTGTCTTGCTTCATGTATATTCTTTACCATGAAGTGACTGTTTTTTTTCCTTTCTGAACAAAAGGCTTGTCACCAACATAGGTCATGTACTTGTCATCTCATGAACAGTAGCATTATATTACAGCAGCTTCCTTGGATATACCACCAGTTCTCATTTTTGTATGGTCATTGTAAAATAGGAATATAATTATAGCTGCTGCATACAGTTGTGAAGTGGCACAAGATAAAATTTATAAATTAGTTTTTCCCCGTGAATGATGATCAAACTAAGTAAACAAACAAAGTTCTAACAATTTGCACTGCTTTAAAAATATAGAGGGTTGTTACATGGTTGATTTCTATTTTTATTTGGGATTGATTATATGATACCAAGATAAGATATAAATATTAAGGTATAAAAAGAAAATTACAGCTTGGCTGTTGGAAAATGCTATTGCTGAGTTGTTAGATTTCTGCATTGGGCAGTGAACCATAATAACAAACTCAACTGAACTGAAATTTCAAAGCTGTATTTATCTATGTAAGTCTGTGAATACTATTCTCATGCTGGAAGTTCCTAAGAAATAAATTACTTTTATGCTATTTATGTGATTCAGCTTTCCCTACAGTTAGCTTTAACAATACATAGTCTTCCTCTCTTACAAATTACTTTTGCTATAGCTTTGGGAGGCATTAATTTATTCCACCATAAACCTGGTAATTGTACTTCCATGCATTTGGGTTGAAGATTTAAAGGGGACTGTTTCTTTAGTTATCTCCGGTTAAGTTAGTGGGGGGGTGTCACATGCCCCCAATTTATTTGGGTGGGTGGATCCAAAATGACTAAGGGCCTGGGGCCCAATATTTCAGCCAGTTTTTTCCTAGGGGGTGGTGAGTTAAGGGAAAATGGGTACCATCCATATTGCATAGGTTTAAGACAGAGATTTAAAACACCTATTTTATTCCTTAGACACCCTAAATCCTGCCTTGATAAGCTATACATTTTTTCCGATAGAAGTGGTACACTCCTGGTTTTGATTCTGCCCAAATTCAAACCTTCTATACAAGCCACTTGCATCACAGTCTCCACACTGGATCACACCTTTCCCAATATCATACACAGGTCCAGAATGTGTTATACACCAATGAGTTTATTAACTCACTGTTACTAAATTAGTAAATCATGACTTTCCTAACTTAGAGGTCTCTAGCTGTGTTTTAGGTCACATTATCAATCTATTTGGCTTGATTTTGACTTATTGTACTGAACAAACTCAGGACCATGATTTCTTAATCATGGGTTGCTGTTTAATGTGGAAGCTGCCAAGTTTTTCAGGAACACCAAGAAATTTTAAAAGGGTTTGTGAAACCCTTGCCAGCTTACAAAAGCCTGCATATTTTCAGCAAACGCATATATATCAGCTTCTTACCAGTCTTGTGAGATTTCAGACAAGAATGTCAAAGTCTTGCTGTGAAATTTGGCACTCAGATATTTATATTGCTTCAATTTGTAAAATATATTATTTGGAGACCTCTTACATCAACCAAAAATGTTGGGGGCACCACAAAAATCTCAAGAAGTTCCTTGGCCAATCTCTGCTTTAGCAGGCTATGCAAATTTAAACGTTTGTGATTAAGTAGTTAGATTGCTGGAAGAAATATCCCTCTGGGTTCAGTTCCAAGTGGGAAGAAAGACTCTGGAAACATGGTGGCTGTTTGGAAAGATGGTTTTTAATGGTGGACAGGACCACATGGTTGAGATCCTGGGCAAAAAGGCACATGGAGTAGAAAGAGGGATATATTTATACACTCTCTTGGGCCCTGCCTTAGAGTTTTCTGTTCCTGTACAAGAAGTGTATCCCATTGGCTGTCAACTCCCAGGGGGTGGGGGGGTCTTAGTTAACTTTGTAGGCTGTCTGTCTCCCAGGCTTGGTTGAGCCTTGCTGGGTGATGTAATATTCCCAGGTGCCATGTGGTGAGATGGGTAGAGGATTAATCCTATCATGTCCTGAGGGCCATGTCTTAATCCCATCATCCTGGAGCTGAAGGAGGGAGGGGCAGGGAGCTGCAGGAAGCTGCTTTGTCTTTAAAAACATGTTTCTCCTTTTCTCATCCAGGGAAATATAATATTCTGTCTCTTTAATATTTTCTGGAATATTTCATTCTTCCAGGAGGGGGTGGGTGCTAACTTCCTACATAGCATGCAAGCTTTGCATGCTATGAAGCAGGTTTACATAGAAATCTTAGTAAAAGATCATTAGGAAGTTCCACTAGTTGTTCTTGGTGATGGGCAGAAAAGCCTATTGATGTTTTCTAGCCATGGTTCCACTTTATGTGAGTAATACAGAGGTGGGTTTCAGCAGGTTCTGACCAGTTCTGGAGAACCGGTAGTGGAAATTTTGAGTAGTTCAGAGAACCGGTAGTAAAAATTCTGACTGGTCCTGCCCCATATATTCTCTGCCTCCCAAGTCCCAGCTGATCAGGAGGAAATGGGGATTTTGCAGTATCCTTCCCCTGCCATGCCCACCAAGCCACGCCCATGAAGCCACACCATGCCCGCCAAGCCACACCCACAGAACTGGTAGTAAAAAAAATTTAAACCCATCACTGGAGTAATATATATTGACACTTCTTGCTGTGATAATTCACTTTTTCACTCAGATATAGAAACTATTGAACCAATAAGGTTCAGTATCTGCTCTGTCAATGGCCTTCTTCCTACAACGACCTAATTAGGATTAATTGCTGAAAGAAGTCTTTCCTATCGCCTATACCAGTGAAGGCTAACCTTTTTGCCGTCGCATGCCAAAAGCGTGGGGAGCGTGGGAGGGGGTCACACGTGCATGTACCCACACCCATGGGGAGGGCAAAAATGGCCTTCCCCCCCCGGAGCTCCTCTGGAGGTCAGAAAGAAGCCTTTTCCCCGACTTCCAGTGGAACCGGAAGGCCCATTTTTCACCCTCCCCAGGCTCCAGAGCCTTTCTAGGAACCTGGGGAGGGTGAAAAATGGCCTTTCCCACCCCTTGGAGGCCCTCCGGAGGCCGAAAACAGCCTGTTTCCCAACTTCTGGTGGGCCCGGAAGGCCCAAAAATCATCTGGAGCAGAGCTAGGGCAATGCTCGCGTGCCCACAGATATGGTTCCGCGTGCCACCTGTGGCACACGTGCCATAGGTTCACCATCACGGTCCTATACCATTTGAAGGAACTTCCTCTGTACTGGAATTGTTCATTTGTCAATGGGACAGTCAAAACCCAGAATATGGTTGAAATCCAGCCTTTCCTAATCTTCCCAAGGAGTTGACAAGGCTGCAGTACCCCTTACAGAAAGATCATGGTTTCATTCAAGTTTTCGTCAACACGTGGCACATCTCAGTTTCCTTTTATGTCATCTGCCCTGTCATATTTGATTTTCCTCCCCCACCCACCCCTTTGAAAAGGGAAAGTTCTAGCCAATAATTCTGCTCAGTTAAAAGCCACACACATAAGACAGACAGGATCCCAAACTGCTAAGTTGCTTAAAATGCTCCAGCCAACCTCACTTATTTTAACTTGTCAGAAAAATAAGAAACGTTCATGAAAAATATTACAATGGAGATGGTGCTGTTTTGTGTTGCATTTCATCTTCCCTTCCCTCTGCTGCACCTGAGATTCCTAAGTGTCTATGGAGATTCTCAATCAACCTGGTCATGGTTGTCCCAAAGGTGCTTTTTCAAAAATCAAGGGGGCTTTCTTTGTTTTTCCTTGAAGATGTTTCACTTCTCATCCAAGAAACTTCTTTAGTTCTGACAGAATGGTGGAGAAAGGAAGGATTTATATTCCTTGCAGCAAAGCACCTTTGGGATTCCTAAGCTTGTCACAACAGCTGCAATAGCTATAATCAGTTAGGACTGAACATTGAGATCAAAGTCCCAGACTTCACTCAAATAGCAGGAAGTGATGTGGCCAATAGAGCTGTGACTAATAAGTCTGTCATCTCCTCCTGATTTGACATGAGCCCCAGGACTGACTCCTAAAGAGGATTCTTTCTTCTTATTTTTGAAGTTGAATTACAGGCGAAAGGAATGGGTTGGCACGCAAGCATCCTGATTTACAGATATTCATTTTATAATTTTTGCTTTTAAAATAGTCTACCCTGTAAAATAAGACATCCCCTGATAATAAGTCCAATTGGGCTTTTAAGCGCATGGCAATAAGGCCAAACGCTTATTTCAGGGTTCAAAAATAATATAAGACAGGATCTTATTTTGGGGGAAACACGGTACTTCTCAACAACAGAATAGCATAGACTTTTAAAAATTAGTTTAGTTTCTAAGCAGCAGCAGCAAGAAGAGTCAACTCCATTTTATTCCTATAATGATGATTTAAGCAACATCATTGGGTCTGCCTGTGGAGAACTTTGGCCCATTAAATGATTGATAGTATGTTTTTGTATAGGACTAGTAAGCTGAGTGTAGCTAAAAGAATTCCAAAGAGTGACCACATGTGGCCTGAAATTCAGAGATGGCATTTTCTACTCTACATCTCTAAATAATGCTTCTCTTTGGCCTAATCGGATTCCTGACAGTAATTCTTTTTCAGAACATGATCCTTGCTCAACAATCCTATTGACTTAAATGCATTGAATGTTTTGGTAGATCAGAACTACAGGAAAGGATTCATAGATAAATGGATTTTATGTTGGGAACGGAGATTTTTGACATATTGAGCAGCATAGCATAGCAAGTTCATTTAGACTTCTTATCCTGTAATAAACTGACAATGAGTTCAGCCAAATGCCTGCCAAGAACTTAAAATTGGATTCAGTTTAATATTCATAAGATATATATAACCAAAGACCGACCGACCGACCGACCGACCTACCTACCTACCTACCTACCTACCTACATATATATATATTCTGAGGTTTCCGTGGGTGTTTGTATGTAGGTCTTTGGTTATTCGGGTTTTCTCCTGCGTAAAATTGGAAGTGTCTTGGCGACGTTTCGACGAAATCCCATTCTTCAGGCTAGATGTTTACAGCTTCGTGCTTCTAGGAGAAATGTGTGCTAGCAGCTGTTTCTTCCTTTTAACTGCTAGTGGGGTTTGAACTGATTGGTTGGGAGCTTGGCTGTGTTCTGATTGGGTGGGGGTTTGGCTGTGCTCTGTTTGGATGGTGGGGTTGGCTGTGCTCTGATTGGATGGTGGGGTTGGCTGTGCTCTGATTGGATGGGGGTGTGTTCTGTTTGGGGGGGGACTTGCTTGTGCTCAGGTTGGTCTGAGATGCAGGGGGATTTGAGTTGGTGAGCTGCATTGCTGTTGTTTGGCTTCGCGTTCGTGGTCGTGCTACATCTTCATGGTGGGTGTCAGTCTGCTGCATGTATGGATTGGAGGGGTTTGAAATGGCTAATGATGCAGCTGCGGTCTGGCTTCTGGTCCGTGGTCGTGCTTCATCATCGGTGTGGGTTTGAGTTTGCTTTCCACGTGGATGTGTGGTGGTGACATGCTGTGTGGCACTCGTGAGTGTGGGTCTTGTGTCATTCTTCATGTTAGGGACTCGTTTTTCGATAAGGGCAGGTTTCCAAATGGCTGGTAGGCGGGAGGTATCATCTCGTTTATTCATGCTGTGTGGGCGTTTTTCTATCTCGATGGCTTCTCTGATTATTCTGTTGTTAAAGTGTTCAGTTTTGGCGATAGTTCTGGTATTTTTAAAATCAATTTTATGTGCTGTGGCTTTAAGGTGTTGGATCAGGGAAGAAGTTGGTTCCTCTTTTTTGACTGAGTTCTTATGTTCTTCAATGTGTGCACTTATTCTTCTGTTGGTTTGTCCGATGTATGTGGTGCTGCAGGCGGTGCATGGGAGTTCATATACTCCTTGATTTTCTAATTCAATTTTGTCTTTGGGGTTTCTTAGGATGGTGGTTATTTTTCGGTTTGTGCAGAATGCTGTCTTGATGTTGTGTTTGTGGAGGATCTTGCTGATTCTGTCTGTGGTACCTTTTATATATGGGAGGAGGGCTTTGCCGTTTTCTTGTTTTCTGTCTTGGATTTTAGTGGGGGTTTCTTTATGGATTAGTTTGGTAATCTTATTTCTTTGGAATCCATTGGATGTTAGTACGTTAGTGAGAGTGTGTAGTTCGGTTTTTAGGTGTTGTTCGTCAGCTAAGCGTTTTGTTCTGGAGATGAGTGTCTTGGCTATGGAGTTGATCTGTGCTGGGTGGTGATGTGAGAGTGCGTGCAGATAGCGGTTTGTGTGTGTTTTCTTCTGGTAGATGGTGTGTCCTAGGGAGCCATTGGATTTCCTGTAGACTAAAACATCCAGGAAGGGAAGTTGGTTGTTAGCTTCTGTTTCCATGGTGAATTGTATTTTGGGGTGTAGGCTGTTGAGGTGTATGAGGAAGTTGTCCAGTTTTTCTTTCCCGTGTGGCCAGATTATGAAGGTGTCGTCTACATATCTGAGCCAGAGTTTGGGTTTGTGATCAGATTTTTCTAGAGCTTGGGTTTCAAAGTGTTCCATGTAGAGGTTTGCAATGACAGGTGAGAGGGGTGATCCCATGGGTGCTCCTTCTGTTTGTTTGTATTTTTGTCCGTTATAGATGAAGTATGTGTTGGATAGGCAGTGGTTGGTCAGATCTAGGATGTGCTTGGGGGGGTTATATTTGTTTTGGATGGCTGTTAAGGCTTCTTTGATTGGCACTTGGGTGAAAAGGGATATGATATCGAAGCTCACGAGTAGATCGCTGGGCTGTAAGTTTTGTTTCTTTATGATCTCTATGAACTGGAATGAGTTTTTTATGTGTGAGGTGATGGATTCTGCATAGGGCTGCATAGGGCTGTAGTTGAACTGATTGGGTTCAGAACCAATCAGAAAACACCTCCACCCAATCAGAACACAGCCAAGCTCCCAACCAATCAGTTCAAACCCCCACTAGCAGTTAAAAGGAAGAAACAGCTGCTAGCACACATTTCTCCTAGAAGCACGAAGCTGTAAACACCTAGTCTGAAGATGATGAATGGGATTTCGTTGAAACGTCGCCAAGACATTTCCAATTTTATGCGGGAGAAAACCCAAATAACCAAAGACAGACAGACAGACAGACAGACAGACAGACAGACAGACAGACAGACATACATACATACATACATACATACATACATACATACATACATACATACATACATACATATGTATATTCGTAGGTTTTCACGGATATAGGTATGTAGGTCTTGGCATTTTCGGGTCTTTTCCCTTGTAAGGTTGAGTGTATGTTGGCGAAGTTTCAACGAGGTCTCACTCATCATCTTCAGGCTGGTGTCTTCGGCTTCGTGCTTCTCGAGCAAAGAGGAGTCGGAGCTGCCGTCTCTCTATAAATACTGGTGGGGAGGTGGGGAGTGTTGCTGTGAGTGGATTGGTTGGCTGTGTGATTGCATCTTGATTGGTAGATGTGTTTGCAGATTGGTCGAGGTGGGGAGTATTGCTGTGAGCGGGTTGGTTGGCTCTTTGGTTGCATCCTGATTGGTAGATGGAGTGGGTGTTTGCAGATTGGTCGGCTGTTTTGTAGTATCCTGTGTGGGTGTGGTCTTGGTCTTTTGTTCCTGAGCTTTGGTGTTGTGGCCTCTGAAGTTCTGTGAGGTGATGTCTTGAGAAGATGGCTGTGATGCAGCATCCCAGGCCCTGATTTGGCTCCGAGTCCGAGGTCCTGTCATGTGTTCCTGGTGTGTGTCAGCCTGCTTTGTGTGGGGATCAGAGGGAGGCGCAGCAGCCAGTGGTGTCAGCATGGTCTGGCTTCTGGATGGTGGTTGTGTTTCGTCTGTGGGATGGGTTTGGGTTTGAATCTGGTGAAGATGATTGGTGGTGGCGTTGTGTGTTGTCCTGGGTCCGTGGTCAATTTTCGTGGCTGGGACTCGTTTGTTGACCAAGGCTGGTTTCCAGATGTCTGGTAGGCGGGAGGTGTTGTCCTGTTTGTTCATATAGTGGGGGTGTTTCTCTATTTCAATGGCTTCCATAATTATTCTCTTGTTATAATGTTCAGTTTTAGAAATTAATTTGGTTCCTTCAAAATCAATTTCGTGTCCTGTGGTTTTAAGGTGCTGGAAAAGGGAGGAGGTTTTTTCTTCTTTTCTGACTGCGTTTTTTTGTTCAGCGATGCATGCATTTATTCTATTAGTTTGTCCAATGTATGTGGCTGGGCAGATTTTGCAGATTTCTAGATGGATCTTGTTTTTGGGGTTTCTTAAGATGCTCAGATAAGAACAAAGCCAAAAAAACTCCAGCCTGAAGATGATGAGCGAGATCTCATTGAAACATTGCCTAAATACTTTCAATCTTACAGGGGAAAAGACCCGAACATACCAAAACCTGCATATACATATACATATACATATACATATACATATACATATACATATACATATACATATACATATACATATACATATACATATACATACATACATACATACATATCAGAAAGAAGGATGAAATAAAGTTTGTGTATGTGTAATGGATTGTGCCTACGAACAGGTGGTGAGATGGAGAACAATGAAGTGTTCCACTGGTCTCCCTCCAGGAAGGAAGGAGTACATTCAAGAATGGGAGGGTGAGACAAGAGGCAGCAGAGCCAAGAACTGGTTAGAAGACAGAATTAGGATAGTAATTCCCTAGAACAGGGGTGTCAAACTCAAGGCCTGCGGGCCAGATCAAGCCTGCAGGGTGCTTAAACCTGGCCCATGGGGCTGGCCTGGAAATAGCAAAATGTCATCTTCCCTGAGTCTTCACTCCACCTGGGATTGGGTCAACGCTGGGACTCAGGACAGCACCCTGGAATTTGGGGGAGCTGGTAGTGTTGTTAAAGTAGATTCAGGTTAATGTCAGGGTTCCAAGTAACACCCCCAATGAAAGAAGACTCCAAGGCTTGAGTTTCCTCAAAGTTTCATTTTATTAGAGATGTTGTATTGGCACATCTGGAAAACCCGAATATGAAAGTTTCCAGGTTTTCCCCACCCAAAAGAAAGTTCAAGTCCCTACCAAGCACCCACATGTCCATCACATGATCCAATCAGGCACTATTCAAAACTGGAGATGCCTCCCAGTCATCTCATTGCAGCTGCAGGGCACCTTGGCCTTGACACTGTGAGAAAAGAATGTTATTTTGACTATATGTCACCTATACTCTATACAATCCCCCTTCCTATTTTTCTACAGTAGAAAATATTGCAGGCCTGAAGGCCCAAATGTAAAAGATGGCTTCCAGGTCTGACACAAAGGACCAGCCCGTGGGACCTCTGGCAGCCAAAATGGGGCACATTTTTGGCCTGGGCGGGCTCCTGCAACACTTTGCTGGCCAAAACGGGCAGTGTTGCAGGACGCTGTCCAGGCCAAAAATTCCCCCCTCCCCCACATCCCATTTTGGCTGGCAAAGTGCTCAGGAGGCATCCGTCCTGTCCAGTGGTGGGATTCAAGTAGTTTAACAATCGGTTCTCTGCCTTAATGATTTCTTCCAACAACTGCTCAGAAAGTTAACAAGCGGTTCTCCCAAAGTGATGCGAACTGGCTGAATCCCACCACTGGTACTGTCCCATCCCATCCCCCCCACCAGCTGCGGAGGAGAACTACAATGCTGATCCAGTGCTCAAAGAAATCCAGTTTGACCCCTCTACCCTAGAATCTTCCAGGGTTTGTCCATGGGATTGAGAAAAAATGTCTATGGAGATTTTTTATCATCCAGGTCATAGTTGTCCCAAAGACGCTTTTTTCACTACGGATGGACTTTCTGGCTTTATCTTCAAGATATTTCACTTCTCATCCAAGAAACTTCTTTTGTTCTAACTAACTGGTGGGGAATGGAAAGGATTTATATTTTTTGCATTCAGCCAGCTGTCAACACTGAGGGTTATTGAAACCACCTCGGGGGTTAATCAGCATCCTCAGAGTCACCTGAATCTGAGTGCAAAAATGTTGGAAGCATCTTAGGACTGCTGAAAGGACTGCATTGTAAACAGAAGTATCCCTCCTCCTCTGTTGAAAGAGGGCTTTTCAATTTTAACATAGATAAGTTAATACATCTATGCTAAAACTGAACATATCTTTGGGACATTGGAGTGAGAGTAGTATAGGTTTAGTCTGGCAAGATTCTGTCTATGTAGTGCAAGCAATTATGTAGTGCGAGCAATTATGTATGTAATGCATACATGTCTGTTGTTAATATGCTGGGCCTGATAGTATGTATGTGTATGCATGGTTTTTATGTGGCTTGTGGTATAGGAAACTACAACCCATTCAATACATTATGTATAAATATATACAGACATACGGAAAAGTGTCATTCAGAAGTTGAATGATAGAAATGTCCCATATCTTGCCAATGTTGTACAAATCACTTGGTGTTATTGCCACCTATAACATAAGCGCTATGTGGGATTGTTCCCTGTACATTTCATAATGCAGTATCTATCCTCCTCCAATTTTTCCCACAAAAACAACAATTGTGTGTGATGGGTTGGGTTGTGAAAGAGAGACTGATCCAAAGTCACCCACACATGCCTAAGGCGAGTTTTCTGGTTTCTAATCTGGTGCCTCAACCACTACTAGACCAAACAGGCTATATACCTATTACTCTGTTTCTTTTCTGGGTAAGCAAAGCCACATAAAGGGCAGAAAACAGTGGTGGGATTCAGCCAGTTCGTACCACTTCAGGGAAACCGGTTGTTAACTTTCTGAGCAGTTTGGTGAACTGGTTGTTGGAAGAAATCATTAGGGCAGAGAACCGGTTACTTGAAATTACTTGAATCCCACCACTGGCAGAAAAATAGAGAATAGCAAGCAAAAGAAATTGGAGGTAAAATAAAATGAGGAGATAAAAGAAATGAGGGGTCCTTGGTGCTCTCAGAGCTTGACTGGTTTTTTTTTGCAGACATTTCAATACCCAAATTAGGTAACATCATCACTTCTAATCTAAAAAAATGTTAAATCAAACTGTGTCTTTCCTTAACATTCATCCTACCAAACTATCCTTACTTCTCCCATTTCTAAAACCTGATTTATAACTGAAGGAAGTGAGCACCCACCCGTCTCCTATAAGAATGAAATATTTTAGGAAATATTAAAAAGGCAGAATATTATATTTCCCCGCATGAGAAAAGGAGAAACATGTTTTTAAAGACAAAGCAGCTTCCTGCAGCTCCCTGCCCCCCACCTTCAGCTCCAGGGTGATGGGATTAAGACATGGCCCTCAGGACATGATAGGATTAGCCCTCTACCCATCTCACCATATGGCACCTGGGAAGATTACATCCACCCAAACTTGGAACTCAGGACAGCCTACAGAGTTGCCCCTGCATGGCCCAATGGGACAACCAATCAGAATATAAACTCAAATTCAAAAGCCCAGAGAGGGCATAAAACAGACGCACTCTCAGCATCTCTGCCCTTTTTCTTCTTTTTCACCCAACATCATCAAGCCATGTGATCCTGTCCACCATTAAAAATAATCTTTCCAAACAGCCACCATGTTTCCAGTGTCTTGGAACTGAACCTAGAAGGATATTTCTTCCAACACATCCTCTTTTCCTTGAATTTCTCATCTCTTTTTGAGGATTGTGCCAAGAAGGAGGACTTTCTTGAGCTTTCTCTTGATCCTTTCATTCTTCCTTTATATTTCTAGTTTACTCATTCTTTCCACCTCTCCTTCTCCCTTTTTCTTTTTCTCTCCCTCCCTTCAAATCAGCCTTGACTCTAGGTGATCTAGGCATGGACTACCCTCTGTAGTTTTCTTGTCAAGTTTTTTTCAATGTGATCTGCTCTTGCCATGTCCCTGCAAGGGCTGAAAGAGAATCGCTGGCTCAAGGACACCCAGGTAGAATAGAATAGAATAGAATTTTTATTGGCCAAGTGTGATTGGACACACAAGGAATTTGTTTTGGTGCATATGCTCTCAGTGTACATAAAAGAAAAAGAAAAAAGAAAAAAAAATACATCAAAACCAGATGCTGGTTTCTAGCCCAATGTTTTAATCATCACACCAAACTGCCTCCCTCAGTATAAATATCAATTTACATATGATTGCTAATATATACATATTTACTGAAAGAAGAGAGACCTATAAACATGGGTTAAATGGCAGAAAATTAACAGCACATAGTGAGACATTCTAAGCCTTAAAGCTCAGATGGTTTTGAAACAGGCATTTAATTTTCAACCACAGAAAGCAAATAAAAACACAGAACAGGTTATAGGGGCATGAATTTAGGGAATGTAAGGAAAGAAACTTTTGTTTTTTAAACATTGGTCTTACCTGCAGAAAACATGTTGATATACACAGTTTCAAAAATACTCAATATATGCACCTGGAGTCTGGATGAACCAGTGTTCCCACTGTATAACAAACCCACAATAGTCAGGTTTGTTGTGTGAACTGTATTCATTACTGCCAGTTATTAATAATCTCCCAATAGGTTTCTTTTGCTGAAGAATGGTGTGCATTCACAATATTCCCCCCTTCCTCACGGAAATATAGAAGGAAGCATAACTTGAGGGTGTTTGTATGAGATATGAAAGACCCAGGGGCTTAATTATCTTTGGATGAAAGTGAATTAAGAATATATGAGAGGCTGCCTTACGCTGAAAGCATTGATCCAGCTAGCCTGATGCTCTGTTCAAGCTGGGGGTCTCCTTCCTAGCCTTTCTCCCCAGGATATTTTTGGTTGGATTGCAGCTGTGTGAAAAACAGGGGGAAACAATTGCTTTGCTTCTGAGCTATAACTTGAAATCCATACGATGTCTTTGCAGTATCAGGTCTTATGCAGTGACCCCTCTGATAAGACCCTCTGCCTGCAGCCATTCGCAGCAGGGGGTGGAGGGACCTTGCTTATTAACTCCAGCCTGCATTGCTCTTTGTGCAATGTTTGCAAAAGCTCTCCGTGTTATTACTAATTCCCACCACGCAAGGAGAGGGATGGAGTCCCACAGAGGATTGATCCTCGGAGGACAAAATTAAAATATTGTATAGGAAATTAGAAACTCAGGATTAAATGAAATGGAGCTGGGCACTCAAGAACAGAGAAGGAGATTCTGCTCAGCATCTGGGATACTGGTACAGAGCAAATGAACCGGTATGTCAAGGACTATATAAAGTCTACTTTCGGTAAGTCCTTGGTTGACTGAGATCTTATTAACAGAATAAGAGAGTTGGAAGAGACCTTGGAAGTCTTCTAGTCCAGCCCCCTGCTCAAGCAGGAAACTCTATATCATTTCAGACAAAAGGTTGTCCAAACTCTTCTTAAAAACCTCCGGTGACAGAGCACTCACAAGTTCTGGAAGCAACTTGTTCAACTGATTAATTGTTCTAACTATTAGGAAATTTCTCCTTATTTCTTAGTTGGTTCTCTCCTTGATTAGTTTCCATCCACTGCTTCTTGTTGTGCCTTCAGGTACTTTGGAAAATAGGTTGTTTCCCTCTTTTTTTATGGCAGCCCCTTAGATATTGGAACGCTGCTATTAGTTCTTCTAATAGAGGCTAGAACGCCTCTAGTTCTTCTTTTCATTAAGCTAGACATACCCAATTCTTGAAACTGTTCTCCGTATGTTTTATCCTCCACTCCTCTAATCATCTTTGTTGCCCTTCTCTGCACTCTTTCTAGAGTCTCAACATCTTTTTTATATTGTGGCGACCAAAACTGTATATAATATTCCAAGTGTTGTCTTACCAAGGCATTATGAAGTGATATTCTATCCCTCTATTAATGTAGTCGAGGACTGCATTGGCTTTTTTGACACTGCTGGCTCATATTTAAGTGATTGACCACTAGAGATCCCACCAAGATCCCACTCACACAGTTATTACTGTTGAGCCAGTCCTTGACCTTAAGACCATCTTGTACACCATCTTGGCCTGTCATTAGACTGACCTCAATTTCAAAATGAGTCTATTTATAATTCTTCCCCTCTTCTTCCCCTCTTCTCCCCACCCAAGCATTTCTTCCAAAGAAGGGCCAAACCTCCATGTCCACAAGTTTGGGGTGTGCTAACTTCCATGCTACTTCTTAGATGAGGAACTCTATAATGTATTTTGAATTGGGGAAAGAGCATCTATTCTACCTCCACTGAATTAAGACTCATTCTAATTGACCCCATTTATCAACCCCAAGGAAGGCTTCACATTCGCCGATGCATTGATATGCCAATAGGCTTCTCTATTAGGGAAGTCCCCCAGCCCAGCCCTTAATTTCCTTATTGCTAACAAGAAAAATAGCTTTTCTTGAGGCTAGCTTGCCAGATAGACTTTGTGCCCATTTACCTTTGGCAGTTAAACCTGGTTGCCATTTGTACTTGTCTTGAGACAAGTTGGCGGATAGATTTTGTACTCATGTTGTCATTTCCAACCATTATTGCTGAAAAGTAAAAGCAAGGAGGATTATATTGGACATAAACAGTTCTATTCATTAGCTATATAAATTGAATTGCAATTAAATGAGGGGCCTAAGTATGCTTAAATCTCAGAAATTATACAGGAGGGCTTTGAAGTGTTCTCCGATAATACAAGGAGTCCTTGACTTACAACCACAATTGAAACCAGAATTTCCATTGCTAAGCAAGGCAGTTGTTAAGCATCCGCGGCTGACTGTTGGGGGCGAGTTATTGGCCCCGATGGAAAGGGTGTGCAACTTGGGCGTTCTCCTGGATGGACGGCTGTCTTTTGAAGATCATTTGACGGCTGTCTCCAGGAGAGCTTTTTACCAGGTCTGCCTGGTCCGCCAGTTACGCCCCTTCCTAGACCGGGATGCCTTATGCATGGTCACTCATGTGCTCGTGACATCTCGCTTGGATTACTGCAACACTCTCTACATGGGGCTCCCCTTGAAGGGCATCTGGAGGCTTCAGTTGGTTCAGAATGCAGCTGCGCGGGTGATAGAGGGAACCCCTCGTGGCTCCCATGTTACACCACTCCTGCGCAGACTGCACTATCTACCTGTGGCCTTTCAGGTGCGCTTCAAGGTCTTGGTTACCATCTTTAAAGCGCTCCATGGCATAGGGCCGGGTTATTTACGGGACCGCCTACTCCCACCGACCCATACGCTCTCACAGAAAGGGACTCCTTAGGGTGCTGTCCGCCAGGCAGTGCCGACTGGCGACACCCAGAGGAAGGGCTTTCTCTGTGGGGGCTCCCACCCTCTGGAACGAGCTTCCCCCAGGGCTTCGTCAACTTCCTGACCTCCGAACCTTCCGCCGCGAGCTTAAGACACATCTATTTATTTGTGCAGGGCTAGCCTAGGGTTTTAGTTTTTAAATTTAGTTTTTAATGGGGTTTTATATTATTTTTAATAATATATTTATATTATTATATTTATATTTATATAGTGATATTTTTAATTCGGCCTAATTAATAAGTTTTTTAATTGTTGTTTTTACCTGTATTATTTGCATGTTTTTATCTGGCTGTGAACCGCCCTGAGTTCTTCGGGAGATAGGGCGGTATAAAAATTCAAATAAATAAATAAATAAATAAATAAATAAATAAATAAATAAATAAATAAATAAATAAATAAATAAATAAATAAATAAATAAATAAATAAATGAGTTGTGCTCAATTTTACAGCCTTTTTGCCCTGATTGTTAAATGAATCACTGCAGTTGTTAAGTGAACTATGCAATTCCTTGTAGGAAGCCAGCTGGGAAGGTTGCAAATGCTGTTCACATGACCTCAGGTAGCAATAGCAAAAGCACTTAGACTCATATACCACTTCATTGTGCTTTACAGCCCTCTCTAAGTGGTTTACAGAGTCAGCATATTGCTGCCAACAATCTGGGTCCTCATTTTACTGACCTTGGAAGGATGGAAGGTTGAGTCAATCTTGAGCCTGGTGAGAATCGAACTGCCAAACTGCTGGCAACAGGCAGTCAGCAGAAATAGCCTGCAGTGCTGCACTCTAACCAAGCACCCAAATTCTAATCATATGACTATGGAGACGCTTTGATGGTTGTAAGTATGATGAGTCACAGTGTGGTTATAACTTTGAACAACCATTAAATGAATGGTTGTAAGTCGAGGACTATCTATACCTCTATTTCAATAATACAAGAAAGGACTAAACAGTAGAGGAACAGACTTTTGATCTGAATTATATATTGTGTTAAAGCAGGGGTCTCTAACCTTGGCAACTTTAAGCCTGGCGGACTTCAACTCCCAGAATTCTGAATGAATTCAGAATGCTGGCTGGGGAATTCTGGGAGTTGAAGTCTGCCAAGGCTTAAAGTTGCCAAGGTTGGAGACCCCTGTGTTAAAGCATGGATTATGACCTAAACCACAGTTATGCGGATTTATGCATGGAATCATAAACTATGGTTTATAACTTCATAGTGGTTGGATTAATACAATGTATTAAGATGCAAACAAGGAAACTGTTCCTTGTGAGGAAGGAGTCACCTGGTACCTCACTTTTCACCTCTTTTCTACTTTTGCATATATAAACAAATTAAGGCTGGAATGGGGACTGTTCATCCCAATTACCCATCGTATTGTTTCCAGTGGCTCTGGAAAATTCTGTTCCTTTTTATATTGAGATAGTGAGGTGAATATAAATGTAAATGTAGATATAATTAATGTAATTTTTTGCTGTTATTCATAATTCTCTGATGCTTAATAAATCAACATGCACCTACATTTTTGCTAACTGAACTGAGTGGCTTGTGTTCTGATACAGGGATCAACTGGGAGTGTCCTAAATACAAACTAAATTTGAAATAAATCCGTGTTGTAGGAAGGCAATCAAACCCTCCCTGCCATTCCGTCTTCCCTCTATGTCTCTCATTCAAACCTCCTCGCCATTTCCAGGTTAAACCATTAACAATCTACATTTGACGCAAAGGTAACAATCTTGACAAAGAGGTTAAAATTGGCCAAACCCCATTCAGGTAGACCACAGGTGTGAAACTGGTGGCATCCTGTTGCTGTCACATGATGTATTGTGACGTTTTTCCCCTTCATGGAATTGGGGGTGGGCGTGGCCTGCGGGCGAGGCATCTGGCTCACGGGCCACCAGTTTGACACCCCTAAGATAGACAGTCTTCTTAGGATGCTGGAGATTCCACACATTAATACCTTAGAATTCTTGATGAACGTATCTTTTCTTTATGTATACTGAGAACATATGCGCCAAGACAAATTCCTTGTGTGTCCAATCACACTTGGCCAATAAAAAATTCTATTCTATTTATTCTATTCTATTTGCAATAGCAATAGCAATAGCAATAGCAATAGCAATAGCAATAGCAATAGCACTTAGACTTATATACCGCTTCACAGTACTTTACAGCCCTCTCTAAGCAGTTTACAATGTCAGCCTATTGCCTCCAATAATCTGGGTCCTCATTTTACCGGCCTCAGAAGGGTGGAGGGCTGAGTCAACCTTGAACCGGTGAGTCCCGAACTGCCAAACTGCTAGCAGCCTGTGATCAGCAGAAGTAGCCTGCAGTACTGCACTCTAACCACTGCGCCACCGTGGCCCATGAATAAAAGACCCCTTTTTCCATGAGATTGCCACTTCTATATGTAATGTGAATTGAGCAAGAAATAATTGGAAAACTACAGCTTAGCAGAACACGTGACCCTAGAGTGCTCCCTTTTGGAGAACTGACCAATTACACTTTCTAAGAAGTTCTTTGATAAAAAGTTAAAAAGGAAACAAAAAGACCAACACACTTCCTCACCAGCAGTCAACACCAGTGGTGGCATTCAGCCAATTCTATCTGGTTTGGGCGAACCAGTAGTGCCGGCTTCAGGAGGCTCGGCCCACCTGCCCGGATGTAATTTATCCACATTTTTGATGCTCTGCGAATGCGTGGAAGGCCCTGCGTATGTGTGAAGGTGGCATGTGTGAGTGAAGCGACCACGCACATGTGCACACGCTCACATTTGCGAACCGGTAACGAAGGTAAGTGAATACCACCCTTAGTCAACACCTAGATAAGCATGGATCAATACTAAACAGTATCCTGGCTCAGAACAAACCAGATTTCCTTCTAACAATGTAATTTTTCAACCAATATAAAGTGTAAACCTAGTTTAGATGGGGTATGCATTATGACTTGAAATCCTGGGCTTAGAAAATTTAGAACTACGCCGCCTTCGACATGACCTGAGTTTAACTCATAGAATCATCGGTCAAAGACTACTTCAGCTTCAATTGCAACAATACACGAGCACACAATAGATTTAAGCTAA
The DNA here is from genome assembly GCF_028640845.1 of Ahaetulla prasina. NCBI lineage: Eukaryota > Metazoa > Chordata > Lepidosauria > Squamata > Colubridae > Ahaetulla > Ahaetulla prasina. The sequence continues at coordinate 34,845,979 of NC_080540.1, read as the reverse complement.
ATGTTAACCGCTCCAATCTTGATTGCAGAAAATATGACTTCAGTAACAGAGTTGTTAATGCTTGGAATAAACTATGTGACTCTGTGGTCTCTTCCCAAAATCCCCAAAGCTTCAACCAAAAACTGTCTACTATTGACCTCACCCCATTTCTAAGAGGTCTGTAAGGGGTGTGCATAAGAGCACAAACGTGCCTACCGTTCCTGTCCTAATGTTCCCTTTGATTGTATCCAATTAATATAGTTATTACATACTCATGCTTATATATACGCTTATATATTGTATAGTTATTGCATGCTTATACTTATATATACTGTGTGACAAAAAATAAATAAATAAAAATATGTGCTAAGCATGGTTCCTTTAAGAATAATTTAATGAGCCACAAGTGGTGGGATTTGCACATTAAATCCCGCTCCCCAGCATGGTAAACAAGATCCCCTCCATATCCATCTCTCTTGGTGCTTGCAGGGTTCTTGGCTTCACCTTTTTCTGTTGTTGTTTGTTTTTGTTAGACTGTTTTAGAAAAAAATGAAAAACAGAGTCTGCAAAGCAAATTTCCAGCCCACAGGAGCTTCCTGAACCTTCATAGAAAAAAGAAGTGGTGAATAGCTGCAGCCCAAGGCTGGAAATGTGATCACCTTGCAAAGGAAGGCCGAGATGATAAGGAGTACCATCATGACCAAGAAACTTTCCAGGTCTTCCTCCTCATCAATGGGCTCTTGTCTCTGGCCATGTAAGGATGCCTCTCCCATGCTCTGAGAATTCCAGATGTGTCCAACAATCCCAAAAGGTTGTGGATTCCTGCAATAGCTTACTGACATGTGGGTTCACAGTCTTAACCACTCCCTTAGAGCAGGGGTCTCCAACCTTGTCAACTTTAAGACTTGTGGACTTCAACTCCCAGAGAACCTCAGTGCAGCTTTGCTGGCTGCTGAACTCTGGGAGTTGAAGTCCACAAGTCTTAAAGTTGACAAGGTTGGAGACCCCTACCTTAGAGTATAGCTTGCCAAGCAAACAAGACGTCAATGAAAATGATTCTCAGTCATCCAGGTCATGGTTTTCCCAAAGGTGCTTTCTTTCAAAAGATAACTGGACTTTCTTGTTTTACTAGAAGATGTTTTGCTTCTCATCCAAAAAGCATTTTCATTCTGACTGAATGGTGGATGACGGAACATTTTGTATTCCTTGCAGTCATGTTGGTCAATAGCCCTTTCTCTGACGGTCATTGAGGCACAGATAAACCTCCGAGTGTCCTCAACAACTTTCAGAAAGGGGACTAAACAACCTGATGACTGTAAGGAATAGAGATCTTTCCATTCTCCACCATTCAGTCAGAACTGAAGACGCTTCTTGGATGAGAAGCAAAATGTCTTGTAGCAAAATAAGAAAGTCCTTTTGAAGGAAAGACCTTTGGGACAAGCAAGATCTTTTTCTCCTGATGGCCCCAAGATCTTGTGGGCATCTCATGATGCGAAAGACTTTTTTCTCCTTGAGGTCCAACAATGTATACTGGGGTAAGAAAATACTGAGGTGGAGGGAGAAATAGGATAAGGCACCATTCTCTATGTTTAGAGTAAAGGCCTTCGGAATACAGAAGAAGCAGCAAGATAGTTAAGGGAGGAAACATGGTTTTTTTTCCAGATGTTTCCATTTACTCTGTCTTTGATATGTCGGAATGTCTCTAGTTCTTTGAAAACAAGGGATAGAAGGCACTGGCTTTTCTTAAACACAGAACATAATTAATGTCTATTAGAACAGCAAGATTGTTACCTAAAGTGTTCATATGTCTTCATTGAAATATTTAGATTGATTGTGGTTATCCAAGATAATATTTGTGATTATACGAAAGGAAGGAAGGAAGGAAGGAAGGAAGGAAGGAAGGAAGGAAGGAAGGAAGGAAGGAAGGAAATTTTGTTATCCTAGATTATATGTATAATCATATATATTAGCAGAAGATAAACCAGAAAAGGAAGAGAAATATGGATTGGCTACAAAAACGTTGATTATACCTTCAGTTATTTATAACAATGACATTTTTTCCAGACTCAAGTTGCACCGAAGCGCAGTAGATTATGTCCCGTCTGAAAGACAAATATATCAAGATAGTTGACCTATTTTTGTATTAGCTTTTCCCATATGACCAAAATACTTGACTTAACCAATCTTTATTTTCATTTATCAGTGTCTCAAAACATTAAATGTGATTCCTGGAAGAGCTCAGTTTTGATTCACTCTTTTCCCTTGCCTTGTTTCAGCCACTTACCATTTAATGTAAAATCGTTGCTCTATTAAAAAAAAGACCAGAAAGAGAAAGAAATTCATCTACGCCAGAAAGTGCAGAATAGTAATAAGGCTCTTTCTACAAATTAATAATCTCGGTAATAATGACTATCTCCCAAGTAAGTTATGAAATGAAATGTGTATGTACTAACGCAGTCTCGACAATCTTGCTACGTAAATGTAGGCATTTCTTTTTTAACATTTAATTGAATTAAGGTATAAACAAAGCAAATAAGCCAGTGATAGGAACACAAGAGAAAAGTATGCTTAAAGCTCATTGAAATCAATGCAGTTAGAGCACACAGTTAAATCCTGAGGTCACAGCTATTGAGTTTTCAGGGCAAATCTATTGTTGAAATAGACCTGATGAGCGAGGACAATATCACTGTGTCATTCTACAGCATTGGTAGAACTTAATGAGAACATAGGAGAATGGATTGATAAAAATGTTGGGTTATTGTTGGGTTGTCAGTGGCTTGTGCTGCATCAGCTGCACTCCATTTCCACACCCAATTTAAAGATCTGGTGTTACTCTATCAATCCCTAAATGGCTAGAGAAGAACTACTTTATTATTTAGTCATGTTTTATTCATCGAGGCCTTTTAACACCCGATGGGCATCCCGATGACCAATCTTTCCCCTTATACAGGCTGTCTAATCTAGCAACAAAGATAAAACAAGAGCTTGAGTTTAGTTGATAAATTTCTAATAATTTAAAGTTTCAGGATGCTGCTGTAGCTGCAGTTGGTATGATTGCAACTTTGCAAGTTTACAGAGATTGCAGAGAACCAACAACTTGGGTTATTATTTAGTTAGGTAGTTCCAGCCAAGTTTATCCCATTTCCTTGTTTTTATACCTAAATCCAAACTGTTTTTCTCTCCTGTAAAAAAATAAAAGTCTTTCAAGAGTTCACTGGTGTAGCAAGCCACCAAACTCTAATTATGTTGACAAGTTATGACCTTGGTGGACCAAGGCAGACATGGAATGTATCCCTCTTGATAAAAAGCATCCACAAAAGAGACCTAAAATAAGATGGATTGATAGACTGTACTCGTTGGAAACATGCAGAAGAGGCCTTCATTCTGCAGTAGATAGACAATGGGTAAAATTATTATGTGTGTGTGTGTGTGCGCGCACGTGTGTGTGTGTGTGTGTGTGTGTGTGTGTGTGTGTGTGTATATATATTTGTTTTCTGAGGTTTTCGCGGGTGTTTGTATGTAGATCTTTGGTTATTCGGGTTTTCTCCCGCGTAAAATTGGAAGTGTCTTAGCGACGTTTCGACGAAGTCTCATTCGTCATCTTCAGGCTTCAGCTTCCAATTTTACACGGGAGAAAATCCGAATAACCAAAGATCTACATATATATATATATATATATATATATATATATATATATATATATATATATATATATATATATATATATATATATATATATATATAATTTTCAGAGTATAAGATGCACTTCCCGCCCCCAAAAGTGGGTGGAAATGTCTGTATATCTTATTCAGCAAATGTTGGTGAAGCCCTGTCCACTGCCGGCCCCACCCTTCAGCCATTTTTGGCCTCCACGAGTCACATTTTTGCCCTCTGCATACCCTGTTTCCATGCATTGCATTTTTGGCCTCCGTATGCCCCATTTCTGGCCTCTGTGCATCATGTTTTGGGTGGTTCCAGGCAGTGGGGATCGGCAGCAGTGGCAGCAGTGATCCCAGCCACCTGGAACGGGCTGAAAACACGACACATGGAGGCCAAAAATGCAACACATGGAGACGGTGATAGACAGCGATGTGCTGTGGCAATCTCAGCAGCCTGGAACGGGTCTAAAACGAAGCTTGCGGAGACCGAAAACGGAGCGTGCAGAGACTGAAAACCCAACGTGTGGAGGCCAAAAACGTGATGCGCGGAGGCATTGATGGGCTGTGATGTTCCACAGCCTGGAACAGCTGATTGGTGGTATTCTGGGAGGCTGATCCAACCGCCAATCAACTGCTCGTGCTGAATCAGGCTGCGATAATATGCTGAAGCTGACCAGGCTGTTTGCTGCAAGGATGCTAGACAGCTGAATACTGATGGATGCTGATAGACAGAGGCAGGGTTTTTTTTTTTTTTTTGCTTGTTGTCCTCCCCAAAAACTAACATGCATCTTATACTTAGGAGTGTCTTATACTCTGAAAAATAGTGTGTGTGTGTGTGTGTATATAAAAAAAATCATCATTTTAGCCATTTTCTATCTATTGCAGAATGAAGGCCTCTTCCACATAACCTATCTATCTATCTATCTATCTATCTATCTATCTATCTATCTATCTATCTATCTATCTATCTATCTATCTATCACTGTATATGTAAATGTTTATGCATATGCCTATGCATATATAAACACACATGTATATATTATGTGTACACACACACACAGACATTTAGATCATTATTCAATAAATCATGCTTCAAGGAGCTTAGTATTACCAGCATCTATGCAACTAACAACAACAAAAAAGTTATATCTATTTTTTTTCCATTTATTTACTTATTTGCATCCTTTCTGTATGGTTGATTTTACAGTTTACTTGAGGCTACACTATGGACAATGCAGCATTTCTATCAAATCATGAGTATGCAGATAACATAGATCAAGTGATCCAGTGCCTCCTGAAATTTCTACAGCACCTTCTATTTCTGCTTCTGCTTCTTCTTTATTTTCTTCTTCTTCTTGGTCTGACACTTCCAGAAACAGTGTTACTTTATCTCCACTTTACACATTTCACTGGAGTGCTCTCACTGTTCTCTACAGAATTAAGAAGCTTTCCACAAGTGCCAGCCAATTTGACATGACATATTTACAGCACACACGAGATGAGCTTTAATTTACAGGAAGTCTTTACAAATGGAAAACTTTGCTAAACCCTTTTTAATGAATGGATATCTTGTCACTGCAGGATCAATGAAACTTATTCTGTGGTTTAAAGCTAATGTTTGGCTTCTTTGATAAATGAAACATCTCATGATTAGGCTTCTAGTAATGTTTCATGATATAGAATGTATTTCCACCCACCCTTCTTTGTTGGTTCATAAAAGAGATCCATGATGGAAATCAGTATAAAGGGTAAAAATAAGATGGATTAAAAAAGCAATGATCCTACAAAGGGCAAAGAAAAGGTAAGAATTTAAGACCTCATATTTATTACCAAAACATGTGAATGATAATGGTAGATACTGAGGTTAGCTGATGCTTTCCCTGAATAAGGATATTAATATTTTTAATTAAATACACATGGAAAATTAAATCATTTAGAAAATAATCCCCTCCCAAATGTAGTGAAACTTGAAAGGTTGAGATGTAATTTAATCTCATATTAAGTTATGCTTTAGCTACGCTGGTGGAATCAAAGATCTGAGTTAATATGTAACCCTGAACTTTAAACAAGTGTTGATTAATCACATCGCTTTAAACCAAGATTGATTAACAATGGCCAGAATTGTCACCAGCCCTCTTTTCCAGTCACAGAACAGGTCATATGGATCTCCGAAGATGCCAACTACCAAATAATTAGACCATGGCCTATTAGTGTGGCTATCCACCACCATTGGACTGACTATGAATTCCTGCATCGGTTGCTGGCTGGGGAATTCTGGAGTTGACCTCCACCTATCTTAAAATTGCCAAGTTTGAAAAACACTCTTTAAAGTGATACCGTCTTTAAAGCTAAAGTGTCTCTTAAAACAATGCTATTTTTCTTCAGGCTCATGAAGGAACCCTGAAAAATATTGGCCTGTTTTCATGAATAAGATGGAGGTACTGCTCTCATATTAGAGGGGACAATTTTTTTCTGAGTAACTTGAAGTATCTACACAATATAGATTATTTCTCTTCCAATTCTTCAATGCCGCAAGCAATTTAAATTCTTAGTTCCCTTATCTATTCCAGTTCAGCATCCTGCCCACCTGGACAGCTTTGGCTATGAACATTTCAGCTGTTTATGGCTGTTTCATTCTTTGCTTCTTTAACTGTCTGGTTAATATGATCTTCTTTGCTTCTCAGATTTATCTTTCTGCGTAAGTTTTCTGTAAATTCTGGCTTTGTGGACAGTTGCTTAATTCCAACTGTCCTCCCAACTGCTTAGTCCCCTCTGCTTAGTTCCCAGCATGAAACCAAAGCACCTGAAGGCAGGACAAGAAGCAATGGATGGAAACTAATCAAGGAGAGATCCAATCTAGAACTAAGGAGAAATTTCCTGACAGTTAGAGCAATCAATAAGTGGAACGACTTGCCTCCGAAAGTTGTGGGTACTACAACAGTGGAGGTTTTTAAGAAGAGATTGGACAACGATTTGTCTAAAATGGAATAAGGTTTCCTGCTTGAGAGGGAGTCAGACTAGAAGAACTCCAAGATCCCTTCCAACTCTATTATTCTGTTATCTCAGATGTGGACTGAGCCCTTATTTGACCATAGATATCCAATTCCTCACTGTAGTTCTGATCAAGGGTGGGCTTCAAAAATTTTAGCAAGGGGTTCTCTGCCCAGTTGCTGGGTGGGCATGGCCATGGTGGGCGTGACCTAGTTGGCCTCCTGCACTATGGCAAGGGGGCATTTTAGCCCTCCCTGGGCTTCAGAGGTTTCCTCGAGGGCAAAAATGGCCTCCCCAGGCTCCAGAGGTCCTCTGGAGGTCAGAAACGGGTCCATTTCCAGCCTTCCTGAACTTCTGGTAGGCCCGTTTTTCACCCTCCCCAAGCCTCTGTGCACACCCTGCACTTACCTGCATCCAAAATGGGCCATATGCAGATTCCTGGGGGGGGGAGGGGGAGGGGGACAACCAGACTGGGATTTGGGGGTTCTCTGAATTGCACAGAATCTTAGCTAGAGGTTCTCTTGACCCCTGTGAATCCCCAGCAGCCCACCTCTTGTTCGGATCCTGGTTAACAACAGCAGGACTGCAATTTGCAGTGTCAGAAAAAAATCAAATGTGCGAAGTCATTTGTCAATGCAAATAGCAATACAAGTCCCTTGATTTTTAGTTAGGACCACAGAAGGACAAAACTCTTTTCCTAAGAGACTAAAATTTCAATAACTATGGGGCTGTCTGTGCTCACTCCATGTTGATTTCTCCTTCCCACTTTAAAGGCAGAATTATACAGTTCAAGTAATGGGGAGTGGGGGGGGGTGTTGGGTACCCAATGTTTAACAAAATATTTAAGTGAACAGAAAGAATAAGTCTAACCAATGGTCAGCAGCAGAATCCTTCCATTTTGATACTGGACTACAGTAAAAGAGAAATCAAGGACTTTTAAAAGGGGCCTCTGTGGGTCAGACTGGTAAGACAATCTGTTATTAACAGCAGCTGCTTGCAATTACTGCAGGTTCAAGCCCCACTAGGCCCCACTAGGCCCAAGGTTGACTCAGCCTTCCATCCTTTTTAAGGTAGGTAAAATGAGGACCCAGATTTGTTGGGGGCAATAAGTTGACTTTGTATATAATATACAAATGGATGAAGACTATTGCTTGACATAGTGTAAGCCGCCCTGAGTCTTCGGAGAAGGGTGGGATATAAATGCAAATTTAAAAAAAGTTTTTTAAAAAAATATTTTGTTTACTTTTCCTTTCCGTATTGACAACCAATCTTCGCAGGCATCTTGTAACATGGATATAAGTCAAAATTTGCATTTTTTTAAAAAAAAATATTTGAATATGGTTGGGATTTGAGGAGATGGACAGATACAAACTGAAACCTTCATTTCTTACTAAAAAACAATTATTCTATGTGAACATTATGCACATATAGAACATAGAACCACAGGGCTGCTCCACAGGGAACCAATCCCCTGCTCAAGGCAAGAAATTTTATACCAGCCTAGTTAAATGGTTGTCGAGTCTATTTTTGAAAACCTCCAACAATGGAGCACACATAACTCCAGGAGGTTAGCTATCCTATTGATTAATTGTTCTCACTGTCAGAAAATTCTCCCTTACTTCTAGATTGGGTCTCTCTTTAGACAAGCTTCCACCCATTACTTCTTTTCCTGCCCTCTGGTGTTTAGGAGAATAAATCAATCTCCCCTTCTCTGTGACAGCCCCTCAAACACTGACAGGCCACTATCAAGTCCCCCTGATGCTTCTCTTCGATGAGCTAGACATGCCTAGTTCCCTCAACAGTTCATCATAAGATTTAGCCTCCAGACCCTTTATCATATTTCTTGCTCTTCTCTGCATACTTTCTAGGCTCTGAACATCTTTTTTTTTTTTAATATTGTGGTATTGCAGATTGTGAACTATCTCATGTATGTGCTCTGATTAGGATTATGTGCCATCACATCACAAACAATTATCAGTGACCACTTAGATTTTCCTCAGGATAATATGTGGCTTTTAATTTCATCTATTTTTTATGCTTGGATTTTTGTTCTTGGTAAACCATAGTTCCTATTGTTTCCTCTGGCTTTAATATTGGCAATTTGAAGATAGCTGTATTAAAATTGTGGTCAGGTAAACTGCTGTTAACTTTGTGAAAGTTTTGGCATCTTTCCAAGGTTTCCTCAAAATCAAATACTAGAGAGAGGGAAGGATATGTTTGGAAAATCTCAAATTTTTGCTCTGTTCTGGAGAATTATTGGGGGGGGGGAAAGTGATAGCTATTATTATTTTTCTTCTCTTCATTCCTTCCTCCCATCTCATTTCTAATTAAATTAAACAGGCCATGTTTCTTCCATTCATTAGAAATGATATCTCACATTGTCTCACTCCAAAACACAGTTTGTGGCTCCCTGTGTTAGATCAGCTCTGCCAAAATGGTTAGTTTATAGTTTGGTGGGTAGCCTGGACCCTGAAAACTGGGTTAACTGAATCAACCAGGATTAAGTTAATCAAGAGCTCAATTATTATGCCACCACTGCTATTTCTCAGCTGACTTCACCCTTCCAGCCTGCTGGAAAACCCATAAGGGAGACCTTTACATCAGCCAGTCCACAGCCTTGATGGGAAAACTCCTCTCTTTACAGGTCAATGAGTTCAAATTAATTTTATAACAGCTGAGTAATTTTTTTGTGGGCTTCAGTAATCCATCTTTTATTAAACATGTATAAATATGAAATGGCAGTATTAAACAAGCTTTGGGGGGTGGGAAATACAATGAACAAGATGGAAGTGATAAAATGGACAATAGTTCAAATTAGAAAATGTAGGAGAATTTCCCATGACATCGATTGATTAAAAGCTCCAGTGTCCTCCTGATGTTTGGCCTTCAGTTGTGTGCTGGTGCTGAAAAGATGATGTTGACTAGGAATTCTTTTCTTTCTTCTTGTGCCATATCCGTCATCGGATGTTGGTGATCATATTGGCAATCCTATTTTAACAACAGCCCCATGATAAAGTGCTGCTGAGTTTTGTCCAAACCGGTCCCTTAGATTTTGAAGCCATGATGTTCTTCTTCTGCCTGGACCTTCAATCTTTCCTTGGAGGATTAAGTGCGGTATGCCATATTTTTCTGGGTGTCGCATCACATGTCCAAAATAGTCTAACTTTCACTTTTTTATGGTTTTGATGATTTTCCTTGACTTTCCCAGGCGGTTTATCACCTCCTCATTCCTGATTTTGTCAACCCAGCTTATATATAACAGCCTCCTGTAAATCCACATTTCAAATGCTTCTAGTCTCTTTAAGTGACTTTCTGTCAGAGACCAACTCTCCACTCGGTAGAGCAGGATAGAAAAGATGTAGCATCTGACAATCCTGATTTTCAATCTTAGGCTTATGTCGTGACTGCAGAAGACTTTTTTCATTTTGAAGAATGCTGTTCGAGCTTTATCTATCTTTGTTTTTACTTCAGTTTTCATGTTCCAGCTTTTATGTAAATTAGAACCGAGATACGTGATCCTTTCAACTTTTTCTAGTGGTATTCCTTCCGAAGTTATCGGTGATAAATTAATGGTTTTTTTTGTTGATGATTGGTCTTTGAAGTGTTAAGCTTCAAGCCATATTTTTCAGATATTTCTGTGACTCTGTTGAGGAGGAACTGACTAGGAATTACAGTTGTTAAAATCTAAAACTGCTGGGGAGGGTTAGACTGGGGAAGTTGGCCAATATAAAATTAAAAGAAAAAGATGCTCTGGCTGAAATTAATAGTCTGTTTGGTTCCAAATGGTCTTGCTGCCATGTTCCTACTTTTATCAACTGGTCACAGATGCATAGGTAAAATTGTGTATGCATTCATGTAGTCTTTGACATGTGATCACAATCGGGACCAGTATTTCTGTTGCTAAGCAAAGGTGTTGTTACATGAGTCATGCTCATTTACGACTTTTTTTTTGCCATGGTTATTAAGCAAATCACTGCAGTTGTTAAGTGGATCACACCGTCATTAAGCAAATTCAGCTCCCCCCTATTGCCTTTGCTTGTTGGAAGCCGGCTAAGGAAGGTTGCAAATGGTGATCTCATGACCCTGGGATGCTGCAACCGTTGTAAGTACATGTTTGTTGCGAACCCAAACTTCGATCGTGGGGATGTTGCAATGGTCACAAGTGTGAGGACCAGTCATAAGTCACTTTTTTCAGTGCTGTTATAACTTAGAACAGTTGCTAAATGAATGGTTATAAATTGAGGACTACCTGTATCAAGTCTAAAAAGAGATTTATTTATTTATTTATTTATTTATTTAAATTTTTATACCGCCCTTCTCCCGAAGGACTCAGGGTGGTGTACAGCCAAGGTTAAAACAGTTAAATATACAAAATTAAAATATCGATTAAAATACATACTCAATAATGGCCAAATTAAAACCGTCAAATTGACCCAGCCTAAAATACCCCATATAAAATTACTAAAAATTAAAAATTTGAAAAATTTAAAAATCAAGCCAGTCCCGCTTGGATAAATAAATAAGTTTTTAATTCCCGGCGAAAGCAGCAATTTAATAGCAATAGCACTTATATACCACTTCATAATGCTTTATAGCAGGGGTGTCAATCGGCATGGCGGTGTCACATGACATATCGGGACTTATACGCCCTTTGCTAAACTGGGTGGGAGCGGGGCCAGCAGGTGATGCATCCGGCTCACGGGACGCAAGTTTGAAACCCCTGCTTTATAGCCCTCTTTAAAGGGTTTACAGAGTCAGCATGTTTGCCCCCAACAATCTGGGTCCTCCTTTTACCCACCTCGGAAGGATGGAAGGCTGAGTCAACAGTGATCCGGTGAGAATCGAACTGCTGAAATGCTGGCAGTCAGCAGTCAGCAGAATTAGCCTGCAATACTGCAGTCTAACCATTGCACCACCATGGATCCTGATGAGTATAGAGTACAGTGATGATAGCAATAGAATGTTGGATGTACTCTGACATTTCTAACAATTCTCACAGCGATTCCTAAAGCCTATAGCAGGGAATTTAAAATTAGATGTCAAGGTTCCAACTAATGAACCCAACCAATTCAGCACTCTGAGACTTGCAACTCTCTCAAAGAACTGTTTTATTGGGTACATCATATTGGCACATATGAACCAGTTCCCTAACTATTCTAACTATTTCCCACCGTTTAAACATTATTAAAGAATAAATGACTCCATCCCACTATTGCAGGGGTGAAATTCAGCAGGTTCTGATAGATTCTGGAGAACCGGTAGTGGAAATTTTGAGTAGTTCAGAGAACCAGCAAATACCACATCTGGCTGGCCCCAGAGTGGGGTGGGAATGGAGATTTTGCAATATCCTTCCCTTGGAGTGGGGTGGGAATGGAGATTTTGCAGTATCCTTCCCCTGCCATGCCCACCAAGGCATGCCCACCAAGCCACATCACGCCCACCAAGTCACACCCATAGAACCGGTAGTAAAAAAATTTGAATTCTACCATTGTCCTATTGTCACAGGTCACACTGTCCAATTAGGTATTCTGGCGTTTCCCTGGTGACTTCTCTCAGTCTCTGGCCAGCATCTGTTGAGATGACCTTGGTTCCCATGGGATGATGTGTTGTTATTGTCTGGTCTGACATTCCAAAACTCCCCCACCCCTCCCATACTGTGTGGCAGCTGTGAAATGGAAAGAGGGCTGTGGCAGGTCTGGTCCATCTTGAAGTTGACACTGGAGCTTGGAAATTATCCCATGGCTTGTACAAGAAGCCATCTTATTTTTTTTTTATTCAAAACGTTTTACAAAAAAAAATCCCCCCCCCTTTTCCCCCAACCCCCCTCCCTTCACTAATCTTTCCCCCCTGACTTCCCGGATGAAGCACAAGGTATAGTTAAAAATAAAACAAACATATGCTAAGAAGATTTCCCCCCAAAACTATTATACCAATTTTCCCTCTCTAGCTCTGACTTCCTCCTAACACAACCAAAATCCTTCAAAAAAATAATAATAAAAAAATAAAAAAATTAACAATTAAGAATAACAAAATATGTAAATCAATAAAACAAATTAATCCTAAAGTATTTAAAACCAACTAAACATAAAAATCCAATCCAATTCAAAGAATATCTCCCTTATAGTTTCTATAACCATATAATTTTTCCCCCAGGTCTTTCTTACATAAACTCTTTCAAAAATATTCTATTCAAAATACAATACAACACATTATAAAATTTCAATACCAAGAATTACAGTAGCTATTCAAATTTAGTCCATCCTTGTCAAAATCCAGTATAAATCCAAATACCTAGTCTTTTATAATGGATATAAAACATATAATCAACCCATTTCTTCCAGATCTTCCTCACATATTGTCTTTCAGGGACAGTAATATTTTTGTCTGTTAATAATTCAAAGAATAATACTTTTGTCTCTTGCCATTTTTTTTGATGCATTAATCTCTGTCTTTCATTCATTTCTCCTTTTGAAAAGTCAGTCACAATATTGCCTAATAGATCCTTATGTTCAAAAATCCACAAATTACTACATATATTCCGTCAATCCAAAGAGAGAATTCTTGAAAAGCATTAAGCCTGTAAATTTTTTCAGTTTGGGAGACAGCCTCCTGTAGCACACAATTCTGACATTTCATCCAAACTATTTAAAGGAAACTTCTTTACATCAACTTGTTTATTCATAATCATATCTTCATATTTATCCATTTTTATTTGTATCACCTCCATTGCATTTAAGTCCTGTTTCAGTTCGTATTTTTGAATAATTAAATACATTCTTTCTGTGTAATCCTGTATAAAATCACGAATCCATTCTTCTGAAAGAACCTTCATGGCAAAGTTCTGCTGAAAATCCCCTTATGAAATACTTAAACAACGTAATATAATCCAACAATCCAGAATCCAACACAATAAGATGATGTCTCCATTCAGTTTCGATTTCGCAGCAAGGCTGGTCTATTTGCAGTTAGTCTAAAATGCCATTTTAAGAGAAGGGAAAAAAATAATTTTTCTCTCTTTAAAAAAGGAGGAAGTCAGGAAATCAACAATACTTGCAAACCAATAATTGTTCACTCATGCTTCTTCCGCCTGCTTATAGAAATCCACAAAAAGAAATCAATTGTTAGCAGAACTTGGACACCTTCCTCTTTTCCTGCTGTTGCAGGAGACGCGCTGGATAATGGAGGTAGGAGGAATTCAAAGGGACTCGACCTTTCGGGACTTTGCATAATAAAAACAAAGCCCCTAGGGGAATCTACCTCTCTGCCCCCTGCTCTTTCCCCTGCTCTCTCAACCAGAGAGGGAAAATTAAGTCGGGAACAGCTGTTCGTAGCTATTTACACCGGCTTTTACAATATCCAGTGCGGAGTGCCATAAATTAGCACCCAGTGAGAAAGGTGGCGCCAAGCGGAAGTCCAAGAAGCCATCTTATGTTAACCGAGTTAATGTAGCCAGCCTGTATGAAATGAATGCTTTTGACTTGACTTGTGTAAGCCCAGCTTACATGTGTATTCCTTCGAGTCAGGGTTTCATCTGTTTGTTTTATTCTGTGTGGGTTAGTTTTCTTGGCAAGATTTTCAGAGGTTCTTTGCCATTGCCTGCTTCCTAAAGCTGAAAAAGAGGGATGGGACTAAAGTCACCCAGCTGGCTTTGTGCCTAAGGCAGGGCTAGAAATGACAGTTTCTTGGTTTCTTAGTGGTGCCTTAACCACTACTTCTCTTTCAACCCAGCATCCTGGTTCCTGATCTCTGGACAATATAAAGAATTAGTTCACCTTGTTGTAGTTCAGTACCTTAGGAATGGCTCACAAAGACTTCTACAAGTTCCCAACTTAATTTTTAATGTAACAGAATAGAATAGAATAGAATAGAATAGAATAGAATAGAATTTTTATTGGCCAAGTGTGATTGGACACACAAGGAATTTGTCTTGGTGCATATGCTCTCAGTGTACATAAAAGAAAAGATACGTTCATCAAGGTACCCAGAAGAGGGTACCCAGAAGAGGGAAGTTATTAATCATATAACTATAATTATATTAACCATATTTAATGTTAACTAAATGTAAAATTAAACTTAATTCTTGCCTAAACCCATTTACTACTTTTTCTGTCATCTGCACCTCTATAACTGGTTTGGTTCTGCAACCCAACAAGACAGACACAGACTTTAGAGGATAATTAGAACTGCTGAAAAAACAGTTGCTACCAACCTGCCTTCCATTGAGGACCTGTATATTGCATGAGTCAAAAAAAGGGTTGTGAAAATATTTATAAACCCCTTACATCTTGGACATAAGCTGTTTCAATTCCTACTCTCAAAATGATGCTACAGAGCACTGCACACCAGAACAACTAGACACAAGAACAGTTTCTTCCCGAATGCCATCACTCTGCTAAACAAATAATTCCCTCAACACTGTCAAACTATTTACTAAATCTATTATTAATCTTCTCATCATTCCCATCACCCATCTCCTTCCATTTATGACTGTATGACTGTAACTTTGTTGCTTGTATCCTAACAATTTATATTGATATTGATTGTTTCCTGATTGCTTATTTGTAGCCTATGACTATCATTAAGTGTTGTACTTTATGATTCTTGATGAACGTATCTTTTCTTTTATGTACACTGAGAGCATATGCACCAATACAAATTCCTTATGTGTCCAATCACACTTGGCCAATAAAAAAAAATTCTATTGTGGCATGCTACACAAAACTCATGTACAATAGTATCTTATGAGACCTAACCAATTGTTCATTACTGAACAAACTATACTTAAAACTATTTACTTGTGTTTTTTTTTTTTTAAATTAAAATCTGATTTGGATGGAATGAGTCACTATTGACCACAATTTTAAAGATAAATCTGTCAGTCCTTTCTCAGCATGCCCAGAACTGCTTTGTCCCTTTTTCCAAGGAGAAAAATATTTGTTCTGATCCTGACATATGAAAGAATTTTATTTCCAAGGAAGGAAATAAAAACTAGCAATTTGGACTCATCAAAGCGGCTGGTTGGTGGGTTTTTTTTTGGTTTTTTTTTAGTATTTTAGTGTTTAACAGATGGAAGGATTCCTTAGGAATAAAACATGGGAGAAATATTCATGTTAATAAGTCGGAAATGACTAATGTACTGAGCAACAGAACATGATGGTTCAAAAAAAATTCACATCCGTTCTATGGCTGTGAAGAGCGTCATCAAGCTGCAAAATCCAGCTGATCAGTAATTTATTAATGAAAGACAGATTAATGATCACAAGATGGTGAGAAACAAGTTATCACAGCCCCTAATTCCTTCCTGCCATCTGGCGCTTGTGCAGATTTTTGCAGCCTGGATTCTACAGACCCAGCTCTGAAAGAACAGAGAGATTTGGGTTCCGATTCGTTCTAATGTAATGGTATGTTGGAAAGACTCTGCAAAACTCGGTCAAGAGGTGCTGGTTAGGGAATAGCAATAGCACTAGCACTTAGACTTATATACTACTTCACAGTGCTTTACAGCCTCTCTAAGCAGTTTACAGAGTCAACATATTGCCCCCAACAACCTGGGTTCTCATTTTACCAACCTCAGAAGGATGGAAGGCTGAATCAACCTTGAGCCTGGTGAGATTCAATCTGCCAAATTGCAGGCAACCGGCAGTCAGCAGAAGTAGCTTGCAGTGCTGGACTCTAACCATTGCACCACTGCAGCTCATAATTTAACAGTAATATAAAATACTAAGAGCAATCTCTGAAAAAAATAAAATAGAATGATTGTCTATGTCTATCATAACTACCTTAGGTGTGTGCACAATAGATTAATAAGTGTAGTTTCTTTTTATGGAATAATGAGACTGAAAATGTCTTAATGGAATTCATTTTTTAAAAATTTTCATTACACAAATAATGGGAGTCTCTTCCTGTTCACCTTATGTAGAACGGTATGAACATGTCTCACTGATATCAGTGAGAGGTAGTCCTCATTTTACTGACTTCAGAAGGATTGAAGACTGAGACAAACTTGATCCAGTCAGGATCAAACTCCTGGTAGTAAGCAGTGAGTTAGTCTGCAATACTGCATTCTAACTATTGCATCACCACAACACATGGTCGGATAAGAGAGCACATAGCCTGCAGTTGGGTAGCGGGTGAGGCAAGAGCTTCAGAAGAGACCCTCCCTAGTGTTCTGTCCCCCCCCACTTCACCTAAGAAAACACACCTGCCAAAGAACGTCTGCCAGCAATTTATTTACAAGTTGGCCTGGTTTCCTTTGGCAGAAGAAAGTTCTGGCAGTGATTCTCCAAGTGCCTGCCAAGTTTCTTATCAAGAGTCAGTGCGTTTACAGTCCATCGCCGGAGCAACCAGGAGTCTAAAGAATGGTCAAGAGTTACTCACGAAAATCCAAGCCTTAAATCCAAAACTGTCTGAAGTTCACATGATGCAGTTCGCCCTTAGTAGCTTTTGTCCGTCACAAGGGCCAGATGGCAACCCCATCCGCTTTTAGCCCCTGTGGGATGTGGCTCAGTGACTCAGCACTCTCTGGGCCTGCCACACCTCATCCTCTGCTGCGCACACCTCTTTTGCCGATGCTGCCTAGGGTCAATCCAGGATTGATCCTCCTCGTCCTCTATCTGTGGGGGCTCTGACACGCCTTCTTCCTGGCCTTCAGCCAGCACTTGAGGCATTGCCAGGAAGGAGGGACCTGGAGAGGGAGGCCTTGTCGGCTCCTCTCCCTCACTCTCCTCCTCCTCCTCCTCCTCCATGAGGACAGGCTCAGGGGCCGGAGTCACAACACCTAGTTTCTTGAGCTGTAAAGAAGAGCGGGCAGAAAGGAAGGAAGAACTATCCTTTTGGATGTGCAAGATCCTGTCAACATATCTTTACAATAAAGTAGAATTAGCTCATCTGGCTGTTTTCTGTCTGATCTATCTGATAAGGCTGACATCAATCTTGCAAATCTGAAAGTACAATTCTCCCCCTGAGAGAATTGGAGTCTCAAGACCTCTGATGTTCTGCTTGAGTAGAGAAAATTAATCTCATCTTGAGAAGGGAGAGAAAACTTGTAAACTGTAAATGGGATGGAAATAAAATCAGAAATTCCTTCCTGTAGATTTCCCCCCCCCCCAACGGTCATCCAGTGCAATCATCCATATTTTTGTAATGTAGGAATGATCGTCCTCCCCTAAAACAGTCCAGTCCGTGGAGTTTTTGGTGATCTCTGAGCTTGGCTGTTTACTTGCAGGTATTTCATTACCCAACTGGGTACCATTATTAGTGTGTCTTGCACAAAAAACCAAGCTCAGAGAGCACCAAGAAAACCACAGTTCAACCCTGAGCTATCTTCTCTTCTGTTGGAACCACATGTGGGGATCAAATGGTCCAGATTCTCTCAAAAAGAAAGGACTGATGGTTACACATAATTTTCCTGCTCTGCTAATTTGCTATCATGTCCTGAATGTGTATGTTTGTTAAGGATTACTTTTTCCTCCCTAAATGTATTGCCTTGAAAATTTCGAGTGAAACCATTAATGTGATTTTTTCCCCCACCATGTAAATATAATCCACCATCTAAGTCTGTTTTGTTGATCCTATATTCTCTTGTAATACATTAACAAATGATTATAACCCTAAATACTGCATGGTTGAAGAGATCAATTCTATTTAGCTCAGTGCCAGGAATTTCAGGCTTGTTTTTAATTCTTTTAAGAAATATAACCAAATTCTCCCATGAATTACGTCGAGAGGAAATTGTGGTATTTTGCTCCCAATGGAATGAGTTTTGACTGTATCTAAAATAATTTAGAATAAACTCACAGAATCTGATGGAGAGGTATAGTTTTTACTTCCTGTCTGGGGGGATGATCCAGGAGTCAAAGATACATTTATTTTGTTTCAAAATGTTTCATGGGCTTATGCTGACTCAAGAGATAGATAGATGAGATAGATAGATAGATAGATAGACAGACAGACATAGACAGACCGACAGACCGACAGACGGACAAAGAGGATAGATAGATAGATAGATAGATAGATAGATAGATAGATAGATAGATAGATAGATATGGATGGATGGATGGATGGATGGATGGATGGATGGATGGATGGATGGATGGATGATAGTCTCATGATACTGGGAACATGGGAGGAATTTTACAGGTAAATAAGGAGACTGCATAGGTACAACAGAAGCTGCCCTATTAATAGTACAGAAAATGTACATGAATAAATTTTGAAGAACACTTTGCCACCTTAAAGCCATCTGGTGCAACTTCCTTTTGATCTTGCAGATTTATGCCTGAACTAGAAAACTCTCCTGCCAACACGGCCAGCCAAATAGAATGAATTTTAGCTGACCTCCACATTCCTATCCATGAGTTTGACCTCTCTTCCTTCTTCTTCAGTTCATCCTTAATGAACCTGCATCATTCTACCTTCAGGTCACTGCTGAATGTAATAGTCAAAAGCCTGACTTCATCTCTTGGGTGTTATTAGACTTAGTTCATTAATGCTTATAAGCCGTTTTAGGTCCTTAGGTGAAAGATGCTGCAACTGCATTCAGCATTAATAATTACAACAAGCCCTGATGAAGCACAATAAGTTACTGTTGCCGCTTTACATGGGTGTTGACAGGGCTGGGCGTAGATTTTTAGATGAATGCCCAATCCTGATCAGTTACAATGATCTCTAACAGACAACCTTTGGATTAAACCATTAGTATAGAATAGATGGATATATGGAGAACAGGTATCTGTTTCTATCTGCCTGGTTGCTAGGAATTGACAATGACTTGCTGGCACATAATCAATATGAATGGTTGTTTATTGGAGTAAAATTCCAAGTGCACTTTTTGAGTTCGCAGGACAAGACCCAAAATAGGTAATGGGACATGGTTTTAGAAGGGATAATTTAGTGAAGAACTAAAATGAGGAAAGGAAAAGGGAAGATAAACACATGTGGTGTTTCATTGCAGTACAACTGAACAGCAATATATTTGCAGACTGAAGACTCAACATTATAAAATGATAAACCACTATAGGAATTCTCTCAGTTGTGCAACTGAGGGCGGTATACAAATTATATTATTATTATTATTATTATTATTATTATTATTATTATTATTATTATTATTATTATTATTATTATTATTATTATTATTATTATTATTATTATTAATTCCATTTAGGAAATCAACCCTCATAGGTGGCACAGACCTTCTGTGGCATGAGGCGTAGACTAAAATTCAGCTGCCTGCTTTCAAAGAATAAAGTTCAATTTAAGCAGATTTTTCTCCTGAGCATCCACCCTTCATAGAAACAACTCTCCAGCTCTGTGTATTTGACACGTACGGGTAGCCCTTACAACAACAATTAGGACCAGAATTCCCATTGCTAAGCTATGGGGCTCTTAAGTGAGCTGCACACAATTTTATGACCTTTTTGCCCCAGCTTGTTAAGCAAATCATGTGGTCTTTAAGCAAATCTTACTCCTCCGATTGGCTTTGCTTGTCAAAAGCCAGCTGGGAAGATCACAAATGACAACCACATGACCCTGGGATGCTGCAACCATTGTAAACCCATGCTGGTTGCCAAGAAGTTGAATTTTGCAAAAGTCATAAATTTTAGGATTAACCATAAGTCACTTTTTTTTCAGTGCCATTGTAACTTTGAACCTTCCCTAAATAAATGATTGTAAGTCGAGAGCTCCCTGTACTTTTGAAGAGTCAGTCCTGAACTGGAATGCAAATAAAATTAATGTATCGTCTTTGATTCCCAAAAGAGCTATGTTTCTCTGATTTAAATTCTGCCATATAAACCATATAAGGGAGACTGAAGTTGGGAGTCAATATACCGTTGATGCAGTGGTGGTATTCAGCTGGTTCTGTTCTGTTCGGGCGAACTGGTAGGGGAGAACTGTTCTGTTTGGGCGAACTGGTAGGATGCCCTGCCCACCCATGTGGGCATCATGCTGTCCCAGTTTTCCAGTTTCCGAGACTCTGTGCAATTTTATTTATTTATTTTATTTTTATTTAT
Source organism: Ahaetulla prasina (assembly GCF_028640845.1). NCBI lineage: Eukaryota > Metazoa > Chordata > Lepidosauria > Squamata > Colubridae > Ahaetulla > Ahaetulla prasina. The sequence goes on along the minus strand of NC_080540.1, from coordinate 34,825,338 downwards.
TTATTTTGTCAAGCATGTATTAGATAACATATATAAGTATAAACATGATTTGAATATATGAAATGGATACGAATAAAAGGGAATATTAGGATAGGGACGGTAGGCCTTGCGAATGCGTGAAAGATGGTGCACACACACACACACACATTTGCAAACTGGTAGGGAAGTTAAGTGAATACCACCCCTGTATTGATAGCATTTCAACCTGATTGTAAAAATAATACATTCCCAAAAAGCATAATTGGTAATGATGGTGTAAGAAGTAATCATTCCCCCCCCCATCTTAGAGAATGAAATATTTTGGGAATATTAAAAGAGGCAGGATATTGTATTTCCCTAACAGAGAAATGGAGAAACATGTTCTTAAAGGCAGAAAGCAGCCCCAGTCTTTCTTAATAGCCTCCAGCAGATGCCTGAAGTCTTTAGAGATGGATATTTTGTGCCCATTAAGAAAGACTGGGCCAGCCTTTTCACAGACAAAACACTTTCACCTCCAGCGATGGGATTAAAATTTATATCCCCCTCCACCCAAATTCTAAGAACAGGACCCTTCAGGATATAATAGGATGAACTCACCACCATTAGAGTACAAAAGATACAAAGCTCACTTCATTGCACAGCTCCTGCAGAATTTCAGAAACTGTATAAAAATCCTTGCACCCAGCAAGCTATTTTGTCAGCTCTCCCAGAATCACATGCTCGTTCTGCTCATCAATAAATGGAATCCTTCTTTCCAATCAGCCTCCATTTTATTTCCAGCGCTTTTCTCCCATCTTGGAACTAAACCAGATGGATTTTTCTTCCTATAATAGTATTATTCGATGTTCAGTTTCTGATGTTTAGATGTAAACCAGAACATAGCCTCTGATATCTAGTTTTCAGTGACACTTAGACTTATGCTTGTATTAAATATTAAGGGCCGGGATAGCTCAGGCAATAGAGAAGCCTGTTATTAGAACACAAAGCCTGCAATTACTGCAGGTTCGAGCCCGGCCCAAGGTTGACTCAGCCTTCTACCCTTTATAAGGTAGGTAAAATGAGGACCCAGATTGTTGGGGGGGCAATAAGTTGACTTTGTAAAAAATATACAAAATAGAATGAGACTATTGCCTTATACATTGTAAGCCGCCCTGAGTCTTCGGAGAAGGGCGGGGTATAAATGTAAACAAAACAAAAAAAAGAATAATAAAATGCTAAAAAAGCATTAAGAGTTGTTAACCTAATCTTGCATAGCTTCTTCTCCGGTAATATTGAACTGCAAACTAGGGCATACAAAACTTTTCCCAGACCAATTCTTGAATACAGCTCATTTGCCTGGAACCCACAATGCATATTGGATATAAATACAATCAAGAGAGTCCAGAGATATTTTACAAGAAGAGTCCTCCACTCCTCTACCCGCAACAAAATACCTTATGCCATCAGACTCGAAATTTTGGGCTTAGACAACTTAGAACTTCGCCGTCTTCGGTCTGACCTAAGCATAGTACATAAAATAATCTGCTACAATGTCCCACCAGCCAATGAATACTTCAGCTTCAACCAAAACAATACAAGAGCACACAATAGATACAAACTCATGATAAACTGATCCAAACTAGACTGCAGAAAATACGACTTCAGTAACAGAGTGGTCAATGCCTGGAATGCACTACCTGACTCTGTGGCTTCATCCCAAAACCCCCAAAATTTTAATCTTAGACTGTCTACTGTAACCTCACCCCATTCCTAAGAGGTCTGTAAGGGGTGTGCATAAGCGAACCAGCGTGCCTACCATCCCTGTCCTAATGTTTTATTTGTATCCTTTTCATTTATTTATAATTATGTTTACACTTGTATCTGTCATAAAATACATGCTTGATGAAATAAATAAATTAATAAATACAAACTACTTCTTACCTAATAAGAAGTTCTCAGGGTTACCCAACTCCTATTTATACTCATAGCTACCATCTTCTGACTTTCCCATTTATACACACTGTATGAATTTGAAACATATTTAAGGCTTTGTGCAGCCTATATTTTGCATCTCGGGCCTTTCGCGGGTTCTTTCTTTCTCTTTTTCCTTTTTCCCTATCCATCCATGCACGGAGAACAGCTATATTTTAGACAGGTAAAATAATACGCTTGAAGAAGCAAATGATTTGATGATAAGTAATTTGAAAGCTAATTCTAGAAGGTCAAGGCACATGATCTTATTTTGTCTTATTAAGGCAGGAAGGGAGGAAACGTTTTGCCTGTACATGAAGTCTCTTTGCTGATCCTTCTTAAGAGCTGAAATCAAAGCAGGGAGTCCTTAATTAACCACAACTTCCAATTTCAAGTAGCCAGTTCATTTTGGTTACTGGGCTTTGAAAAAGCTTAAAACCTTTAAACTAAGTAAATTATTAGTTAAGATTACACTGAGATTTCCCAATATGGACAAAACGAGAACAAAAAAGAAAATCATTTAAAAACAAGACCCATGTAGAATCAACAGCGACTTGATAGCATTTAATCATCAGCTTGCTTAAAAAAAATTGACGCACAGTTAAAAAGCTAAAGAGAAGATCACACATACACTCACACACACAAATTATGAAAACTGGAGCTCTAATTTGCTAGCTTTCTCATAACTTTAGGTTCAGGCTTAGTCAGTAGCAACAAGATGGCTAGAATATCCCAAGTTTCCATTAATCTTCTGCAAACTTCTCTTAATTACAATGCCCCCTCCTGTTTTAATTGGTGTCATTTTCATTTTAATAAATAGCTTTCCCCTCCACTTGTTGATATCAATTTATCGGTCCTCCTGCACCGTATATCTTGATGTCACTCTATTGCGTCATGATGTTAGATATGTTTTTCAGCATGTGACAAATAGGAAGAATTCAATATGCTCAATCACTGTTAACTTGCTTAGATTTCCCTCCCCATTAATTTTGTCCCTATGTTCTCAGTTTTGATTGTCTCCTCCACTTGAGGTTTCTAGGAGCTGGCTACATAGACACATGTGTCCAACTGTATCTACATTACCTTTGATACTTACCTGGCAGGGGAGATACCTTGATCACTTCATTATGAACAACTGTTCATGTGGACAGTTCCAACCCTTGTTCTGGGACATTTTCAAATAACTCTTTATTTGGATAACAATAACAAAATACAGTCAAATAACAAAATCCATAAAATCAATATTCATGACTAGGATCAAAAAACAATCCTTTTTCAAACCATTAAGGCAAAACAATCAGATGATGGGGCTTGGCGAACGCCTATCTCAAATCTTTCGGGAACATCCATGTTTTTAATGCCTTGCCAATGGGCTGGTTCTCTAGAGTTCCAATGTCAAGAAGCTGTTCCTTGTGATCTCCCAGCTATAGGTCCTTGACGTTGACCCCAGATTTTTTGTTGCTGAGTGAAACATGTATTAAGTGAATTTTGTCCCATTTTACAACTTTTTGTGCCACAGTTGTTAAGTGAACCAATGCAGTTGTTAAGTTAGTAAAGCAGTTGTTAAGTGAATCTGGCTTCCCCACTAACATTGCTTGTCAGAAGGTTACAAAAAGGTGATCATGTGATCCCAGAACACCATCATAAATATGAGTCAGTTGCCAAGCATCTGAATTTTTCCATGGGGATGTTGCAGTGGCCATAAGTATGAAAAAAAATATTTCTAATTGTTTTTTTTTCTAATTCTAAAAAAACACTAATTGTTTTTACTTTGGCTGTAAACCGCCCTGAGTCCTTTGGGAGAAGGGCGGTATAGAAATTGAAACAATAAATAAATCAATAAATAAATATATTGTAGGAATTTAGCACCCACCCCCCTCCTAGAAGAATGAAATATTTTAGAAAATATTTAAAAAGGCAGAATATATTTCCCTGGATGAGAAATGGAGAAACATGTTTTAAAGACAAAGCAGCTCCCTGCAACTACCTGCCACCCCCCACCTTTGTCAATGGGCCATCATCTGCATCATAATAGAACCAATCTAGCAACTGAAACTCACCACATGGCACCTGGGAAGATTACATCAGCCAGCAAGGCTAGCTAAGACCCCCACCCCCTGGGAGTCTGACAGCCAATCAGGGTACTCTTCTTGTGCCCCAGAAAGTTCAAAGCTCAGAAAAAGCATAAAGTCAGGGAGCACACAGGATCTCAGCCCTTTTCTGTTCAGGAACTCAAGCCATGTGATCCTGACCACCATTAAACCATCTTTCCAAGCAGTCTCCATGTTTCCAGTGTCTTTGTCCCCACTTGGAACTGAACCCAGATGGATATTTCTTCCAACAATATAAAAAATGGTTGTAAGTCACTTTTTTCAGTACTGTTAACTTCGAACAGTCATTAAATGGACTGTTATAAGTCCAGAACTATCTGTGGTGACTTAAGATTCCAAGATCATAGGAATCTACTTTGGGAATTCTTTCCTTAATTTTCTACTTATCCTTACAAGTTTTAATGAATTCTTGTGGCTGAATAGTTTTTACTACATTGATGTTTCTGTAGGAATTCCGTATTCATATTAGAAGGAATGATAAGGGCGGGTGTAACTCAGTAACTTCTCCTTCAGTGGGAATAAAAAAAAAACAGAACTTGAGGAAGTGGGAAAAGAAGAAAGTCAAGAGATGATGGTCCCCATTTTTGCATATTATTCTCTCTGCTGAATGATATTTGCATTGCAAACCTACTGTTTCTAAAGGTTTATTGGTTCATGTTTCTTTTTCCAATGCTGGTTAAGTTCTCAAAGGCCATTTTTCTGAAGGAAAAATGCCGTGTTTTTAAGATAATGCCATGTTTTAAGATAATGAAAAAGACCCTAAAGTAAATGCCCATAATAAGTGGTTGAAAATTAGTATTTTAGAAGACATTCTTATAGGCAATTACATCCCCCTTGATTTCATAGAGAAAGCTTGCATTAGCGTGTTGTTTTTGATAGCACATGGCTGCTAAGTGGATCTTTTTCCTGCAATTGACTCGAAACAGAAACATTTAACTAAAATCAGCAAGCAAATTCACTATTTTGATTGAATAGCAATGGCAATAGCACTTAAACTTATATACCACTTCACAGTGCTTAACAGCCCTATCTAAGCAGTTTACAGAGCAGCATATTGCCCCCAACAATCTGGGTCCTCACTGAATTGTATGCATATTCAGTATGCATACAATAGCATTTAATTAATTTAGTATCAACTCTTTACTATTTATTCTTTTCTTTTTTCTTTTTTGCTTCTGCTTAAACATCCTGTCTCAGGATGCACTGTGCAAAGGTCTGTCATATCAGCCTACAACCTTTGATATATAAGGTCTTGTCTTTAAACAAAGGGACAACTCATGTTTTATGATCCCCCCGTGAACAATACAACATCTTTCTGCCTTTGTAAACCAGCTTCCTTTTCTACGATCAATGAATATAAAGAGCTCCAAAAGAGAAAAATATTGGAAGGAGAAAGGAATAGTACTACAAAGGAAGCTGCTTCCTATGATTTTAAGAGCTGAGGGATGACACATAAGATATATTTCAGAGTTCATTTATGATCCGTTGGACTGCTAGGCTCCACCCTGTTTGCTCCAAACCTTGTATTAAAAGGAAGGATACTAAAAAACCCAAAAAAAACTACTCATACAGTTTTTGTTGATAATCCTTGATGCAAACGTTTTAAAAAAATATAGATACTATTTAGGAAGAGCTGTTATTAGGCATCAGAATAAAAACATAGTTATCACGGATTTTCATGCATTATGCATTTTATGTACCTGGCTACAAACAGACATTGGAAATATCAAGAATTCACACAAATGCTGTTATTTATCAGCAATCATAACATAAGAATATAGAGGAAGGAAGCTGAGCTGTAGGTCTTTAAACACTGAACAAAATGCATGCACTTCCTTTCTATCACAAAGTTGGGCTATTGATCACCCTAGCTTAGCATTGTAAACTCAGAATGGCAGTGATGAGCTGCAGGTTCTTGAAGAAAGAAAACTTTCTAAGGGGAGTCCTTGACTTATGACAGTAACTGAGCCTGGATTTACTGTTGTAAGATGTGCTGGTTGTTAAGCAGGTCATCACGTGATCAACCTGATCTTACAACCTTTCGGGGGCAATTGTTAATTGTTAATTGTTAAGGGGCGTGCATAAGAGCACCAACGTGCCTACCGTTCCTGTTCTAATGTTCCCTTTGATTGTATCCAATTTCATAATAGTTATCACATACTTATGATTATATATATGTTTATATATCTTATAGTTAACTCATGCTTATGCTTATATATAATGTTGTGACAAATAAATAAATAAATAAAAAATAAAAATAAATTGTTAAGTGAATGCCAAGGTCTTTAAATGAACACTTTGTGGGTGTTTTTTGCTGGAAAGAGGAAGTAAATGTCAGGTTTTGGCAAAGAGCATAGTATATCATGGTCATGTGATTGTAAGATGGTGCAAATGGCCAAAAATTATGGGTGGTTGCTAAGTGCCAAAAATGGAATCACATGACCATAAGGTAGGGTGCTGGCTGTCAGAACTTTGAACAAACTAAGCAACTGATCATAAGTCAAGGACTACCATTGTTTCTACCAGTGTAGCATATGTTGGATTAAGATCAGAAACAGATTCAGATTCAAGTCCATATTCCCATACTCATACTTTACTCTCCAAGCTTATTGATGTCTTGGGCAAATTGCTATTTCTTAGAACAATTTCTACCACAGTTGTTTTGAGGAAAAATGGAGGAGCGCTTACTAGTCATGCTTTCTGCATTGTTTGGAATTTCCTAAAGAAAAGGAGGAATGATAATAATAATTTTAGAATTTAAAAATCCACTTAGTGCTAAATGCTGGAACTCTTATTTATTTAGCTAAATGTTGCACTGTCCTAGGTTCATGTGATCCAGTGGTGGATTTTAAATTTTTTTACTACCGGTTCTGTGGGTATGGCTTGGTGGGCGTGGCATGGCTTGGTGGGTGTGACTTGGTGGGCATGGCATGGCTTGGTGGGTGTGGCTTGGTGGGCATGGTATGGATTGGTGGCCGTGGCTTGGTGGCCGTGGCAGGGAAGGATATTGTAAAATCTCCATTTCCTCCCCACTCCAGGAGAAGGTTACTGTAAAATCCCCATTTCCTCCCAATCAGCTGAGACTTGGGAGGCAGAGAATAGATGGAGGTGGGGCCAATCAGGATTTTTACTACTGGTTCTCCGAACTACTCAAAACTTCTGCCCACCTCTGGTGCGATCACCATTTGTAACTTTCCTAGCTGGCTTCTGACAAGTAAAGTCAAAGGTGGAAGGCAAAAGCAGTTAATGATCTCATGATTCACTTAGCAATGGCCGTTATTCACTTATCTGTGGCAAAAAGATCATACAATGGGGGCAAACCTCACTTAACAACAAATGTTTAAAAATCCCATCAAACAATTGTGAGAAGCGGTAGCAGCAGTGAATGGGTCAATTTTAATTTTTAATACAGTAAATATAACACATTCAAAAAAAGGAGGCTTTTTGGGGGGTCCTGCATAATTTTTAAAACTGGGAAGGGGTCTTAAGAGTTTCTTCTTAAGAAACACTGAGCTAGATGATTGTCTGGCTGAAGATTAGATCCTTCTTCCCACATATTAGGTCCTATGCTTGGAATTTGTGAAAACAAAGGACAGCAACATCAGAAGATAATTAGGAGTAGTCGATCAGTCTACAACAGTGAGAACATCAAAGAGTCTTTTGGCACTTTAAAGACTAAGAATATGTATTACTCCATCAAGTCTTCTCTTCCCTCTCAAAGGTTTCCCAGGAAACATTGTACCAGGCTGTGGCAGAGGGAGAAGCTGGGATCATTTTATAATATTTTATTCCTCAGCTCTTTTTTCCTTTGATGTTGTATCTTCTTAGTCTGAAAGATAAAGAACAGGGCTGCTTCCTTCTACTGATCTATAAACTGCACCAAGAGCAGTTTCCAACTAAAGCACAGAAAAAATACATATTTTAAATAAATAAATAAGCTCAGGATATTTAATGTCGAATAAATGTGTGTAGGTTAGATTTCACTTCGACAGATGCATTGAATGTCGCTCATAGGAATGCGTTTCGGGAAGGGAAAGGGTTAGTTGAATTCCAGACTGAATAAAGAATAAAAGAATTGGAAGGAACCTTGGAGGTCTTCTAATTCAATCTCCTGCTTATATATTTCTGGACAAATGGCTGTCCAATGTCTTCTTAAAACCTCCAGTGATGGAACACTCACAGTTTCTGGAGGCAAATTGTTCTGCTGATTAATTATTCTCACTGACAGGAAATTTCTCCTTAATTCTAGGTTGCATCTCTTCTTGATAAGTTCCCATCCATTACTTCTTGTCTTGCTCTCAGTGCTTTGGAGAATAGGTTGATCCCCTTTTCACTGTAACTTCAGATATTTGAAGACTGCTATCATGTCACCACTAGTCCTTCTAGACATAGCATGGAAACTGAAACAACTTTGGTTGGTCTTGTGGAAAATTTGTGGTGGGACTTGGAGGGAGGGAGTGTGACCCCTTGGAGGGAGGGAGTGTGACCCCTCTGGGCCTATAAGAACTCTCTGTGACATCACCATTGATGATGATATTTTTCTCAATCATCTCTAAGGATTAGATGTAGTTATACACCTTCCTTAATGGGCCGGTCCATTATATTCTTCTCAATCATCTCTAAGGTCGGGTTTGATTATACACCTTCCTTAGTGGGCAGTCGTGGGGATGGGAGGAGAAATCATGTCCTTGACCACTTCTGTTTTGAGCTCAAATGTTTCTCCCATTTTGTTTAACATCTACACAAAACCATTGGAGGTCAGCTGTCAATTTGAGGAGATGCATCACTAGTCTGTGATACCTACTTATATAGTTATTTATTTTAAATTATATTTACAAGGGCCTCTCAACTCATAAAGAAATGGAATAGTAGTACCACTTTATTGATTAGCCATTAAGCCATTTCAGAATTCCTAACTCATAATGACATTGGGTACCAAACAAGTTTTTAAAAAATCAATCCATTATAATAAAATAGGTAAAAGATGGAGATAGCCAAGGAGGAACACATATAGTATATCACAGAAGTGGGTACACTCTCTCACATTTTGTAAATATTTAAGTATATCTTTTCATGTGACAACACTGAAGAAATGACACTTGGCTACAGTGTAAAGTAGTGAGTATACAGCTTGTATAATAGTGTAATAGGTGGCACCTACCCCTGACGAGAATAGCCAGAATGTTCAAGAATAAATCCAAAAAATGTTGGAAATGTCATCAGATATCCGGCTCATATTACCATATGTGGTGGAAGTGCATAGAAGCTAGAAGATACCGGACTAAAATCCACACGTGGTTGGAAAAAAATGATAAAAAAACACATAGACTTTATATCAGAGGTTTTTCTACTGGGGATCATAACTGAAACTTATAATAGAGAATTGAGATATTTGATTGTGAATGTAGTAACAGCGGTTAGAATTGTGTTTGCTAAAAATTGGAAAAATGAGAAAATACCAATGCAAGATGAAGTTATTAAGAAAATAATGGAATGTGCTGAAATGAGTAAATTTGAAATTAGAGAACAGGAAGATAAACAATATTATAAGATATGGGATTTATTTTATCAATGGTTAGATAAAAAATATGTAAATGAAGTTTGATAGAGGTTTCTATAAAGTAAGAACTGTCGAAAGACATACTGATTTAAAATGAAATGAATGATGCAAAATATATAAAATTTAGAACAATTTATATGAAATGAGGAAGGAAACACTTATAGTTAAATAAATGATTAATTGATTAAAACATTTGGATATATTGGTAAAATGTAAAATCAGATAAATTATACGTTATAAAGATGGTGAAATTGCACAAAAAATTTGTAACCAACCAACCGATGCACTGTTTGTATTTGTATTGAAGATATTTTTATGTATGTTTGTCAAAAAAATAATAATTTTTTTCAAAAAAAAAAATAGTGTAAATGTGCTGTCCCCTCAAAATAACGCAACACACAGCCATTAATGTCTAGTGGCAACAAAAGTGTGTGTACTCGCTTCTGTGATATAGTGTACCTAATACATTAATACTAACCCTGAACAAACAAACAAAAAACCCTCAACAAAAACAAAACAAAACAAAAACAACAACAACAAAAAAAACAGGACAGGAAGGTTAGATCAACTTGTATTCTAGAGGACAGATGCCACAACAGAAGACATACCTTCTAGGTCCCATCAGAGGAGCTTGCTTTTAAAAATGAGACTCGGAGCATGCCTACTATGTCAGATTTAACCAGATGGGCAGAGACAATGAGAAACCAAAGTCACGAATGCTAACTCTACTTTTATTATAAGGTTTACAGTAAGAGAATTAGTATAGAAGGGCAAGGGTGAGTGTTATCTGTGTGATCACCCTTTCTAAGGAGACAATTTTCCTTCCTTTAGGGAAGACCAGTTTAGCGTTAGAATTTATACATTCTGGGTCAGATGCTGTACAATGTTTCTCCCCCCAAGGAATATGCCAAAGATTCCAGGGTAGCTGCCAACTCAGTAAAAAGTAACCTTGGGAAGTCCTCCCTCCCCCATGATCGTGTTTCTCCAGAGACAGAGAAAGGAAGTTGTGTTATAGAGGTCCTCCCTACACCAAAGTACGGAATAATGGATGCATCGAAGAGAGTAATTCAACTTTTTGAGAGGTTCCTGAGTGATCCATAGCCTGGATACCTTGATCATCACATAATTGTAAATTGTAGAAGGAGCTTAAGATCATTGTACCGCAACAGCAAACTCTTGATTCTTGATTGTCAGAAGTAATCTCTTTTGGGATTAGTAAAATAATCACACCCGTCCATCAGTTGTTTTACCCATTTTGTTTCAAACAACAGTGCTTGTGTATGCCCGGTATCTGAAGAGAGCCACAAATTGATCTCCAACATTAAACATATCCTAACCATTCATTGGCAAGAACACAAAACATTGGGGGGGGGGAACCATAGAAAGCAATAAGGAAAATTGTTCTTCCCTATGCATCCTTCCATATGAACCATATACATATCATTGTAGGTGAACCAAGGGAATGAGTACAGATCAGTGGTGGGTTTCAATTTTTTTTACTATCGGTTCTGTGGGTGTGGCTTGGGGGCATGGCAGGAGAAGGATACTGTAAAATCCCCATTTCCTCCTGATAAATTGGGACTCAGGAGGCAGAGAATAGATGGGGGCAGAGCCAGTCAGAATTTTTACTATCGGTTCTCCGAACTACTCAAAATTTCCGCTACCGGTTCTCCAGAACTGGTCAGAACCTGCTGAAACCCACCTCTGGTACAGATAGTCTCCAGATTCCTTCCCTTCACCACTATCCTGTCAAAGCTGAAGAAGATTCCTGGATGAGAAGCTAAACATCTTTAAAAGAAAAAACAAGAAGTCCAGTTGCCTCCTGAAAAAGCACCTTTGGGTCTTTATTTCTTGATCGTTGATCTAGTTTTAATCTTGGTATTAGTCGCTTTAGCCAGACTGATTCCCAGGGAGGATCCATCATAAGACAGACTACCGGAAAGAACAAAAACACTTAACCTAGAGCAGATTCTTACAATAAGAAACAACAGGATAATGATGCTAACATGGGAGCCAGCCCCTGCTGTGAACCTAGTTGTCTACATAGCCCCCACATCTGCACCAAAAACACCATCTCAAGCTCCATCATGCTTCACATATTCTTCTCTAGTGTGCTATATTACTGTATTTGACCCTCTGGATTTCACACGGGACAAACAGGACAAACCTTGAACAAAAGACAACTTTGACATCATGACCCCAAAGAAAGACAAAAGTAATAGAATATTTCAGCCAACTACTACAGACCTCAAAGTGACCATTTTGGAAAAATGAGACTTTAACAGCACATTTTGAGCAAGGAACTGCTGAACTTGCATTCATCAAACGGTTTCAGGCAATTTCAGAAGATCTCAACAAACACAGTGGTTTTTCACAAATGACCAATGTTATTTTCTCACATCCATCTCCATAGCCAATCTGTCTTCCCCTCCTACCCTTTCCCTTCCCTCATCCCAATTTAAAGCCTACATCAGTCTAGTCATTCAGGGCATCCAAGGGAGCATTTTAATATAATTTGTTAGTCAGAAAAGGTGCTATCAGAATCTTTCTGATATTTTGCTAACTTGACGCTTTGTAATCCCAGACTGAATATCCCTGTAGAGAGGTCTATAAAATGTTCATAAAATTCTGAAACGCTCATATAGCACAGATAAAAGGGAAGAAGGGCATCACAGCATTTATTTTTTGAGAAAACAGAAATCACATAAATTGTCTTCTAAAAAAATGTCTCTTCGATATCTCTTGGTTACATATTAATTTGAAGTCAGAGCGTTGGGATTTATTTCCTGCAGAACTTCAAGGATTCCTGGGCGGCCAGCACCAATTAGTGTTCCTACTAAGTATAAATTAGTGAAGAGTCTAAGTTGACAGCCTAAGACCTTTGCAATATAGAGTTTGAATGAGGAAGAGACAGCCTTTTTATTCAGAGGGAAAGAGAGAAGGTTATATGCTGTCATAGTTCATTATGGTTTTGCAGCACATGGTAGAAAAATAACGTAAAGTCATGTAAATTATTTTCATCAAAGCAGAATTTTGCCTGTAGGATAAGAAAATATAGCACGGTTTAGGCTGATGTTCAGTCCTGAAACTGTTATCTTAAATATATCAGGAGCAATGGCACATCTCAAATATAGGTCAAATTGACTATAATTTATTTACTAAGCATATTTTTATATTGCTTCTTATTACAAATCATCACCATTATCATGTGCAGAATAAAATAAAGTCAGTGTAGTCCCATCAGATTGTCACCTTGACATGATGGAAAGACTTACTAAATTCAATAAACTTGCAAACATCAATAAAATTATGACTAAAAACCAAGACAGTAACTTCAATGATCTGGACATAGATGCCACTAAGAGCTTCTAGAAGGGTCCATCAGGGTGATGAAGTTGAAAGGGAAAGGATAAAGCAAAGCATAATCCACAAGGGAATGAAAACAGGTGGACCTCTGTGAATTGTGAAGGAGGACAACCTACCCAGAAGTGGGACAATTAAACTTATACCAGGAGGAAGCTCTATTGGTTGTAACTCAACCAAAGTCACTGAGAGTGAGTAGGTAGCCATATAAATCCTACCAATCATTTCATTAATCAACAGCAAACATTCCTATATTGCGGCCGAGAGGTTTATTTGGATATGGTTAAACATTTAGGTAAGTTTGGGTACCAAATACTGACTCTCTTTATTAAGTTGGAAACATGCTAACTGGGGCAGTGGTTTGCTCTCCAAGCTTGTTTCAATTTAGTTTCTGAATGTTTCATTACCAGACTGGGTAACATCATCAATAGGATTTTCTTGTCCTATTCTCCTTAGCTTATAAATGTCTTGTGTGCCAGTTTGGTCAGTTGGTCGTGTGATTGGTTGTTCATTTGGAGCTACATTTGAATTCTGAGCAGCTGATTGGTTCTCTTGTTGATTGGTCACTTGAATGGTCTGGTTTCTTATGTATTCATATGCTGGATCTAGACCAATCAGCTCGTTAATTGATCCTTTGGTAGAATACCAGGCTTCAATAACGAAAAATATTTTCTAGGGAAGAGTATCAAACTTTCACAAACAGATTTGGAGTGATGACATGGGCAGATCACAGTAACAAGGAAACTGATGTCTCAGGATGAAGGAAAACCTCCTTGATTTCAAAAACATCATTAGAAAATGTGAATATGAAAACTACAAACCCAAGAATATCCAGCTTTTTTAAGGCAGAAATGCAGCATACTAAATTGAAAGTTTTAGGAATAAGTAAATATGGATGGATTGTAATGGACCCAGGAGTGGTATTCACTTACTTTCCCTACTGGTTTGCAAATGTGAGTGCACATGCCCTCTTCTCGCATGCATCCGGCTTTGCGCGCATGCGCTTTCCTGGACAGCGTGGCTTCCACGCATGGGCCTGGCCTCAAAAATGTGTCTAAATAAGATGGCATAGAGCCGGGGTGGGTGGGCAGGTCCACCAGTGATTTCCGCTACCGGTTCCGGCGAATCGGTCTGAACTGGCTAAATACCATCTCTGAATGGGCCACTTTAAATCAGCTGATTACTCAAATGCAGAATGAATAACCCTGATACTTAAAGAAGACAATGCAAGATATAAGCCTGATTTAAATCCATTTAGTAGCAAAAGCCTATCTGATAGAAATAATGATTTATCTGATTAACTTCTATGTTACGCCCCTATGACAGTTATAGTAATTCCATGGCAAATTGTAAGAGGTAGGCAAAATATAGTAAGGCATGACTGGAATGTGGTATTGTAGTGTAGAATCCGAGGAACCAGGAAATCGCAGGAGATAGGTCGAAAGAGTTTCGTGAAAATAATTAGTTCTTTATTTCCAATATCAGCTAAACTACAGCAATGTAGACCTTAGACGTGGGCATCACTAGCTGCAAATAAAATTGACTATGTGATAGGCAATGGAAAATGGAAAAAATATACTCCAGTAAGGAGAGTTTCAAATGCAAATTGTGCACTAGACCATGGGATTATTTCTATCAATATAAAGGTTAAACTTAGAAAATAGTTGTTCCTGTAAGATGTGACTTGGAGGACATTCTGACAGGTTATAAGATTAATGCGAAGAAAGATCCTGGTACACTTGACGTGTGCTAAAAAGAATTTGAGGAACTGCTAGAACTAACTGTGCTTGGAGAAGCAATGTAGGGGAAGGAATAAGGCAAGGATGTGCATACTGTCCCCATATCTATTTGACTTACACAGTGAATATATTACAAGGAAGGCAGAATTAGAAGATCTGACAGCTGGAATGACTTATGCAGGTTGCACCGCTTGATTAGATGAAATGTAACAGAAGATTTAGGAGAATTAAATAAGTATTAAAGGGTGAATGAAGTATGTGTGTGTTCTGTCCCCCCACCTCAGTCCGGGAGGCACGTGAACTGACTCAATTAGCTGGATATTTAGTCCACGGCAGCTATCAGCTCTGGCAGCAAACCAGCGAGCGTCTGGCAAGGTTTTCTTTTATCTTCCTTGATGCCGGCGTGTCAGAAGCTCGTTACCGGAGCAACCAGGAAATCAGGAACAAACAGCAATCCAAGCCAAATGCTCAGTCAAATAGTTCAGCTCAAGTTTTCTCCAGTCAGCTTGGTTTGTCCGTCATGATGTAGTAGAGCAGCATCTCCTGCTTTTATACCCTGTGGGGTGTGGCTCCGTGACTCAGCACTTTCTAGGCCTGCTGCACCCCTTCTTCTGTTGTTCCCGCCTCTCTTGTCTACGAAACCTGGGATCTAACCAAGACTGATTGTCCACAGCTGGGTCTGGAAGCGGTGCCTGGGCGGGGGGAGATACAGGAGACAGAGGCCTCGTCACCTCCTCCACCTGGCCTGCCTCTGGCTCCTGGAGCATAGCCAGAGAGGCCGGCTCTGCAGAGGGGAGCCCTGACGGTCCTTCCCCCTCACTCTCTGAGTCACTTTCTGGCAGGGGGCCAGGCCCGGGGCGGGCTGGAGCCACAACAGTGTGTGTGTGTGTTTACATGACATATGATAGCACAGCTATGTGCGTATGTATTTGTGTGTGTTTGTGTAGTCACAACATGCATAGCTATCTAGATGCACGTGTGTGTGTGTGTATAATGTCATATCATTCATATCTACAAGGAATCCACACATGTTCAGGTAGTCCTCAACTTACAACCACAACTGAGTTCAACATTTCTGTTGTTAAGTGAGATGTTTGTTAAACGAGTTTTGCCCCATTTTATGCCACAGTTGTTAAGTGAATCACTGCAGTTGATAAGTTAGTAACCCGGTTGTTAAATGAACCAGGCTTCCCCAATGACTTTACTTCTGAGAAGGTTGCCAAGGGGGAATCACAGGACCTTGGGATACAGCAATTTTGTTGTATACATGATGTACAATGACAATAAAGGCTATACTATTAGCAATGGTGATAAATATGAACCTGATGCCAAGCATATGAATTTTGATCGCATGTTCATGGGGATGCTGCAAAGGTTATAACTGTGAAAAACAGTCATAAGTCGTTAGTTTTTCAGTGCCGTTGTAACTTTGAATGGTCACTAAATGAACTGATATAAGTCGAGAACTACCTGTACAAAATACTGTGCAAGTACTGTAAGAGCCATTATGTAGGACAAGCAGGCAGAAAACTAACAGAGTGCATCCCTTAAACCCCAACTAGCAGTCAGAAGTCCCAAAGCTGCTTTTTCAGCAGGCAACTTGAACAATTTTTGTTCTTTCTTTGAAGATGTTTCGCTTCCCATCCAAGCTTCTTCAGCTCTGACAGGATAGTGGAGAATGGGAGGATTTATATTCCTTGCAGACAGCTGCAAAGAATAGAAATACTTCCATTCCCCACTATCCTGTCAGAGCTGAAGAAGCGTCTTGGATGAGAAGCGAAACGTCTTCAAAGAAAAAAAAAAAAGAAATAACAAGAAAGTCCAGTTGCCTCCTGAAAAAGCACCTTTGGGACAACCATGACCTGGATGACTGAGAATCTCTACAGACTTTTAGCAGTCAGAAGAAACGTCAAAAACCCCTTCATCTCAGCACGCATGGAGAGACTCAGCTATAGTTTCAACTGGGAAGCTGTCAGCGTCCTAGACCAAACCAATTTTTTTTTTAAAAAAAAATACCAAAATATGTATTTTTTACGATTCCACGTTCCCCTTCCCTCATTTTGCAAGGCTATTAGGTTCACTTTCTGCAGCCCTGGCAGAACTGGGGAGAAGTGATCAGTATGAATAGCCTCCCTGGGATTTGCAGGAGCTCTGCTGTGGAAGGATAATCGAGATGGAAGTCTTGCTGACTTGGCTGCAAAGGCTGTCAGTCGGATACTTCCAAAGCATCATTGTTACCTCTGGCAACCTCATAAGGCAGGACTGCTGAGGAGTTGCAATGCAATCATATCTTCATTTGCAGTCAGGGCGGCCCTCGGTCATGGAGAGAAGATACTGATTGCATTAATAAGATTACAGACTCTCCCCCCACCTAGGTAAGAATGTGACCAAAATATTAATTACTCTGTGGCATGAACATTGGGATTCAACTTTAACAGCAAGGCCAGAAGGAGATTAAAACGAGCCATTACATGAAGACTTAGCTAAGACTCGCTTACAATGTAAGACTCACTTACAATGGAAACAACCTAGTCCTAGAGCCATGACGGTGAACCTATGGCACGCATGCCAGAGGTGGCACACAGAGCTCTCTCTGCTGGCAAGCGTGTTGTCGCCCCAGGTCAGATCTCCGTGGCGTTTCTTTCGTGAGCTTCTGTTTCCCTGCAAATGACGAAACAGAAGCTCACGAACGAAAAAGATCTGACTTTTTGCCTCCTCCTGCCCGCCAGCTGGTCTTTGGGTCTCTGCTGCACATGTGCGCATGTGCGTGCACATGTCCACGCATGCGCACGTTCACACATGTCCACGCGCGCATGCAAATTTCTGTGCACAAGCATGCATTCGTGCACGCATGTGCACCTTTCAATTTGGGCATGCGCGGACGCAGTTTGGGCACTCAGTGTCCATCACTGTCCTACAGAATCAAAGGTGGTGAATTCAACTTTTGTTTATCATTTTTTTCTCCTTTTGGCAAGATTTTGGAAGTGGTTTGCCATTGCCTCCTTCCTAGGGCTGAGGGAGAATGACTGGCCCAAGGCCACCCACTTGGCTTTGTGCCTTAGGTGAGTCTAGAACTCATGGTCTCATAGGCTTCTAACCTGATACCTTCAATGCTATACCAACCTGATTCTCAGTTGGCTCAACTGATGCGATTAAAATCCTGCCCCATTGGGCAAAAATTTCAGGCATCGAGTGTTGTATTAATGTAACATGGCTTCAGGAATCCAGCATCCAGGAAGCTTGTCTCACAAACAAATTTGCTCACATTGAATCCACAAAGCCAAGTTTGTTAAACAAAATCTGCCACTCAATACTTTTCAATCAAAATGTTGCAATGGACCAGAGTGGAATCTGCTACAACAAATACAGCCATATGTTGGCATTCTTTGCTGGGAAAGTTTACACAAAACTTAATGCCAATTTACCTACTGAAGAGAAAAAGTTTACACAAAACTTAATGCCAATTTACCTACTGCTGCTTAAAAGATCCATGCTATGTGGAGCAATAGCACACTTTTCCCTGAGAGTTGTGTCATGAAGGAATGGGACATTTAGGAGGCCACCATTGGCTCTCCCCCCTTCACCCCAGCCACCTGTCTCAGCTGATTAACAGCCAGCTTTCCTCCTCCATTGCCCCTACCCCTATGGACCCCATGATAGCATGCTGCTCCCCACACCTGTCGCCAATCGCTCACTGCCACTTGCCCCCGATTGGCTGCTGGCTTCTTGTCACATGCAGCCAAAGTCCCAGTCAAACAGTGTCAGGACAAATGATCAGGGACAAAGGGTGAGGGGCAGAGTACCAGGGGGCCATTGGCTATGGAGAATTGCTGGGGGAGGGGCAGCGGATGAGGAAAGCTGACTGCGAATAGCAACAGCACTTAGACTTATATACCTATATATATACTTATATACTTCACAGTGCTTTACAGCCCCTCTCTAAGTGGTTTACAGAGTCAGCATATTGCCCCCAGCAATCTGGGTCCTAATTTAATCAACTTTGGAAGGATAGAAGACTGAGTCAACCTTGAGCCGGTGAGAATTGAACTGCTGAACTGCTGGCAGCTGGCAATCAGCAGAAGTAGCTTGTAGTACTGCAGTCTAACCATTGTGCCACCACAGCTCTTTCAGCTGAGGCAGGTTGCTGGGGCCAAAAGGGGAATGGCCGATCATGGGTGCCTAAATGTCCTAAACCCATGTCAAGAGGAGTATAAGTTAGATGAAAAGGACTGGGAAAAAGTTTTAATAAGGGATACTTGCATATCAAAGCTCTATATTTTGGGGGGTTGCCAAGATTGGGAGCTGTTGCTGGGGGCACTTAAAATGATTGTGAGGGAGAAAGATAAGAAAGAGATAAGATAACCTTTACTGTCATCTACCTGTATACCCAACGGAATATATTAAAATGAAATTCCAATGCCCCACCCTTGAAAAAAGAAACGCCATCCACCGTACAATGTCACCATTCCAAGGATAACAATAATAATATAATAACAGCAGCAGCAGCACCAAAAATGCCAAGTTTATCAAAAATGAACCCAAACTTACATTAACCACAGTTCATTTTGAATTCATTGTGGGGGGGGGGGGAAAGAATCTTAAGAGGCTATTACAGAAACTAGTTGCTCTGTTTCGGATACCACAAAATCTCCTCCCTGAAGGAAACCATGAAAACTGGTCACGGAAAGGATGTGTAAAGTCCCTGATAATCCTATGAACCTTGGTCAAGCAAGTTCCAATCAGCCCTCTCTACACACAGAGGGAAGGATATGACACCACCTACCACCTGTTTACAACACAATCCTTTCAGCAGTTCCAAGAAGATTCCACACCCATTTGTACTATTCAGGTGACCCTGGGGGCCAGAGGTGGGTTTTAGCAGGTTCTGACCAGTTCTGGAGAACTGGTAGTAGAAATTTTGAGTAGTTCGGCGAACCGGTAGTAAAAATCCTGACTGGCCCCACCCCTATCTACTCTGAATGGGAGGAAGTGGAGATTTTACAGTATCCTTCTCCTGGAGTGGGCTGGGAATGGAGATTTTACAGTATCCTTCCCCTGCCCACCAAGCCACACCCACAGGACCGGTAGTAAAAAAATTTGAAACCCACCACTGCTGGGGCACAGATAAACCTCTAAGTGGCCTCAGCAACTCTAAGAAAGAGTGCCAACAACCAGATGATTGCAAGGAATATAAATCTTTCCATCGTCCACCATTCACTCAGAACTAAAGAAGCTTCTTGGACAAGAAGTGAAACGTTTTCAAAGAAACTAAAGTTTGGAACAACCATGGCATGGATGGCTGAGAATCTCCATAGATGTTCCAAAGAAAGGGACTCATTACTAAGTGTTTGCCATTGTGACAATAGTTTATCTCAAATAATAATTCACCAGAAGGCACCTTCACCAGTTTCCTTGGATATTTCATACCAGAACCTAGGATATGTTTCCTTTTTTTAAGTTCTGGAGTTAGGGGGAGACGGAGACATTCTGTTGTGTCTTGCCCGCCCTCAGAGCAGCCGGGGCCTTCTTATCTGCTCCCGAACACGGAGGAATGTATGCCTCCCGGCCCCAGTCCTGGCTCCATGCCCAGACAAACTGCAGAAGAAGGAGCACCTCCCGGCCCCAGCCCTGACTCCATGCCCAGGCAAACGGAGCAGCTAGACCCCTCCTCCACAGCATGTGAGCCTGAGGAGGGTTTATTACCAACAGCTGATTGGAGTGACCCTCGCATCAGAAGATTGGATAGGCGGAGGCAACAGAAGGAAGGGAGGGGCAGGCCTTAATGAGTGCTGAGTCATGGAGCCACACCCCATGGCCTATATAAAGGATCTGCTTTCTGGCAGTCTCTGAGTCAGGCAAAGTCGAACTTATCTTGCTGAAGTCACTTTCTGGTCTCCTGCCTGCTCTGAGGACTTTGCTAGGACTTTGGGCAGAGCTGCAGAGGCAAGCCTGATTCGGATTTCCCTGACCAGGCCGTCAGCGGAGGAGTGGGACACGACACATTCACAAACAAAGCCTTGGAGGAAGGAACTACTCACTTTTTTTTTCATTTCCTAAGAACACCCTGTTTTAAGTACATCTGGGCAAGAAAGGTTATTTTGCTTAACATGACTGAACAAAATTAATTGGCTGGGGATGGGGAGCAGAGTGTGTGACAGGTAGCAAAAGAGCCGTATGAGGCTAAAAGTGTTGCTTGCGCTCAGATTCCACCTGGCATTGGATATACTAAAAATACCTGACTTGTTAAAAGCCAAACCACAACAGCTTTTAAAAATGTGCTTTGTGATTTGATGGAAAGGAGTAACATGCAAACGTTTGCAAATAGACAGAACTTGGGCTGCCTATCTTCTGGACTTGCTGGAGAATAGCCTCATCCGGTCAGCTGTCCTCTAGTTACACTAGATTCCAGATGTTCTCAAGCCAACACAAGCTTGGGAAAAGCTGCTGTGGAAGAACCCGGCCTGTCCGATCAATAGCCAGATCTGTGTTTACATTTTTCCACACATCCTCCGGGCTGGTCTGGGACAAATAGAATAGAATAGAATAGAATTTTTTATTGGCCAAGTGTGATTGGACACACAAGGAATTTGTCTTGGTGCATATGCTCTCAGTGTACATAAAAGAAAAGATACGTTCATCAAGGTACAACATTTACAACACAATTAATGGTCAATATATCAATATAAATCATAAGGATTGCCAGCAACAAGTTATAGTCATACAGTCATAAGTGGAAAGAGATTGGTGATGAAATGATTAATATTAATGATTAATAGTAGTGCAGATTCAGTAAATAGTCTGACAGTGTTGAGGGAATTATTTGTTTAGCAGAGTGATGGCCTTCGGGAAAAAACTGTTCTTGTGTCTAGTTGTTCTGGTGTGCAGTGCTCTATAGCGTCGTTTTGAGGGTAGGAGTTGAAACAGTTTATGTCCAGGATGCGAGGGATCTGCAAATATTTTCACGGCCCTCTTCTTGATTCGTGCAGTATACAGGTCCTCAATGGAAGGCAGGTTGGTAGCAATTATTTTTTCTGCAGTTCTAATTATCCTCTGAAGTCTGTGTTTTTCTTGTTGGGTTGCAGAACCGAACCAGACAGTTATAGAGGTGCAAATGACAGACTCAATAATTCCTCTGTAGAATTGGATCAGCAGCTCCTTGGGCAGTTTGAGCTTACTGAGTTGGCGCAGAAAGAACATTCTTTGTTGTCCTTTTTAAATGATGTTTTGATGTTAGCTGTCCATTTGAGATCTTGCGATATGATAGAACCCAGAAATTTGAAGGTTTCTACTGTTGATACTGTGTTGTCAAGTATTGTGAGAGGTGGAAGTATGGAAGGGTTTCTCCTAAAGTCTACCACCATTTCTACGGTTTTGAGTGTGTTCAGTTCCAGATTGTTTTGGTTGCACCACAAGGCTAGTCGTTCGACCTCTTGTCTATATGCGGATTCGTCATTGTCTCGAATGAGACCAATCACTGTTGTGTCATCTGCGAACTTCAGTAGCTTAACAGATGGATCATTGGAGATGCAGTCATTGGTATACAGAGAGAAGAGAAGTGGGGAGAGCACACAGCCTTGGGGGGCCCCTGTGCTAATTGTACAGGTATTTGATGTGATCTTGCTTAGCTTCACCTGCTGCTTCCTGTTTGTTAGGAAGCTTGTGATCCACTTACAAGTCTGTTCCGGTACCTGTAGCTGGTTTAGCTTAGTTAGAAGAATGTCTGGAATGATGGTATTGAATGCTGAACTAAAGTCTACAAAAAGGACCCTTGCATAGGTCTTTGGAGACTCAAGATGTTGTAGGATGTAGTGCAGAGCCAAATATCATTCTATAAGCAAGGAGGAAAAGCAAACACAAGAATTCCCTGGTGCTATCCACGGCAAACAAGAATCATTCTAAAATCCATGCGTTATCAAACCTGTGTCAAGTCCCCCCTTTAATAAGTCACTCTAAATGGGAACATTAAAATGTAATCCTCTGGGCAATAATAATAATAATAATAAAAGGCTTGAGACATATTAGAAATGTGTGATGGCTGGCAGGGAGCTCTAGAATTTAAGCTACTTGGTGGAATATTGAATGTGAATAGCAGCCTGGAGGTCAAAAGGCCATTTTGACCTCTTTTCATTTCTATTTATTTATTGCCAGCCAAATTAGCGCTCAAAAGAGAATCCATTTTTCATTCTTTCAAGCAATTCATCGCTTCTCTGCCCCAACTCAAGTAGCCGCCAGACATATTTCACAGAGAATTTCTTGGATTCTTGTCAAATTGTATCAATCTTGATAATCGTTATGTTCTAATAAGGAGCCTGGGGCAACGTGTCTCACAGTGTCGAGACTTGTGAAGCAGATAAGGTAATCTGATAAGGAAATCTAATCCAGCAGACTAGCTCACTTAGAGAACAGATCAGCATGGGATGTATATGCACAGCATACTTATAGCGAGCTGTTCGTTTGATTATATATCTTGAATGAAAAGCCCTAGTTGGAAACTACTCAGCCTACTGAGACCGGGCTAATCATACCAAAATCTTAGTCTTTCCTTGTAACAGTGGCTGGAGTTTACAAATCCTGCTAAGCCAAGATTTATTTAACAGTGGGTTGAGTAAATAAAATATAATAAGCTACACTGAAACCGAACAACTAAATTACTGCTTATTGCAATTGCAAATCCTTTCATAGTGTAGCTAAGTTATAACAATGTTAATTGTATCTTCCTGGAAAAGTACAATTAGTTGGAGCCACAGTTTAGTATAATGATAATTTGACAATGCTTGCTGTCTTTGCATGGCATATTACATTAATTAATGTGATTTTCTAAGTTTGCAAGATATATTGGATTATAAATTAGTGAGATGCTGGCTTCATGCAACACACTAAACTAAATGTGGCTGGATAGTGATTTAGCGAACGATACAAATGCAGCATATACTGTCTTCGGAGCTTCATTGATTTTATAATCAACCAAGTTAGAGATAGTCTTTTAAAAGTCACTATGGTCTCCATTGATTACCTTTAGAAGAGGTTAGGCCAACTAGGTGGTGGTATCCTGAAAAAAACTAAACGATGTCATTACCTAGTCAGCAATGGTGAAATCCTTTGAAATCTGCTACCGGTTGTGTGAGTCTGCTACCCGGTGCACGCTTTGCGCATGCATGCGTGCCTAAGGCATGCCCATGCAGTGCTAAAAAAGGAACATTTTGAAGCCTTCCGAGTCTGCAAAGGTAAGTAGAAGAGCAGGGGGGGAGAATCCGCTGTGCCACGTGATTTAGATTAGCTAGAAAGCAGGAAATCCAATGATTCTAGCTAATATAAATTGCATGTCACAGCTGATCGTCGCCTAGCTGATCGTCAGAAATACTGGTTCACCTGAACCGGTAGCATTTTTTACTACGGGTTCACAAGAACCGGTCCGAACTGGTAGCATTTCACCTCTGCTAGTAATGGAATCATCAAGAAACAGAAGAGACGTAGGTTAGAGAAATTCTGAAACATGGAATGAATATACAGTAGAAGTAGTTTGCTTCCATAATCTTCCAAGATAACTATATGGCTATATCTAAAAATAATCTCAAGAAATTAACACAGAAGACTTTTGGCAAAATGGCAAGCTTTAGATGCTGCATAGAGGAGAACATTAATCCATTTTTATTAATGTCAGACATTGGGGTCAAATTGTCTGTTAATCTGAAAAGGTATGTCAATGTTCACTCCTGTCAATTCCAAGAAGATGTTAACATTTGTTACTGAGTTTATAATAAAACGTATTTACATGTAAAACAAAATCTGTTTTATTTCTTTTGCTAATCCTGTTTAACCATGTCAAACAGATATAATTTGATCAAATTGGAACAAGGTATTATCCAAATTAGTTTTTCTGCATCTGATTGGTTTTGCAAATAAGTTAAAATATTAGGTCGTGTGCGATTAGTTTGTGATGTCAATTGTCAACATGAAGTATAAAGGCAGGAGCATGTTTCAATATGAGGTTTCTTGCCTCGTCCAACCATGTGTATTAATTTATACCAAGAAGAACTTTTTTAAAAGAATGGAAGCAACTAATAGAAGTAAATTTTAAGGCCACTTTTGGAGAAGTAATCTTGCTAGAGGCAAAATAATATTTGCGAACCTTTTCTTTTTTCCTTTAACAGAATGAAACATTAGACTCACCTGAAAGCTTATGAAGGTAATTAATTTTTGTAGAATTAAATACTGGAAGTCTCTTTCAAGCATTTCTGTAGCTACTCTCCTATGTTTCCCTCCCTCCCTCCTCCTCCTCCTCCTCCTCCTCCTCCATCATCCATCATCCAGAACACGGGTCTCCAACCTTGGTCCCTCTAAGACTTGTGGACTTCAACTCCCAGAGTTCCTCAGACAGCTTTGCTGGGACCAAGGCTGGAGATCCCTGATCCAGAATGAAGGTACCAGTAAGTGTAAAGAACACGTTTTAAGCATTACAGTACTATGGAATGCTACTGAGACGACATATTGGTAAACATGGATCATATCTACTCATTCAGACATTCCATAGATGTGGATTCAGAATCATTTGGATCACATTTGATTGTCTACTTTGACGATATCACCGATTAAAACCATTGATAGGTATCCTTTATTGATTGATTAAACTTATGAGCCTAATCTATCATGATTCTGAGTGGTATATACAGTATATCGCAATAGAAACAAAGATATACATTGCCTTAAAAAAAATTTAAAAGAGGAAAACATCCAGAAAACAACTGTCAAAAGGAGAAAAACACATCAGCAATTTGTCACCCTTATTAATCAATATCTAAGGAAACAGTCAGATTTTAAGGGCTCATTTAAATAGGGTAGGAGCTATAGAAATCTCAGGAATCAAAGAATTCCAGAAAGCAGAAACTATGATGGAAATAGTCTATATCCTAGGTTTCACCAGAGGACATTGCATTAATCAATAGGCCCTGGAATTACTGGTTTGTACAGATCTTCAACTAAGTGTGACTGAACATAGCAATAGCACTTATATATACCGCTTTACAGTGCTTTACAGCCCTCTCTAAGCAGTTTTACAGAGTCAGCATATTGCCCCCAACAATTTGGGACCTCATTTTACCCACCTTGGAAGGATGGAAGGCTGAGTCAACCTTGAGTCTGGTGAGATTTGAACTGCCAATTTGCAGGCAGCCAGCAGTCAGCAGAAATAACTTGCAGTACTGCACTCTAAGCACTGTGCCATGGTGGCTTGTATTGATAGATAACCAGGTTCTATGCACAGGAGGATTTTAATGTGATAACCAGAACACTGAATTGCAATGATAAATTCCCATATCATATGCTTGTTATTTGAGGCTGAACTAACAAGAAATTAATTTCTGATTTGTTTGTTACATAATAAGGAATTTATTTCAGGTCTATTTTTTCCTCTCCTGCTATTTTGAAGATGAATGGGGACTGGTTCGTTTCTAACATTTACATAATCAAATCAAATCAAACCTAAAACTTGCTTCTCTCCAAGTCCCTTTAATTCTGTCTGCAATTAAGAGCATAGAACATGGTGTATCTTAAACAGAAGAGAAACAGTGGTGCTTCAGCGTCAACTAATTGTCCAGCTTAATCCAATCAACAAATAAAGTTAACAATGTCATTCAGGGCACAGGGGCATCTTCTCACCCACACACCACCACTTGATAACAAAAGTTTTTCTAACATAGCTACTCTTTCTCACTAATGTGGCTTTCCTTTTCCGGTTACGTTTAGCCAAACCAAATGGATTTGTTCCTCCTGTGTTTCAAAAAAAGAATAGCAAATCTTTCAAAGGAACCAGCACCACAGTTCAAAATGTCTGTAAAAGCCTATTATCCTGCATTCCTCTTTTTCTGTATCCTGGTTTATTTCCAATCAAGCCATTTTCCTCCTCAGGGTTGTGCTCCCATCTTCTTTATCCACGATACCCTATTCCAAGATATGTCTGAGCTATGATCCTATCCTGATTATACTATACTTGTTTTTCTTGCTACTGGAACTCCCAAAGCTTCTTATATTGAATCTGAACAATGATGCCTATTGTCAGTGGTGAAATCTGAACTGGTTTACTACCGGTTCGCTGTCTGTACATGTGCGCTATGCGCCAAACAGGCACGTCATTCCCGTGCATGTGCAGTGTGCACCATGCACCAAATGCGAGGTGCGCACATACAGTGCACAGCAAAAAGAGGCAGGGGGTAAGAAGAACAGCGCGTGGGGTGTGTGTGAGATCAGCTGTGGTGCGCGGTCTTTTTTTTTTAACTTTTAAAAGCATTTTTTTACAACCTATTCAGCCGAATAGGTTGTAAAAAATGCTTTTAAAAGTTAAAAAAAAAGTCTCTGATGATCAGCTCAGCTGTGATTGTCAGAACCTTTTTTTACCTTTTAAAAGCATTTTTTACAACCTATTCCTACCATTCAGGCGGGAAAAGCGAGCGAGCCGGAAAGAAGCGGCAAGCGGGCAAGTGGGCGACCAGGCGATTGGGCGGGCATCGGCGGGGGAGGGGGTCAGGGATTTTTGCTACCTGTTCTCCAAAATCACCCGCTGCCATCACTACCAGATCGGCCGATCCGGTCCGAACTGGGAGTATTTCACCCCTGCCTATTGTCCATCGGGATGGGATTGTGATTGATACTTGCATAATGGAAATTGGACACGGTTTATGTGTCCTTGACTTAGGCCCAACATTTTTGTTGCTAAGTGAGTCAGTTGTTAATCAAATTTTGCCGTATTTTATGACCTTTCTTGCCACGGTTGTTAAGTGAATCACGGCAGCTGTTAATTTAGTAACAGGGTTGTTAAGTGAATGTAGCATCTTCTTTGACTTTGCTTGTCAGAAGATCACAAAAGGTGATCTCTTGACCCTGGGATACTGCAATTTGTGATAAATATGAGCTAGTTGCCAAGAGTTTGAATTTTAATCATGTCACCATGGAGATGTTGCAAAGGTTATGAGTGTGAAAAACGGTCGTAAGTCACTTTTTTCAGGGTTGTTGTAACTTTGAACAATCAATAAATGAACTGTTGTAAGTCAAGGACTACTTGTAAGTAAGACATCGGTGAATCCATGGTAACAGCACTTCCTGTCCTTGGAAAGTTCTCTCAGTTTGGCACTGTCTAGAAATATTTGGGACAGCAACTTTCAGAATTCTTTGCCTAGAAGGCACGCTTTTCTTCCGTCTTGAAGGAAAATCTGGAAATTAAAATCCCAGTCTATTTGAAGAATACCAGAATGGAGATGACAGATCTAGAGCTTAATTTATTTAATTTGTTTATTCAATTTAGATGTTGCCTGACTCCAACTGACTCCGAGTGGTTCAAAATAGAATACACCATTTAAAAAAAAGATGGGATTTGGTTACTCTATATAACTAAGCAAAAATAAGCAAAATCACCTCCAACCAGAGGCCTCACCCACCAAAACCCTGAAGATGTCAACCACATCTTCAGGGTTTTATGGACCAACAATAGGATGGAGGTCACGTGCATTTCATTTTAACAGAAGTTCATAAAGAAGAATAAAAATTATGTCAGACCCAAAACCAAGAATTAATGTGGCTTTGACGAGTTGAGTTCTTTGTTTCACACCTGTAGACAAATTCTTGCTAACTCTACTAGCTGCATCTAAAATATACTCTGGAAACTATTCGGAAGAGAATGTCTTCATCCTTTCTCTCACACACAATATCGTTGCCTCTTACACTTCTGGAATGCAGCTCCTCCTTCCTGGAAATCCATCTCTTCATTAGCTCATACCAGAAGTTCCGAGTCAGTGAGCTTGAATACTGCCCTGAGGTATAAGCAAGAGTTTACATACATAATGTTGTGTCTCGTCCGATTTCACCACAGCCGGGGCCTTCTTATCTGCTTCCGAACATGGAGGAATGTCCTAGTATGCCTCCCGGCCCCAGCCCTGGCTCCATGCCCAGACAGGCTGAAGAGGAGGAAGTATCTCCAGCCCCCAGCTCTGGCTCCATGCCCAGGCAAACGGAGCAACTAGACCCCTCCCCCTCCTCCACAGCATGTGAGCCTGAGGGAGGTCAATTGCCAACAGCTGCAGACTGGAGTGACCCTCGCGTCAGAAGACTTGATAGACAGAGGCAACAGAAGGAAGGGAGGGGCAGGCCTGGATAAGTGCTGAGTCATGGAGCCACACCCCATGGCCTATATAAAGGACCTGCTTTTCTGGCATTCTCTGAGTCAGGCAAAGTCTAAATATATCTTGCTGAAGTCACTTTCTGGTCTCCTGCCTGCCCCGAGGACTTTGCTAGGACTTTGGCAGAGCTGCAGAGGCACGCCTGATTCGGATTTCCCTGACCCGGCCATCAGCGGAGGAGTGGGACACGACACATAACTGCAAGATACTTTGAACGTAACCTTACTCAATGTAACTCAACGCAATATACAGGTATATGCTTGACTAAATAAATAAATAAATAAATAAATAAATAAATAAATAAATAAATAGTTCTATATTCTGGCTCAGAGGTCTCCAACCTTGGTCCTTTTAAGACTTGCGGACTTCAACTTTGGGAGTTGAAGTCCACAAGTCTTAAAGGGACTAAGGTTGGAGACCCCTGCTCTGGCTGGGTGTTATCTTGGATAGTGTCCAGCCACCATGCTCTTTGGTGGCCTGGTTTCTCTTTACTGTTAACTCTTCCAGTCACAATTGCTTTCTCCAGTGAATTCCCCTGCACGACATGGCCAAAGTAAGCGAGACGCACTTTCACAATTTTTGCCTTCCAGTAGAATATCTGGTGTTATGAACTCCAGTATTTGCTTGTTCCACGGATTGTAAAGAGGCCATAGTTGCCTGGCTTTAAATCAAGTGAAAATCTAGCCATGATTTCATAAATGGGCTGTGGTGGCTCAGGCTGTAAGATAGCCTGTTATTAAAACACAGCAGCCTGCAATTACTGCAGGCTCGAATCCCACCAGGCCCAAGGTTGACTCAGCCTTCCATCCTTTATACGGTAGGTAAAATGAGGACCCAGATTGTTGGGGGGGCAATAAGTTGACTTTGTAAATATACAAATAGAATGAGACTATTGCCTTACACACTGTAAGCCGCCCTGAGTCTTCGGAGAAGGGCAGGATATAAATGTAAATTTTTTAAAAAAATTGTTACTCGTGTAGCGATGACGCCTAGCAAGCCATATGAAAGGTTTTTAGGAGAGAAAGCTATTTCTCTGTCTGCTTTGGATCCCAGTATTTTAAAATATGGCTTTGGACTCCTGATAGAGCTTCTACTAATCTTCCAGTTCTAGAATCCTTCTGGACTTTGCAGGCTGCCCTAGGCCATCAGTGGGAGCAATGCCTATTAAGTCTTCCCTTTATCACAACCAGGTTCTTAACATGAATAATTATGGCCCGGCCTTTCTGTGGTCACCTTGAAAAATTCTATTATGCCTTTTTTTTGAAGCTTCTGAACTGAAAGCAAGTTTAACATTTTTATAATTGCTTTGGCTGAAAGACTGTTGTAATGAGAACTCCTCCTGCTTTGCTGCTCTTCCTGGGATAGTGATACTAACATCAGTTCTATGGAAAAAAAAAAGATAAAATATACTCAAAGAGGATTGCAATACTATAGAGATGTCCAGATTTTAAATGTGAGCATTTTTTGATTAGCATTTCCTTCTTCAGCATTTTCATCTTTTCACTGGTACATTCCAGCTGTCCTTTTCCTCCTGATACGCTAGGATGACAATTTCAAGGTCTTTTTGACAATGGCTTTTTAAAAAAATTCTGGTCAGTATTCTGCATGACTGATCTACCCTTTAATCCCTATTTCCCAGCACCAAGCTTATCGGAAACAAAAATGAATTATTTAATACCAGAATTAATCTTATGGTCATAAAGTTTTCATGCGAGATTTCACTATTTTTTAGGTTCGCACACTCAGTCCAGGGCAGTTGGATGCATTGCAATACATTGGCCTAAGCCAATAATGGTGAAACTTTTGGGCTCTCTATATCAAAAATTTAGAAAATGCCTAACTTGAGTCTATACCAGGGGCCAGCAACCTGCGGCTCTGGAGCCACATGTGGCTCTTTCACCCCTCTGCTCCCTGTCACTCAAAATATGTGTCACAACCGCCAATGTGTGACACCCGCCGGCACACAATTTATTGAGCTTTTCAACCTCCGGTAGGCCAACCATGAATAAATCCAAGAAAACAGAACATTTAATTCAACTACATATGCTAGTTTTGTGGCCACTCAAGAAATAGTCAGGCACTGGAAGGGTGGCTCCCAGTGTTTTCTTTCCTGTGGGAAACAGATCCAAATGGCTCTTTGAGTATTTAAGGTTGAAGAGCCCTGGTCTATACTCTCTCACACAGAGATCCCAGACAAAGAAGAAACAATTGATACAAAAAATAATAAATTGTGAAGACCCAGGGCATGGCACAGAGGCAACACAGTCAGCTGATAGATCAAATCACCCCTTTATTGCTCCAACTTTTCCCCAAACGCTCCAACGTTTATGGCAAGTCCCAGAGCAAAGTGATCACACCCACATACCTCCAGCAGCCTTTGGCTGCAAGTAGTCCAGCAAAACGCTGTGAGCACAGTGGCTGCAAAGCAAGAAATCCAGTAGGGCAAGGGAATAAGTCAATGAATCCAGGAAGCAAAGGAACAAGGCAATGAATCCAGGAAGCAAGAAATAAAGCAAGAAGTCCAGGAAACTCCAAACGTTGGCACACAAAACTCTATGAATTCAGTATTTGTTCCCAACAAACATCCCTCCCCACAGTTTCTCCTTAAATCTCAGTCCCCAAACTTGTGAAGAGGGGCATGGTGCTTATCTCCTGAGTCATTGGGTTGGCCTGCACTGTTCCCTCCTTCTCTCCACTCTCTGTGCTCATGGATCAGGAGAGGGAAGTTCTTGCTTATCGTCTGAGCTCTGTCGCTCTTCATTTCCACTGCTTGCCCTCTCTCGGCCATGCTGCCCCCGTTCTTCCCTGCTAACAAGCCATCCCACTCCTTAGGGCCCTGGCCTGCCTCCACCCCACATTCCTCTGAAGCCAATGAAGCCGCCCCCTCGGCCTCCCTCCGCTCCAGCTGTGGCTCGTCTTCCTCTGCAGATTCAGGCTCTGACAGGGACATGACGATAAATTATTTAAATTTGTTATTAAAGAAATAATTGACATGATTGTAAATATTTTTTTTGGGAAATACCTATCTGATGGAGCTCTGGGTCACGCAAGGCTGGGATACTTTGGAGAATATGTTTGTGTGACCAAAGAGTGGAAAGCACACCCCATTTTTTTGTGTGCTTTTTGGAGATTCCAGAAGCCATGCAAAAGTAGATCTCTCTTGTGTGACTTCCAGAGTGTCTGGAGACCTGGTGTGAGACCAAGAATGGCATGGCAAGTCATCTGTGACATGTGTGTCATTAAGTTTGCCGTAAGCAGCACAATAGGCTTAGCATGCTTTGTGATGCAACCAATGCAAACCATAACTCATGCTTAATATTCTATGTGAAGTGGAAGTAAGCTTTGCTACCTGTGACCCCTTTAAACACCAATATTAGGAATCATATCTGGGGAATCTTTCCATGCAAAGCATCCGATACCTCTCAACTGCAGTTAGGTTTTGCATTTCAGCATTTATCTTAACTCAGCAGCATCCTCTGTAAGAAGCGAAAAAGGATTTGAGTAATAGCTGGACTGTATTTTATTTTTAAACATAGGATCAATAATGGTTGACATGCCATATGGGCAGTGTAATTTAAATCCAGAAATTATTTCATACTTGGCAGAGCCTAATCTGAATATGTAAGATCTTCTTCTCTTTTTCATTCTAGGATATATCTGAATGCAGACACTGTAATATCAGTATCAATCTTTTCCTCCTTCTTCACTCTGACTTTGTTTATGCAGAACCGCAAATCTGGAAGGAAGGACCATCTAGTGAAATCTCCCATGCTTGGTGCAAAGATCTAGATTAAAGCATCACAGAGGGATATACGATTGTTTAGCTTCTGCTTGATCATTACACCTTTGTGAAGTATTTTTGGGAACATGAAAGCCTATACATTATTTTGCAAACCGATAAAATAATCTCTTGATACCAGAAGTGGAAGGAGAAGGAGAAGGAGAAGGAGAAGGAGAAGGAGGAGGAGGAGGAGGTGGAGGAGAAGAAGAAGAAGAAGAAGAAGAAGAAGAAGAAGAAGAAGAAGAAGAAGAAGAAGAAGAAGAAGAAGAAGAAGAAGAAGAAGAAGAAGAGTCCTAGTTGGCATGTCTCCCAGCCCTATCGTTTTCAAAGTTCAGTATCAAACTGGATCAACATCTTCATCACCAAGCCTATCTGCTAGCCTCATCATTTGTCTGAGATCACCATCACTTTATTCCTGTGAGTAAAATAACAGGTTCCCTTCCTAGTATAAGATGTTATAAAGAAAAGGGTTGGTAGGCATTGAATAGAATAGAATAGAATAGAATAGAATTTTTTATTGGCCAAGTGTGATTGGACACGCAAGGAATTTGTCTTGGTGCATATGCTCTCAGTGTACATAAAAGAAAAGATACGTTCATCAAGGTACAACATTTACAACACAAATGATGGTCAATATTATCAATATAAATCATAAGGATTGCTAGCAACAAAGTTACAGTCATACAGTCATAAGTGGAAAGAGATTGGTGATGGGAACGATGAGAAGATTAATAGTAGTGCAGATTTAGTAAATAGTTTGACAGTGTTGAGGGAATTATTTGTTTAGCAGAGTGATGGCCTTCGGGAAAAAACTGTTCTTATGTCTTGCTGTTCTGGTGTGCAGTGCTCTATAGCATCATTTTGAGGGTAGGAGTTGAAACAGTTTATGTCCTGGATGTGAGGGATCTGTAAATATTTTCACAGCCCTCTTCTTGATTCGTGCAGTATACAGGTCCTCAATGGAAGGCAGGTTGGTAGCAATTATTTTTTCTGCAGTTCTAATTATCCTCTGAAGTTTGGTGTTCATTAATGCCAGGTTCAGAAGAATATTTAGAATTATATGAATTATGAATATTGTAAGGGATAGTAATGTGTCCCCCTAAATTCATCTAAATAGTTTGAATCCCATGGCCAATTAGCAATTCCTTTACACACACATCATACATACATACATATATACATGTAAAAAGTTTCTTCTACCTGGCTGAGAAGCATTCCTAATAAGTTGGATAATAAAAGATATGAGAATGCTAGGTTGATGGAAACTGCTGTAGGTGTTAGGCTGAAAAATAAAAAAATAAAAAAAGAAGAAAGAAAAGTCTATTCAGGACAACGATTTCTTATGAAGATTTAGAACATAATCCTACTTTGGTTGTCTTAGAAGGAAGAGTTATTAAATTCCCAGAAAATTAACCTGCAGAGAAAAATGGCTGTAAATTTGACATTTTTGTTGTATGTAACTACTGGAATTTGTTCTATAACTGCTATTCAATAGAGGAAGAGATGGAGCAATAGAAAGATGAGAGGCAGATTGGTCTAATAGTCAAGGTACCAAGCTAGAAAGTGGGAGACTGTGAGCTCTAGTCCTACCTTAGTATGAAAGCCAGCTGAGTGATTTTGGGCCAGTCACTCTCTGTCAGCCCATGTCAGGCATTAGGTGACAAGCCAGTCAGTTAATTCCTGTTGCAACCAAAAGTAAACTCTGCACTTGTGTGTGTGTGTGTGTGTGTGTAAGTGGGTCTGTAAGTATGTGTAATTTGCTATAAAACTTTTAAAAATGCATAGTAAAATAAACATATCACATTTTTTATTATTTTCATATTGCATCATTTAATACCTATATTTACAATCAGGATTTATACGCATACATTTTGGAAGAGGTGCTTTGGCTTTTTCAAGAATTTAACATGTATCTGCTTTCATTTACTGCAGCTCATCTTTTTTTCAGATTGCTGCACAATCTTGAAAAACAACCATGGCTGTTCTAAGAACTACATTTATAGGAATGAGCTGTCTTTTTAAAGCAACGTCATCTTTTTTTTTTCCAGAGTTGCATGAAATCCAAGAGGGGAGGGGAAAAAAAAGCTTAATAATAAATAGCAAAATGATCCTGTGCTTGCACAAGGTCGAGAACCCTACTGAATCAATCTGAAGCTAGCCCAGCCCTAACTTTAGAACATATTATCTTTGCTCGGATGTGTTTTGGATACAGTTAGTAGGATTTAACCTTTCCCCAGCTGGATGCCTTCAGAAATACGTGACCCATCACTTCCATCATTCTTAGCTAATGAACACCACGTAATTGGTGGATGATAAATTAGGCTGATATTCATGCTTTTAGTTTTGTAAATAGGACACGTTGGAAGAGGAAACAAGAAAAGCTGCATGTGCAGAGGTGGGTTTCAGCAGGTTCTGACCAGTTCTGGAGAACCGGTAGCAGAAAATTTTGAGTAGTTCGGAGAACTGGTAGTAAAAATTCTGATTGGTCCCACCCCCATCTATTCTCTGCCTCCCAAGTCCCAGCTGATCAAGAGGAAATGGGGATTTTTGCAGTAAGCTTCCCCTGGACTGGGGAAGGAATGGAGATTTTACAGTATCCTTCCTCTGCCATGCCCACCAAACCACTCCCACCAAGCCATGCCACACCCACCAAGCCATGCCACACCCACCAAGCCACACCCACAGAACCGGTAGTTAAACAATTTGAAACCCACCACCGTGTATGTGCCATGAAAAAGCAACAGCAGCAAACGAAGAAAGCCTGTGCAGTTGGTAAGTGCAACAGACCCAAGAAAAGTGTATAATCTGTGGATCATTGGCACAACCAGGCATAATGCAGCCAGCAGAGTCATTGTGTTAATGTGGCTTGATGAGCAAGTATATGGTTCCTGCGTACCGAAATTACAAAATGCAATTTTTAATGTGATATCTCCTCACTACAGCAAACAGGGTTTTGTTTTATTTCGTTTTGTTGTGGCTTGGTTTGGTTTTTTGGCCTTAATCCTGGAAAGCTCAGGTTTTCATTTGGGTGATGGCATTGAAAATATGGTTTAATTCTTTGCAAAGCGCAATTGCAAATGTGCACAGAAAGTGCATTTGTTTGGATGTATAATGACTATATCCTTCCGAATCTGCCATCTTCCCTTCCATGCCTTCCAAAGTATGATAGGGTTTTTCCTGGCAATTACCTTAGGACAGCAGCCAAGCATGCATGACTGCTTTGAGTACGTCGCAAATTAATTTCCTGGGGAAAATGAACTGAAATACACAGGGAGAGATGGCTCACTTCCGGAGCAGCCATAATGTGTCCTGATTGATATTGCCTTTAAATTTATCTCATATCCTGGAAACGTGTCTGTCCATACTTCCCTCCAGTTTATGGAGAGAAAGAGGATTGAGATGTTGTATCCTCCATATTTAACACTGCAGGTAGTCCTTGACTTACAGCCACTCATTTGCCACTTGTCCCAAAGGTGCTTTTTCAGGAGGCAACGGGACTTTCTGTTTCTTTCTTTGAAGACATTTAGCTTCTCATCCAAGAAGCTTCTTTGGCTTTGAGAGGATAGTGGGGAATGGATTCATTTGTGACTGTTCAAAGTTACAACCATATTGAAAAAAGTGACTTATGACTGGTGCTCACACTTATGACCATTTTAGCATCCATGATCATATCATGTCATGGCCCCGTCGGAGCCTGAGTTTGTAGAGGAGGACGAGCCGGAGTTGGGGCCGGCTGAGGTCGAGAGGGTGGCCTTGTTGGCTTCGGAGGAACGCAGGGAGAAGCAGGGTGAGGCAGCCCCGGGTCCCTTGGACTTGGGGCAGCTTGCCAGCAGGAAAGAACAGGGGCAGGATGACCAAGAGAGAGGGGAAGACAGGGCAGGCAGAGGAGATGAGGAGTAATGGAGCTCAGGCAATGAGCAAGGACCACTCCCTCCTGATCCCTGAGCATGGAGAGTGGAGAGGAGGCAGGAACCGTGCAGGCTGACCTGATGACTTGGGAGGAGAATGTTCCGCCCCTCTTCATAAGGCACACCTGGGGACTGAGATTTAAGGAGACACTGTGGAGAGGGGCGCTTATCAGGAACAAATGCTGAATTTGTGGAGTTTGTGTGCCGTTGCTGATGTTTGGAATTCACTGGACTTTTTGCCTTATAATTGCCTTGTTCCTTTGCTTCGTTGGACTCCTTGACTTGTACCCTTGTCCCGCCGGACTTCTTGCCTTGAAGCCATTGTGCTAACAGTGTTTTGCTGGACTACTCGCAGCCAGAGGCTGGTGGAGATGTGTGTGTGTGAGCGCTTTGCTCTGGGACTTGCCATAAACGTGGGAGCGTTTGGGGGGAAAGTTGGAGCAATAAAGGGGCAATTTGAACTATCAGCTGAGTGTGTTGCATCGGTGCTTTGTCCTGGGTCATCACACATCATTAAGAATCAGGGGCTTGGCAACTAATATATATATTCACGACAACTGCAGTGTCCCAGTGTCATGTGATTGCCATTTGTGACCTTTCCAGACAGCTTCTGACAAGCAAAGTTAAGTGGGGAAGCTGCATTCACTTAACAACTGCATAATTCACTTAACTGCAGTGATTCACTTAATAACCATGGCAAAAAAGGTCATAAAATGAACTGCGACTCATTTCATCATTGGCTTGTTTAACAATAAAAATTCTGGTCCCAATTATGGTTGTGAGTCGAGGACTATCTGTAGTGTCTTTGTTTGCCAAAGATTTGTAAGGGGCAGCAGGGCCGTATTCAAAGTCTGGAAATTTGTTTTGTTACCCCAGCTCTGAATTTCTTACATTTTCCCTACCAAATTTACTGAACTCAATGAAGCACTGAACTCCGATTTCTTTTGTCTGCAGAAGCATATAATTTTTCTTTCATCCAGACTTCAGAGCCTGGGTGACCATAGAAGGGGTCAAAAAAACCACACATCTCAAGATGGCACAATAGCCATGTAATTTAAATCCTATATTTTAATATTTATTTATTTATTTATTTATTTATTTATTTATTTATTTATTTATTTATTTATTTATTTATTTATTTATTTATTTATTTATTTATTTATTTATTTATTTGATTTTTATACCGCCCTTCTCCCGAAGGACTCAGGGCGGTGTACAGGCAAAAATAAAACAGATAATACAATGTACAATTTAAAATGCAATTAAAAAACTTATTTTAAAATTGGCCTGAGAAGTAAAAAAATACAATAAACTAAAAACCCCATTTAAAATTAATTAATAAGAATTTAAAATTAATAAAATTCAATTTAAGCCAGCCCAGCGAATAAAAGATGTGTCTTCAGTTCGCGACGGAATGTCCGAAGGTCAGGTATTTGGCGTAAACCCGGGGGAAGTTCGTTCCAGAGTGTGGGAGCCCCCACAGAGAAGGACCTTCCCCTGGGGGCCGCCAGCCGACATTGCTTGGCGGACGGCACCCTGAGAAGTCCCTCAGAGCGTACGTATATGTTTTTCATGGGGAAAAGCTGTGGGCTTTTGATTGTGTGTATGTGGTCACCTTCTCAATTTCTTTGATCACCTTCCCTTCTGGCTGCCTCTGTGTAAGATCTTCTCTGTGAGGTGAAGAACAAGATTGGGGATCAGTGTGTGGCATAAGTGCATATGAATCTATCAATGTTGATCTTTCTCATTTTCATGCATTTGTTAACTTGGTTCTTCTCAATTTCTTATATTTGTAGATGTCATTCAATTCACTGAATGTGAGATTTTTTTAGGAATGGATATACACTGTTTGCATATGCATGCACATAGTGCCAGGACTGATGGATGGTCTGGTTTTGCTCTTGATTTCCAATTCTTATCAGCACATCAATTCTCATCAGTATAAGCAAACTTCTGTTCAGGCTGAATGGGAATTCGGCTTTCTGATCCCCAATCTTGTTCTTCACCTCACAGAGAAGATCTTACACGGAGACAGCCAGAAGGGAAGGTGATCAAAGAAATTGAGAAGGTGACCACATACACACAATCAAAAGCCCACAGCTATATTCTGCTGGTGAAAGAATACAGACAACTTTATTGGGAATTGATTGATTGATTGATTGCCATCAAATCAGTGTCAACTCTTAGCAATCACAAGTGGTCTTCCTGCTTCCCCATGCCAGGGAGAACATGATTACATATCCACTTTTCAAATTTGATGTCTGTCTCAAAAGTGAAGCTTACTGGCTGAACGGGAATTCGGCTTTTGCTATAATGGGCCTCCTAGCAATAAAGTCGGCAACGACTAGCACGTATGTGCGAGGGGAACCTTTACCTTTACCTTTAGCAATTACAAGTTAAGCCTTGGACTAACTCATCAGACAAAGAGCGGATTCTAAAAACAAGTGGTTCTTCTGCTTCTCCAGGCCAGAAAGAACATGATTACATAGATTTTCTCCATGACAATCTGTGGCTAACCTGGTCTTTCCGGCCTTCCAATGCCTTTTCAAGGAATAGAATAGAATAGAATAGAATAGAATAGAATAGAATAGAATAGAATAGAATAGAATTCTTTATTGGCCAAGTGTGATTGGACACACAAGGAATTTATCTTTGGTACATATGTTCTCAGTGTACATAAAAGAAAAGATACATTTGTCAAGAATCATAGGTACAACATTTAATGATAGTCATAGGGTACAAATAAGCAATCAAATCATACTAGGAAATAATCAATATAAATCGTAAGGATACAAGCAATAAAGTTACAATTATAGAGTCATAAGTGGGAGGAGATGGGTGATAGGAACGATGAGAAGATTAATAGTAATGCAGACTTAGTGAATAGTTTGACAATGTTAAGGGAATTATTTGTTTAGCAGGGTGATGGCATTCGGGAAAAAATTGTTCTTGTGTCTAATTGTTCTGGTGTGCAGTGCTCTATAGTGTGGTTTTGAGGGTAGAAGTTGAAACAATTTATGTCCTGGATGTGAGGGGTCTGTAAATGAAATAAATTTGATCTTAATCCTTGTACAATTCTCTATCAGCTTTTCAAGCTCCTGTCTATATAAAGAGCACATACCAGTCTTGGTGGAGAGTATGTGCTGTTTATATAAACATGAGCTTGAAAAGCTGATAAAGATTGTACAACAAGGATTACAATCAGGTAGAGGGACAAGGTGATCTTGCTGGAAGGATGAGGTGGAACAGACTGGGGATTCCTAGCACAGAAAGGAGAAAATGGAATAGCTGGCTTGCTAAAAGTTCAATGCAGATGAAGAAAAAACTTGGGAAGCAATAGACTACTCCCATTTCTTCCATTCCAATTCAATGTACAGTACCCACATGAAACTAGACCTCTTGATTTGACTTGCATTGAAATTTCTCCAATTACCAATTCCTTAAATTTTGAGGAGGGAAGTGGGGCTGTTGGCTGCTCTACGACTAACTGATGCTCAGGTGTTAGTTCTACAAAGTAGATCAGACTAGGAAATTAATGCCATGATGGTCAGTGTTAAGCTTCAGTAACAGCCTCCTACAGCCTCCTGGGCCATGCTGCAGTGCTGCCCCCCCACCCCCACAGATGCCCATGCGACCCCTCCACCCCCTGTGCATGTGCGCACGAGGCCCACACATGCGTGTGCATCTCCCCGTGCGCCCCTCCCACATCCTGAAAATCAGTTGGCTGGTGGGAGGCGCGGGCACATGCGTGGTGGAGCTGAGATGGGCGACAGCTCATGTGCCTGCAGAAAGGACTCTGCATGCAGCTGTGGCACGCGTGCTATAGGTTCACCATCACGGTTCTATCCTGTTCTCCTTTTGGCTTTGAGAGAAGAGCTCTGCAGTGAGAAGAATTGCTGAATGGGATGTTTCTATATTGGAATACTTTATCCCCACTTTCTATGGATTGATTGATTGATGGATGGATTGGCTGCCCAATTCATTCTCAATGACTCTGGGTGGCTTACAAAAATAAAGATTTCTCTGTTCCTCTTCCCTAATTTTTTTAAATAGGAAGAAAGAGGAGATTGCAGCCAAATAATAATACATTTTAATTTTTATGGTAGCTTTGAGCTCAGATGAGTTCTTAAAAACACATTTGAGCAATTGAATCAATGGATCCCAGAGTACATCTACAGTTTTGCAAATAGTTGCTTTAGTTTGGCAAGATTCTGTCTGTAGGTGAGGAACAATAAAGGAAACTACTCAGAAGAAGCTCCATGTTACTTCCTTAGTTTTGGAGGCCTGCCAGTAATCATTGATTCACTTGGTATATTCCATTTCATCTCAAACAGACCCCGTTCATGCCTTCATTCTGAATTAAGATGAATGGATCATATACCCATGTAATCACAGAATCACGGTAGTAGAAGAGGCCATTTGGCCATTGAAACGAAAGCTTGACAGGTAACCCTCTAGTTTCTACTTGAGCACCACAAAGGAAGGGGTACTTCGCAACTCACAGGATAATTGATTCCAAAAGTCTTATTGTCAGGCCTGGAAGCCATCTTTTGCATTGGGCCTTCAGGCCTGCCACATTTAGTGCTATGGGAAACTGGGAGCAGAGATTGTATGGAGCAGGGGTGATATATAGTCATAATAACATTCCTTTCTCAGAGAGTCAAGGACATCTTGCCCTGCTCCCAGGGGTGTGACTGGGAGGCATTTCCAGTTGGGATGGTGCTTTGATTGGACCATGTAATGGACATCTGGGTGCAGGGGAAGGGACTTGGACTTTCCTTTGGGTGGGGAAAACCTGGAAGCTTTCAGATTTGGGTTTTTCCAGATGTGCCAATATGACATATCTAAAAACATGGAACTTTGAAGAACTTCAACCCTCTGAGTCTTCTTTCGTTGGGGGTATTACTTGGAACCCTGACACTTATTTTTGAAGTTACATTCTTCTGAAGTAAAACCTTTTTTTTAAATGCCAGGAATATAAACGCTTAAGCTTTTCTTTTTTATTTCTAAAAAACAATCTGATTTACTTCAAAAACTGATTTGCAAATACTTTTGCAAAGTGAGCCCAGTGGCTTAGAATAGCACAATGATAAGCACCATGAGGTTCACTGGGTGCAGAAATGGGGCTTGCGGATCACATTATGAGCAATGCAATGTGACAGCCCCTAAAAATAACTCACGGGATAAGAAAGTAATCCTTAATAACCATATTTTCTGACGTTTTGTCAGTTGAGTGTGCAAAGGTAGGCTTTAAACCCACATGTTAAACTGCAATGGGCGGTTAATGGATTCAGCTTGTGAAACAATTGCAACATGATCCAACCCTGTGCGGGTTTCCCCCCTCCCCGAATTTTGGGCCTCTTGCCAATCATCTGATGGTGTTGCTAGGGGTTGTGTATTGCACTGTAACCTGGATTTTTTCTGCTGCAATAGTGAGATTTTGTGGTGGCCCTAAAGTTTTGAAAAAAAAATCTACTCTTAGACCTGAGGGGAACTCATCCATGTCTGTTTCCCCCTCCTCCTCCCAACTGCTTCAAGGCCTCATTATTTCTGCAGGCATTTGGTTTGCTTAGTTGTTCTGGGATCTGCGTTCTGGTAATGATCATTTGCTGTTTTGTTTAATGATCTGATTTCATAGTACAGAATTGTTATGCAGCCTTGAATATTGGGTAGGCAACCTATAAACATTTTGGAATCAATAAACACAGAAATTATTATCTAGAGACATTCTTAAATCTAAGGTGGATGGTGCCTAAAAGATGTTTCCTTGCCTTCCCCCTCCAAGCCCTTCTCCTATTTTATAGGTTTCTAACAAAGTTTTTCCGGAAAGCACATAAGGAAAATTAAGACGACAACTGGGAAGAGAAGACGCTAAGGCAATTCTAGCCTCCAGTAGCTTTCTTAGCATCTAAATTGATTGCAGAAAGCCAAAGAGTGATTCCACATCAACATTGCACTGAAGGGTGTTTTTCAGTCAAAATCTGAAGCTGACTCGATATTTCGTGATACTCTCACATAAACATTTTTAAAGAAGCATGAGATTCTGAGCAAACTTCCTGCAGCCACAACATTTGTTTGTTTCAGTATTCTATACTTTAAACCTTGGATATCTTCTAGAGATATCTCTGAGGTCTAAGAAAGCTGATAGGGAAGTAGACAATGAGAAAAAGTGAATCGATCCTGCAGCTTTGGAAACATGATGTGATGTTGTCGATGCGATGAGCCTAATGCAGTCAGCCATCTTTTATGGAGCTGGTTCGAACAGCACATTAATCAAGGCCGGACAAAAAGTAATGGGTGGAAGCTGCTTAAAGAGAGATGCAACCTAGAAGTAAGGAAACATTTTCTGACAGTGAGAACAATTAATCAATGGAATAGCACAACTCCTGGAGTTGTGGTTGTTCTATCACTGGAGGTTTTCAAAAAAGGCTCTGCGCTTGTAAAGTACTGCTTTAAATTAAAAGACTTTGAAAACAATTTAAACAGGAGTTTAGGAAGGAGAAAGGCAAAAAAAATTGGACTGTTAAATTGGCCAAGCCCACCCAGTCACATGACCACCTAGCCACACCCATTCAGCCAGTCCGCCGCCCCCCAATAGTCTTAGGGACTGTGAATCAGCCTCCTGTTTATAACGTTTGAGGACTCCTGGCCTAGATTCTCTGCTTACAGAGACTGTGTTAACTGTTGTTGGAGAACAACTCTCCTAGTTTAGAGGAGAGCTCAAGTAGGCAATTAGCCTGGACTTGCTACATAAACACAAGAGGACAAGATTTGACCCTCCCATCCACAATGCCTTTGAGTCTTATCTGGTCTTTCCCAGGCAAAAGCTGCCAGTCTGAGGAGATTCCTGTATTATAGGCAGAGAACAATCAAACAACTAGTTTGAACTCTTTACAGATGGGTCTCCTTGTTACCACCTGACAGCTGTGTTTTTAAACAATGAATTATAAAATAAACTACAATCAGATGAATTTACACATTATGAAAACCATGGACCTTTTTTTTTTTTTACAAACCACAGTTCTGGATTAATGCATTATACTAAGGCAAAACAAATAAAAGGTGTAACGCTTGATGGGTTAGTATAATGTGTACTCCCAGCAGAGAATTCACAAGAGGATGTTCAGGTAAGAAAGAGCAATTACTATCAAAGGGAAGACTTGGTTGAGAGCCCCAAAGATTAATACTCTAAAAACATAAATACTCGCCTTAGAATAGATAAATAATTCCAGGTATTTTTTCTCTTTTCCCCCACTTCCCTTGCATGAGTATCTTTAGAATGCTTTTCTAACACTATTTTGAACTGAGTGATAGGATGTTAATTACATACAGATTCATTATCACTGTGAAATGAATTTCTGAACATATCATATATAAATATAATGTGCAAATGTTGGATTCAAT
Source organism: Ahaetulla prasina (assembly GCF_028640845.1). Lineage (NCBI taxonomy): Eukaryota > Metazoa > Chordata > Lepidosauria > Squamata > Colubridae > Ahaetulla > Ahaetulla prasina. The sequence continues at coordinate 34,781,378 of NC_080540.1, read as the reverse complement.
ACTACAGGCTTTAATAGCCAATTTTTACACCTATCAACCAGTATCTCATTATTCATGGTTTCCTGTTTCTTATTTTATTTGTCTAAAAATTGAACCTATTATTATTCATGATGTGAAAATTGCTCTTTAATTTCACACTATTGTTGTTTGACTACTTTGGTTGCTTACAATATAGTTTTTGTTGTGTTTCATTTTTAAAAAAAAAAAATCTGTGCTTATTTTGTGTTTTGAAGAAACTGACGTTATGGAAGACTTGCCTCTTACAATTGAATGATTATAATCTCTCTCTCAGTATAAAATGCTCATTTGAAAGAATCTTGCCAGTTTAATCTAGAGTTTTGTCAACACCAGCTACTTTTAAAATTACAAGTTATAAAAGCAGGATAATTCTATTATGTTTACTTAATGTATGTAATCAGGGATGCGGTGGTGAATTTATCATTCTGATGTATAAAAACTTATGATGGAATCCAGTTACTGGGCTTATAAATTATGTCAGGCTATAATGTATTCAATTTTAGCTTAATCTATTATGCGAACAATAAAATAATCTATACTGTAATGATAAAACCTGGTTTATGGCTTAGTGTTAACCTCTCAGGCCTGGTATGATGTTTGAACCAAGTCGCTCTCCCTCAAATCCTTGCACTTAATCAAAAACAGCAAGACCCAGCAGAGGTTTATTAGAATTAACCTACCCTGTGATTCTCTGCATAGTATCCTGGGGCTGGTCTTCACTGGGTACAGGGCAAAAAAGGTCAGGCAACTTTTCAAGTTCTCTAGAACTTTTCCTCAGGGATGCAGTGGCTCAGTGGCTAAGATGCTGAGCTTGTCAATCGAAAGGTTGGCAGTTCAGCGGTTCAAATCCCTAGTGCCACGTAACGGTGTGAGCTCCCATTACTTGTCCCAGCTTCTGCCAAACTAGCAGTTCAAAAGCATGTAAAAAATACAAGTAAAAAAATAGGAACGACTAGCACATATGTGCGAGGGGAACCTTTAACTTTACCTAGAACTTATCCTCAGGCGAAGTGTCACAAAATATCAAGGATGGTGGTGAAGTGAAGTGAAGTGATGGTGGTGAAGTGAAGAAGTAAAGTAAAGTAAAGTAAAGTAAAGTAAAAAGAAAAAGGGCCAGGTCTTAATATCTGTGAGGTCTGTAATTGAAAAATTACTCTGAGAGCTTATTTATTTTATTTATTTATTTATTATTTAAATTTTTATACCGCCCTTCTCCCGAAGGACTCAGGGCGGTTCACAGCCAGATAAAAAATACACAATAATACAATATAAATACGATTAAAATACAATTAAAAAACTTATTAAATTGGCCAAGATTAAAATTTAGATAAAACCCATAAAAACCCATAAATTTAAAACTAACCCAGTCCAGCGCAGATGAATAAGTGAGTTTTAAGCTCGCGACGAAAGGTTCGGAGGTCCGGAAGTTGACGGAGTCCTGGGGGGAGTTCGTTCCAGAGGGCGGGAGCCCCCACAGAGAAGGCCCTTCCCCTGGGCGCCGCCAGACGACACTGTCGCGCCGACGGCACCCTGAGGAGTCCCTCTCTGTGAGAGCGCACGGGTCGGTGAGAGGTATTCGGTAGCAGCAGGCGGTCCCGTAAATAGCCCGGCCCTATGCCATGGAGCGCTTTAAAGGCGTTCACCAACACCTTGAAGCGCACCGGAAGGCCACAGGTAGCCAGTGCAGCCTGCGCAGGATAGGTGTCACGGGAGCCACGAGGGCTCCTCTATCACCAGCGCAGCTGCATTCTGGACTAACTGAAGCCTCCGGATGCCCCTCAAGGGAGCCCCATGTAGAGAGCATTGCAGTAATCCAGACGAGACGCCACAAGGGCGTGAGTGACTGTGCACAAGGCATCCCGGTTCAGAAAGGGCGAACTGGCGCACCAGGCGAACCTGGTGGAAAGCTCTCCTGGAGACGGCCGTCAGGTGGTCTTCAAAAGACAGCCGCTCATCCAGGAGAACGCCCAAGTTGCGCACCCTTCCATCGGGCCAATGACTCTCCCAACAGTCAGCCGTGGACTCAGCTGACTGTACCGGGATGCCGCATCCACAGCCACTCCGTCTTGGAGGGATTGAGCTTGAGCCTGTTTCTCCCCATCCAGACCCGACGGCTTCCAAACACCGGGACAGCACTTCGATAGCTTCATTGGGGTGGCCCGTGTGAAAAGTACAGCTGGGTGTCATCAGCGACAGCTGGTACCTCACACGAAGCCACTGATGATCTCACCCAGCGGTTTCATAGATGTTGAACAGAAGGGGCGAGAGAATCGACCCCTGCGGCACCCCACAAGTGAGGCGCCGCGGGGCCGACCTCTGCCCCCCCGTCAACACCGTCTGCGACGGTCGGAGAGATAGGAGGAGAACCACCGATAAACGGTGCCTCCCACTCCCAATCCTCCAACCGCGCAGCAGGATACCATGGTCGATGGTATCGAAAGCCGCTGAGAGGTCTAATAGGACCAGGGCAGAGGAACAACCCCTATCCCTGGCCCTCCAGAGATCATCCACCAACGCGACCAAAGCCGTCTCAGTGCTGTAACCGGCCGGAAGCCGGACTGAACGGGTCTAGATAGACAGTTTCCTCCAGGTGCAGGGGAAACTGATATGCCACCATATTTCTACAACCTTCGCCATGGCGAAGGTTGAGACCGGACGATAATTACCTAAAACAGCCGGGTCCAGGGAAGGCTTCTTGAGGAGGGCCTCACCACCGCCTCTTTCAAGGCGGCCGGAAAGACTCCTCCAACAAGGAAGCGCCAGAATCCCCTGAGCCAGCCTCGTGTCACCTCCTGAGTGGCCAGCACCAGCCAGGAGGCACGGGTCCAGTAAACACGTGGTGGCATTCAATCTACCCAGCAACCTGTCCATGTCCTCGGAGCCACAGGGTCAAACTCATCCCAGACAATATCACCAAGACCGCCTCAGACGCCCGTCCGAATCGCCACAATTTTGGTCCAGACCGTCCCGGTTGAACGATTTTATCGATAGATAACCGTTAAACTCCTCAGCACGCCCTGCATCGGGTCATCCCGCCCCTGGTGAAGGAGGGAGCGGGTCACCCAAACAGGGCAGCTGGGCGGTTATCTGCCGACACAATGAGGGAGGAGGCGTAGCAACGCCTCGCTTCCCTCAGTGCCACTAGGTAGGTCCTAGTATAGGATCTAACTAGTGTCCGATCAGCCTCTGAACGGCTGGACCTCCAAGAGCCTCTTCTCCGGCGTTTCATCCCCCTCAGCTCCTCGGAGAACCAAGGAGCCGGTTGGGATCTGCGCCGGGTCAGAGGCCGCAGAGGCACGACACGGTCTAAAGCCCCAGCCGCAGCCCGGTCCCCGGCTGGGGCCTGGTCCTCTGCCGCGCCGTGAGCCAGACCCTCAGGAAGTGGCCCAAGCTCCATCCGGAACCTCTCTGGGTCCATCAGGCGCCTGGGACGGTACCAACGTAATGGTTCCGTCTCCCTGCGGTGTTGGGTAGCGGTCAGAAAGTCCAGGCGAAGGAGAGAGTGATCTGACCATGACAAAGGTTCTGTGACTATATCTCTCAAGTCTAGATCCTTCAACCACTGACCAGAGATGAAAATCAGGTCCAGTGTGCCTCCCCCGATGTGAGTGGGGCCATCGACTACTTGAGTCAGGTCCAGGGCCGTCATGGAGGCCATGAACTCCCGAGCTTTGCTATAGTATGATAATGAAATGAAATTCAGTCCTTGCTGCATCAACTGATAGAATGGTAGGCACAATAATGCACTATCCTGTTTTTCTTTGCTGTCCTCTGCATATTGTAGCTGGTGGATGTTTTGCATTGGAAGAAACAACAAAAGAAGATGGCATGAATTAGGGCCCGTGGATGATACAAGGTAAGTGGTATCAAGAGACAGGAGGTAAAATGGTAGCTGCAGGGCGGTGGTGGGATTCAGGCAGTTCGCACCACTTCGGGAGAACCGGTTGTTAACTTTCTGAGCAGTTTGGTGAACTGGTTGTTGGAAGCAATCATTTGCAGAGAATCGGTTGTTAAATTATTTGAATCCCACTACTGCTGCAGGGTCTTCTGATGTTGCTGTAAATTACCAGTGATGAAAAGCTGTGAAATTAAGCTGAAGACTAAACATCACTGTTGAAGGTATATACTGTACACTTTACATTTGGGGACAAAGAAACTAGGCATTTTCCTTTCCCTCTGAAAACAAGCAAAAAGATCATGAAAAGAAGACCAACAAACATGACCATGGCAATGTCTTTGGGACTGAGGCTGTCCTTAACCTGAATTTCACTGGGGCAAAAACTACATTCATCCCAGTTCATTGCATTTACAGTTTGTTTATTGATTGATTGAATTAATTTAGTTCAATTCAATTTAAGTGTTGCCTGACTCCAGACTAACTTGGGATAGCAGTTGGGTTCAATTCAGAAATCAGCATCAAAGCAAGCCATATGAGAAAATCCATCTATTTGAAAACAAATACAAAACCCCAATAGAAGCAAATGTATGTAGCCCAGGGCTGAATTCTGGAGTCCTTTGCATTTTCTGAGTTTGTTGTTTGTTTGCAGATGTTTTATTACCCAACTAGGAAATATCATCACTGTGAGTGAGTGTGAGGTTTACTCCCTGTTCATGCACAGTAGCTTGACCTGCCAGGTCTTGGTGCAGGCTTGGTTTTCTCTTTGATAGTTCTTTCATTGGGGCATTGTTTTCTGCTTGGTTATTTGTCTAGTGTTAATCTTTGCTTATCTGGGTTTTAGATGCCAGAGAAGATGTGTCTTGATCTTTTTGTTTCCTTCGTAATTCTTTTTCCTACTGTCTCTGTTGAATGGTGTATAAATATGGTTCGTTTTATGTGTCTATTACTATGATTGAGTCTGTCTATGAGTTTTTAGGGAGTTTTCACTGTGTCTTCCGACAATTAGTTGGTGTTCATAGATGTATTCTGCTAGTGTTTTGCCCTACATAGTGGCTGTCACTTTCATTGTATGTTGACTCCTGTTGTTTTCTTCTTCAGCTACTGTGTCTTGAGTTACTTAAAATGCTTTGAAGGGCTTTAGTTGGTTTGTGTGCTATGATAATGGCATGTGATTGCAATTATCAGTTGCTTGTTTCTGAGATTTTTGAAATATGTTGATGGTAGTCTTTTTATAACTTGAATGGTCAGGGATTTTTTTTGATAAATTTGCATGGGTGTCTATTTTATTGGAAAGCGTATAGGTGGTCTGTTTACTTTTTTCTGGTGTTCTGGACTGCTGCAATGCGTTTGTGCTCCTCCGAATAATATTGTTACACAGCTCCTCTGGTGGGAGGTTGGGTTGTTACTTTGACAAAGCAGCCCTTGGTTAGCGTGGGTTGTTTTTTGATAGACTTGCATTTCTAATTTGCTGTTGCTTCCTCTGCTGATGAGGATATCCAGGAAGGGAAGCATGTTGGTGGTTGTTTTTCTTCCCTTGTGAATTTTCTCTTGATACCCATGCAACTTTATCAAAAATGTGTAACCGCTCCATCCACTACAGCACAACCAACACAAACGATGAAAAGTTTTTTTACTGGCTGCATGACCAGAAGTCAGAAACAAAGCAAACCATGTAAGATAATCTGTATATTTGAAAACAAGTACACAGCTCCAGTAGAAGTAAATAGATGTAACTCGGGTTGAACTGTTTTTTTAAACAGTTTTTTTTTAAAAAAAACCCAGCTCAAAGATCTTAATTTTGCCACAAGAGGTTTGAAAGATGAGTAGTGAGTTGCAGACAGTCAAGTAGCAACTTTCAGAGAATGTGAGCACCATAAATATTTAAATCATCTAAATATTCTTTTACCTGTTCCTTATTAATGCTGCTGCTTGATATTCCCTAAGCTTCATTAATATTTATCTCAACTTTGGGCTCTCTACGTACGTGCACAGCCAGAAGAAAAAGAGAACGCATTCACGTTTACATGCCTTCTTTACAATCAGTACTTTTCTCCGTCTTCTTAATGCAGCTGGTTTTCTTTTAGGTTTTTTTTCCTCCGTTCACAAATATTTTTCCAAAGTATATTTATTCAACCTTTCCATATTCTTTTCTGTTATCTTAGGATATATTTCATTTATCTACAGGTCTTCTTTATTGCTTCCCATAGTTATATTGCTTTACTGTACCTTTCCCTTCCGTAGATTTTTTTTTTTAATCATAGTTTTTTCTTCTTCTTTTAATGGGCTTCCCGATTGCAGTAATTACTGTTAAGGCATGATTAGATGCAAAAGTTGAGTTGGAAAATGTATTTGATGCTTTCTTCAAAAAGATAGTGGGGAGGGCTTCATTTGATTTTTTGGCATAAACATCGATTCAGTTCTCACAGTATAGTAACTCACTGTTAGGAACTTTTAAGAACAGGTAGACCTTGAATGATAACCGATTGAAAAAAAGGGGACTTATAACCCCGATTCAAAGTTCCAATGGTGAATGAATTTTGGGTGCTCAGAAATACAGCTGCATTTAGGGCTGTTTGCAGCGTCTTGCAGTCCTGTGACTGCATTTGACAATATTTTTTTTGCAGAAAACCAGCACTTCCAATTTTCGGCAAAACCACACCCATAGTGAAACACTGGTTTGATTAACGACCATGGCATTTGCATAACAACTGCTGCAAAAGTCATAAAAATGATCATAAAGCAACGGTTATGACAAGACTGTAAAAGGCAGGTTCATATGTCAAGGACTATCTGTACCAGAGTAGCAGGTACTGTATAGAAATTCTGCATGGGACGTGTTTATGTTTATTGATGTGTTTCCATTTCAAGATAGTTACTTAACATTTTTTCCCCAGAAAAGTAAAATTACTTTAGAGTGAATTCAAATTAAAATTAAGATTTGCTAATGCCTTATTTTTGTCCCTAAAATGGAGATATTTCTTTGTTTTTCAGTAGCATTGGGGTGAGTGGGGGGAATTGATGGACAGGAACCCTGAACTCTCATTTGCACCAATGTTTTTATGATTGTACAACATGAGGTAATTTAACTATTATAAATGACTTGCAGAGTTTTTTTTAAAAAAAAGATATTGCTGAGAAAAAATGTACTTCTTAGTGTTTATTGAAGATTGGGCTAGTAGATATTCAGAATTTAGCTTAGCTTGTCCATATATCTTTAGCAATAAAAATATAATTCAACTTCTTGACATTGGACTAATCTTTTTCAATGTAATAAAAGTAATTTCAACTTACATATGCACTATTCTTATCAGGAAAATTTGCATAGGTGCTGCCTGCTGAAGATAGCAGCTGGTGAAAATTCAAATGTATTATTTTTTTTCTTTTTTTCTTTACTCTTCTTTTCCTTCCTTCTTGCATACAGGGCACTTTTGTCTTTCCAGGAGAATCTGGACAAGATAGTGTACAAAGGAAGAAGCTGTTTGGATCTACATACTCTTTGAGAGACACATAAACACGGACAAGGAGGCAAGTATTTTGATGATCTGCAGGTACAGATCAAAAACAAACTCATTGATTAATTAAATGGACTTATTTATTACATTCATATGCTGCCCTTCTCACTATTCAAAGGGACTCTTACAATGTTCTAAAAGCATAAATATAATTAACAACAATTCAATTAAAAATTAAAAATCAAGAGCACAGGTGGTATGTGATGGACTTTTGTCTCTCAGTCTACTAACCACCTTCAGTGTAGCATGTCCTTACTGGGTTCCCAAGCCAGATTTTAAGCCCCCTCCAGAGGGCCAGAATGTTCCAAAGGTTGGGCGTACAGCAGAGAAAGCTCTTCTCCTAGATCCTGCTAGCTGAAATTCCTTGGCTGATGATATCTGCAGGATGCCTCTTCTACTGCAGTTAGTGGGGTGGGCCAATCCTATTGGGACAAGACAGATGCTCAGACAACCTGGTCTCAAGGCCACGAAGGGCTTTAAAGGTGATAATCAACATTTATTTTTATTTATTTATTTTGTCAAGTACATATATAAGTATAGGCATGAATTGAATACATAAAGTGAATACAATTAAAGGGAACATTAGGACAGGGATGGTAGGCGTGCTGGTGCTCTTATACACGCCCCTTACAGACCTCTTAGGAATGGGGTGAGGTCAGCAGTAGACAGTTTAAGCTTAAAGTTTTGGGGATTTGGGGAAGAAACTACAGAGTCAGGTAATGCATTCCAGGCATTGACCACTCTGTTGCTGAAGTCATATTTTCTGCAATCAAGTATGGAGCGGTTAACCTTGAGTTTGTATCTATTATTTGCTCATGTATTGTTGTGGTTGAAGCTGAAGTAGTCATTGACAGGTAGGACATTGTGGTAGATAATTTTATGAACTATGCTTAGGTCAGATTGAAGTCTGCGTAGTTCTAAATTGCCTAAGTCCAAAATTTGGAGTCTGGTGGTATTTTGTTGAGAGCAGAGGAATGGAGGACTCTTCTTGTGAAATATTTCTGGAGGTGCTCAATTGTATTAATATCTGATATACAGTGCGGGTTCCAGACAGATGAGCTGTATTCGAGAATTGGACTAGCAAATGTTTTGTATGCTCTAGTTTGTAGTGTAATATTACCGGAGAAGAAGCTGCCTAAGATTAAGTTTACAACCCTTAATGTCTTTTTGGCGATGTTATTACAGTGGGCTTTGGCACTTAGATCATTTGATATGAATACTCCAAGGTCCTTGACAGAGTGAGGGTCATCTACAAGGTCGTGTCCACTTAGCTTGTATTTTGTGTTCTGATTCTTTTTGCCAATGTGTAAGACAGAGCATTTGTTGGTTGAGATTTAGAGTTGCCAATTTTTTGACCATTCCGACACAAAGTCAAGGTCTTTTTGAAGGGTAGCAGCATTGTTCAACTGAATTGAATCTTGAATTGGACCTGGAAGCAAACCAGTAACTATGCAGCTCCATAATACATCGCCCTACAGGCTTCCAGAACTATCCATACCACTGCATTCTGTACTAATTGTTGCTTCCAGATACTCCCCATGTAGAGCACATTGCAGTAATCCAAATGAGGGAAGACTAGGGCATGATTAACTAAGTACAAGTGAGTACTTGTACTCAAGTACTCAACCAATGGAACAGTTTGCCTTCAAAAGTTTGCCTGGAGAAATTTCCTGACAGTTAGAACAATTAATCAATTGAACAACTTGCCTGCAGAAGTTGTAAATGCCCCAACACTGGAAATTTTTAAGATGATGTTGGATAACCATCTGTCTGAGATGGTGTAAGGTTTCCTGCCTGGGCAGGGGGTTGGATTAGAAGGCCTCCAAGGTCCCATCCAACTCTGTTGTTATTATTATTATTATTATGTTGTGGGTGTTTCATCACTGAAGAAGAGACTGGATAGCCACTTGCCAGAAATGGTATAGGATCTCCTGCTTGAGCAGGGGGGTTGGATTAGATGACCTTCAACTCTGTAATTCTAAGACTAGATGTTGTGCCAGGGTCCAATCAGGTAGGCTGCTGCTTATTTCCTCAAGTCTAGTTACTAGACTGCAATAATTCTAAGACCCTGTTTATTTTGTTAAAGTGTAATGTTTGAATGAGGCTGATGGGGTAACATAAAAGAGAAGTTAAAAGTAAACCATCATATTTTGAAAAACCATTATGGATGGAGCAGTGACAATAGTGACCTTTCTTTAAAGACCCAATTCACGTTGTATTTTGCCAATTTAGAGGAATGTTCGAAGAAAATAAAAATTGCATTCAAACTAAAACACAGCAGTAGAACAAATGTGTATCTTAAAAGTCTGGGTAAGAAGATAAAGCCACAGGTCTTTTTTTCTATTAGACAGCAATGTATAAATGTAGATTCAGTGGTGGGCTGCTGCCGGTTCGGACTGGTTCGAACGAACCGGTACTTGAGACCTGCGGGTGGCCCGCCCACCTGCCTGAGTGCAATCCCGTCCTATATCACTGTGATGTTTGATGTTGGACGCATGTGTGGACAGCGCATGCGTGCGAATTCCTGTGTTTTGTGACCCTGCACGTATGCACGGACAGTTCGCGTGAGCAATTTCCCATGTTTTGTGATGCCGCACGCATACATGGATGGCGCGGGCTCACATTTCTGGTGCTGGGTGAACCAGTTGTTACAGTATGTGATGCCCGCCTCTGTCTAGATCCAGAATGTTTTGCCAATTCTAGAGAAGATCGTGGAACTGGCTATGATATTTACATGTTTGAAAGACCAAGAATATATCATATCTATCTAGGAGATTTTCATATATTTTTTTTTTTTTAAAAAGCTAATTTTGTAGGCTGGTGGCAAACCTTAAGGATGCACCTGCCTGCCATCTATCTAATTAAATGTAATGAATGTTAATTATTAGATAGCATGAAATACAATAAATAGCAGCATAAACAGCAACAATAATGAAGATGTTTTAAATTTTGCAATCAGAGGAGATGTTATATTCCTGATTTTAGAAACAAAGATAGCTTCTGCAGAAATCCTTGGCTTGACATGCAAACATTCAATCCTGTCACTTAGTAAGAATCAATTACCAATGGCAAAAAAAAAAAAAGTGCTAAAAGTAAGAGACGTGGGCAGTGTGAATATTTCTGCCTGGATTATTTTCTGTTGTAAGAACCAGGAAGGGAATGACTCATTACTATGCAAATAGGGTAAGCCCTTGATGGGTGGTAATTGTTATAATTCATCTCCCAGAGATTTGTATCTTATTTGAAAACATAATGCTACGAAACAACCACTACAGGTGCAAAAATAACTGTTTTAATATCATGGGTGGGTTTTTTTTTTTTAATTTCTCTGATGAATTAAGACAGCAGACTATTCCAGCTCAGCGGCAGTTTACTATTGTCTTAGTTCCTTTTGTCTTGATTATGGACTTAGGGAAATTGCTTTTTAAGTGTGATTTATCCTTGCCTGCATCTTTTCCCATGGTGTGTAGTATTTTCTGTTCTAGGCTTTATTATTGCCTTACAACCTTCTTTTATTTATTTATTTATGAAATTTATTGATTGCCCGTCTTACCACAGGGTAACCCCATCAAAGAAATTTTTTTTTACACGCATGCTGGTTAGCGCAAGAGGGCCCATTTGCAAAAACTATCAATAATTAGGTAACTTTATACGGATAAAAATTTGTAAAACAACAAAAAATGCACATTGTTTTCCTCTTCTCTCCAAAAGGAAAATAAAGAGATGTAACTATCATTTTTAAAACTGATATCGAATCAAAAGTTTCTGGTTTGATTTATTCTTTGATCTTAACTGATGTCCTGTAAACTGACTTATTTTTAAAATATAAGTTAGGATCCCATATTTGAACCTTTAGCCACTGTCCTCTAAAGCTTAGTATGGTTTATCGGCTCCTGTTGACATCCATAAAGCTTGCTACTCTTTAGCTTGCCAGATTTTTGAACTAACAGATTAACAGGGTTGAAAGGGACTTTATAGGTCATCTAATCCAACCACCCTGCTCAAGCAGGAGACCCTACACTATTTCTGACAAATGGCAGTCCAATCTTTTCTTGAAAGACTCAAGTGATGAAGCTCCCACAACTTCTGAAGGCAAGCTGTTCCATTGGTTGATTGTTCTCACTGTCAGAAAGTTCCTCATTTCTGGATTGAATTTCTCCTTGGTCAGTTTCCATCCATTATTCCTTGTCTGGCCTTCAGGTGCTTTGGAAAAGTGTTGTATCATTAAGTGTTAAATTTGTACCCTATCACTATCATTAAGTGTTGTAAGCGTTGTACCTTGATGAAAGTATCTTTTCTTTTATGTACACTGAGACCATATGTAGCAAGACAAATTCCTTGTGTGTCCAGTCACACCTGGCCAATAAAAAATTCTATTCTGTTCTATTCTAAAATAGCTTGACCCCCTCCCCACTGTGGCAGCCCCTCAAATATTGGAACATTGCTATTTATCATCTGAAATGAAAACAAAAAAAGACTGGAAAGGAGGGAGCAAATGATTACAGGAAATTGTTCCATGATAACTAAAACCTACCAAAGAGAAGTAAGTGTTGGTCTGGTGTGCTGCTGAAGGCATCAGCTAGAAACTAGGAGACCAGGTCGGGGGTGTTAAACTGGTGGCCTGTGGGCCAGATGCATCACAAGCAGGCCACACCCACCCCGTGAATGGGAACAACGTCACAGAATATCACCTGATGGCAACGTGAGGCGGTGAGTTTTACACCCGTGACTCAGTTGCTCTTTCTCAGCTCCAGGAAGAAGGAACTCTTTTGAAAATGTTGCCAAGGCACCCTCCCTTTAGAGAACATCATCCCTCTTGAGATCAGACTGACCCCCAACTGTGCTGGTCTTCCAGAGGGCTTGAAAACATGGCTTTGCCATTTGACTTGAGGAACCAATAACATGGCTACGGAGGCTGCAGAGTGGCTGAACTGCTAGGGGAACCACCAGGCTTTTTTAATGGTTTTTAAAAAATTCGTTGTTGTTGATGTTGTTGTTATTTGTTGACTTGCTCTGTGTTTTTTAACTTTGCAGAGTTGGGCGGCTATATAAATTTGCCATATAGATAAATAAATATACATATGGGCCTAGGTTAGTCCTTAAACACAGCGAGAACATTTAAAATTCTGTCCTCAAACTATGATGGATTTTGAGATCTTTCCTGATGGCATATAAGACCTCTGGACAAAGGACATAGTCAGCTGGAACACTGGGCCACCAAGGGAAATTCAGTGCCATCACCTTGGGAGGGTCACCTGTTATCTTAGAAACATTTGGCCCTGGCAGAAAAATGTACTACCTGTTTGACAGTATGAGGTGAGAGAATAATATACAGCAAGAAAGGCAGAGAGCTTGGCCCAGCATGCTGGCTTAGCCTCTATTGTTTGGACAGGTTTGCCACAAGTCTGCACTCATTTGTCTGTCTACCTAGCTCCTCTTTTTCAATACGTCTACACTAGGTTTTGCACACACACGCACACATGTCCATCTTAAAAATGCAAGAACTCAATTAAAACAAACATGATAGATGAGTTAAATAATTAAAACAGCAGCAGCAGAGAGGCATGAAAACAAGTGGGTCAGCTTAAAGTGCATCACCATAGCAGGAGGTAAAAACAGATTAAAGTCTTGGCTGCCCTCTGAAATCCACCGGGGAGCCAAAAGCAGGTGTCCAATATAAGGCAAGCGATCTATTCTTACTGGCAGATTTGTCCATCCTAGCTTATACTTCAAAGATTTCTGGTTTGAGGCTAGATGAACTAGTAGGGCAATATTTCCAACTTGCCCTACTATACTGAATTGAAAGGTGAGCCAAACAACATCTGTAAACAACTGGTGGCACAGCGGTTAGAATGCAGTATTGCAGGCAAACTCTGCCCACAGTCTGGAGTTCGATCCTGACAGGGCTCAAGGTTGACTCAGCCTGCCATCCTTCCGAGGTGGGTAAAATGTGGACCCAGATATTTGGGGGCAATATGCAAATAATGCTTATGTTGTAAACCAACAAGAGAATGCTATGATGGAGTGTAGCACTATGCGGTGGTATATAAGACTAAATGCTATTGCTATGCTATGCTAAACTAATATAAAAATATTATTTTTACAAATAATATTTTATTTATTAAATTTACATGCTTTCCATTAGGGCAACTCTGGGGAACTAATATAAAGATAATTTTCCACAAAATAGTTGGATATCTATAATGCAGACTATAGCAATATTAATTAACTGATTATTTATAGAATAGAATTTTTTTAATTGGCCAAATGTGATTGTACACACAAGGAATTTGTCTCCGGTGCATACATACATACAATCACAAAGTGATAAATCACAGATTATAAAACATCATTAATTATAAGATACAACAAATGACAAATCATGGGGCGGAATAGCTCAGGCTGTTAGAGCCTGTTATTAGAACACAGTAGCCTGCAATTACTGCAGGTTCAAGCCCGGCCCAAGGTTGACTCAGCCTTCCATCCATTATAAGGTAGGTAAAATGAGGACCCAGATTGTTGGGGGGGCAATAAGTTGACTTTGTAAAAATATACAAATAGAATGAGACTATTGCCTTATACACTGTAAGCCGCCCTGAGTCTTCGGAGAAGGGCGGGATATAAATGTAAACAAAAAAAATAAAAATAAGGGACACCATCCTTTCCTTTGGACTGAATTCCTACAGGTAAAGGTGGTGGAGTGTTTTGTGAGAATATTGGACAATGGAAGATAGGACAATTTCTGATAAGGAAAATCACTATATTACATCTTTCCTAGGATAATGTAATGAAAATGTTCTGAATTTTTGCAGAAAAAAAAAGATTTAGTCATACTGAATGAGAATACCTAAGTGAAAAGAAAGAAATGTTTGGCACAGCATAAGTGAAATATAACCACAAATATCAATGTATGTATAAATATTTGTTGCCCTTTCATTACATTCAAAACCAATTGTGCAACCTCTTCTCATCTTGCTGAGCTGGTAACATTCCCCTGTAAAGTACATCTATGCAACTGCTCCTTTGTTTTCATGAAATTGTTCTTTCTTAGATTTACACCCAATGTTTACTCTAGTACAAACTAGGGTCAAACTCAAGGCCAGGGTGCTTAGATCTGGCCCAAGGGCCACCTGGGAAATAGCAAAGGACCGCCCACAGTGCCTCTGTCAGTGAAAACAGAGCTCAGGAGGACCACCCGTAACCCCCGCCAAGCTCCGTTTTTGCTGGCAGAAGGTTGCAGGAGGCCATCGCAGCTGAACGGAGCTTGGGACCCCTTTTTGCTGGAATTCTTGATTACTGCTCTCCTGTCTGGAACCCATACCATATATCTGACATCAACACAGTTGAGCGTGTCCAAGGGTATTTTACGAGAAGAATTCTCCACTCCTCCGAAACCAATAAAATACCTTATTCCTCCAGACTTGATATCCTGGGTCTTGAAAACTTGGAAATTCGTCGCCTTCGACAGGATCTGGGTTTAGCATATAAAATCATCCGTTGTAATGTCCTTCCTGTCAATGACTTTTTTAGTTTCAATAACAATATCACAAGAGCTACCAACAGATTTAAACTCAATGTCAACCGCTCCAGTTTAGATTGCAGAAAACACGATTTCTGTAACAGAATTGTATATGCTTGGAATGCATTACCTGACTCTGTGGTTTCTTCTCATAACCCCAAAGGCTTTACTCAAAAACTGTCCACGGTTGACCTCACCACTTTCCTAAGAGGACTCTAAGGGGCGTGCATAAGAGCACAAACGTGCCTACCGTTCCTGTCCTATTGTTTCTTCCCCTATGTATATATATGTTTATAGTACCTCGTTTCTCCTCATATATACGTTCATATATTATATAACCCCTTATGCAATGCTTGTATATATTGTTACGACAAAATAAATAAATAAATAAAATAAAATAAAATAAAATAAAATAAAATAAATAAATAAATAAAAGAGCGCTCAGGCCACCACAGCCACTCACACCATGAGTGACGTCAAGCTGGTAATGCCCACCCTGGCCACTCCCACCCCATCCCTTGAGGTCAAACACAACCCAGAGATGGGTTTCAGCAGGTTCTGACCAGTTCTGAGAACCGGTAGTGGAAATTTTGAGTAGTTCAGAGAACCGGTAGTAAAAATTCTGACTGGCCCCGCCTCCATCCATTCTCTGCCTCCCAAGTCCCAGCCGATCGGGAGGAAATGGGGATTTTGCATTAATCTTCCCCTGGATTGGGGAGGGAATGGAGATTTTGTAGTATCTTTCCCTGGAGTGGGGAGGGAATAGAGATTTTACAGCATCCTTCCTCTGCCACGCCCACAGAAACGGTAGTAAAAAAAATTTGAAACCCACCACTGACACATCCTGATGTGGCCCTCAATGAAATCAAGTTTGACATCCCTGCTCTAGTAGATCTGGGCAGAAAATATGGTACTCCCATTTCCAGTTGTTCCTTATAGCAACTCCCTTATGCATTAGGTTAAGCTGAGAGTGACTGCCCAAAATCACCCAGTGAACTTTCATGGCTTAAGATGGACTTGAATTTGGGTCTCAGTGATCATAATCCAAAATCTTAACCATTACTCCATGATGGCTTAAATAAATGAAATCAGTTTTGTGAAACAATACAAAAAACAGAATCCAAGATCAGATTTCATAACCATGGAAACTTTGTACTTTGGTATTGAAGAATCATCCTGAGAATACCAAGAATATGTTGGAAAATAAGTGGAGCATCAACAAATCAAACCAGAGTTTTCACTTAAGGCATACATGGTCAGGCTGAAATTATCCTATTTCAGGCCCATTCTGCAATGCGTCCAACTTTCGGGAAAAGTCTTTAATTCTTGCAAAAGTAAAAGAAAGAGAAGAAAATGATGACCAGCAGCAAAACGGATGGACTCAATTACATTAGTGATGGATGCACTGGTAGAAGAACTAAAGCATGGGTATCATTTGATTTGATTTGACATAAAATATATAAAGTAGCTAATGCAGGGGTGCTATTCAGCAGGTTCCTGCAGGTTCTGGAGAATTGGTAGCAGAAATTTTGAGTAGTTCAGAGAACTGGCAAATACCACCTTTGGCTGGCCCCAGAGTGGAATGGGAATGGAGATTTTGCCATATCCTTCCCCTGCCACGTCCATCAAGGCATGTCCACCAAGCCACACCATGTCCACCAAGCCACGCCCACAGAACTGGTAGTAAAAAAATTTGAATTTCATCACTGTTAATGTATACAATTATTAAAAGTTTACAGTCTTGTGGGGCTTCATTACTAGCTGTTCTGGGCCACATGTGGTCCACAGGCTGCAGGTTGAATATGCCTGATCTAAAGGACCAGATTAGGGGACAGATTGTCATGGATAAAATAAATCTGTTATGGTTGCTAGGAGTTGACACCAACTTGATGATATCTAATCTACCAATTTTCTGGTGGATGCCATTTGCAGTTTGATGTAAGTAAGTTGCTCTAACCATTTAGAGTAATCTGTTAACTTTTTTTTGGCAATGTAAATGTTGCTATAGAGATCTAATTTTAAATTGATCTTATGCTGTATTTTTGTTATTTCTTCACAACAATGTGAAATCACAGCTGCCAGTTATTTAGCTAGTGTTGGCCTTCATATGCATCAAATTCTTTTGAAGAACCTAGGATATTGTAATGTATCAGCATAGAAGATGTGAGAATATAAACAACATGGCCTTTTGCAATTGACAGATGGAAATTTTATCAATGCACAGATTTTTTTTAAGTGTTGTCCAGATTTTTTAGTATGACACCTAGTGTGCCAATAATCATTGGGACCACCATGGACAGTTTATCCCATAATCTTTCAATTTTGATTTTCAGATCTTCATACTTTATAATCTCCAATTGTCTTCCATTCTACTAACTCCTGGTATTGCCACATCAATTATCCACACTTTCTTCTTTTCAACCACAATTATATCTAATGTGTTATGAGTCAAGACTTCCATCAGTCTGTATTTGGAAATCTCACATTTTTTTTAACCTGCTCATCTTCATATACTTTTTCCCAACTATATGTTCCCACAAATTTTTCATTACAAGTATATGATCATTTTTACAGATGTTCCAATGAATAATTTTGGTGACTGTGTTATGTTGTTTATAATCAGTTGGTGCAATTTTCCTGCATGAGCTGAATATATGATCTATTTTTTTCCTGCTCCTTTGCACAATCTGCTCTTTGAATTATTTGGTCATTTTTTAATTTTGTTCTTAATTGCATTAGTTTGAATAATATTATTGTGATTTGTTCACAAGAATGTGAAGTCACAGGTGCAAGTTTTTTTAGCTGGCATTGGCCTTCATATGTATTGAGTTTTTCCCAGGAACTTAGGATGCCATAAGGTAGCTACGTAAAATATCCACGTAAAATATGTGCAGATTATTATTATTTACTATTAAATGCATAGGACACTGTGTGCATTTGAATTTTGTTAAAATTAAGGCATTCTCAAAGTATGTTTGTATACATTCACTTCATTAAGCATGGGATAAAAGCTAAGTCCATATGAAGATTCATATGTAGATCTCCATCTATAGAAAAGCACATATCTCTGCTTCTGTACACTGCACCTTTCATTTAGCAGTAACCAAAAGCTTTGATCCAAATGTATTTTAGTACTGACAGAACTGGGATTTCTTGCCAGTTTTCCTGTTAAAAGAGATATAATAATTGTTATGTATCTTTAAATATTTAGGCGGGAAACAAGCACGTTGCTGATTGGTTGAAGCCGCCGGTTAAACAGTATATAAAGGGTTGTTTTTCCCCAGCCAGGTTGCTGGGTTCACCATATATTAAAGAGCTGTTGTCACTACCCTGGTCTCCAGCCTCATTACTTCCCGAACTTAACACTGGCGACGAAGGTGGGATCTCGAGGCTAAGGAGCACCAGAACCGAGCTGAAGCACGAAAGAACCGAACCCAGCAAACACAGGGCAGAAAAGCGGAGATGGCCAGTTACACTCCGCCCGCACCGTTTGACCCGGCTAAAGAGAAATGGGAACGATATGACCCGTTTGAAAGCTTTCTAGAAGCCAACGAACTGCAAGGAGTTCAGACAACATAAAGGGCATACTTCTTGAGCCACTGCGGTCCGAGGTCATCGACATCGCGGAAGCCCTGGCAGAGCCAACGCCGATACAATCGGTATCGTGGCAAACTCTGCAAACCCTGCTAAAAACCATTTCGCGCCAACGCCGTCCAAATCGTCGGCGTTTGAATTTGGAGGCGACAGATGGAGGCGAATCCATCGGCGACTACATGGCCGCCCTGCGGAAAGCCTCCAAAGACTGTGGGTACGAGACCTGGACGAGGTGCTGCTGGAGCAACTCATCAGGGGTCGAGACATGCGTTTGCGGCGGCTGCTATCGAAAAGCAATCTGACGCTGGCAAACGCCTGGACGAAGCCAGAGCGCATGAAATGTCCACCCAAGCGGCGGAGACACTGCAAAAGCCTCTCACACCAAAGGCGAGCACAAAGTCAACCCCGGTGCACCAGAAGAGATCAGACCGAATCCGGCGGTGAGGATGAGGAAGGGTCTGCCGAACCGAGAAACGCGGCAAAGAGGACCGGGGACGAATGCGGAAGTTGCGGAGGTCAACACCAGCGCCAACGCTGCAAGTTTAAGGGCGCAACATGTCGGCGGTGCGAGAAGAAAGGGCACCTAGCTCAAGTCTGTCGAGCTCCCCAACCTTCCGCCGAAAATTCAAATCGGCCAATCAGAGCGCTGGATCGGCAAGGCGACCCGCGATTGGCTCAAACAAAAAGGCGCGGATTCAACCAAACGACTGTGGTCATAGGCGCGCCTCAACCCAGTGGAGAAGAAGATCTTCACCAAACCCAAAATAGAAGGAGTACGGTGCCGACTCGAAGTGGACACGGGTCAGCGATCACCATCATGTCCTGGGACACTTTGGCGAAGTCACTGCCATCAGTCGCGGCGCCACCTGCAAACACAACGGCTACGAGTCCACGACTACCAGGGAATCGAATCCCTGTTCGAGGACCACCTCCGTCCGAGTCGAGTACAGACCACACAAGAAGACCCTGCCCATCACGATCGTCGAAGGGACCCTGCCTGGTTGTTGGGGCTAGACTGGTTTCGTGCACTGGGCATGGGGGTGACTGGCATCTACAGAAGTGACTGTAACCTGAAAGACATACTCATGAACGAGTTCGAAGATGTCTTCAAGGACTGCCTGGGCAAGTACAAGGGGACCCCTATTTCCTTCAACTTAGACCCCCAGGTAGCTCCCATTAGGTTAAAGGCAAGGAGAGTCCCTTTTGCCCTTAAACCTAAAATTGACAAGGAGCTAGATAAGCTCATAAATCAGGGGATTTTGGTGCCAGTCGATCACGCAAAGTGGGAGACGCCAATCGTCACCCCAGTAAAACCAGATGGGTCAATTAGAATCTGCGCTGACTACAAGGCGACGCTAAACAAAGCCTTACAGAAAAGCGCTTACCCAGTTCCCGTGGTGCAACACTTGCTGCACTCTTTGGGGCAAGGGCAAGTCTTTGCAAAGTTAGACTTGGCTCAAGCCTACCAACAACTGCCCGTAGACGCCAACATAGCCGAAGCCCAAACGATTGTAACTCACAGGGGGGCCTTCAAGTGTACCCGATTACAATTTGGGGTGAGTGTGGCACCGGGGCTGTTCCAAAATTTGATGGAACGACTTCTGCAAGGGCTCCCAGGGGTAGTTCCCTACTTCGATGATGTATTGATATCAGCCAAAACGAGAGGAATTGGGGAGCGTTTGAGAAAAGTTCTGGGCATTTTCCGGTCAGCGGACTAAAGGTTAAAGTGAACAAATGCCAGATAGGGGTAGAATCACGAATTCTTGGGCTACCGAATAGACAAGAAAATTCACCCCACTGAGAGCAAGGTCAAGGCAATCAGAAAGGCTCCAGCGCCCAAAAACAAAACAGAGCTACAGGCATTCCTAGGGCTAGTGAATTTTTACGCGGTCTTTTTAAAAAACAAAGCGACCGTTGCTGAACCGCTGCATAAGCTTCTAGGAAAAAATACTGCTTGGTATTGGGGGAAGTCGGAAAGTAGGGCTTTCGAAGCAGTAAAAAACCTGCTCTCGAGCGACAGCCTGCTCATCCAGTACCATAGCTCATTGCCACTAGTGCTGGTTTGCGATGCCTCCCTTACGGGTGGGGCTGTACTCAGCCACAGACTGCCAAACGGCACAGAAGCCCCTATAGCCTTCTACTCCAGAACGATGTCCTCCCAGAGAGGAACTATAGCCAGTTAGATAAAGAAGCGCTAGCAATTGTGTCAGGGTGAAAAATTTCACGAATATGTTTTTGGGCGAGACTTTGAAATTGTGACTGACCACAGACCGCTGTTAGGAATACTGGCTGGCGATCACCAACGCCTGTGGCACTTTCGCCACGATTGACTCGATGGACTATTTTCTTAGCCGCTTATTCTACAAGCTGCAGCATCGACCAGGAAAAGAAGTGGGGCATGCGGACGCGTTAAGCAGATGCCCACTACCAGGGCGATCGAAGACCCCACTCCGGGACGCCCATCCTGCTGATTGACTCTTGACTCTGGCCCAGTCACATCTAAGGAAGTGGCTCGGCATCATACCGACATTATGTTAAGGACTGTACCGGTTGGGTACAAGAGGGTGCGCTGCGTAACGGTTTAAGGAATTTGTAAAAAAACGTGATGAGCTCTCGGCTCAAGGGGGGTGCCTGTTATGGGGTGATTGTGTGGTAATCCCGGATAAATTACGGGGAAAGGTATTGGACCTCCTCCACGAGGGTCACCCAGGGATCGTAAGGATGAAGGGGCTAGCAAGAAGCTATGTGTGGTGACCACTCATGGACTCAGAGATTGCTGAGAGGGTAGGGAAATGCCAGGCTTGCCAAGAGTTCAGACCTCTACCCCCAACGGCCCCAGTCAGGGAATGGGAAAAACCCCAAGGGCCCTGGTCAAGAATCCACATTGATTTTGCTGGCCCTTTCCACGGCCAAACCTTCCTCGTGGTTGTCGATGCATTCTCTAAATCATTGGAGATCATACTCATGAAATCCACCACGGCCGAGGCAGTAATCGCAGCCCTGCGCCACCTATTCGCAACCCACGGGTTGCCGGACACTCTGGTGTCCGACAACGGCCCGCAATTCACGGCAGCCCAGTTTGAGGAATACTTGGCAGAGGAGGGCATCCGACATGCCCTCTCTGCGCCTTTCCACCCTGCGTCGAATGGCCTTGCAGAGCGTTCCGTCCGGAGCGCTAAGGAGGCATTGTCCAGGCTCAAGCCAGGTGACTGGCAAACAAAGATAGATTTCTTTCTGGCCATTCAGCACAGAACCCCAAGCACTGCTACAGGCAGAAGCCCAGCCGAATTATTGATGGGACGGAAACTCCGGTGCCCACTTGACCGGTTGAATCCCCATTACACACCAGAGGGTTACAAGGGGGAACTAGAAAAAATGAGAGAAATGGGCATAGGCGACCGAGTGTGGGCCCGCAACTATGGGGACGGCCCAAGTTGGCTCGCAGGGCAAATCATAAAAGCAACCGGTCCAAAGTCATACTTAGTCGAGTTACAAGACAACCGAGTATGGAGGCGCCACATAGACCAGATAAGGAAACGAATAGCTGAACAACCCGAGCTAGCTGAGACAGACAATGACCACTCCTTATTTGAATCCACAGCTGACCATAACCCGGGGGAGGCGCAAGACTTAGCTGAGGTCCCGGAGGTCCAGCGACGCCATCAGGTTCCCGATGGAAACAGCAGGGAAAACTCAAAAAGTAATCCAAGGCCGGAGGGCCAAGAAAAAGAGACTGCCAGTAATCCAGGGCCCGATGGCCTAGAGAAAGAGCTGGGAGGAGAAAGAAGCCCCTCCGACCAGCTCAAAACACCACCCAGGACTGAACCGCGCAGGTCCGAAAGAATTAGGAGACGCCCAGGTTATTTGCGTGACTACGTCGAAAAATAACATGTAAATAATATGTAAATAGTGGTAAAGTGTTTTCTGGGAGGGGAGGAGTGTTATGTATCTTTAAATATTTAGGCGGGAAACAAGCACGTTGCTGATTGGTTGAAGCCGCCGGTTAAACAGTATATAAAGGGTTGTTTTTCCCCAGCCAGGTTGCTGGGTTCACCATATATTAAAGAGCTGTTGTCACTACCCTGGTCTCCAGCCTCGTTACTTCCCGAACTTAACAATAATAAAATCAGTGGACAGTTTTGAAATATCCTTTGTGCAGTCTTGAAAAAGCATTCTGTGCATAATCGTCAGTGTACATCTGAAAAATTATTTATTTCATGGAGAAATTGTACAAAAATCTTTCTTGTATTTTCTGGAGATTGCTTGGTTAACGTTTTATTTAGAAATAATCAAGCAAATAGAAGCAAGCAAAATACAAAAGCTTATAAGGAAATTGATCTGCTACCTCAGATCTCCTGGTAGGAGATAATAGCACCTCCCTTCAGCTCTATTTTGCTTTCTGTGCCTTTTTTTTTTTTACATAGTAATTTTATCAAACATTAGAATTAAAAAGATTAAAAAGCAAATACAAACTGAAAAAAAGAACAAAGAAAGCAACAAAGAGAAAATAAATAGAAAATAAATATTAAGAATATAGTAAGAAAAATAAAAGAAATGGTGTCGGGAGCACCTGTGTACGATCTCAAGTCCTTTCATTGTCCGGAGAAGAATGATGAAGAACCGAACTACTTGCAGACTCTTCATTCCACTGTGGACATTGGCTCTGCTTTCATTTCTTCCTCAGAAGTCCACTTTCTGTGACTTTCTGTGTCCTCAACTGCCTTTCTCTTTCGCTTTCTCTCTCTTTCTCGCACTTGCAGTGAGGAGGTGACTGAAATGTATGAGCACTATTATGCCCACAAACATCTCCCTTTGAGCTCACCAAACTCCCTACCATATCTGACTTTTAATTTCTTCCTTTTTAAGATTCTTTTAATTAAGGGAAACAGTGGGAAACTGACATGCTGAAAGGAAAAATGCCAGCTTATAGTGTCACCTTTCTTTTCAAGAATTTATCTGGAGCTTACATTGGCCCCATACATATTCTTAGAGAATAAAAATGATTGGGTATGCGTGTGATAGGGCTTTTTTGCATATGTGCCCACTCGCCTGGGGAAGAAAAGGATTCTCTGGGAAGGGGCAGTTAAAAGGAATGTGTGATGGGTTACAGTGAAGTGGCAGTTTCCCAGAAGTGAGGGAGCACACTTCAAGGGGGGTTGGTAGATAAGAGGCCACAAAGCCCAGAGATAGATAGGAAATAGTGGAAGAGAGTTACCATAGTCATTTCCTAGAATCTTCCATGTGTCAGTGTTCCAAAAAACAACAACAAAACCAACTCCAAGTAAACCACATCTCCAAGTCACCACATCTCTGACATCAATACAATTGAACGTGTCCAAAAATATTTTACAAGAAGGGTTCTCCATTCCTCTGAAAACAATAAAATACCCTATCCCACCAGACTTGAAATCCTAGGCTTAGAAAATTTGGAACTCCGTCGCCTTCGACATGACCTAAGCTTAACTCACAGAATCATCTATTGTAATGTCCTTCCTGTTAAAGACTACTTCAGCTTTAATTGCAATAATACTAGAGCAACTAATAGATTTAAACTTAATGTCAACCGCTTTAATCTAGATTGCAGAAAATATGACTTCTGTAACAGAATCATCAGTGCTTGGAATACTTTACCTGACTCTGTGGTCTCTTCCCATAATCCTAAAAGTTTTATCCAAAAACTTTCTACTATTGACCTCACCCCATTCCTAAGAGGACCATAAGGGGTGTTATATTCGGGCAATAACGAGACAGGAGACCAGATGAGTAACAACAGCTCTTTAGTTTATAGTGAACCCAGCAAAAGCAAACGGTAAAAACCCCTCCTTATATACAGTTCAGCTGGAGGCTTCAGCCAATTAGCAACGTGCTATTTCCGCCTATTTTCCTCCAAAACCCTTAAAGATACATTACACTCCTCCCTCCCAGAAAACTTTTACCCTATTTACATAAAATGAATAATTATTTTCACGTAGTCACGCAGCACGCAGGGCGTCTCCTAACTCTTTCGGACCTGCGCAGTTCATTATCTGGGAGTGAGTCGAGCTGGCCGGAGGGACTGTTCGTTCCTCTCAGCTCCTCCTCCAGGCCA
Organism: Ahaetulla prasina; assembly: GCF_028640845.1. Lineage (NCBI taxonomy): Eukaryota > Metazoa > Chordata > Lepidosauria > Squamata > Colubridae > Ahaetulla > Ahaetulla prasina. The sequence continues at coordinate 34,756,749 of NC_080540.1, read as the reverse complement.
TCCGGCCTTGGATTACTTGCAGAGTCGTTCCTGCTTTCCTTCGGAGGGACTGGTTGGTGTTGCTGGAACTCAGATAAGTCCTGCGGTTTTCTCGGGTTTGAGTTAGCTGTGGATTCAATCATTGGATAGTCAGGGCCTGTTTCGTCTGTTTCTAGACTTGTGGCTATTCTTTTTCTTAACTGGTCTATGTGGCGTTTCCAAACCCGGCCATCCTCTATTTCTACGAGATATGATTTGGGCCCGGTTGTTTCTAGTATTGTTCCCTTTTGCCAGTTTGGGCCTTCACCATAATTGTGTGCCCATACGGAACTCCCTACTGTCAATTCTCTTGTTTTGCCCGGTGTTGTTTTGTACCCGTCTGGTGTGTAGTTCGGGTTTAACCGGTCTAACGGGCATCTAAGCTTTCTCCCCATCAGTAGCTCTGCTGGGCTGCGGCCAGTCGCTACACAAGGGGTTCTGTGTTGTACCGCTAAGAAGGTGTCAATTTTTAATTGCCAATCCCCGGGTCTGAGTCTGGACAATGCTTCTTTCGCACTCCGGACGAAACGCTCTGCAAGGCCGTTCGTCGCAGGGTGGAAAGGCGCCGAGAGGACATGCCGGATGCCCTCTTCCGCCAAGTACCCCTCAAAAAGGGTCGCCGTGAACTGTGGCCCGTTGTCTGAAACGAGTGTGTCTGGTAACCCGTGTTACAAAAGGTGCCGCAGGAGAGAAATTACAGGCTCTGCGGTCATGGATTTCATTAGAATGATTTCCAGCCATTTGGAAAATGCGTCTACCACCACTAAGAATGTTTGGCCATGGAAGGGGCCGGCAAAATCGATATGGATTCGGGACCATGGCCCCTGGGGTTTCTCCCACTCTCGGATTGGGGCCGTTGGTGGTAGTGGTCTGGATTCCTGGCATGCTTGGCATTTCCCAACCCTATCGCTAATCTCCATGTCCATCAAGGGCCACCACACATAGCTCCTGGCTAAACCCTTCATTCTCACGATCCCAGGATGGCCTTCGTGCAGAAGTTCCAGAACTTTTTCCGCAATTTCTCTGGGACCACCACTCTATCCCCCAGAGCAAACACCCCTTGCACCGACAATTCCCGTGCTTTTTACATATTCCTAAAGCGCTCACCCGGCGCAGCGGGCCATCCTCTTGCACCCAACCCATTACAGTCCTTAATGTAATGTCCTTGAAGCCGAGCCACCTCCTTGGAAGTGACTGGACCAGAGTCCAAAGAGTCAATTAACAAGACGGTGTGCCCGGAGTGGGGTCTTCGATCGTCGCTGGTAAAGGGCATCTGCTCAAGGCGTCTGCATGCCCTAACTCCTTTCCTGGCCGATGTAGCAGTTTGTAAGAATATGCAGCCAGAAAGATAGTCCATCGGGTCAATCTGGGCGAAAGTGCCACGGGCGTTGGGCGGTCGCCCGCCAGCAACCCTAGTAAGGGTCTATGGTCTGTGACGATTTCGAAGTCGCGACCGAAAACATATTCATGGAACTTCTTTACTTGACTATGGCCAAGGCTTCCCTATCCAACTGGCTATAGTTCCTTTCAGCTGAGGACATTGTTCGGGAGTAAAACGCTATAGGGGCTTCTGTGCCATTTGGCAGCCTGTGGCTGAGCACAGCCCCACCCGTAGGGGATGCATCACAAACTAGCACCAATGGTAGTGTGCTATTGTATTGTATCAATAGGCTATCGCTAGACAGGAGGTTTTTTATTGCTTCGAATGCTCTAGCTTCCGCCTTTCCCCAAGACCATGCAGCATTTTTTCCTAGTAATTTGTGTAGCGGCTCGGCTATGGTAGCCTTATTTTTTAAAACCGTAGAAATTTACCAGACCCAAAAACGCCTGCAACTCTGTTTTGTTTTGGGGTGCTGGGGCCTTTCTGATTGCCCTAACCTTGCTCTCAGTGGGGTGGATCCCCTCCCTGTCTATCCGGTAGCCCAGGAATTCTACGGATCCTACCCCGATCTGGCACTTGTTTAATTTGACTTTTAAACCGGCGGACCGGAAAATACTCAAAACTTTTCTCAGTCGCACCCCTAGTTCTTCCATATTATCGGCGGATACCAGTACGTCATCAAAGTACGGTACCACCCCGGGGAGCCCCTGCAGAAGCCGCTCCATTAAATTTTGAAATAATCCTGGTGCCACACTGACCCCAAACTGTAACCTGGTGCATTTGAAAGCACCCCTGTGCATTACGATTGTTTGTGCCTCGGCCGTGCTGCTATCTACAGGCAACTGTTGATAGATAGGCTTGGGCCAAATCTAGTTTGGCAAAAACCTGCCCTTGCCCTAGCGAGTGCAGCAAGTGTTGCACCACTGGGACGGGGTAAGCGCTTTTTTGCAAAGCTTTGTTTAGCGTCGCCTTGTAATCGGCGCAAATCCTGACTGACCCGTCTGGTTTCACTGGGGTGACTATCGGCGTCTCCCACTTCGCATGGTCGACTGGCACTAGTATCCCCTGGCTTACTAGTTTGTCCAGTTCCCGGTCAATCTTGGGCTTCAGGCGAAGGAACCCTCCTAGCCTTTAAGCGGATAGGGGCAACTTGAGGTCTAGGTTGAAGGAGATAGGGGTCCCTTGTACTTGCCCAGGCAGTCTTTGAAAACGTCCTCGAACTCCTTCATGAGTTCGTCCTTGAGGTCGACTTCATTTGGAAGACTCGGTCACTCCCATGCCCAATGCCGGAACCAGTCTAGTCCCAACAAACTCGGCAGAGTCCCATCGGCGATGGTGATGGGCAGAGTTTTTCGAACTGTCCATACTTGACGTGGACGGTCGCCCCTCGGACAGGGATCCTGTTCCTTGATAGTCCTGCACTCGTAGCTTCTGTGGCCGCAGTTTGCGTTTCGCGATAGCCGGCAAGTTTTTTTCTAAGTTGCTCCAGGACATGATCGTAATTGAAGATCCAGTGTCCACTTCCATTCGGCACGGCACTCCTTCGATGAGTGTTTTAATAAAGATTTTTTTTTCTAGGCGTGTTGATGCCTGGCCCACTCTCACGGCGGTCTGATTCAACTTCGCGCCTTTTTTCCCTTGACCAATCCCGGGCCGTTTCGCGGTTCCCGCGCTTTGATTGGTCGGTTTGAATTTTTGGCGGGAAGGTTGGGGCGCTCGGCAGGCTTTCGCGATGTGCCCTTTTTTTTCACATCGCCGACACGTGGCATCCTTAAATTTGCAATGTTGCCGTTGGTGTTGGCCCCCGCAACTCGCGCATTCGCCCCGGTCTTCCCTCTCCGGCCTCCCGGTGTGGAAGACTTCTTCCTCTTCCTCCTCTTCCGACTCGGCCTGGACTTCCTCGTTGTGGACCGGGGTTGTTTCGCTGCCGCCTGGCGCGACCGGCTTTTGTAGTGTTTCTGCCGCTTGGGTAGACATCTCGTGAGCCCTTGCCTCGTCCAGGCGATTGCGAGCGTTAGGTTGCTTCTGGACAGCAGCCGCCGCAAACGGATGTCCCTGACCCCGCAAATTAGCTGGTCGAGCAACGCCTTCCAAGTCTCGGTACTCACAATGGTTCGCGGCTTTCCTCAGTGCTGCCATGTACACACTGATGGACTCGCCTCTTGCTGCATCGCTGCCTTAATTCGAACCGTTGAACGAACTTGGAAGGCGTTGGTGCATAGTGGGCTTTCAAAACAGTCTGCAGAGTTTGCCACGGTACCGCCTGTACCGGCGTTGGCTCAGAAAGCGATTCCGCGGTGTCGAAAACCTCGGGACCGCAGTGACTCAGGAAGTACGCCCGTTTCCTGTTGTCCGAGACTCCTTGGAGCTCGTTGGCTTCGAGGAAACACTCGAAGCGAGCCATGTATGACCCCCATTTTTCTTTGGCTGGGTCGAATGGCGCTGGCGGTGTATAGCTGGACATCGTTGCTAACCGCCCCTATTTTACTGGGTTCGTTCCTGGTGCTCTTTTGCCTCGAGATCCCACCCTCGTCGCCAGTGTTATATTCGGGCAATAACGAGACAGGAGACCAGATGAGTAACAACAGCTCTTTAGTTTATAGTGAACCCAGCAAAAGCAAACGATAAAAACCTCTCCTTATATACAGTTCAGCTGGAGGCTTCAGCCAATTAGCAACGTGCTATTTCCCGCTCTATTTTCCCTCCAAAACCCTTAAAGATACATTGCATAAGCGCACAAACGTGCCTACCGTTCCTGTCCTATTGTTTTTCTTTTCTTCTTCCTATATATATGCTTATACCTCCTTATATTTACTCATATATGTGTTTATTTACTATATAATCTTTTTGTATGATACCTACATATTTTGTTGTGACAAAATAAAAATAAAAAGCTCTGAAGCAAGCATTTTCAAAGTTCTATTTACTAGAGGAGGTAAACGGGCACATCTGGGAAAACCCGAATCTTAGAAGTCCGGGTTTCCCCTCAGTAAATCAAAACCCCCCAAACCATCCCCTGACTCCACAGTCGATCACATGCTCCAATCACCAACCGTCCCATCTCAAGACAGCACTCCGACCACTCCTTCTCCAGATGCAGGATCGGCCTGACCTTGACCTACAGGAAGAATGCTATTATGTCTAAAGACAACCCCTCCACTAAATCCCCCCTCCTACTTTCCCACACATGAGAAGGTGGCAGCACAGAAGCTTCCGGTCTAATATGGCTTCCAAAGCTGACGCCATGGTTTATCCATTAGGTTGAGAGTATTAAAGATGTAGTCTGGCAAGATTCTGTCTATTGGGTGTAAGCAACTAAAGAACTGAGCTATGGTGGTATTGTTCTAGGTCATTCTTGGGCTGGGTCTGACAGATATCAAGAAACAGAGTCACTTCTTTCCTTTCTGATCAATGGCTGTTTATGATAAGCACATAGCAGCCATGTTGTTAATGCACAAGCCATCACTGTGGCAATGCCCAAAGCAGGCCCTCAAAAATTCAAGCCACTATTCCCCCAACCCCCATTGACACAGTACCCAAGTCAGTCAAATCTTTTTAGTTAAGGAAAAGATCAGAGGCGGGATAACTGGAGAAAGGAGGAAGGAAGATCAAAGGGATAGAATGGAATACGAGAGAAAGCAAAACAGTTCTTGAATTTCTGGACACAATTTGTTGAAAGCTACAAAGCAGTGTTAAATACAATTGGAGCTGGTGTATATGTATATTTGTATTTGTGCAGTTGTAGAGGAATAAACTCAAGAGCCTTTTTCTTTAGATAGTAAAATTTCCAAAAGTTATTTATTGTTCCAGATAATTTTTTCACTTTCCTCACTTGGTACAGAACTTATTTTAAATTTTGCAAACACATTATTATTCTTGACTTATTTGATTCCAGAACTTTTCTAATTCGGTTTTTCAAAATCTGCTGAAGCGCTTAGTCCTGTTTTCTCCAATCAAAATTGTATTATTATTTGTCCAAACAAAACTTCAAACAAAAATGTTGTTGTTGAAGAAATACTTTCTTAAAATCAGGGGATTTATAAAATCAGCTGAAAATGGAAACAAAGCCTTGCTTTGTAAAAAATATAGATAGTCCTTGTTTAGTGACCACAATTGGGATTGGCATTTTGGTCATTAAGTGAAGCAGTTGCTAAATGAAACAGTATCTGTGTTTACAATCTTACTTCAGCTTCAATTTGCTTTCTAGACCAACTGTATACATGATTGTCAGCTTTATAGCTTTGCAGGAAACCATTTAGCCCTCAGTTTACAGCCTCAATGTGATGCCTAGCAATTTTTTGTATGCTTTTCAAGAGCTATTTTGAAGGCTTGTAATGCCCCTTGAAAAAATTCCTGTTTTCCTCTTAGTTAACTTCTACTTCTTGATGTACAGTGAATCATTCATTTTAGGAACACAGTTGGGCTCTTTTACGTGTCATTTTTTTTTTAAAGAAATGTGAGCTTTAATATTGAGTTCACACATTGTGCTTAGATAGAATGTGTTTCAGTTTTGATTTAGTGTATTGTGTGAAATTACCCATAATGAAAAAAATCAATGAAAATTCAAGAAAAATCTTGATTTAGGAGAATGTCATGAGGCAATCCATATTATGTTTCTTGCTTTTTCCTGTTTCTTGTATATATTTTTTCCCATTTAATTGTACCTGATTCTCAGAGACTGATATGACATGTCCCTGCAGTTTTCTTGGCAAGGTTTTCTGAACAGCTTTGCTATTGTCTTTTTTCTAGGGCTGAGAAAAAATGACTGGCCCAAGGTCACCTAGCTGGCTTTGTGCCTCAGGTAGGACTAGAACTCATGCTATCCCAATCTGTAGCCTGATGATATAGGTAGTTCTCACTTAACTACTACAATTGAGTCATGGTTAAAATTATGATTTCCATCATAAGTCATTGGAGTCATTAAGCAGATATGTCCTCATTTGATTTTAAAATCAATTTTGTGATGGTTTTAAAGTGGCCACTGCAGTCATTAAGAGAATCTCATGGTAACTATGGCATTTAAGCAAATCCATTGTCTCAAAAGCATGTTTTTTGAAAGAAACCCACAAAACCACCATGTCACCCAAATCATGGCCATGTGACCTAGGGTACTGCAACTGGTCATAAATGCGAGCTGGTGGACAAGCACCCAAAATGAGATCATATGACCATGGACACCTATGGACTGTGTGTGGCAGTTGTAACTTTGGAGGGGTCCATCATAACTTTGAACAGTTATTAAACAGTAAACCTTTACAAGAAGATGAGTCTCATTTCTTGTTTTTAAGTATACTTAAATTTAAAAATAAAACTTAATTTTTGCCTTTATTGTTCTGTTACATGTTCAATACAGAATTGATATAGGCAATTACTCATTCCACGAGGTGGTTAAAAAGATTGTTTATAGAAGCTGGAAAAAATAACTTTACATGGTGCTAATTTACGAAAAAGGATTTTCTTCATTACATTTAGGAACAGCAACAGACTAGGAAAAAAATACGGCACGTAAAATATATATTTCCTGTGAATGCTTATTCTAGAAAGTAATTTTGGCCTGGTCTCCTGAAACAAGGCTTCATCTTTCTCTTCAGAAAGGCACTTAGGCGAGGTAATATGTATTTGCAATCTCAGCAGGAAATAATGGAATATAGGTAGAAGCTGTGAGATTATCTGGTTCTAATAAAAGCACAGAAAAATTAAAGGGCAAAAATCTCTACCCTTATTGTCATTTCTGATGTTTTTATTTATTAAATCAATTACACAGCCACCCAAGTAATGTCCAAATTAGGACAGTATGAACCTGTAACCCCATCAAAACTGAAGTATAAATCAGTATTTTAATGATAATAGCACTTAGACTTATATACTGCTTCACACGGTTCACAGAGTGAACCGCTTCACACAGTTTACAGTCAGCCTGTTGCCAATCTGGATCCTCATTTTACCGACCTTGGAAAGATGGAAGGCTGAGTCAACCTTGAGCCTGATGAGATTCGATCTGTCAAATTGCTGGCAGCCGGTGATCAGCAGAAGTAGCCTGCAGTACTGCACTCTAACTACTGCGCCACCGTGGCTCATAATACAGTAATATAAAATACTAAGGGCAATCTCTGAAGAAAAATAAGATAGAATGATTGTCTATGTCTATCATAACTACCTTAGGTGTGTGCACAATAGATTAATAAGTGTAGTTATAGATTAATAAGTGTAGTTTCTTTTTATGGAATGATGAGACTGAAAATATCTTAATGGAATTCATTTTTTTTATTTTCATTACACAAATAATGGGAGTCTCTTCCTGTTAACTTTATGTAGAACAGTATGAACAAGTCTCACTGAAATCAGTGAGGCGTAGTATGTTTTTTCAATTGATAAATTTCCTGATAAATTTCAGGGATTTAAATCCAGTTGCTTTCAGTGGATAGTGCTTTCATTATTGTAGTAAGTGTAGGAGTCATAACACACATTTAAAACGTTTGCATAAATACATAAAATTTGGAGGTTTTTTTAAAAAAAAAATAGAAATCAACTTTCAAGACGGCAAAGAAGATGGCAAGATGGCGACAGGCAATAGGGAGAAAGCTGAACTGCCTATTACCTACTTTGCTTCTGTCTTTTCACAAAAGGCAAAAAACCCCCACCAGTCCCAACTTGTCAGAGCGACATTGTGGGGAGCAAAAGAGAAATGCAGATCAAAAGAGGTATGAAATTGGAGTGAGAAGATCTGGTTACTTTGAAGGAATTCAAATCCCCTGGACTGGGTGGATTAAATTCCAGGATATTAACAGAACTGGAAGGTGCCATCTCAAAGCTACTGACTGGAATCTTTGAGAAATCTTAAAAGCACAGGGGAAGTGCCAGAAGATTGGGGAAAAGGCCTTGTTGCTCCAAGACTTTGAAAAGGGGTGAGGGGGGTGGAGGAAGAGTTAAGAAACGACAGCTTGATATCAATGTGAAAGATTATGGAATAGAATAGAATAGAATAGAATAGAATAGAATAGAATAGAATAGAATAGAATAGAATAGAATAGAATTCTTTATTGGCCAAGTGTGATTGGCCACACAAGGAATTTGTCTTAGGTGTATAGAATAGAATAGAATTTTATTGGCCAAGTGTGATTGGACACACAAGGACTTTGTCTTGGTGCATATGCTCTCAGTGTACATAAAAGAAAAGATACGTTCATCAAGGTACAACATTTACAACACAATTGATGGTCAATATATCAATATAAATCATAAGGATTGCCAGCAACAAGTTATAGTCATTCAGTCATAAGTGGAAAGAGATTGGTGATGGGAACTATGAAACGATTAATAGTAGTGCAGATTCAGTAAATAGTCTGACAGTGTTGAGAGAATTATTTGTTTAGCAGAGTGATGGCCTTCGGGGAAAAACTGTTCTTGTGTCTAGTTGTTCTGGTGTGCAGTGCTCTATAGCGTCGTTTTGAGGATAGGAGTTGAAACAGTTTATGTCCAGGATGCGAGGGATCTGCAAATATTTTCACGGCCCTCTTCTTGATTCGTGCAGTATACAGGTCCTCAATGGAAGGCAGGTTGGTAGCAATTATTTTTTCTGCAGTTCTAATTATCCTCTGAAGTCTGTGTTTTTCTTGTTGGGTTGCAGAACCGAACCAGACAGTTATAGAGGTGCAAATGACAGACTCAATAATTCCTCTGTAGAATTGGATCAGCAGCTCCTTGGGCAGTTTGAGCTTACTGAGTTGGCGCAGAAAGAACATTCTTTGTTGTCCTTTTTTGATGATGTTTTTGATGTTAGCTGTCCATTTGAGATCTTGCGATATGATAGAACCCAGAAATTTGAAGGTTTCTACTGTTGATACTGTGTTGTCAAGTATTGTGAGAGGTGGAAGTATGGAAGGGTTTTTCCTAAAGTCTACCATCATTTCTACGGTTTTGAGTGTGTTCAGTTCCAGATTGTTTTGGTTGCACCACAAGGCTAGTCGTTCGACCTCTCGTCTATATGCGGATTCGTCATTGTCTCGAATGAGACCAATCACTGTTGTGTCATCTGCGAACTTCAGTAGCTTAACAGATGGATCATTGGAGATGCAGTCATTGGTATACAGAGAGAAGAGAAGTGGGGAGAGCACACAGCCTTGGGGGGGCCCTGTGCTAATTGTACAGGTATTTGATGTGATCTTGCTTAGCTTCACCTGCTGCTTCCTGTTTGTTAGGAAGCTTGTGATCCACTTACAAGTCTGTTCCGGTACCTGTAGCTGGTTTAGCTTAGTTAGAAGAATGTCTGGAATGATGGTATTGAATGCTGAACTAAAGTCTACAAAAAGGACCCTTGCATAGGTCTTTGGAGACTCAAGATGTTGTAGGATGTAGTGCAGAGCCATATTAACAGCATCATCTGTTGATCTATTTGCTCGGTATGCAAATTGCAAGGGGTCTAACAGCGGATCCGTGATGGTTTTTAGGTAGGAAAGCACTAGCCTTTCAAAGGTTATGCTCTCAGTGTACATAAGGAGAATAAAATACATTCATCAAGAATAAAAAGATACAACAGTTAGTCAAGATTACAAATAAGCTATCAAATCGTACTAGGAAACAAATAAAAACAATATAATTGGAAGATACAAGCAATACGGTTATAGTAATAAGTGGGAAGAGATAAATAATAGCAATACAGTCTTAGTAAATTATTTGACATTGCTGTGGGAATTAGTTGTTAAGCAGAGTGATGGTATTTGGGAAAAAACTGTCCTTGTGTCTAGTTGTTTTGGTGTGCAGTGCCCTACAGCATCTTTTTGAGGGTAGAAGTTGAAACAATTTATGTCCAGGATGTGAGGGGTCTGTAGATATTTTCACAGCCCTCTTTTATTTAAACTATTATTGTAGTGAATCTCAATCAGGCTTGCAAGATTTTGTTATGATAGCCAATCTCAGTAAAAATAGCTTTAGCCTTTCTCTGGAATCGATTTCTTGGTCTGGTTTACTGAATGGGGCTGAAAAAATTGTCCTAGGTTGAAACCTTATGCCATTGCTAATTGTTGTTATTTCATTGGTTGCTATACTTTTTGGGGTTTTACATTTTTGGTCTCTCCGTGGACTCTTTACATTTTTCATTATATGCTCACAATTAGCCATCAAGATTTATTAGATTGTAGTAATAAATCTAATGAATGAATCACTGTTCATTCTCTCATGGTTTTATTTCCTATCCTAAAATGAAGTACAAAGTTGTTATGAATAACACTCTCCTCTACCTTTCTCCTCCCACTAATATATCCTAGTAGGAAAACTAAGGGGCTGTATGTTATGTATTTTCATTGTCAAGTATAGTTGAAAAATCATGTGCTCATTTGGAAACCTGATTTCCATTTTGGCAGGTGAGAGGTGGGTCAATCAATCAGAATTGACCTGGAAGAGATCTTGAAACCTTCTAATCTAGCTCTATACCATTTCAGGCAAGTGACTGTCCAGTCTTTTCTTAAAAACCTCCAGTGATGAAGCACCCACAACGACTGAAGGCAAGTTATTCCACTGGCTAATTGTCCTCACTGTTAGAAAGTTTCTCTTTAATTCCAGGTTGCTTCTCTCCTCGATTAGTTTCCATCCATTGTTTCATGTCTTGCTTTCTGGTGCTTTGGAAAATAAGGTGACCCCCCCCCCTCCTCTTTGTGGCAGCCTCTTAAATCCTGGAATGTTGCTATCATGCCAAGCCCAGCTTTAGAAGAGCTCATCTTTTTAAATTGGTGGGAAAGAGAGAGACACCCAGGTGTGCAAGGCGAAAGCTCTTTCGAACATTCACCCGAGAGAAAGCGCCGACTTTCGCCCCGTGAAGGGAGACGACTCTACCCTCCGCCCGCTGATGACTTAAATATGTTTAATCTCTAAATTTATGTCTTCGCGTCCACCGTCAGGATTGTAGGGAGAGCCGGCAGCCACCAAAGCCTCAAGTTTCCTCCGGTGCCCGGCTGCTAAAACTACGTCCGCACTATTTAATAAAGCTGCCCACTCCAGGACGTGGATTTAATCCGCTGCTTCAGTCCCCCACGCCTCCGTCATGTGAATATCTTGCCGACGGCGCACGCGCAGTACCTGGCAGAGCGAACGTAAGTCTCCATTTTGTTGCCATTTCTCTCTCTCCCCCCCCACCCCCGCTTCTCTTTGCCGACCAGTGGTGCTGAGAATCGGGACGTGGGTGGGAGGAGCGGGACTGGGTGGTGGGTTGGATGTTTGCGACGGGAAAAAAAAAAGTTTCGGGGTGGGTGCGGGGGAAAGACTCGCTCTCATTCCTCTCTGGGGAATGCCCGGATTTTGCTTTGCAAAATCAGGAGAGGGATCCGCCTCCCCGCTTGCTCACCTGTCATTATCCGGGCAGACTGAGATGCGCCTTGACCAGTCAACGCCTTTTGCTTCGAAGCATGCAAAAGGACTGTAGAGTTAGCGGTGTCACAGCCACAAACCATTGCTTGCTAAGACGGTGAAGGGGTGTGTGCGTGTGAATCAGAGGGGGGAGAGAGAGAGACAAAAAAAAAAACCCCACATGATTTTTGCAGCTGTGTGGTGGTGTGTTTAACCACGCTTACTGAATAAAGCACACTGGCTGGTTTCCACATTTAAAAAACCGCATTTTTAACCGCGTGGGCTTTCTGAACGTCTTAATGTATGAACCCCGATGATCACAGCACCCAGTGTAATCCTGGAGGACGCTTGTAACCATGGCTGTCATTATAAGCTACACTTGGCTTTATTCCCACAACGCCCTAAGCCATTAAATACAATTTACAAACCCTTCAATGCCAGAGTTTACATACTAAGCCAAAGCTAATCAAAGCATATTATGGTTTAGAACAGCCCTTGGCTGTGAAATCTTTCATGCTATCACAAACCGCATAACTTGGGCATAATTTTGCTGTTCTGAATTAATTGATGTAGATTCAATAATGCTATACAGTATTCTTGAAGTCTGCTACCATCGCTTATTGGGCATGTATTCCAAGGTTTGATTAATGTGGTTTGACTATTCTCTGCGTAGAAGTGAGGATTATTAAAAGATGATGAGCTCTTTCTCTCATGAATAAGCTATTCATCTGTGAAGCAATTTCATCTTCTGGTCCCAGTTTTTGCTTCTGGATCTTCCTAAAATCTGCTTATGTATTGCTTTTGCTTATGCTCACATAGTCTTTTTAAGAAGAAGAAAAATGGTTGTTATCTTGGGGGTTGTACGCAAATATGCTCATATTTCTGGTTTTATTTGAATAGGGGACATTTCCAGATTCTCGTGACATCAATTTTCAAAACTCCGAAAGCCACGTGCTGGATGTTGGTTTATTAGGTTTCCATGATAGACTCTTAGCAGATACTTAAAATAATAGTTAGGATGCAGTTAATCGGATTTAAGGAAATCTAAATAAAAATCATTTATTTCTACTGGTAGTTGACGGCTGTTCAATTTTGACCAAGAGTTGTCATTAACTCTGAAAAATAATCAGGTTTGGTTCTAAATTTTATATTTAGAATTGTCCTGAGTTTCCTGTGTGTGTGTCAGTGTCCTTCACATGCCTCAGGCTGATGGGATGTGGGCAACTGTACGTTGGTTCACAGGATGATTTATAGACTAGTGATCCTTTTGTTGTCCTTCAGTTGCTAAATCATGTCTGACTCTTTGTGACCCTATGGACCGTAGCACATCAGGCTCCCCTATCCTCCACTGATTTTGCCCAAATTCATGTTCATTGCATCAACGACACTATCTAACCATCTCATCCTCTGCCATCCCCTGCCTTCCAACTTTCCCAACATCAGGTTCCTTTCCAATGAGTCTTCCTTCTCCTCAGGTGGCCAAAATATTTGATCTTCACCTTAAGTAACAGTAAGTATCTGTCCTTCCAAAGAACAGTCAGGGTTGATATCCTTTAGGATTGACTAATTTGATCTTCTTGCAATCCAAGGGACGTTCAAGACCTTCTCCAGCACCACAATTCGAAACCATAAATTCTCTGGCGCTTGTATTTCTGGTGAAATATCCTTGGAGTAAAACTGGGTTTTTCTTCAACTTGTTTCATACGCGTCAAAATGTGATAAAAACTGATTGATGCTGTTCTTATTATAATCAGGGAATGCTATATCTGGCATGAATATGACTAAGACTAGTAACCTAAGTGGCAGATACCTATATTATTATGTGAAAATCTCAGTTAACCAAAGCCTAATGGTTCCCACTGATGACAGCCATCATCTAGGGAGAATTGTGACACATGGTGTAAAAGTTATCAGTACGAATAAATGGAATTAACTAAAGCAAAATAAGTACATTGTAAGTTCATAAAATTAAAGGGAAGAATGAAATAATTAAAGTGGTATGACATCATGGAACAGGGAAGAGAAAATCAGTGTGGTGCCAGACTAGAAACATGGAGGCTGAATTGTTGTCCTTTCTTAGATATGAAAGCATGACAGTGACCTTGGGGCAATCTCTCTTTCTCAGCCCAACCCACCTCACAAGGTGGTGGTTGTGGGAAAAATAGATCAGCCTTTTGTATACTGTCTGGAGTTGTACAAAATATGAGGTGGGAGATAATAATACAATACAGGTAACTCCTTACAATTGAAACCAGAATGTCTGTTGTAAGTCATTGAAGTCATATGTTGACTTGGCCTTCATTTTACAAGAATATTTATGGTGATCCTTAAGTGAATCACCATGGTCATTAAATGAATCACATGGTAGTTAAGTGAATCCCCCTTCTCAAATGGAAATCTGCAAAAATTGTTGCAAATCATAATCACGTGACCACAGGACACTGCAACTGGTTGTAAACACAAGCTGGTTGCCAAGCAATCGAATTGAATAGAACAGAACAGAACAGAACAGAACAGAACAGAATTTATTGGCCAAGTGTGATTGGACACACAAGGAATTTGTCTTGGTGCATATGCTCTCAGTGTACATAAAAGAAAAGATACCTTCATCAAGGTACAACATTTACAACACAAATGATGGTCATAGGGTACAATTTAACCCTTAATGATAGCAACAAAAAGTTACAGTCATACAGTCATAAATGGAAAGAGATTGGTGATGGAAACGATGAGAAGATTAATAGTAGTGTAGATTTAGTAAATAGTTTGACAGTGTTGAGGGAATTATTTGTTTAGCAGAGTGATGGCCTTCGGGAAAAAACTTCTTGTGTCTAGTTGTTCTGGTGTGCAGTGCTCTATAGCATCGTTTTGAGGGTAGGAGTTGAAACAGTTTATGTCCAGGATGTGAGGGATCTATAAATATTGCAATCACATGACCACATGGATGGTGCAATGGTCATAAGTGTGAGTACAGGTCATAAATCATCTTTTCCAAGCTCACTGTAACTTTGATCTGTCGTTAAACAACATAAGTTGAAAGTAACTGTAATAAATCACAGTAGTGATGGTATAGGTATGAATGAAATGTATGTACGTCAGAAAGAGTGATTGGATATTAGGTTGTTATGAAAGCATATGAAAACAGGAATCCATGAATGATTATAGTTACATGTACTCCAATAAATGGTGGTAATGGAACAAATGAGAAATCAAGCAAAACATTGTCTGCAACCGTGAACAGAGAGATGGAAATGATGAGGGTGTAGGTTTGTTCTCCAAGCTTATGGGTTTCCAAACATTTCGTTACTAGGCTAGGTAGCATCTTCAATGGAGTTTAGGAGAATGGAAATGACTTGACTAAAGGAAAAGAAAAGGTTTCAATGATGAATTACAATTTTCAGTATTCTCCAAAGCACCTGAGGGCAGGACAAGAAGCAATGGGTGGAAACTAATCAAGGAGAGAAGCAACTTAGAACTAAGGAGAAATTTCCTGACAGTTAGAACCATTAATCAGTGGAACAACTTGCCTGCAGAAGTTGTAGATGCTCCAACACTGGAAGTTTTAAAGAAGAGATTGGACAACCATTTGTTTGAAGTGGTGTAGGGTTTCCTGCCATAGCAGGGAGTTGGACTAGAAGACCTCAAGGTCCTATTCTATTCTATTCTATTCTATTCTATTCTATTCTATTCTATTCTATTCTATTCTATTCTATTCTATTCTATTCTATTCTATTCTATTCTATTGAATTTAATGGTGATGGCTGTGCATATACTTTACAAATGCCTCTTGTTTCAGTTATATGATTAGAGGCCCTGTGTATTCATATCTACAGATGGCAAAGGAATGAAAATACATCTAAAAGCTTTGATAGTGTATTAATGAAAGATTGGGAGAATTAGTGAAGGAAACTAGGGTGACGAGAGGCAAACCATGGGGGAATGCCAAGAGTGGATCAAGATTGGACAAAAAGGAACATGGAAGAAAAGGGAGTAAGTGGGAGAAGAGTGAAAGTACAAAGATGACAAAAAGAAAAAGTATGAGAAGGTAATTTTCCATCAGAATGGATGGCATGAAAATGCTACAGAAGGACAAAGAAGTGTGTGGAACTAAGCTAATGGAAAGTATGAACAAGTCAGGGGAAGCATGCAAAGCTTGGCTTCTTTTGAGTCCCATTACCTACAGCCACATAAAAGCATCTCTATTTCCTTTTGTACAATAGAGATTTTTGTTGTACCTCTGCACTTCCTCGCTATGGATCTGGGCAGCCTTATCAGTGTAATAAATATTTGGATGTGTTGATTAAATACGATGTCAAGAAACACACACAATTGGTATTCCCAAAAATCTGAGCTACTACAAAGAAGGTTTGCTACCCAGTCTGTATCCATGAACTTCATGAAGATGTATGGCCTTCAACAACCCGATCTAGATAACTAGATAAAGGTCAATGCCTGGAATGAACTACCTGACTCTGTGGTTTTATCCCAAAACCCCCAAAATTTTAACCTTAGACTGGCTACTGTTGACCTCACCCCATTCCTAAGAGATCTGTAAGGGGCGTACATATGAGCACCAGCATGCCTGCTGTCCCTGTTTTAATGTTCCCTTTAATTGTATTCATTTTATGTATTCAATTCATGCTTATACTTATATATATTATCTAATATGTACCCGACAAATAAATAAATAAAAAACCTATGATGACTCATTTTATAATTATCGTAAAATGGTTGTAAAATCAAGGTCAGTTGCCTGATTTGACTTATTACTACAACTTGCAAACAAAATGGCAGACTCCATTGTGATCATAAGTCGAGAGCTATTGGTGAAAGTATGTTTTTGCTTGCTTTGTTATGTTACAGTGAGATTTGGATGTTTTGGGAGAAGCAATTTAGTCTTGTAGCAGCAAAGTCCAGTTGTCCAGTTACTGCCACAGTTTGCCTCAGTCTAATGCAGTGGGAACGGGGTATTTGAAAGGCATATGGGCAAAAAGAAGAGATAAGAGGAAGAATGAATGAGTATTAAAGTAACAAATATGGACTGAATATAAAAGTATCCAGTACAAAAGAAGTATATCGAGGTGGGCTGGTCATAAAAGAGAATGAGTTACAAATCAAATATATGAAGGAATGGGTCAAAAGGAAGGGGAAAATTAAGGAAGTCATGGTTGGATGGAGTTGATGAGATCCTGGAAAAAATGAGAAATGAGACATTTAAAGAATTCTACCCCCAAAGCAGTGTATCTCAACCTTGGCGGCTTTAAGGTGTGTAGACACTCTAGGGCTAGAGTGAGGTGGGTTATATATATATTATCTAATATGTACCCGACAAATAAATAAATAAAAAACCTATGATGACTCATTTTATAATTATCGTAAAATGGTTGTAAAATCAAGGTCAGTTGCCTGATTTGACTTATTACTACAACTTGCAAACAAAATGGCGGACTCCATTGTGATCATAAGTCGAGAGCTATTGGTGAAAGTATGTTTTTGCTTGCTTTGTTATGTTACAGTGAGATTTGGATGTTTTGGGAGAAGCAATTTAGTCTTGTAGCAGCAAAGTCCAGTTGTCCAGTTACTGCCACAGTTTGCCTCAGTCTAGTGCAGTGGGAACGGGGTATTTGAAAGGCATATGGGCAAAAAGAAGAGATAAGAGTAAGAATGAATGAGTATTAAAGTAACAAATATGGACTGAATATAAAAGTATCCAGTACAAAAGAAGTATATCAAGGTGGGCTGGTCATAAAAGAGAATGAGTTACAAATCAAATATATGAAGGAATGGGTCAAAAGGAAGGGGGAAATTAAGGAAGTCATGGTTGGATGGAGTTGATGAGATCCTGGAAAAAATGAGAAATGAGACATTTAAAGAATTCTACCCCCAAAGCAGTGTATCTCAACCTTGGTGACTTCTAACATGAAAAGGTTCAAACATAAAGCAAGAGAAGGCCCGTTGCAATTCACTTGTCCCTCTCTTAAGTTATCCCACGTTGAATTGTCCTGTGACAAAATGTCCCCACAGTGATGTTGGCCACAGCAAGTTGTCCTGTGGTGAGTTAGCCATGGTAAATCAGATGGGGCAAGATTGCCAGAGCGAGTTGACCAGGGTGAATCAGCCACAGCAAGTTGTCGTAAACACTATGTTACACCTCTGTTCTGTGAGTTGCCTACTCCTGATTATTTATCCATCACACTTCCAAAAGCTGGTAAAAAAAAATCAGCTTTTCTGGAAGGATTTTTGGGAATGATTAGAGTTCTCTGTGCCAAGATTTAAAGCAATTTTTGCATACAGTGTAATTTTGAATTTATTGTTTTATTTGGTACTACATTTGTATTGTGTTGAATCAGTGGTGGGATTCACGTAATTTAACAACCGGTTCTCTGCCCTAATGATTTCTTCCAACAACCAGTTCACCAAACTGCTCAGAAAGTTAACAACCGGTTCTCCCAAAGTGGTGCAAACTGGCTGAATCCCACCACTGTGTTGAATCCACTAAGGAATGATGGTGATAAACAAATAAATAAACCAATAAAAGATTACTGTGGTAAAGAAATTGGCCCCTGAAATCACATGGTATTTTAGATCCATTTTTTTCGTTCCCTCCAGTGAGGGCCACATGGAAAAAGAAAACCCCGACCAATACAAAGAAGAATCAAGATATATATTTAGCAGGAGAGGTGAGCTTTGTCCTTACATGTTAGATTTCTGAAAAAGGAACAACATTGCAGTACGTGCACATTAACTCCCATTTTAATGATATCTTCTCTGATGTGTTTAGACTGTTAGGTTGGCATGTTTAGGATTGCTGTTTTACTTTAATCTCTAGTTTAGCGTTTCAGTTTTAACAGTTATTTTCTAAGCAGCAACAGGGATTCAGCACTACTTACTGTGGTTTTGTGTGTGTGTGTGTGTGTGTGTGAGGGAGGGAGACAGAGAGAGAGATGTGTCTGCCTGCTTTGATTTTTCTGCCTTTTCTTTAAAAAATATGTCTGTGTGTAAAAAGGGAGTTTGAATCCTAAGAGAAGAAACATCTCCATGTGCTCCTAACCCTAGCTTGAGGATGCTTGGCTAACCATTCTTCATGAAGCAGCCTTTATTCTTCCATGGCCTTATAGGCAAGGTCGGCTGAATTTAGGTTTCTTCCAAACTGAAATTGAAGTGATGCTTTCCATCTTTTCCTGACATAAATCTTGCTCCTTCCTTAACTCATGCTGCTTTGGTAGCAATTGAGCTGATGTGATAGAAGGTAGGATGTAACCGACCCAAACTAGACTGCAGAAAATATGACTTCAGTAACAGAGTTGTCAATTCCTGGAATGCACTGCCTGACTCTGTAGTTTCTTCCCCAAATCCCCAAAACTTTAATCTTAGACTGTCTACTGTTGACCTCACCCCATTCCTAAGAGGTCTGTAAAGGGCGTGCATAAGAGCACCAGCGTGCCTACCATCCCTGTCCTAATGTTTTCTTTTATTCATATCCTTTTCATGTATTTATAATTACGTTTACACTTGTATGTGTCATAAAATACATGCTTGATGAAAATAAAATAACAAATAACAAATAAAACTCCTATTGGCTGCTTCCCTCTAATCACCTGTAGTAGTCAGATCATGCAGGTTGTAGGTGATGCAGTGGAGATAACATGTTCTTCCCTTCCTCCAAATCCCCCATGTGTCATGTGGGTCAGCAAATGGTTCAAAACAGATGGATCTGATATACATACCCAACATGGGATGTTGGTAGCTATGTTGGCAACTTGTGGGGCCTGTTTCAATCAGCACCATTCCTTCTCCATGAGCTGGCAGGTCATGAGGATCTCTAGGAGGAGATCTGCATTCTTGATTATCCCACTCCCAGGTGATTAGAAACCACAGATGACTCTGGAGTAAATTACTGTGCTTAAAATTAGGCTAACTTTCCATAGCCGGATATATTAGATTACATTTTCAGTTCAGCTAACATGATTAGGGTAGGCTGTGTTCAGTAGGTTCTCGTATCATAATAAACTATTTATTTATTCAAATTTATTATCGCTCAACTCCAGTGGATTTTGGACTAGAATTATTTTAACTATGGTTTATTGAATAAGTCACAAATGCTTGGAAGCTCTATAAAACAACTAGAATGGCTAAATTCACACAATATATTAAGCCACAGGCAAGCAATAATATTTCGGATTAGGCTGTTCTGTGAACTCAGCTCATTACCAATTTCACACAACGTTCAATATATAATAAATACTCAGGTAAACTGCACGGTAGTTGGCTTTTTTTAATGTGCTCCCTGTTGTTTACAAAACAGTTTAAGAATTACTTACCGTCTCACCACAGGAAATCTGGAGAGAGTAACTTTTAAAAATGAAATTGTAACTCTAGCACATTTTGGCTATTGGAAAATTACTATGGGTGATTTCCATTTCATTTGATGCTCTGAACATTCCCAATCAATCCCTATATCTGGATCAGACCAAACATACCCAGCACTCAGTTCAACTATATATATGTATGTATGTATGTACGTACATGTGTGTGTGTGTTTTCTGAGGTTTTCGTGGGTGTTTGTATGTAGGTCTTTGGTTTTTCGGGTTTTCTCCCGTGTAAAATTGGAAGTGTCTTGGTGATGTTTCGACGAAGTCTCATTTGTCATCTTCAGGCTGGTGTTTACAGCTTCGTGCATCTAGAAGCAATGTGTGATCGCAGCTGTTTCTTCCTTTTAACTGCTAGTGGGGGTTTGAACTGATTGGTTGGGAGCTTGGCTGTGTTCTGATTGGGTGGAGGTATGTTCTGATTGGTTGGGGGTTTGGCTGTGCTCTGACTGGATGGTGGGGTTGGCTGTGATCTGGCTGGAGGTGTGTTCTGTTTGGGGGGGGCTTGGTTGTGCTCAGGTTAGTCTGAGTTGCAGGGGGATTTGAGTTGATGAGCTGCATTGCTGTTGTTTGGCTTCGCGTTCATGGTTGTGCTACATCTTCATAATGGGCGTCACTCTGCTGCATGTATGGATTGGAGGGGTTTGAAATGGCTAATGATGCAGCTGCGGTCTGGCTTCTGGTCCGTGGTCGTGCTTCATCATCGGTGTGGGTTTGAGTCTGCTTTCCACGTCGATGTGTGGTGGTGACATGCTGTGTGGCACTCGTGAGTGTGGGTCTTGCGTCATTGGGTGTGGGTCATTGCGTGAATGGGTAATTAGCATGGGTAATTAGCATGAACAATCCCAAGGGAATGGCCTTTGTTTATTCCAGACCTGGAAAGTAGGACAATAGGTAATCCTTCTTCTGTTCTGCATCCTGAAAGAAGCAAGTTAGGTGGATAAGGATGATGTCTCCAACATTGGTGAAATTTTCCTCTTAGAATAGGGTTGTCAAACTCGTCCACAGGCTGGATGCATCACACACTGGCCACGGCCACGCCTGGCTTAACGAAGGGGGAAAAATTGTGATATGTCACGTGATGCCACCGTAATGACGCAAGTTTGACACCCCATCTTAGAATACAAAGTTCATGTCTTTGCTTTGAAACTAACTAGAAAAAGTTATAGAATATTCATAATGATGCAAATGAAAAAAATAAATGTCACGATCACTAGTGGCGTATTTGCAACAATCATTGTAGGGATCTGTTATAATTAGGTATAAGAAAATCAATATTCATAATGTAATAGTTTAATTAATTTAATTTAATAGTTTAATAATGCAAGTTTAATTCAGGCCTCTATTAAATTTATGTATTAAAATATATTAAATACTATTATTTTAATCATATATTATTACATATGTAATATAAAAGATAAATACTTTAAATTCCAATAGTATTTCTTACTTTTAAATGGATTTCCTTAGCAGTAGAAAGTAAGTACTATGTCCTTAGTAAGTAATTTTCAATATTTGAAGTTGATGTTTTAAGTGAGCTATTCCAGTCTATGTCAAAAGATTTTAGCCACTTAAATTTCAGTTTAAAAGCTGAAATGGCTAATGAGAATTGTAGTGAATATCTCAGGTTTTTTTTCTTTAGGTCTACATTTTAACAAAGTCCAACAGATACAAATTTCCTTCACTTCATAATCTGCTTTTCACATTTCTCTCCCATGCATTTTAATATATTCAAAATACCTTTAAATCTTCCTTGAATGACAGATGAATGCTAATCACAATTTTTAAAGTTACATTCTGGGCTTTGTAAAAGAGAGTGAATTTCCACATGGCCTTTCTCCTTTAAAAATTGAATCTAAATGGAAAATCTGGAGTGATTGTGAAAACCGAATGCAATTAGTTCATCATTCAGCACCTTTGGGACAAGTACTTGCATCAAAGTAGACATAGGAATAGCTACCATCCAGGCATATGTATTGAATTTTGTTTTGTTTTCTTATAAAAAAAAAGTCTTTTGTGGAGCAGATAGATAAATTTCAAATATAAAGCACGTTGTTAGTTTTACTGACTTTGTCTGAGTAGTCGATACACTTTTTTTTCACCTTTGGAATACGATTTTCATTTCCATTAAACTCCAATACTGTTAGCAGCGCACTGCATTTTGATAGGAGTGGCATTGAGTTAGATTAGTAAACTACACGTGTTTAAAAACCAGTAATTTAAATTGATTTGGATCAGTTTAATGGGGAATGAGGAAATGGGGATTTTGCAGTAACCTTTCCCTGGAGTGGGGAGGGAATGAAGATTTTATAGTATCCTTCCCCTGCCATGCCCACAAAATCGGAAGTAAAAAAATTTGAATCCCACCACTGATTGCTATAGTTATGAATGAGTTCTGGATGAAATTCAAGATCTGGTTGTCTTCTTTAAAGTCCTTCAGGGCACAGGGACTGATTATTTGCAAAACTGCCTGTTACCAATTATCTCTACCCATCCAGTAAAATTGAGTATGGTTGGCATAAACTAGGTTTCATAAATTAAGAAATGTCATGTGGTTGGACCCAAAAGATGGCTCTGCTCACCTGCTATGCCTGGAATCATATTCTCTCCCAAGGGCCAAGTGGTTCCAATGCTGGCTATTTAGAAGACCTGGTTTCTCCCCCAAGCCTTCTTTTATTTTATTTGAATTTATATCCCGCCCTTCTCCGAAGACTGAGGGTGGCTTACACTGTGTTAAGCAATAGTCTTCATCCATTTGTATATTATATACAAAGTCACCTTTATTGCCCCCAACAATCTGGGTCCTCATTTTACCTACCTTATAAAGGATGGAAGGCTGAGTCAACCTTGGGCCTGGTGGGACTTGAACTTGCAGTAATTGCAAGCAGCTGTGTTAATAACAGACAGACTTAGTCTGCTGAGCCACCATAAGCCTTGGGTTATGAGGCCATATAAACCTGTCAGGATTGATTATTTTGTGTTGCTGATTTTTCTTGACTGTTATTTGCTTTAGTCTTGTGAGTTCATAAGAAGGGTGGCAATATAAGTCTTTAAAATAATAAATGAATTAATACATTTATTATATTATTGTTAACAATATTGTTTTAATCAAATATCACTCTGAGTTGTATGTTGAGTGGGTGGTTGAATAAATTGTTGAAATAAATATCTAACTAATGCTCTTACTCTCAGCTCTTATATAAGGGCACTGCTATCTTGGATGACTTTGCATGAGAAATCATTTAAATTATTGCTAATTTATATTTATTACTTTAGTTATAATGGGGGAGATTGATGGGTAGTAGTCTTTTTAAGGTAGTGTATGCTTTGATGTCCATATGTACTGTGATACTAATATTAAAAATTGATTGGTATACAAATTTATTAGTTTTAAATAATAAACAGTAATTCAATATATCTGTTCGCTAATGTCATTAACGCTTCCCAGTTAAGCTTCTTTAATCCTAAGGACCTCTCACTAACGATCAAATTCTGTAGTTGCAATTATGTGGAAAATGATTCATTTCCCCCTATAATTTTGCCTTGATTATTGCAGGTGTTTAGTAACTCATGGGCAAATGGCATCTCGAAAGACCAATCATTTTTTACAGCAAGACAGATCGAACAAACAAAAGATAAGTGGAATGGAAGAAGTAAAGCAAAAAGCACATACTATATTATATACAGCATGTACAAAACTTAACATTCTAATAACATTCTAGAACATTCCAGGGCATTGTGGTCCATCCTCAGCCAACAATGTTTTTCCGGTTCCCGGATTTTTTGCAAGTTAATCCTTTGAAATGGAAGCAGAGAGAATTTGAAGCTGGACCAGATGCAGAACATTAAGAATAACTTATAGTTTGGATCAGGGGTCTCCAAACTTGACAAATTTAAGACTTGTGGATTTCAACTCCCAGAATTCCTCAGCCAATTTGGATCATTACCCTTCAAAAAGGCAAGGATGTTAGGATTTACACATTCCCTACCACTTATCATTGAGGATATTCAAATTTAGAATTAACTGCATATGAAAAGGAGAATTAAACAAATATTTTATAGATGATTTTTTTTTGGGGGGTGGGGTGGAGGATGGATAGCAAGAAACATAGTTCTTCTACTTGTTTTATACCTGAATTCCCATCAACCCTGACAATTATCCATGTTGACTATATGATAAACTTAAAAGGAATTCAGAATATGTGAGAACAAAGACACATAAAAGAAGGGAAGAACAGTGCTTCAAGAGGATATTCTCAGCTGGTTGAAGATGATGGAAACAAAAGAATGGGGTCATAAGCTGTACTATATTGAAATATCAAGGCTAAAAAACATTAAGGGAGCAACCTTATGAATTAGTGTAAAATGTATTGGTTTCGTTTTAGAATAGAAAGACAATGTGGAGGAATGTAAGAAAAAGTCTTGATTGATGAATGCTTTTGGCATCAGAACTGAGGTACCAAAAATTCTGAATGCTTTATTGATGGCTTACTAATGAAAATGAGAGAAGTTACACAAATTTTTATCTTAGCACTTGTTCACAGAAGTAATCTGTATCCTCTTTATTACAGAGCTTAATCGCTGCATTATCTTAAATACATTCAGCCCTAATCTGGTTCACTAACTGTATTATATATACCTGATAATGCTATGTCATTTCACTTGCTTTTTATGCTGATATTTTCTGTTCTAGCTTCATTATGAAGTAATATTGCTAACTTTTCAGTATATAAAATTAGACCCTAGGGACATCTTCCCTAACTAGCCTTGCCTAGCAAATTTTCATGAATTATCCATTAACAACTGACTCATTTGTAGACCTGTGTCAGGTGAGTATTTCCCCAGGTTTTTCACAGAATGATTTTGAAATACAATTTCCATAAAATATACTGGTACCAAGGGTGAGGTCCATTGAAGTTTATTAGATTCTGCCATCCTCTGTTCAATCTGTTTTTGCTCACATGTGTACTGTATTCCTCTGTTCTCAGTATATAGACAGACAGGAAGACAGATAATGTGGCTTGCCTTTGCTTTCTTCTACGGCTGATAGAGAATGACTGTCCCAAGGTCACCCAACTGGCTTTGTGTTTAAGGCAGGTCTAGAACTTACAGTCTCCTGGTTTCTAGCCTGGTGCCTTAACCACTTCAGAATCAAACTGGCTCTAGCATGAATACTTGAAGCTTTAATTAGGGCAGTGTAAAAAAAAAATAAACAAATAGGTTAACAAGAAAACCTCCTGTACTACCACCTCTTACAATAATAGACAACACAGTATCAACAGTAGAGACCTTCAAGTTTCTAGGTTCTATCATATCTCAAGACTTAAAATGGGCACCTAACATCAAAAACGTCATCAGAAAAGCACAACAAAGAATATTCTTTCTGTGCCAACTCAGAAAGGTCAAACTGCCCAAGGAGCTGCTGATCCAGTTCTACAGAGGAATTATTGAGTCTTGTCATCTGCACCTCTATAACTGTCTGGTTTGGTTCTGCAACCCAACAAGATAAGGTATGTAGGAAGCACATCACAGTAGTAATGGGGGATTTTAACTACCCTGACATCAACTGGGAAACAAACTCTGCACCAAGTGGAAGATCCAACAGGTTCCTAACAAACCTAGCAGACAACTTTGTTTCCCAAAAAATAGAGAAGGCGACAAGGGGATCAGCCATACTGGACTTAATTCTCACTAACAGAGATGAAATGATAGAAGGTGTTGAAGCTACAGGAACCTTGGGGGCAAGTGACCACGTAATATTGGAATTCAACATTAAGCAAATACAAGTAGTAGAACAAAGTCAAACTAGAGTCTTGGACTTTAAGAGAGCTAATTTCAATAAACTTAGAGAGAGCTTGAGAAGGATTCAATGGATGAGAATCCTCAGGGGGAAAACAACTCAAGAAGCTTGGGAAATTTTGAAAAGTGAGATTATAAAAGCGCAGTCTAACACAATACCAATGAAGAAGAAAAATAATAGATCTCAAAAGAAACCAGCATGGATGCATAAAGAACTATCTGACAAATTGAAAGACAAAAAGGACAAATATAAAAAGTGGAAAGAGGGGCAAATAACTAAGGCAGGATATCAGCAAATAGCCCTAGCCTGTAAAGATGAAGTAAGGAAAGCTAAGGCTCACAATGAACAAAGGCTAGCGACAAAACTAAAAAAATTACAAAAAAAGCTTCTTCCAACATGTTAAAAACAAGAAAAAAGTCGAGGAAACAATTGGCCCATTGCTTGGAGAAAGTGGCAAGAAGATGACAAGCAACAGGGAGAAAGCAGATCTACTTAACTCATTTTTTGCATCTGTCTTTACACAAAAGGAAAAAACAATCCAACCTATCAAAAACCACTACAAAAATTAGATTAGAAACACAAGTTAAAATAGGGAAGATAGGTAAGTGAACACCTATCTACCCTAGACGAGTTCAAATCACCAGGACTGGATGGATTACACCCCAAGGTTCTGAAGGAACTGGCAGACGTGATTTCAGAACCACTGAACTATATCTTTCAAAGATCCTGGAGCACAGGGGAGCTGCCAGAGGACTGGAAAAGAGCTGATGTAGTTCCCATCTTCAAAAAAGGGAAAAAAAACAGATCCAGGAAACTACAGACCTATCAGCCTGACCTCAATACCGGGGAAGATTCTGGAAAAGATAATCAAGCAACGAATCACCGAACACCTAGAAGCAAACAAAGCAAACATCTAGAAGCAAACAAAGTAATAACCAAAAGCCAACATGGGTTTGTCAAAAACAGATCATGCCAGACTAATCTAATCGCATTCTTTGACAAAATGACAAAATTAGTAGACCAGAGGAATACTGTCGATATAATTTACTTGGACTTCAGTAAAGCATTTGATAAAGTAGACCATAACCTACTACTAGATAAAGTAGAAAAATGTGGGTTAGATACCACCACCACCAGATGGATTCGTAACTGGCTGAGGAACCACACTCAACGTGTAGTCCTCAACGGAACTACATCCACATGGAGGGAAGTATGCAGTGGAGTACCCCAAGGCTCTGTTTTAGGCCCAGTACTCTTCAACATCTTCATCAATGACTTGGACGAGGGGATAGATGGGGAACTCATCAAATTTGCAGATGACACCAAGCTGGCAGGAATAGCCAACACTCCAGAAGATAGGCTCAAGTTACAGAAAGATCTTGACAGACTTGAACATTGGGCGCTATCTAACAAAATGAAATTCAACAGTGAAAAAAGTAAGGTTCTACATTTAGGCAAAAAAACCAAAATGCACCATATATGTAGCACCTTGCTCAATAGTAGTACCTGTGAGAGGGATCTTGGAGTCCTAGTGGATAACCATTTAGATATGAGCCAGCAGTGTGCAGCAGCTGCTAAAAAAGCCAACACAGTTCTGGGCTGCATAAACAGAGGGATAGAATCAAGATCACCTGAAGTGTTAGTGCCACTTTATAATGCCTTGGTAAGGCCACACTTGGAATATTGCATCCAGTTTTGGTCGCCACGATGTAAAAAAGATGTTGAGACTCTAGAAAGAGTGCAGAGAAGAGCAACAAAGATGATTAGGGGACTGGAGGCTAAAACATATGAAGAACGGTTGCAGGAACTGGGTATGTCTAATTTAATCAAAAGAAGGACTGGGGAGACATGATAGCTGTGTTCCAATATCTCAGGGGTTGCCACAAAGAAGAGGGAGTTGGGCTGTTCTCCAAAGCACCTGAGGGTAGAACAAGAAGCAATGGCTGGAAACTGATCAAAGAAAGAAGCAACTTAGAACTAAGGAGAAATTTCCTGACAGTTAGAACAATTAATAAGTGGAACGACTTGCCTGCAGAAGTTGTGAATGCTCCAACACTGGAAATTTTTAAGAAAATGTTGGATAACCATCTGACTGAGATGGTGTAGGATTTCCTGCCTGGGCAGGGGGTTGGACTAGAAGGCCTCCAAGGTCCCTTCCAACTCTGTTGTTATATTATATTATAAGACAGATACAGACTTCAGAGGATAATTAGAACTGCAGAAAAAACAATTGCTACCAACCTGCCTTCCACTGAGGACTTGTATACTGCACGAGTCAAAAAGAGGTCTGTGAAAATATCTACAGACCCCTCACATCCTGGACATAAACTGTTTCAACTCCTACCCTCAAAATGACACTATAGAGCACTGCACAACGGAACAACTAGACACAAGAACAGTTTTTTCCTGAACGCCATCGCTCTGTTAAACAAATAATTCTCTCAACACTGTCAAACTATTTACTAAGTCTGCACTACTATTAATCTTCTCATCGCTCCTATCACCCATCTCCTCCCACTTATGACTATATGACTGTAACTTCGTTGCTTGTATCCTTACAATTTATATTGATTGTTTTCTAATATGTTTTGATTGCTTATTTGTACCCTATGAATATCATTAAGTGGTGTACATTATGTTTCTTGATGAATGTATCTTTTCTTTTATGTACAGTGAGAGCATATGCACCAAAGACAAATTCCTTGTGTGTCCAATCACACTTGCCCAATAAAGAATTCTATTCTATTCTGTTCTATTAACATAATCAATTTTGTAAGGAGACAAAGGAGACCTTATACCCTCCTCTGCCAGTCAGGAAAACTCCAAGAGATACTGGCAGGTGGGCTCCATCAGATCCAACACATAAGCAGCACCTTCCCAGACGGATCTGCATCAAGATTTCAGTTTCTTAGAACTAGCTTATATAGACTGTGAACCACCATGACTCACGTCTGTTTTTCGTAGTCTTGTCTCGCTGGAGATTGCCAAGAATAAATTTCAAGGACTCTCATTTCAACCCTGAACTACAATTTTTCTCCTTTATTAGCACAACTGAGATTCTTTTCCTTCTTTTAAAGTTATAGCCATAGCAATAGCACTTAGACTTCTATACCACCCCATAGTGCTTTACAGCACTCTGTAGGAGGTTTTTTATTGCTGGCATATTGCCCCAACAATCTGGGTTCTTATTTTACTGATCTCTGAAGGATGGAAGGCTGAGTCAACCTGGAACTGCTCAGAATCGTACTCCTGACTGTGGGCAGAGTTTGTCTGCAATACTGCATTCTAATGCTGCACCACTAGGGCTCATGTTTTCATAAAAGAAAATTTTCTGTCTCATTTCTGCAAAAAGTGTGCGCGTTGATGGGATATTGGCTAGGATTTAAGGTACCTTGGTAAGTAGCAGCTGGCTGCAGTGCAACACCATAAGGAAACTTTTTACTCATCATTAATGTTAAGCTTGGTTTGTCTTGGTAACATTCCCAGCAAGAGTGTCTTTGGGAAGGAGTTTAAAAACATCATGATGGCATCTGTGACAATAAACCCATGTCATGCCTTTATTGTACCACACAATGCACATAAAAGATGGGGCAAAGCTTCCATTGTGTGGTTGAGGGCTTCATCTTGACTTTTCTTCTCTTCCCTGGTTGATAATTTATGAAAAAAACAGAGCAAGTGTAAAATGCAGTGCAGACAATTTTAAATGTCTTCAGTATGGACTGGATACATCAAAGCTGGCTTTTTTTGCAGAGAAAATGTTTGGAAACTGAGAAAAACAGATGGAAAATGTATTGTATTAGGGAATCTTGAGCAGAACAATGAGCTAGCTTCTGCCTTCTCTTAGGAATGTTTTGCTTCCTTTGATATCACAACACACTTAACTTGTTTCAATTCCACATATTACTATAGCTAAGCTTAGACTAGCAAGCACAAAGGAAGTGAAAGATACCTAGGAACCTTGATCAATCAAAACTTTCTAGTATAATTCTACAAGCATCCCATTTAATGTAATTCAGCTTAATCTAACCCAAAGCAAGCAACAGATGCTACACTGATCAACTATGATAAATATTAGTGCAGTTTTTAATTTTCAAAAAGCATTCTATGCAGTTTGCATGTATATGTATTCACTTTCTATTTTTCCTGCTTCATCAATTTAGATGAACACAAAATTAAAATATCGGTGTTGTCTTCAGAAACAGAACAGGAGTATCTTGATGTCATAATAAAACTTAAATTGTCCTTTTTGATCTTGGTTTTATAACCTGAAGAATTGACACTGCTATTTTTAGGATATTTATTTAGAAATAAATTATTCACAGGAGACAGTGCAATCTTCCACCTCTTACAATACTAGACAGCACAATATCAACAATAGAGTCCTTCAAGTTTCTAGGTTCTATCATATTTCAAGACTTAAAATGGACACCTAACATCAAAAACATCATCAAAAAAGCTCAACAAAGAATGTTCTTTCTGCGCAAACTCAGAAAGCTCAAACTGCCCAAAGAGCTGCTGATTCAGTTCTAGAGAGGAATTATTGAGTATGTCATCTGCACCTCTATAACTGTCTGATTTGGCTCTGCAACCAAATGACAAACACAGATTTCAATGGATAATTAGAACAGCAGAAGTAATAATTGCTACCAACCTGCCTTCCATTGAGGACCTGTATACTGCACAAATCAAAAAGAGGGCTGTGGAAATATCTACAGACCCCTCACATCCTGGACATAAATTGTTCCAACTTCTACCCTCAAAAAGACATTATAGGGTCCTGCACACCAAAACAACTAGACACAAGGACAGTTTTTCCCCAAATGCCATCACTCTGCTTCACAACTAATTCCCACAACAATGTCAAATAATTTACTAAGACTGTATTACTATTATTCTTCTCATCCTTCCTATTACCTATCTCCTCCCATTTATGACTATAACCAAGTTGCTTGTATTTTTACGATTTATATTGTTTTTGTTTCCTAGTACAATTTAATAGCTTATTAGTAACCTTGACTGTCACTAAGTGTTGTATCTTTTTACTCTTGATGAATGTATTTTATTCTCCTTATGTACACTGACAGCATACACCTAAGACAAATTCCTTGTATGTCCAATCAAACTTAGCCAATAAAGAATTCTATTCTATTCTATTCTATTCTATTCTATTCTATTCTATTCTATTCTATTCTATTCTATTCTATTCTATTCTATTCTATTCTATTCTATTCTAAATATCTGGAAATGCCCCACTAAATATGCATAAAAGATGCATTGAGTAAAAGATGCCTATGATTGTGCCTTTATTTTTTGAGATCTCTCTACTGGAATTTTGGGATTATTTTGGTACAAAATCCATGGTGGGAGAGAGTAAAAAAAGAAAAAAGAAAACAGGATAAATAAATAGGAGTAGGTCAGCTATTGCAGCCTTTTTCTTCGAGCAGGATTATCCTGCTGTCATACAAGTGATAAGCTTGTGTATACATGAAAAGATTTGGTATTTTATTTTGTTCGTGTTCAGTTTGTCATCTGCTGTCTTCTAAATCCTCTTCCGCACACTTATCCTTACAGACTTTTCCTTTCCTATTCTTTGGTAATTTTTCTTCCAAATACTCTGAATATACAGGGCGGCAAATAAAAAATAGGGCTTTTGTAGCACATTTAAGAGGTGGTGTTTTTTTGGGGTGTTTTTTTTGGGGGGGTTAAATGTGCAATTTGGGAACTGGATGAAAGATGCTCCTGAACGGAGTCAAATTTGGAGGCTTGATGTTATGTGATAGTTCGATGATAATTACTACTATTATTATCATTATGCTGAATTTATGCTAATAGTAATGCTTTTCCATGATATTGATCAATACCGATGGTTGTAATCTATGTATTCCAGGTAGTGCTACAAGACACTTTGAGCTGTATGACTGAAGTGGCAGAGAAGCCTCTCTAATAAATAAATGACTATTTTCCCAAAAGGAAGCCATTGATTTTTCAAGCTGCTTTCCCTGTAATCTGATATTTGTCCATGACAAATGATGGAGTCATAGTTTACTAAGTTGCTTTTTTTTTAACAGTATGAATTGATTAGTTATTTTCCCCCCCCTGCACAAAAGTGAATTAGTAAAAGATCTGCAAGTGTGAAAGAAGCACTTGGGAGTTTATGCCAGGTAGAATAGAATAGAATAGAATAGAATAGAATAGAATTTTTTATTGGCCAAGTGTGATTGGACACACAAGGAATTTGTCTTGGTGCATAGGCTCTCAGTGTACATAAAAGAAAAGATGCCTTCATCAAAGTGCAACACTTACAACATTTAATGATAGTCATAGGGGTACAAATTTAACACTTAATGGTACAACTCTTAATGATAGTCATAGGCTACAATACGTGATTCAGCTCATGGGCATTCATACTCATTCATTTAATTCCTTAGAACTGGAGTGAAGCATGTTCGATTGTACATGTGTATGTATGTAGGTGAAATATATTAGAATATATGTATCTATACATTTTAACCACATAGTTTCTTTTTACAGCTGGTTCTGAACTTATGATCACAGTTGAGGCCAGAATTTTCATTGCTAAACAAGGTGGTTGTTGAGTGAGTCAAGCCTGATTTTATGACCTTTTGGGCTGTTAAGTGAATCGCTGCAGTTGTTAACCGAATCATGTGGTTGTGAAGTGAATCTGGCTCCCTCCATTGATCTTGCTGATCAGAAGCCATGTGGGAAGATCATAAATGGTCACATGACTCTGGGACATCGCAATCATTGTACATACATGCCAGTTGCCAAATGCCTGATTTGTGAGCATGTGACCAAGGGAATGTTGTGACACTCATACATGTGAGACATGGTTATAAGTCACTTTTTTCAGGGTTTATTGTAACTTTGAACGGTTACTAAGCAACTGGCTATAAATTATATGCTACTGGTTGTCAGTCAAGGTATACAGCAGTGTTAAAAGTTGAGGGCTGGGTAGCTATCCCCATTTTTTAAGCTTCACAATAACCATTTGTGGGCAGGTGCAAAGTGATCCAGCAAGTCTACCGATATAGCACAGCATTTTG
The DNA here is from genome assembly GCF_028640845.1 of Ahaetulla prasina. Lineage (NCBI taxonomy): Eukaryota > Metazoa > Chordata > Lepidosauria > Squamata > Colubridae > Ahaetulla > Ahaetulla prasina. Next base: position 34,723,779 of record NC_080540.1, on the reverse strand, counting down.
CTGCAAAAGCGTTATAAAGCACAGAGGTACCTGTGAAAGATTCACAGTAGTGACTTGTATAATAATACTAAGTCAGGATTTTGGTTTGTGAAAGCTACATGTTTCACATGAAGTCAAAAACTTCAAGAATCGTAATTTATGGATTAATCTTATGTGTGAACCAGACCACTTTTAAAAGAAGGCATTCTAAAGCATTGCATATAAATAAGCTTATCCTCTATGGAAACATTGTCGCGCTAAAGTATATTTATTGAGTTTATTTTTGAAACAATTTCCAAAGTGGAAAAACAGCGACTATATTGAGTTATATATGCCAACCCTGCTTTAATTTTGGAAAGCTGAACTTCTTCCACTACCATGTTATTTCATTTGGAATAAAAAATATTACAAAAATATTAATACTGTATGTACATTGAGAGGTTACGCACCTGAAACAAATTCCATGTGTGTCTAATCACACTTGGCCAATAAAGAATTCTATTCTATTCTGTTCTGTTCTGTTCTGTTCTGTTCTGTTCTGTTCTACAAGAAGTATAAACATTTTTTTTGTTTCCTACAAAACTCTCTTGCCTTTTTCTCTGTTCGTTAACTTCAATTGGATGAAAAGGTGCATCATAGGGAAACAATTTTTGAATCAAAGTACCTCAAGAGGATCCAAAATCTGGGACCCATTTCTCCTGGGAGTTGAAATTTCAAGGCACTTCAGATATTTGTATTGGCCAAGTTGTGGTCACTGCAGTGCTTTCCCACAGCATCTCCATGCCACCACAGTTACGTGATCATGATTTCTGGTGTGTGTCCTGCCAGCTTCCCATAAGCAAAATCAACGGGGAAGCTGGCAGAAAGTCAGCTACTGCTGTTTTGCCCACCCATGGTCATTCTGTTTATCATGATCACTCTGTTATCCTGGGTTGTATAGTTTATTCTGAAATCTTTTTTTTTTAAAGATTGCAGAGTAGAAAATCAAAATAAAAAAAATATATATTATACCAAAAGTTAGGAAACATGCAACCTAGAACTAGGGAGGAATTTCCTGACAGTGAGAACAATTAACCAGTGGAATTGCTTGTCTCTAGAAGTTGTGAGTTGTCCATGACTGAAGGTTTTCAAGAAGGGATCAGACAACCATTTGGCCAGAATGGTATAGAGTCTCCTGCCTGAGCAAGGGGTTGGAATTCCAAGGTCCCTTCCAACTCTCTTATTTATTTATTTATTTATTTATTTATTTATTTATTTATTTATTTATTTATTTATTTATTTATTTATTTATTTATTTATTTATTTATTTATTTATTTATTTATTTATTTATTTATTTATTTAGTCACACAGTATATTTAAGCATAAGCATGTAACAACTATACATGCGACCTGAGCTATTCCAAAAAGAATGAGGTGCAGAGATTCAGGGACATTTTTAGCAGTGGCCCCAGAAAACCTTGTTTCATAAAAAATGTGCAATACACAGACGTGATTCAAAACACTATAATATAATCTGGTCAATTTATATTTAGTTTAATGTGATACACGAAACCCATTGCCTGGGTTTACTCAATCCAACCATTGTGTTTTGTGTTTTACAAGGGCCTACAAATTAAATTTCTTTTATAAGCCATGTGTCAGACCTGGAAGCCATCTTTTAGATTTGTGCCTTCAGGCCTGCCACATTTTCTACTGTGGGAAAATTGCATAGAGTATGGGTGATATGTAGTCAAAATAACATTCCTTTCTCAGAGAGTCAAGAGCACCTTGCCCTGGCACTTGGAGTCGGATAACTGGGAGGTGTCTTCAGTTTGGACAGTGGATGATTGGATCATGTGATGTACATGTGGGTGCTGACAGGGACTTGAACATTCACTTGGGTGGGGAAAGCCTGGAAACTTTCAGATTTGGGTTTTCCCAGGTGTGCCAATATGACATCTTCAATAAAAAGGAACTTTGAGGAAACTCAAGCCTCAGAGTCGTCTTTCATTGGGGATGTTACTTGGAACCTTGACATTAACCCGAATCTTGACACCATGATAAAAGCAAACTAATGTGCTTTGCTAATTCAGATATTCTGACTGTGCTTGTCTCTCAGCATATGAGATGCTAGAAAACATGCAGATAGAGACTCCTACTCTTTTTCTGGAGCAGAGGATGCAAAATAATTTGGGAACAGAAATGGCCATTCTTCTTTCTGTTTTATTATTGTGCAGAATTCTAGACTTTCTTAGAAAATAAGGACGGAATTATAGTGGCACAGAAGTGTAAGTATGGGTCATGAGTAAATAAGATGAACAATAGAGAGTCACAAATTAGAGGGCATTTCTTACGTTTTCTTTGATTCTAGTTTGTGCGCCGAGAGACGATTTTCATGGAGACTCTTGACTTTTCCTCTTCTGAGAGTTTTCTCAGGTTAAAATGTGCTCCGTCTTTTCACTCCTACGAGAATGATGTGCAAAGTTTGCTCACAGTGCTGTAACTGAGTAAATTGTGATTACCTCTCTGTTTATACCTGGAGTTGCGGTATACATTTGCAAAAGTTGTGTTAGCATTGCAACCTCGTTAGCAGCTTTGCCGTAAAAAATAATGAAGTGTTATCATGCATGACTGGATCCAACCGTCAGTATTGATTCTTGCTTGCTGAATGTGGAGTCTTTTTATGAAGAGGTTTAATAGGGCTACATTGCTTAGATCATTTTAAAGCACTAACCAATTAACTGGATGGATAGGCTATGCAAATGGAAGGCATTCTGATTTGAAGTCTATTAGTCTGCACCAGCGCTATGGAAGGAAAGTCAGCAAGTAACACAGATCAATCACCTGGTTTTTTTTAAAGGAATATCTGAAGGAAACGGGTCATCTTCAGGCAAGCTGTTTGATGGATCGTGTCTTGGTAGAGTTATCAGCATGAAAGAAAGATATAAAATGAGAGAGCAACAGACGAGCTTCAGGGTTTCACGAGCTCTATCTCAGGAAACAAAGCAGCCTTTTAAGATGGTGGCAGTGCAGTATGCAGAGGGATGCTGGATGCTGAATTTCTTTTCCTGGCTCACTTCAAATCCAAACAAAAATGGTGAAGGTGTTAGTGCCGGAGGTCAAGTGTCTAGGCAACTGCCTGTGTCTAATTGGGAGCACTTAACTTGATGCTTTTTGAAGTACCCGACTTTTGAGAGAAGAAAGGCTCTCTCTAATGATATGAGACATTTTGGAAAGGCTAAAATTGTTCCCTTTTTTCATGATACAGACACAAATTCGGCATTGTGTTTTTATCGGTGGAAACAGGATTCCCTGAATGAGAATTGATTTTCAGCACTTGCAGTATTTTGAAAAAAAAAATAGGGCTGCGAACCAAGATAACATTAGAAAGAGAAATGAACTAAAAGGTATAGTTATGGATTTCCTGCCCTGGATATATAAAGGATATTTTGCTAGTAGAGAAGAGTATCATTAGCAAATTATTAAATATCCTCTCTTCCTCCTTGATGTATATTCCATCACTCTTACTGCATGTGTAGTACAAATTTCTCCTTTGGATCTGGAGTCTAGCCATTAGAGTCATATATTGCTGTATGTGAGAAATGAGTGAGATTGTTAGTTATCTAACTAACAATACCATTGCAAAACAATCAAGTATTGTGCCTGGGTACCTGGAGAACAAATGGTTGTGAAATGCTGGTCAGTCTCAACTCACTCATTTTAGCTTCGTTTTTTCTTATACATAAAATGTTTCGGTATTAAAATAGCCTTAGCTTAAACAAATGCTAAAAATATTTTTCACTGAAGTATTTATTTTTACTTTCTTTTTTCTTGGAGCTTGGGGAATTGGCTTCTTTTCTAAAATCAAAAACTACTGATAATTTTCCTTTTGGTGTGTGAGAAGGTACCAACAGAAGAGAATATTTGTAACTCGGGGTTGAATGGTGGGGTTCTTCATGTTGTCTGAGCTTGATTGTGTGCTGGCAAATGTTTCATTACCAAATTAGGTAACAATTAGCAAAGCTGGCTGAGGAATTCTGGGAGCTGAAGTCCACAAGTCTTAAAAGAGCCAAGTTTGCAGACCCCCTGGTCTAGGAGAGTTCCCCAGTTGAACCTGTGTGTCAGACCTGCCCCCAAATAATCATTTCAGAAAGCAGATTCTCGACTCCAATTGATTGAAGTGAAAAGAACTTTTACTAAATATGTTGGTTGCAGGAAGGTGAGGCAGAATCTGAAGTTCCCTCTAACTAATACAAATATCCAAACCCAACGTTCCCCATCCCTTCTCCCAATATCTAGTCCATTGCCATCTAATCTGGGATCACTGTGATGTTGTGGAAAACTCTGGGTTGTTTAGACTGCTGGAATTTCACATCCAGGGGAAGCGGCCTTGAAGATGCCCACTATAACCAGTAGAAACAGCTCTGACCTCCATCACATGTCAGCTCCCCTTCTTATGTCCCACATTAGATATTCAGGTTTGCATGGCCTCAAATGCCTCCCCACTCCCTTCCCTTCCCATTTGATGGCAGGATACCAGCAAGGCAGCCAGCAGATGATGGAGATCCTGACACTGTGGTTAAATCTGTCCGCGTGTTGTGAAATTAAAGAATTTTCAACATATCTGCTGTAACTGAGTAAATTGTGATTACCTCTCTGTTTATACCTGGAGTTGCGGTATACATTTGCAAAAGTTGTGTTAGCATTGCAACCTTGTTAGCAGCTTTGCCGTAAAAAATAATGAAGTGTTATCATGCATGACTGGATCCAACCGTCAGTATTGATTCTTGCTTGCTGAATGTGGAGTCTTTTTATGAAGAGGTTTAATAGGGCTACATTGCTTAGATCATTTTAAAGCACTAACCAATTAACTGGATGGATAGGCTATGCAAATGGAAGGCATTCTGATTTGAAGTCTATTAGTCTGCACCAGCGCTATGGAAGGAAAGTCAGCAAGTAACACAGATCAATCACCTGGTTTTTTTTAAAGGAATATCTGAAGGAAACGGGTCATCTTCAGGCAAGCTGTTTGATGGATCGTGTCTTGGTAGAGTTATCAGCATGAAAGAAAGATATAAAATGAGAGAGCAACAGACGAGCTTCAGGGTTTCACGAGCTCTATCTCAGGAAACAAAGCAGCCTTTTAAGATGGTGGCAGTGCAGTATGCAGAGGGATGCTGGATGCTGAATTTCTTTTCCTGGCTCACTTCAAATCCAAACAAAAATGGTGAAGGTGTTAGTGCCGGAGGTCAAGTGTCTAGGCAACTGCCTGTGTCTAATTGGGAGCACTTAACTTGATGCTTTTTGAAGTACCCGACTTTTGAGAGAAGAAAGGCTCTCTCTAATGATATGAGACATTTTGGAAAGGCTAAAATTGTTCCCTTTTTTCATGATACAGACACAAATTCGGCATTGTGTTTTATCGGTGGAAACAGGATTCCCTGAATGAGAATTGATTTTCAGCACTTGCAGTATTTGGAAAAAAAAAATAGGGCTGCGAACCAAGATAACATTAGAAAGAGAAATGAACTAAAAGGTATAGTTATGGATTTCCTGCCCTGGATATATAAAGGATATTTTGCTAGTAGAGAAGAGTATCATTAGCAAATTATTAAATATCCTCTCTTCCTCCTTGATGTATATTCCATCACTCTTACTGCATGTGTAGTACAAATTTCTCCTTTGGATCTGGAGTCTAGCCATTAGAGTCATATATTGCTGTATGTGAGAAATGAGTGAGATTGTTAGTTATCTAACTAACAATATCATTGCAAAACAATCAAGTATTGTGCCTGGGTACCTGGAGAACAAATGGTTGTGAAATGCTGGTCAGTCTCAACTCACTCATTTTAGCTTCGTTTTTTCTTATACATAAAATGTTTCGGTATTAAAATAGCCTTAGCTTAAACAAATGCTAAAAATATTTTTCACTGAAGTATTTATTTTTACTTTCTTTTTTCTTGGAGCTTGGGGAATTGGCTTCTTTTCTAAAATCAAAAACTACTGATAATTTTCCTTTTGGTGTGTGAGAAGGTACCAACAGAAGAGAATATTTGTAACTCGGGGTTGAATGGTGGGGTTCTTCATGTTGTCTGAGCTTGATTGTGTGCTGGCAAATGTTTCATTACCAAATTAGGTAACAATTAGCAAAGCTGGCTGAGGAATTCTGGGAGCTGAAGTCCACAAGTCTTAAAAGAGCCAAGTTTGCAGACCCCCTGGTCTAGGAGAGTTCCCCAGTTGAACCTGTGTGTCAGACCTGCCCCCAAATAATCATTTCAGAAAGCAGATTCTCGACTCCAATTGATTGAAGTGAAAAGAACTTTTACTAAATATGTTGGTTGCAGGAAGGTGAGGCAGAATCTGAAGTTCCCTCTAACTAATACAAATATCCAAACCCAACGTTCCCCATCCCTTCTCCCAATATCTAGTCCATTGCCATCTAATCTGGGATCACTGTGATGTTGTGGAAAACTCTGGGTTGTTTAGACTGCTGGAATTTCACATCCAGGGGAAGCGGCCTTGAAGATGCCCACTATAACCAGTAGAAACAGCTCTGACCTCCATCACATGTCAGCTCCCCTTCTTATGTCCCACATTAGATATTCAGGTTTGCATGGCCTCAAATGCCTCCCCACTCCCTTCCCTTCCCATTTGATGGCAGGATACCAGCAAGGCAGCCAGCAGATGATGGAGATCCTGACACTGTGGTTAAATCTGTCCGCGTGTTGTGAAATTAAAGAATTTTCAACATATCTTCTGACTGCTAGTTCCTGTTCATGGATGTACTCTGCTAGTCTTCCACCTGTTTGTTCTACATAGTGGTTGTTAGTGTCCTTTCTCTGTATGTTATTGATGACTCATGTTTTCTCTTCTGGGTCTGCTAGGTCTTTTGGTTTAATTAAGATGTTTTGGAGGGCTTTAGTTGGTTTATGTGCTACAATGATGCCATTTGATTGTAATAGTTTGTTAGTGGTTTTTGAGATGTTTTGGATGTATGGCATTGTTATCCTTTTCACAGCTTGTGTTGGTTGTGTTATATTGGGTAGAGTGGCCAGGCACTTTTTGATGAAATTGCGTGGGTATCTATTTCATGGAAATATGTTATATAATGGAGTCCTTGGTATTGTTTCCTTTTGCTGAAGTCCGGGGTTGCTGCAGTGTGTTTGTGTTCATCTAAGTAATGTTGTTACACAGCTTCTCTTATGGGAAGTTGGATTGTGTTACTTTGACAGTGTGGGTAATGCTATGATAGACTTGTGTTTCTAATTTGCCTTGTCATGCCTTTGCTGGTAAGGATATCTAACAAGGGTAGCATGTTGTTATTTCTTCTTCCCTTCTGAATTTTATGCCTTTGCAGATGTGTGAGAAGGATAGCTTACTATTTTTTATTTATTTATACTTGTGAGTTGTACATAAAGTAAAAGCAAATCTAAACAAAACCTGAAGAGAAAGAAAAAAACAGAAAGAAAAATAGAGAGGAAAAGATATAGGAAAAGAAAAAAAGAAAATAAACTAAAGTTATGAAATGTATTAACTTCCATCCTTTTCTTACAAATCTATTCAGTCCTCACTTGATCTACATTTTTTTCCAATCCTTTCAAACCCAGGTATCATCATATCATTTTTTCTTATGTCAGCAAAAAGTTCATGTAAAGTTTCAGTCTTTCAAAAAAAAAAAAGAAAAGAAAAGAAAAGAAAAGAAAAGGAGTCAGCTTATTACTAATGATTTCTTTTAAATACAAGTACCAATAATTAACCATTTTGTTCTGTTAACATTTGCTGAATATTAAGAATCCCTCGGGGCCAGAAATGTGCCAAGTTCTACTGAAATGGAAACGAGTGATGTAATGAGATTTGATTCAGTTTCCTTTATCTTGGTAATTTGAGAAACTGTTTGTCTCACAAACACAAACAAACAAACAAACAAATGGAAATAGCTTCCGGTTGGTTTGAATCTGGCTGTTATCAAGCCAGGATATGAAAAACACAATAAGATTCCTTTTCTGTGGTCTCATTTTAAGTACCTGCTCCTAGGACTTTCCTAAAACCACACTGAGTATAAATCACCATGAAAAGTGAACATTTGAACAACATATTGAACACTTATGTTAACCATACTCTCTCTTTAATGTGTTATTTAGGCATCACCTCAACTAGATCATCAACTGGAACTTTGGTTTACCATTAACTGTAGGCTTTCGGTACACAGAATACTCATCTTGTATTTTAGTGCTCCGAATTTTGCCTTGGAATGCTCCACTGTGGCTGGGAATTTACTGGAAAGTATTAATGATAAAAACAGAATAAAGGTAGTCCTTGACTTTCAACAGTTCATTTAGTGACCATTCAAATGAGTGGTGCGGTGGCCTAGAGGTGGAACTCTCGCCTCACAATCAGGAGGCTGTGAGTTTGATCCTAGGTAGAGGCAGATATTTCTTTCTCTAGGGCAGTGGTAGTCAACCTGGTACCTACCGCCCAGTAGTGGGCATTCCACCTTTCATGGTGGGCAGTAGGGGTTTTGTCTGATACTGAAGCACTTTCCTTTTTTTTAATTTAATTTATTCATTTTATTTATTTATTATTTAAATTTTTATACCGCCCTTCTCCCGAAGGACTCAGGGCGGTTTACAGGCAGATAAAATAAACAGTACTATTACAAAATAAATACTATTAAAATACCACTAAAAAACTTATTCAATTTGGCCGCAATTAAAATTTAGCAAATAATAAAACCCATTAAAAACCCATTAAAAACCCATTTAAAACCCCTTAAAAACCCACGAATTTAAAAACTAATCCAGTCCTGCGCAGATGAATAAATGTGTTTTAAGCTCGCGACGGAAGGTTCGGAGGTCCGGAAGTTGACGAAGTCCTGGGGGGAGTTCGTTCCAGAGGGTGGGAGCCCCCACAGAGAAGGCCCTTCCCCTGGGTGTCGCCAGATGACACTGTCTCGCTGACGGCACCCTGAGGAGTCCCTCTCTGTGAGAGCGCACGGGTCGGTGAGAGGTATCCGGTAGCAGTAGGCGGTCCCGTAAGTAACCCGGCCCTATGCCATGGAGCGCTTTGAAGATGTTCACCAAAACCTTGAAGCGCACCCGGAAGGCCACAGGCAGCCAGTGCAGTCTGCGCAGGATAGGTGTCACACGGGAGCCACGAGGGGCTCCCTCTATCACCCGCGCAGCTGCATTCTGGACTAACTGAAGCCTCCGGATGCCCTTCAAGGGGAGCCCCATGTAGAGAGCATTGCAGTAATCCAGGCGAGACGTCACGAGGGCGTGAGTGACCGTGCACAGGGCATCCCGGTCTAGAAAGGGGCGCAACTGGCGCACCAGGCGAACCTGGTAAAAAGCTCTCCTGGAGACGGCCGTCAAGTGATCTTCAAAAGACAGCCGTTCATCCAGGAGGACGCCCAGGTTGCGCACCCGTTCCATCGGGGCCAATGACTCGCCCCCGACAGTCAGCCGAGGACTCAGCTGACTGTACCGAGATGCCGGCATCCACAGCCACTCTGTCTTGGAGGGATTGAGCCTGAGCCTGTTTCTCCCCATCCAGACCCGTACGGCTTCCAAGCACCGGGACAACACTTGATAACCGTTGGGGTGGCCCGGTGTGGAAAAGTACAGCTGGGTGTCATCAGCGTACAGCTGGTACCTCACACCGAAGCCACTGATGATCTCACCCAGCGGCTTCATATAGATGTTGAACAGAAGGGGCGAGAGGATCGACCCCTGCGGCACCCCACAAGTGAGGTGTCTCGGAGCCGACCTCTGCCCCCCTGTCAACACCGTCTGCGACCGATCGGAGAGATAGGAGGAGAACCACCGATAAACGGTGCCTCCCACTCCCAATCCCTCCAACCGGCGCAGCAGGATACCATGGTCGATGGTATCAAAAGCCGCTGAGAGGTCTAATAGGACCAGGGCAGAGGAGCATCCTCTATCCCTGGCCCTCCAGAGATCATCCACCAACGCGACCAAAGCCGTCTCAGTGCTGTAACCGGGCCGGAAGCCAGACTGGAACGGGTCTAGATAGACAGTTTCATCCAGGTGCAAGGGAAACTGATATGCCACCATACTCTCTACAACCTTCGCCACGAAGGGAAGGTTGGAGACCGGACGATAATTACCTAAAACAGCCGGGTCCAGGGAAGGCTTCTTGAGGAGGGGTCTCACCACCGCCTCTTTCAAGGCGGTCGGAAAGACTCCCTCCACCAAGGAAGCGCTCGTAATAGCCTGGAGCCAGCCTCGTGTCACCTCCTGAGTGGCCAGTACCAGCCAGGAGGGGCACGGGTCCAGTAAACATGTGGTGGCATTCAACCTCCCCAGCAACCTGTCCATGTCCTCGGGAGCGACAGGGTCAAACTCATCCCATAAAATGTCCCCAAGACCACCCTCAGCCGTCTCACCCACGTCACTGCAATCTTGGTCTAGGCCCTCCCGAAGCTGAACGATTTTATCGTATAGATAACCGTTAAACTCCTCAGCACGTCCCTGCAGCGGGTCATCCCGCTCCCCCTGATGTAAGAGGGAGCGAGTCACCCGAAACAGGGCGGCTGGGCGGTTATCTGCCGATGCAATGAGGAGGCGTAGCTACGCCTCGCTTCCCTCATTGCCACTAGGTAAGCCCTAGTATAGGACTTCACTAGTGTCCGATCAGCCTCCGAACGGCTAGACCTCCAAGAACTCTCTAGGCGTCTTCTCCGGCGCTTCATCCCTCTCAACTCCTCGGAGAACCAAGGAGCCGGTTGGGACCTGCGCCGGGTCAGAGGCCGCAAAGGCACGACACGGTCTAAGGCCCCCGCCGCGGCCCGTTCCCAGGCCGCAACAAGTTCCTCAGCCGGGCCGTGGGCCAGGCCGTCAGGAAATGGCCCCAGCTCCGTCCGAACCCTCCGGGTCCATCAGGCGCCTGGGACGGAACCAACGTATCGGCTCCGTCTCCCTGCGGTGGTGAATGGCGGTCAGAAAGTCCAGGCGAAGAAGAGAGTGATCTGACCATGACAAAGGTTCAATGACTATTTCCTTTAAGTCCAGATCTCTCAACCACTGACCAGAGACAAAAACCAGGTCCAGAGTGCCACCCCCGATGTGAGTAGGGCCATCAACTACTTGGGTCAGATCCAAGGCCGTCATGGAAGCCATGAACTCCCGAGCTGCCGTTGATGACGAGCCGGAAGATGGCAAGTTAAAATCCCCCATGACTAAAAGTCTGGGGGTCTCAACTGCCACTCCAGCCAGCACCTCCAGGAGCTCGGGCAGGGCAGCTGACACGCAGCAAGGAGCCAGGTACGTGATCAGCAAACCCATCTGACACCTATGGCCCCATCTCACAAAGAGGGATTCACACCCGGCAATCTGAGGTACAGTGGTCTCCCTCGGCTCTAGACTCTCTCTAATCACAACCGCCACCCCCCCACCCCTACCCTGAGCCCTCGGCTGATGGAATGCACGGGAACCCCGCGGGCACATCTCAACAAGGGGCACACCCCCTTCCGTGCCCAGCCAGGTTTCCGTAACGCCTATAAGGTCCGCGGCGCCCCCCTGAATAAGATCGTATATTAGGGGGGCCTTATTGACTACGGACCGTGCGTTGCATAACATCAGCCGAAGGCCCAGGCTCTGAGGGTCTTGACCATCCGGGGAACGGGAAAAGGACGAGGGATCGGGGCGCGCGATCGCCTGCAAACATCGAGCGCGCGCCCCCCTAGGACGATATGATCCCCCCCTTCCGCCATATCTGCCCCTCCCACTTACCGTGCAAATCAGACCACCCTCACCAGCAGGAACGCAATCTTCCCCCCTAACCTCCGAACCCGTTAAAAAACCGTCACGAGCACGCGCAAGGACTGGCTCCCCACCCGACGGGCTACCCCCAACGCCCGCCCTAACCCTCCCTCCCCTTAAAAAAACCCTATCTAAAAACCCCCAAAGGCTCTTTTTTTTCGCATGCCACCTCTGTGGGTCCCAAGACCCGTCATTGAGGCCGGCCCTTGATAGTGCGGCGGGCCATTCCTGCGAGGCGGGGGCACCTCGCAGGCGCAAGAGTTCGAGTGCTGAATATCGCATAAATAGAGTACATAAATAGAGGATAGAGACCGACGAGAGGCGATGCTGTCCGGAGTGGTCAAATGTCAAATGTCATACCAAGTTCAAATGGACACCCATTGACTAATGAAGATCAAATGGTGGCTGGCTTAAAGATGACGAAAGCTGGAACATAGGCAGAGCAACGTCCATGATGACAAAAATACTACTGCTCTGCCCAGAGCTCAGTCCTAAAATCCATGACCTGGAGGAGGTGGTGTCACTCTCCCTGACAGCGGTGTCCATAGATGATTCCAAAATAGATGTTTCCAAGTAAACACGTCCAGAATAGTTACGTCCAGAAATAGAAATAGAACTCCCTGTAGATCACAGATCGGTCTCCAGACTTCTTCCACGGCCATAATGTACCGGCCATAAAGTGCATAAATGCATAAAATGCAGATGACAATGCAGATTACAGATGATAAGGTGTTGGAGATGATAAAACACCAATTGTAATCCCAGGAAGAGCAGGCCTAATAGGCCAGGAAAACCTCAACGCCCCCTCCCACTCCTATCCCACCAGGATAGTCCAAGGCCTCTCAAGGCCGGCCACTCCCTCCTCAAGGTCCAGGTCCAATCCAAGGTCTGCCCCCTCCACCGGGCCAGGCCTGTCCGAGGAACCTGACCAAACACCACCAGAGGGCCGGCACGATGTAAGCTGCCGCTGATGTTAACCGCGGCAAAGAGCAGGACAAACATCCTGACAGGCCGTCTCGGGCAGGGGCCACAGGGGGCCCTTCACAGCCCTTCACCCCCATGCCACTCCCCCACGTCAACCCACAGGAAAAAACCTCGGAGGAGACCTGGGGAGCGCCTGGAGAGAGCCGGAGAGAGCCGAGAGAGCCGGAGGGCCAGGATACAGGAACCGCTGGATGATCCGAAACGGAAAAGGAGAAGCCGCGGCCTCCGCCGCAAAAGACGAGCCGTGGCCTCACCTCACGCCCAGTAACAATGGCCGCCGTTCGCAGCTTGCCCATCCTCCCGGTCGCGTTCTCGGCAGCCGTGAGTCCGAGAGAGTCCACAGACCTCTCCCACGGCTGCCGGGATGTTAATACAGCTGACCGGGGGACGCAAGCCGCTCGGCAAGCCGCCTGGGCGCCGCCATCTCCTCATCTGTCGCCCGTTGTCGGCTACGTTCCTCTACCGAGCCGCCATCTTGCGCATGCGCAGAGCCTTTTTTGACTTTTTTGACTTTTTAAAAAAATTTCATAGCATTATTTAAAAACATTTTCATTAGGTTTTCATAAAATTCCACGTGACAAGTTAAATTTCTGAAAATATACTATTTGTATTGCCCGCGCATAAGTTTAGTTCATGTTATGTGTGTGAAACTAAATGGCGCTATAGTGCGACCGCAAACAAAAGAACCTGGTCCCAGAATAGCTCACGCATCTCCCCCCACACCACCCAGCTGTAACAAACAAGCAGAGCTGGTAGCTGGTGCCCCCCACAAACCCAATTTCCAAACCCAATCCACGATGTGTGAGAGGCATGCGCAGATGACGATACACGGTGCATTACTGTGGAACCGGTGGGTGGTTAGAAAATTTTACTACTAACAGAGATACAAAAGTGGGCGGTAGGTATAAAAAGGTTGATTACCCCTGCTCTAGGGCATAGTGAGAATATATCTGCTGAACAAAACTCTGCAATGGTGATAGGAAGGGCATCCGGCCAGTAAACACTCAGTTCCATTCAGTTGCCCAGACTCCACCCCACAAGGGATTATGGGGTCATTAAAAGGAGATGATTTAGTGACAATTCAAAGTTACAACATCACTAAAAAAAGTGACTTAAGACCGTTTTTCACAGTTACAACTTTTGCAGCATCCCCATGATCACGTGATCAAAATTCAGATGCTTGGCAGCTAATTCATACTTATGACCATTGCTGTGTCCCAAGGTTATGTGATCCTCTTTGGCGATCGTCTGACAAACAAAGTCAACGGGGAAGCCGGATTCATTTAACAACCTAGTTACTAACTTATCAACTGCAGTGATTCTTTTAACAACTGTGGCAAGAAAGGCCATAAAATGGGGCAAAACACACTTAACAAATGTCTCACTTAAACAACAGAAATGTTGGGCTCCATTGTGGTCGTAAATCGAGGACTAACTGTATAAGGAACATGAACATGGGGAAACTTAGCCCAGTCAAAGAAGAAATTAATCAACTACGCCTTCCCATTTTAGGTATCAGTGAATTGAATTTTTTTTTTTAAAAAGTTTTTTATTTTATAGACAAACAAACATTTAGTGCATCAATCATTCCTTCCGTGTGACTTCTCAGTGTTTTCTTCATGGCTCCATTTTTTTTGTTTCTTCTTTCTTCACTTCAATTTAATCTATTACCATTTTTTCACAAGCACAATATTCTAATTATACCTTTCTTTACATAATCACCCATTGCTTATCTGTCTTTTTTCTAACCAATGGTAAAATTTATCCTGTATCTTAAAATATTCTGAATCCTCTCTTTCTTTGATCATCAAAGTTAATCTATTCATTTCTACACAGTCTAAAATGTTTTAATAATTTCTCCTTCCAGGGGTATTTTCTCTGCTTTCCAATTTTATGCAAAAACAATTCTTGCTGCTGTTATTATACATGTATAGTCAAATAAATATTTTCCTCAATAATTTTCTCTGGTAGAATACACAATAAGAACAGCTCTGGTGTTCTTCTGGTTGGTTCTGCTGCATCGAAGACGGTCCTATGGATCGTCGGCTTCAGGATCACATTTAGAACCATCTGGACAGCGCAAATCAGCTGTCTGATGGTTCGAATTCCCTCCCCTTGGGAGAAGAGGGGAAGGAGAGCAGCCAGGCATGGGTAGAGCTCCCTTAGAATCCCAGGAATAAAACCTGGGGCTTGAAAGGTGACAGCTCCCCAGAAGCTTGACAAGCTCCGGACCCGAAGCACTTCTGTCTAAGCAGAATGGAAGAACTTAATCAAGTTAATTTGGATTTGAAAAGGAAAATAGAGAAGATTCAAATGAATCAAGTTAATTTGAATTTAGAAAACAAAATAGAGGGAATACTGGTTAAGATGGATAGGGCAGATTAAGAAAGGGTTATCTTGCAATATAGGTTAATGGAGTATGCCGTAAGGGTGAGAGGATTGAAGGAATGTAAGCAGGAAAATTTAAAAAAGATTTTTACACAGGCTTTTGCACAGATAACTGGAGAGAATTCAGAAGATTTTGAAGTTAATATTGAAAAAAATTATCGTGTTAACTCCTGGTTGGCTAGACAGAGGCAACTACCAAGAGATGTGGTGATTTATTTTACAAATAAGAAGATTAGGTATGGTATTTTACAAGCATTTTATAAAAATAAATTTCAAATACTAGGACAAGATATAATAATGATGAAGGAAATTCTTCCTAAAATGTTAAGAAAGACAAAAGAATTTGCCTTTTTAGTGGATGAACTTAAGAAATATCAGATACAGTTTAGATGGGATGTTCCAGCTGGTTTAACAGTGAATTATAAAGGAAGAAAGCATTGGCTTAGTACAGTTCTTAAAGCAAGACATTTTTATATTAATGTATTAAAGGCTGGAAATCCTTTGTTGTTATAAGCTAAGTTGATTGGGGTTGAGATGGGAAAAAAATGGGATAAGGATGTAATACAAATACAAGATAAGGGGAGGGGAGGAGAATTATTGCAGAAATTAGGGGAATTAAAAGAACAAGGAGAGATTCATTTAGCTTCTAAATAAAAGGGTGTTTCTGTCTATGGGAAAGAAAATGTTTTTTTTTTCTTTTTTGAATATAATAAAAGAAGAAAGTTAAAATAATAATTTAAAGGTTGGAGATGTGATTGTGATGATGTTATTGGTTTACATACGGTTTAATTGTTAATAATTGACTTATTTTGGATATAAGTTGGAGATGTAACTTTAGTATTATTTGATTAACTAAGAGTGAGAGATATAACTGGAATTTTATTGTTAAGAAAAGTAATTGGCTAGGGATTTAGAAAATGCTTATTAACTTAAATGTTGGAATTATATATGTTGAGATTGTTTAGAAAATGTTTAGAATACAGTGTTAATATGGGAATGAATCGGAGTTAAATGTTAGATGTAAATAAATTAGAAGGATGATGTTTATAGAATAGAATAGAATAGAATAGAATAGAATAGAATTTTATTGGCCAAGTGTGATTGGACACACAAGGAATTTGTCTTGGTGCATATGCTCTCAGTGTACATAAAAGAAAAGATACGTTCATCAAGGTACAACATTTACAACACAATTGATGGTCAATATATCAATATAAATCATAAGGATTGCCAGCAACAAGTTATAGTCATATAGTCATAAGTGGAAAGAGATTGGTGATGGGAACTATGAGACGATTAATAGTAGTGCAGATTCAGTACATAGTTTGACAGTGTTGATGGAATTATTTGTTTAGCAGAGTGATGGCCTTTGGGAAAAAACTGTTCTTGTGTCTAGTTGTTCTGGTGTGCAGTGCTCTATAGCGTCGTTTTGAGGGTAGGAGTTGAAACAGTTTATGTCCAGGATGCGAGGGGTCTGTAAATATTTTCAATATTTATCTGATGGATATACAAATACGGACTATAAGGTATATTTCCTAATTGAATTTTGATCGCTAAAAGCAGCGAGACTATTGGTAGCGCAGTACTGGAAGAAGGAACATTTGCCAACGATTGATGAATGGATATTAAAATGCTAACCAGGTGGAAATGGCAAGAACTTCAGCATATTTGAAAGACTGTTCATAAGAGAAATACATAGTGGAATGGAGAAGATGGAATGACTATATCTAAAATAAATATCAGACTAAGAAATATCAAATAGCTTTTGAATGAACAAAGTGTAAAGGAAATTAAGGTTTTATGGAGGGATGAGAGTTTCTGGATTGTTAGCATAAGTTTAGTTTATGATTGTTAGAAGTTCACTATACCCTGTATTTTGCTCTGGGAAGTCTTGGGGGGTGGGGGAGGGGGGAGAGAGGGGTGGGGGGGGAGGTGGGGGGAGCGGGGAAGGAGGGGGGATATTTGTTAAAACTTTGTAAAACTTTTTCAATAAAAAAAAAGAACAGCTCTGGTGGTGTTGGGTCATTTCTTCTAACCAACCCTTTATTTTATTCCAAAAACCTTTAGCTTCTGGGCATGTCCGCCACGTATGATAATAAGTTCCTGGTAACTGATGACATTTCCAGCATTTAGCTGATTTATCTTTAAACATTTTTGCCAGTTTCTCAGGGGCCATATGCCATCTATAAAACATTGAAATTGAAATTGACTGGAGTTGGACCCTGTCAGAAGATCATATTACAGGTACTCCTTGACTTACAGCAGTTTGTTCAGTGACCATTCAAAGTTACAACAGCAACTGAAAAAAAGTGACTTGAGACCGATGTTCACACTTATGACCATTGCAGCATCCCCAAGGTGAGGTGACCAAAATTCAGAAGTTTGGCAACTGGTTCATATTAAGGCCGGTTGCAGTGTCATGCGATCAGCTTTTGCGACCTTCTGAGAAATGGGGAAGCCAGATTCACTTAACAGCCATGTTACTAACTTAAAAACTGCAGTGATTCACTTAACCATGTGGCAAGAAAAGTCATCAAATAGGGCAAAACCCACTTAACAAATGTCTCAGCGACATAAATATCGGGCTCCATTGTGGCCATAAATCAAGGACTACCTGTGTTTGCTACTCAGGATAGAAAAAGTAAAGAAGAAAAGGGATTACTTTCATAATTCTGAAAGATATAGCGAAGGCATTATTTGGATACAATATGGAGTCTGTGATCAAATAATGTCAATTCAGCTCTTTGATATCATGGTTATCAAAGTTTATACTTCATCCCCTAATGTAGAAGAGGAGACTGAAGAATTTTATGATCAAGTTCAATGTGAAATCAATGCGACATGCAAGCAAGATATCTTCCCCGTTACTGGAGACTGAAATGCCAAAGTTGGAAAAATAATGAAGCAAAGAGAAAGGCTTATCAGTTTCTGCCAGTCAGTTATTATATACAGAAATATACACCAGATGTAGTATACAGAAATAAAATTTATTATTGGTATAAGCTGGGGCAAGAGCACAGCAAAGACACGGCTAAAGACTGACTCTGGAGCAGATTGCAAACTGTTTACATGGTTCCCCGTATGTGGTTCTCAACCTTTTCTTCATCATGGTCCCTCTTTAATTACCTTTTGTGGTCACGGGCCATGGCCACAGACCACGAAGATTTAACTCAAGAGTTAAATCATAACATTTCTTCATGACTTCACGGACCCCCTGTGATGACATCATGGCTTCTCCCCCCCCCCCGGGGTCTGTGGACCACAGGTTGAGAACCACTGCCTTATATAATAACCAGTAGAAATGCTTGGGCAAAATGTAGCAAGACCCAGGCTTATTCACGCACACAGAAAGTGCTTGGGTAATGATGGGCCAATCATTCTCTTTCAGTCCAATCTGCTTCACAGGGTTGCTGTGGACAACAGGCTTAAGCCATCTTAAGCTCCTGAAAGAAAGTTGGGATATAAGTCTAGTAAATATCATATGGGTAGCTAGATCTATGTCTGTCTGTCTGTCTGTCTATATCTATCTATCTATCTATCTATCTATCTATCTATCTATCTATCTATCTATCTATCTATCTATCTATCTATCTATCTGTGTCTTTTTGTCTGTTTATCATCTATCTATTCCTTCATCCATCATCCTTCTATTCATCTATCTGTCTGTCTGTCTGTCTGTCCGTCCGTCCGTCCGTCCATCTGTCCGTCCATCCATCCATCCATCCATCCATCCATCCATCCATCCATCCATCCATCCATCCATCCATCCATCCATCTACCTACCTACCTACCTACCTACCTACCTACCTACCTACTTACCTATCATCTGGCAGTTTACAATGCAGAAGCATTACTTGCATATTGCCCTCCAACAATCTGGGTCCTCATTTTACCGACCTTGGAAGGATAGAAAGTGGAATCACCCATGAGCCCTGTCAAGGTCAAACTCCAGGCTGTGGGCAGAATTTGCCTGCAATACTGCATTTTAATTACTATTCACAATTTTGGGAATAGTCCATTTGCGCATGGCACCTGTGATTGGGATGTACCTACCGCATACTCTTAAAATACAAAATCTGTCCTCAACTCACAAAGCTGGTTGAAAGGAGCTTGAAGAGTGGGGCTACTGAAACAGTCAGTTGTTCTGGGAGATAGTTGAATAAAGCTGGGCCTAAGTCTGCCACTTTTCCTGATATGCTATCTGAATGAGGCACCTGTCACTGACTGATGGCCTTGTAAATCCCCATCGTTTGGTCTGTAATACTATAAAGAAACCTGATGTTTTTGACAGAATGTTGTCATTATAGATTAAGCAGCTGAGGTGCTGCTGTGGAGTGAAAACTCAAGTCAAAAAGTATGTCACCAGAGTAATATTGGTTTTATTAGCAGAGCAATGACTTCTAACCTGATACCCATAGTGTCAGGCCTCATCTAACCTAAGGCAGACCAACCAAGGGAATGGAATCTCTGCTGCGTAGGCACCATAGCCTACACAACGTGCTTAAAATGTTTTTGCTTTAAAGATTATACCTCGCTTTCTCCTATGTTTATGAATGTTTACTAGACAAAGGTCAGTGCAGAGGTTAACATTATACAAATCTGATTAAAATTAGTGGTGCTGTTTTGAAAGGTCAGGTGTGCTCTGTGAATTTTCTTAGAGATTATTTTGTTTATTCTGCATATGTGTACATCTGTAAAGGTCATAGGGGGAGCTTTGCGGAATTATAAGAAAGGCAATTTAATACCTTAATAACCTTTATTGTGCTGAAACAATGGTCAAAAGACCATTTTGACCATTGTCAAAAAAGCACAAGAGCACAAACGTGCCTACTGTTCCTGTCCTATTGTTTTCCTTTGTTATATCCAATTAATATAGTTATTACAACTCATATTCAATATATGCTTATATTGTGTAATTATTTCATGCTTCTGCTTATATATATGTGTGACAAAAATAAATAAATAAATAAATAAATAAATAAATAAATAAATAAATCTGGCGCAATGTGGGACTTTGTGGATGGAATACACAAACCCGAAACACTTCTTTCTCATTTGTTGAGTGTGCGTGTTATTACACTATGCTGCCCAATTTACTGTTCTAACAGAATGGTGTGCTGATAAATCCCCATCGTTTGGTCTGTAATGCTATAAAGAAACCTGATGTTTTTGACAGAATGTTGTCATTATAGATTAAGCAGCTGAAGTGCTGCTGTGGAGTAAAAACTCAAGTCAAAAAGTATGTCACCAGAGTAATATTGATTTTATTAGCAGAGCAATGACTTCTAACCTGATACCCATAGTGTCAGGCCTCATCTAACCTAAGGCAGACCGACCAAGGGAATGGAATCTCTGCTGCGTAGGCACCATGGCCTACACAACGTGCTTAAAATGTTTTTGCTTTAAAGATTATACCTCGCTTTCTCCTATGTTTATGAATGTTTACTAGACAAAGGTCAGTGCAGAGGTTAACATTATACAAATCTGATTAAAATTAGTGGTGCTGTTTTGAAAGGTCAGGTGTGCTCTGTGAATTTTCTTAGAGATTATTTTGTTTATTCTGCATATGTGTACATCTCAAAACTCCTGTAAAGGTCATAGGGGGAGCTTTGCGGAATTATAAGAAAGGCAATTTAATACCTTAATAACCTTTATTGTGCTGAAACAATGGTCAAAAGACCATTTTGACCATTGTCAAAAAAGCATAAGAGCACAAACGTGCCTACTGTTCCTGTCCTATTGTTTTCCTTTGTTATATCCAATTAATATAGTTATTACAACTCATACTCAATATATGCTTATATTGTGTAATTATTTCATGCTTCTGCTTATATATACTGTGTGACAAAAATAAATAAATAAATAAATAAATAAATAAATAAATAAATAAATCTGGCGCAATGTGGGACTTTGTGGATGGAATACACAAACCCGAAACACTTCTTTCTCATTTGTTGAGTGTGCGTGTTATTAAACTATGCTGCCCAATTTACTGTTCTAACAGAATGGTGTGCTGATAAATGCAGATCGTTTGTTATAGCATAGTGAATCTGAGTAGTATTTTTGTTTGGTAGTACTGAAGAGGTAGTACTAAAGAGGGCTGTGAAAATATATACAGACTCTTCGCATCATGGACATAAATTGTTTTTAGACCAGGGTAGTGACAACAGCTCTTTAATATAGGGTGAACCCAGCAACAGGCTGGGGAAAAACCTCTCCTTTTATACAGTTCTGCTGGAGGCTTCGTCCAATCAACAACGTGCTGATTTCCGCTCAAATATTTAAAGGCACAACTGTTAATACATAACACTCCTCCTCCCAGAAAACACTTGGTCTTATTTACATATTTATTTACATGTTATTTTCGGCGTAGTCACGCAAATAACCTGGGCGTCTCCTAGTTCTTTCTGACCTCGCGGTTCAGTTCTGGGTGGTGTTTTGAGCTGGTCGGAGGGCTGTTTTCTCCTCCCAGCTCTTTCTCTGGGCCATCGGGCTCTGGATTATTGACCGACTCTTTTCTTGGCCATCCGGCCTTGGATTAATTTTGAATTTTCCTTGCTGTTTCCCTCGGGGACCTGATGGCGTCGCTGGAACTCTGGGACCTCAGCTAAGTCTTGCGCCTCCCCCGGGTCATTGTCAGCTGTGGATTCAAAGTGGTATTGGTCATTACCTGTCTCTGTTGGTTGGTTTGGTCAGTTATTCGTTTCCTTAACTGATCTATGTGGCGCCACACTCGGTTGTCTGGTAGCTCTACCACATACGATTTTGGCCCTGTTACTTTTGTTACTTGTCCTGCGAGCCAACTAGGGCCGTCCCCATAGTTTCGGCCCACACCCGTCGCCTATGCTCATTTCCCTTGTTTTTTCTAGCTCCCCCTTGTAACCCTCGGGTGTGTAATGGGGGTTCAAACGGTCAAGTGGGCACCGGAGTTTTCGTCCCATTAGCAATTCGGCTGGGCTTTTTCCAGTGGCTGTGCTTGGGGTTCTGTGCTGGACGGCTAGGAAAAGTCTATTTTGTTTGCCAGTCACCTGGCTTGAGCCTGGACAATGCCTCCTTAGCGCTCGGA
This sequence comes from Ahaetulla prasina, assembly GCF_028640845.1. NCBI lineage: Eukaryota > Metazoa > Chordata > Lepidosauria > Squamata > Colubridae > Ahaetulla > Ahaetulla prasina. Next base: position 34,701,602 of record NC_080540.1, on the reverse strand, counting down.
CGGGCGCTCTGCAAGGCCATTCGGCGCAGGGTGGAAAGGTGCAGAGAGGGCATGTCGGATGCCTTCCTCTGCCAGGTACTCTTCAAACTGGGCTGCCGTGGTGGGGCCCATTGTCGGACACCAGAGTGCCCGGCAACCCGTGAGTTGCGAATAGGTGGCGCAGGGTTGCGATTACTGCTTCGGCTGTGGTGGACTTCATAAGTATGATCTCTAACCATTTGGAAAATCGTCCACCACCACTAGGAACGTTTGGCGTGAAAGGGCCAGCAAAGTCAATGTGGATTCTTGACCAAGGCCCTTGGGGCTTTTCCCATTCTCTGACTGGGGCTGTTGGGGTAGCGGTCTGGACTCTTGGCAAGCTTGGCATTTCCCTACCCTCTCAGCAACCTCTGCGTCCATGAGTGGCCACCATACATAGCTTCTAGCTAACCCCTTCATCCTTACGATGCCTGGGTGACCCTCGTGGAGGAGGTCCAATACCTTGCCCCTTAACTTAACAGGAATTATTACACGATCACCCCATAACAGGCACCCCCCTTGAGGCGAGAGCTCATCACGTTTCTTAACAAATTCTTTGAACCGTTAAGCCCGGCGCCACCCTCTCTGTACCCAACCGGTACAGTCCTTAACACAATGTCGGTATGATGCCGAGCCACTTCCTTTGATGTGACTGGGCCAGAGTCCAACGAGTCAATAAGGAGGATGGGTGTCCCGGGGTGGGGTCTTGATCGCCCCTGGCAGTGGGCATCGGCTCAATGCGTCTGCATGCCCCACTTCTTTTCCGGTCGATGCTGCAGCTTGTATGAGTAAGCGGCTAAAATATAGTCCATCGAGTCAAGCGTGGCGAAAGTGCCACAGGCGTTGGCCGGTCGCCAGCCAGTAATCCCAGTAACGGTCTGTGGTCAGTCACGATTTCAAAATTCCGCCCAAAGACATACTCATGGAATTTTTTGACCCCTGATACAATGGCTAATGCTTCTTTGTCTAATTGGCTGTAGTTCCTCTCTGGGGAGGACATCGTTCTAGAGTAGAACGCTATAGGGGCTTCTGTGCCGTTTGAAGTCTATGGCTGAGTACAGCCCCACCCCATAAGGGACGCATCGCAAACCAGCACTAGGGGTAGTGAGTCGTGATATTGGATGAGCAGGCTATCACTTGAGAGCAGGTTCTTGACTGCTTCAAAAGCCCTATTTTCTGACTTTCCCCAAGACCAAACAGTATTTTTCCCTAAGAGCCTATGCAGCGGTTCCGCAACGGTTGCTTTGTTCTTTAAAAAGACCGCGTAAAAATTAACCAATCCCAGGAATGCCTGCAGCTCTGCTTTGTTTTGGGCGCTGGAGCCTTCCTAATTGCCTTAACCTTGCTCTCAGTAGGGTGAATTCCTTTCTTGTCTATCCGGTAGCCCAAGAAATCGACCGATTCGACCCCTATCTGACATTTATTTGTCTTGACTTTTAATCCGGCTGTCCGGAAAATGCTCAAGACCTTTCTTAACCGCTCCCCCAATTCCTCCATGTTTTCCCCTGAAATTAGGACATCATCAGTAGGAACTACCCTGGGAGCCCTTGCAGTAGTCGTTCCATCAGGTTTTGGAACAGCCCTGGTGCCACACTAACCCCAAATTGCAATCGGGTGCACTTGAATGCCCCCCTGTGCGTCACAATCGTTTGGGCTTGGCTGTGCGGGCGTCTACTGGCAGTTGTTGGTAGGCTTGGGCCAAGTCTAACTTTGCAAAGACTTGCCCTTGCCCCAAGAGTGCAATAAATGTTGCACTACGGAACCGGTAGCGCTTTTCTGTAAGGCTTTGTTAAGCGTCGCCTTGTAGTCAGCGCAAATTCTAATTGACCCGTCCGATTTGATGGGGTGACGATTGGCGTCTCCCACTTTGCGTGATCGACTGGCACCAAAACCCCTGATTTATGAGCTTGTCCAGCTCCTTATCAATTTTGGTTTTAGGGCAAAGGACTCTCCTCGCCTTAAGCCTAATGGGGGCTACCTGGGGTCTAAGTTGAAGGAAATAGGGGTCCCCTTGTACTTGCCCAGGCAGTCCTTGAAGACATCTTGAACTCGTTAAAGAGAATGTCTTTCAAATTGCAGTCACTTCTGTAGATGCCAGTCACTCCCATGCCCAGGGCACGAAACCAGTCTAGTCCCAACAGACTGGGCAGAGTTCCTTCGGCGATCGTGATGGGCAGGGTCTTTTGTGAGGGCCGTACTCGACTCGGACGGAGGTGGTCCCTCGAACAGGGATGCGATTCCCCTGGTAGTCGTGCACTCGAAGCCGCTGTGCTTGCAGATGGCGCTTCGCGACGGTCGGCAGCGACTTCGCCAGGGTGTCCCAGGACATGATGGTGATCGCTGATCCGTGTCCACTTCAAGCCTGCACCGTACTCCCTCGATCTTGGGCTTTGTGAAAATCTTCTTTTCCACTTTGGTTGGGGCGCGGCCTATAATGACAGTCGTTTGGTTAGACTTCGCGCCTTTCTTGTTTGAACCAATCGCGGGCCGCCTTTCCGGTTCCGCGTTTTGATTGGCCGATTTGAATTTTCGGCGGGAAGGTTGGGCCGCTCTGCAAACCTGAGCTAAGTGTCCTTTCTTCCCACACCGCCGGCATGTTGCGTCTTTAAACCTGCAGCGTTGGCGCTGATGCTGCCCTCCGCAGCTTCCGCACTCGTCACGGTCCTCAGTGTCGCGTTTCTCGGTCCGGCAGACCCCTTCCTCATCCTCGCCCTCACCTTCGGATTCGGACTGAATCTCCTCCTGGTGTACTGGCGTTGGCTTTGCGCTCGTCTTGGATTGAAGAGGCTTTTGCAGAGTCTCTGCTGCTTTAGTAGACATTTCGTGTGCTCTGGCCTCGTCCAGGGGCGTGGCTAGAGTCAGGTTGCTCCTGGCTAGCAGTCGTCGCCGTAGGCGGATGTCCTTGACCCCTCGGATGAGTTGCTCGAGTAGCACTTCGTCTAAGTCTCGGTATCCGCAGTCCTTGGACGCTCTTCTTAAGGCGGCCATGTAGTCACCGATGGACTCGCCCTCCATCTGTCTCGTTCTCCAATTCAAACCGCTGCGTATTTGGCCGGCGTCGCTGCAAAATGGTTTTTCAGCATAGTCTCCAGAGTCGGCCACGATCCCGATTGTATCGGCGTTGGCCCTGCCAGGGCTTCCGCAATCTCGATTACCTCCGGCCCGCAATGGCTTAGGAAGTAAGCCCGTTTGCGGTTATCAGATCCCTGTAGTTCGTTGGCTTCTAAGCTTTGAAGCGGGTCATATATGTTCCCATTTCTCCTTGCCCGGGTTGTACGGTGCGGGTGGCGTGTTTGCCATTTCCGCGTTTCTGCCCTGAGTTTGCTGGGTTCGGAACTAGCGTGCTTCAGCTCGGTTCTGGTTCTCCTTAGCCTCGATATCCCATCCTCGTCGCCAATGTTATGTTCGGGAAGTAACGAGGCTGGAGACCAGGGTAGTGACAACAGCTCTTTAATATAGGGTGAACCCAGCAACAGGCTGGGGGAAAAACCTCTCCTTTTATACAGTTCTGCTGGAGGCTTCGTCCAATCAGCAACGTGCTGATTTCCCGCCCAAATATTTAAAGGCACAACTGTTAATACATAACAGTTTCCTAGTATGATTTGATTGCTTATTTGTAACCTATGACAATCACAAAGTGATACCTTATGATTCTTGACGAATGTATCTTGTATTTTATGTACACTGAGAGCATATGCACCAAAGACAAATTACTTGTGTGTCCAATCACACTTGGCCAATAAAGAATTCTATTCTATCTTTAAAAAATTCTATTCTATTCTATTCTATTCTATTCTATTCTATTCTATTCTATTCTATTCTATTCTATTCTATTCTATTCTGTTCTATTCTGAATTCTATTCTACTATGTAACTGAATGTTGTTCCTTTTTCTGACTGTAGAACTTGTCAAATACCTGCATTAAAATTATCATGGAAGTACTTAAGATGCAACTGTTGGCTGAGTTCATGTTAAGTTATAAAAAATATTTTAATCACAGTTTTTTGGACAAACTGTAATGTCCTAGTTCATATCCAATACTAGCCATAATTCCCACAAATTAGCTGATGAGTTGCTGGCAACCTGGTGACTTCTAGTAGTCAGTGAAAGCTCTTTACTTGATTCCTGGACCAAAAAGCAAAACAAAATATATGTATATATTTTTAAATGGTCAAATCTCATAAGAATGCCCAATATTGTAAAAGATTTCTGATCAGACATTTGATGATATAATAAAATAAGCCTTACATTGTTACTTAGTTTTGATGACTTTTGGATGACTTCAAGAGGGAATAATACATATGGTTTCTATAGGTCTTGTATTATTGTCTAATGTCATAGATGATTTGATAATGATATAATTCGTAATGTAGAGAAGAAAATTTAGAACCATTATCTGAGTATAATGTATAAACCCAACCTTTCTCCAGTGATTTTTTTCTACTGGAGAAAGCAATTATGTTTGGAAGAGTTAGCATAAAAGGAAACCAGGCCACCAAAGAGCATGGTGGCTAAATGCCACCAAAACTGATACCAGGCAGAACCTAAAACAACTCAAAAAAATAGTGCAAGATCAGAAGATGTAGAGAGATCTGTCCCATAAAATCACCAAGAGTTGAACTCAATCGAACAATATCATCATCATCATCAACCACCCAGCCATACAACAGCAACAAATTATTCCAGAAAATCTACATGGTGTATCTTAAAATATTCGGACTAATTATATAACATACACTGAGATTCTTCAGCATCCTAGGTGGATGGTGTCTAAGCAGAAGTTCAGAATTCAACACCTTCATCACTTTCCATTGTTAGGCTGGGTTCACACAATATGTAAATTATACATTTTATGAATTATAGTGGTTGAGTTGACAGGGGTGGGATTCAGCCGGTTCGTATTGGTTCGGGCGAACCGGTAGTTGTGACCTGCGGGTGGGGCCTGCCCACCTGCCCCGGTGCCATGCTGTCCTATTTAGTTGTGTTTTTAAGTGTTCTAATATTTGAGGGTCTGCCACAAAGAAGAGAGGGTCAAACTATTTTCCAAGGCACCTGGGCGCATGTGTACAAGTGTGCAAGTACGCAAACGTGCGTGTGAGCAAAGTGCATGCACAGAAGGCTGCGCTCTCTCTCTCACGTTTTTGGTGCTGGGGCGAACCGGTTGTTAAATTATGTGAAGCTCATCTCTGGTTTACACACTGTACTAAAGCATTATGTGGCTGACTATCAGTTTGACTTAGAATGTATTCATCGGTCAAGGACTGAACAAAATACAGTTTGCTGTGATACATGAAGTTGAATATCCTCTTTATAAGAAAAGGCTAGTCTGTATAGGAAAGACAAGGAGTGTTTCAAAATATGACACACAAAGAGCAGCTGGACCTTTCAGTCATGTCTGTTAAAAGGGCCATTAGCCCTTGGGTTAAGCAATCGAAGAGAACAACATTTAAGAAAGTAACCCCATCCTAATGAAATCACTGGACTTTCAAAGATTCTGCATCGTCACCTCTTTTCTCCTGGTATTTCACCTGATCTATGAAACTCTTTAAGTCTGGTTTCTCTGCTCACACATGGATTCTTTAATTCAGAAGACAGCAACTATCTGAGTATATGATCTGGGTATACAGAATCATGCCTATTAAGTGTGGTATGATCACACTTGGGATACTTCATCCAGTTTTGGTCACCAAAATATAAAAAAGATGTTGAGATTCTGGAAAGAATGTAGAAAAAGATGATTGAGAGGCTGCAGGTGAAAACATATGAAGCAGGAAATGGGTATGTCTAGTCTAGTGAAAAGAAAGTTTAGGAGTGACATGATAGCAGTGTTTTAATATTTGAGGATCTGCCACAAAGAAGAAGAAAGGGTCAAACTATTTTCCAAAGCACCCAAGGGCAGGACAAGAAACAATGGATAGAAACTGAAAAAGGAGAGAAGCAACGTAGAACTAAGGAGAAATTTCCTTACAGCGAAAACAATTCATCAGTGGAATGAGTTGCCTCCAGAAGTTGTGGGTGCTCCAACACTGGAGATTTTAAGAGATTGGACAGCCACTTGTCTAAAATGGTATAGGTTCCCTTGCTTGAATAGGAGGTTGAACTAGAAGACCTTCAAGTTTGCTTCCAACTCTATTATTACTCTCTGGAATGAACTTCCCCCCGGTTTACGCCAATTACCCAACCTTCGGACCTTTCGCCGGGAATTGAAAAACTATCTATTTATCCAAGCGGGACTGGCCTGAATTTTAAATTTTTAAATTTTTAAATTTTTTCAATTTTAATAATTTTATTGGGTATTTTAATATGGTCAATTTGACGGTTTTAATTTCGGCCTTTATTGAATAAGTTTTTTAATTGTTATTTTAAGTTTGTATATTTAACTGTTTTAATGTAGGCTGTACACCGCCCTGAGTCCTTCGGGAGAATAAATAAATAATAAATAAATAATAAATAAATAATAAATAAATAATAAATAAAAAAAATAAAATTTGATAGGACATGAACAGGTTTTATTTCTTCTCCCAAAATAGATGTAACATAAGCACCATTCTGATGCCATAGTTCCACTTTGATGAAAATTCTCCCTGCATGGTTGGTTCACTTACAAAAGGATTCCTATGGAATTTGTCATTTCTTCCCTATTTTTAATCATAACAATAATTCTACAATTAGGGTACCATTTATAAAGGGTCTGCAATATCTAGCATTTAAACTGCCGTAACTGAATATCTCCTCTGCATACATATAATTTGCATTCATTTGTTTGAAGGATGAATTGACAGAATTATATTTTCTTTTCCCATCTTTCAATTTACAAATGTTACTCAGAATGTGTAATACTCATCCTCGCTAAAATGCAGGTGAGCTAATAAAATTGTATGAAGGTGCCAGTAGGAGCCAGTGAATTATTCTTTTTCCTAAGCATTTGATGAACAATAGACCAAAAACTTACCACTTACCATAAATTAATTATTTGAGACAGAGAGTTTGGGATCAAAAAGACATGTGAGGGGAGGAGGGGAGTGAGCGTTTCTGAATATAAATGTAGCTGGATTTGCTATAATTCTCAACTGGCTTATCTGGAAATGGATGAGGCTTATTTTTGAGTAGATGTGCCTTGAGATATACTTCCCCCATGAAAACAAGGAGCCTGTTACATTAATTTGGTGTGTTGCATTGATATTTTGCAATTTCTTTGCTCTATGGTGTAGATTTTTCGCTTTAAAGAGTGACAGATAAGGCCCTAAACGGGAGAGTTTCCAAGACTAACTATAATGGCTCTTTGGATTATGGTTAATGGATTTTGAAATGTTTCTTTTAGAATTTTAAAAAATGGATCTATCGTTGAATGTACCAGGACAGCCACGTTTAACCTTCTTCATTAAACTTTGTAAAAAATGAAACGTACTAGCACAGAGTGATGTATTATTTAGACCCAGTTCTGTGTATGTCTACTCATATATAATCCACACTCCCTTTAGTATATCCTCCTGTTAAATCAGGTTGACCAGATTTTCGCTCATGTGTGGCCCTTAAAGATCTATCCTCTGGTTGGTTGGGGGTGAGCTGTGATGAATAGGGGGATTTATTTAGGCTTCTTTCCTCTGCATTATCATCCCTCTAGCCCACCAAATAGCTATGATGGTTAAGAAAACTGTTCCTCTGCTCCTAGCATCAGAGGGAAACAATGATTTCAGGTCTATTGACTTATAGATCTCCATGCAGCCAAAAGAGTATGGATAAGATTTTATCTTTCAATGGAAAGATAATTTAATCAAGAATGTAACGCAATAAATTTTATGAAGGATTTGATATTAGAATAGCAGTTACAAAGAAAAGTGAAACGAGATATACAAATTATTAATTATTAAGATATACAAATGTTTCCTCAACACTGTCAAACTATTTACTAAGTCTGCACTATTAATCTTCTCATCTCATCGTTCCCATCACCCATCTCCTTCCACTTATGACTGTACAACTGTAACTTTGTTGTTTGTATCCTTATGATTTATATTGATATTGTTTCCTAATATGATTTGATTGCTTATTTGTAACCTATGACAATCACTAAGTGTTATACCTTATGATTCTTGACGAATGTATCTTGTCTTTTATGTACACTGAGAGTGTATGCACCAAGACAAATTCCTTGTGTGTCCAATCACACTTGGCCAATAAAAAAATCTAATCTATTCTATTCTATTCTATTCTATTCTATTCTATTCTATTCTATTCTATTCTATTCTACAAAAATTATCAGCATAGAAAAAATGAGATATACAAAAATTATCACCATGTCAGTTAGTACTTAGTTGGGTAATCTTTAGCATGAATTACGGCCTTAAAATGTCTTCCCATGGAGTGAACGAAGTCATTTAGTTCTGCAGCTGTTATAATGTGAAACCAAGATTGAATGATTGCTTCTATTAACTGTGTTTTATTGCTGGGTCACTTCTGACTAACAAGTTTCTTTAGTCAGCTCCATAGATTTTCAATTGGGTTAAGGTCTGGGCTATGCCCAGGCCATTCCAGCAGTGGAATATGATTATCTTGAAACTTAAAAAAAAAGTGATTTTATTAGCCATCAAACCTAAAAATACACTTTTCCCACAAAAGGTTTCCACAATTTTGGCCACTACTGTACTTGGTCCTTGATTCCTCATCTGGCCTTGCCAGTAACTCTCAGGGTTGAATATTGCAAGGCTAGGCACTTCTGGGTTAAACTCTGCTTCAGGAATGGGGTCAAAACCTCTCTTTTTTAAAAAAAGGAGATTTGCATGATGTTTTAGTAGATTTCTGTAATTTAAAGCTCTAATTAGTCCATGGTTAGAAGACCAATGAATATTAATGTTTGACCTCAAACAAAATATCTAAAAATAAAAGCAAATAAACACTAATTAAATAGTGCATCAAAATACAAAGTATAAAGCTGTAATTGCATCATTTGATAAGCCTTTTCAGTATTAACCATTTTGCTATATAACCTCTGAAAAGCAACACAAAGACCAACAAGAAGGGGTTTTTTTAAAAGCATGTTTTGAAGAGGGGAAGGAAGAGAAGAGAAGAAGCACACTATACATTAAGCTATGCCACACTGAAGTATTTCTACTACAGTGGCTTGAAAGATTACTTTTAGTATTTTAAATATTTCAAGGGATTTAGTAATGATTTGTATGGGATTATCTGTGATAAATCAGTATGCAGATACTTTCTTCAACTGTACTGCTAAAGCTTCTATACCAGATTGTATCTGTTTGTGGTGATTTTTAATGGAGTTTTCCATTTGGAAGAATGTTCAGTTTTATAAATGCTTCAATGGATGTTGTTCTTTGTGATGGGTTGTGAGGAGATTGATGGGTTTTAAACATAAAATGATTGGGGGGATATGTGCTGCATTTCATGAAAGATTGTGCTATAATTTTATGCCATTGACGCAAAGATAGAGATATTGCGTCTTGGAGATTGTGCATAATCTATCAGCATCCGATGATGTTACAGCACCATCAGTTACTTAGCCGAGTAATGAAAAGTCTGCAATCAAACAACCAAGCTCAGAAAGTACCAACCAACACCATAGTCAGTATTTTTTTTTACGTATCCTTCAGTCTTCCCAGAGAAGGCAGTTTTGCATTTGGGGAGGTAAAAAATGAGCTCTATAAGCCTTATTTATATATTCGTTCATTCATTCATTCATTCATTCATTCATTCATTCATTCATTCATTCATTCATTCAGTTTGTCAAAAGTGTACAAGATAGCAGGTATAAATATGAACATGGACATGAACGAAGGAAATGAAGAAAAATAAATGGGGACATTTATGTAGGACAGGGGTGGTAGGCATGGTGGTGCGCTTATGCATGCCCCCTTTATGGACCGCTTAGGAATGGGGTGATTCCATTGCAAACAGGTTAAGGTTAAAGTTATGGGGGTTTGAGGGTGTAACAACCGAGTCGGGTAGAATATTCCAGTGTTGACCGCTCTGTTGCTGAAATCATATTTTCTGCAGTCGTGTTTGGAGCGGTTCACCTTGAGTTTGCATTGATTGTTTGCCCATGTATTATTGAGGTTGAAACTGAAGAGGTCATTGACAGGTAAGACGTTGTAGCAGACAATTTTGTGTACTATGCTTAGATCAGACCACAGGCAGCGCAATTCCAGATTGTCCAAGCCCAAAATGTAGAGCCTGGTGCCATAAGGTATTCTATTGTGAGCAGAGAGTGGAGAACTCTTCTCGTGAAATATATACAGTGTGGATTCCAGGCAGATGAGCTGTATTCAAGAATTGGTCTGGAAAAGGTTTTGTATGCCCTAGTTAGCAATACAATGTTACCGGAGAAGAAGCTTCGTAAAATTAGGTTAACAATTCTTAATGCCTTTTTGGCAATGCTGTTACAGTGAGCTCTGGGGCTTAGATTGAGATGAGTACTCCTAGGTCCTTGACAGAGTAAGGGTCATCTACGAGATTGTTTCCACCCAACTTGTATTTGGTGTTCTGATTTTTATTGCCAATGTGTAGGACAGAGCATTTATTAGTTGAGATTTGGAATTGCCAAATGCGTGACCATTCTGACACATGGTCAAGGTCGCTTTGAAGGACAGCAGCATTGTCAGTGTTAAATGTTAAATAATTTTGCATCATCAGTGAAGAGGGCTCAGCTGCTTTTAATATGATTGCATATGTCATTGATATAAATCAAAAATTGTGTTTAAGATGGTTCCTTCCTCCTTTGAAACAACTCTCTTCAAAGCAGCTCCTGGCCTCGCCCACTTTGGAAAATGGCCTTCAACATGTTGCAGAAAACTTTGTTGGTGGAACCTTTTATGTTCCATGATACGTTTTACTAGAATCTAAAGAGGGTTTGACATTTTGATAGTGTTTCTGAGCATGTGTAGAAGACGATGCGGATATCCCCATTTTTGTGCCAGTGTTATTTCAGAGTTACTTGACAATTCCATGCTTGGTTTCAAAGGGAAGTTGTCCCTGGAAGTTAGAGTCTTCCCCTTGGGCAATCTTTCAGAATCTTTAAAAAAAATCTGGAGAAAAATTAGAATCAGCTTTCAAAAATGTGGGGTATTTGTTTTCCTTAAAACAAATTCCTTAAAAATAATTCAGAGCCTATTTTCCAAGCTAAATCATGTTTTTTTAAAGCAGCAGAAAGTGTTGTCATTCTTGTAGACATCATGAGGAATGACTTGTGGAGATGAGGTATTTTCTTTTGTTGAACACAGATTTCAACAGAAGATGGTCTGAGAAGCTGGAATGATATTTTTCACGCATTAGAATGAAAACATAATATCAGACGAATAACATACAGAAAAATAATCTGTGGCTGCCACTCTGAAGTTGCTTTTCCTTCCATCTGATTCTTTCAAACGCTCATTGAAAACTCTTCATTTGATTAGTTTTCTGTCTTGTGAAATAAAGGCCATCAGCCACATTCTTTTTGTTCATCTTTTCATGATGGAATCAGGTTCCGTTTGTCGCTCTGAGCCTTATTGTTTGGCTGATTTTTTGTGATGCCACAGAAATTACCTCATCATCGCCATTCTTCTTTCATACTTATTTATTTGCAAAAGCCGAGAGCTTGTTAACATGAATCATTTCATCACATTGTTTAGCTTGATATGTATGTTTTGTCAGGACACAGGGAAAAAAATTGGAATCAAATTACACATGGTTGCAAATAGGCATTAATTATATAACATTTGTATGAATCTGAAGCCACCTTCAGATCGTAAGCTTTATTTCCCTTTCTCTTAATTCTGTTCAGAATTAATTCTGTTCAGAATTAAGCATAGTACATAAAATCATCTGCTACAATGTCCTACCAGCCAATGAATACTTCAGCTTCAATCAGAATAATACAAGAGCACACAATAGATACAAACTCATGGTAAACTGATCCAAACTAGACTGCAGAAAATACGACTTCAGTAACAGAGTTGTCAACGCCTGGAATGCACTACCTGACTTGGTGGTTTCTTCCCCAAATCCCCAAAACTTTAAACTTAGACTGTCTACTGTTGACCTCACCTCATTCCTAAGAGGTCTGTAAGGGGCGTGCATAAGCGCACTTGCGTGCCTACCGTCCCTGTCCTAATTTTTTCTTTAATTCATACCCTTTACAAGTATTTATAACTATGTTTACACTTGTATCTGTCATAAAATACATGCTTGACCAAATCAATCAATCAATCAATCAATCAATAAATAAATAAATCGTCCTTCCAGAGATCAGATTAGCTCCAACTCTGCTGGACTTTCATAAAAACCTAAAAACAATTCCATGCCCAAGCTTGGGCCCCCGAATATGTGACTGTGCCCATCGCTGTAAGTTTTGTATTTTAATTGTACATGTTTTATCTGTTTTATTATAAGCTGTTCAGGGTCATGTATGTGAGATGGGTGGCTGAATCAAATTACTCAAATCAACACATCACTCAATCACTTTAGATTGCCAGAGGAGCTAAGGTAGACTGATGTTTCTTCTCATTCGATTTTTGATGGCCCAAACCTGCAGATGTGCTACATGGCAATTGTATCAGAACAGGGCTAATATATACATATATACAGAATGTGACTGTTTGGACAGTTATGAGTGTATGCTAGTATACCTGGGACATCCACTACTGGTTGCCAGTTGATTCCAGGTGTGATTCAAGGTTTACTAGTTATTTTTAAAGCTCTGTAGGATTCAAGAGTCAGTTACCCCAGAAGGCTGCATTTCCCATATTTTTCTGCTTGTCTGATAGGTTAACTCCTATCCCAGTAAGTAAAAATTTAAGTTTTTTCTTTAATTCTAATTTTTAGTTCCTTCTAGTGTCTAATCTTCAAAGTCCAAAATTATCATTAAAAAAAAAAGAATTCAAAACAAAGATGTTTTCTCAGGGAAGCATTTTTATAATTAATTCCAAAATCTTATTTCAAATCTATATGGACCTTTAGTCTATTTGTAACTTTCTAAAATCAAAGTTTTAAACATCCTTTCACTGTTGATTCAATAATATATTTTTTTTAAAAAAGTCCTTACACTGGTATTTAAAACATCTTGTCAGGCCTGGAAACCATACTAGGCCTTAGGGTTCCAGACGCTGCCACATTTTTCCCCTGAGGGGAAGAAGGGGGGTTGAGGGGTATGGTAACATTCTTCAAGCGGTCAAGGTCGGATGGTGTTCACATCTGCAGGAGGAGTGGCGGGAAGATATTCGAATGAACTGGGAGAACGTGGGACCATGTGACCAGCAAAGGGGCTAGGGGGGTGGGACTCTTGGGGTTTGTATAACTGGGAAAAGAATCCGGAAGTTCAGTTTTGGAATTTCACTCATCGTGTGCCAGTTTCCTTATGCTAGTAAAGAACTCTGAAAGACAATAGCTTCTGAGTTCTTTTTATGCAGAAGAGTTTTTCTGAAACCTTGACAGTATTCCAAAACTCCTAACTTTCTTTTGCTTAACGGTACCCTCTCCTCCGCTCAGAGGGGGCCCGTTAGGGGGGTGCTGGGCCCCAGCCTCCGCAACCTCCACAGCGGTGCAAAGACCCAGCGAAGATGGAAGGGCAGCAAGCTGAAAGCGTGGGAGGAGCACAGAAGCTTGAATCTGATTTAGTTGAAATCACCTACTTCCCATCGGAAGATATGACTCAAAACCCAAGTGGTAGAGCCTGCTTGTCAGCTTGGTGCACGGCCCAAAGACTCCAATTCATGGGTAAGCTGTCGTTCGGGAGAAAACATTTCCCCGGGGCGGAATGGAGAGCCCCCTCCCTCTTCTCAACTTCAATGGAGGACAGTAAAACCCGGAGAATCGGGAGAATCACTGGATTGGGACCTGAGAAACCCCCTGAAATCCCAGTCCCTATTAGACCTCCTGGAAACTTTTGAGCTTTTGGAAGTGAGGCCTCGTATAAGCTCAGCTCACCCACCTCGAGAGCCTTTAGCTCAGCCTAAATTCACCTTCCCTCCCACCAGAGAGGGAGAAATTACTGAAGCTCGAAGCCATTCCAATGAATGCAGGAGGACCTCCCTTCCCTCCTTCAGACGGCAGGGAGTTCAGGCAGCACCAGGGACTTGGGGGGAATTGCAACTCCCCCCCCATTGACTTTTACCGCCAACAGAGGTCTACGCTGCCTCCTGCTGCTTCTATTCCTCCCGGTTGGGCATTTTATCCTGGATAAGGATGGATCCAATACCAATGGCAACCAGCAAGTTCAGCAGCTTTCTTTCCTGGGGGCTCCAGGCCGGATTTTGCCACGTCAGCTGAAGCATTTCAGGGACTTCCTTCTCACCAGCCAGGGGGAATTCCACCCCCCTTTGCAACTCAGCAACCAGCCACGATAGCAACAGCCCTCTCACAAATCCCTCTTCAACCGCAAGCAGGCTAGCTAAACCCACCTGCACCCCCTCACCCAGCCCCACCCCCTTTCAAACAAACCTTTGATGGAAATCCACATCACCTGGCTTACTTTCTCAGCAGAATTGAGGCTTACGTTGAACAATATAGACATCAATACCCATCAGAAAGAAGCCTAATCAACGCCATCTTGGATGGTATGAACATGGGGCTAGCCTCAGAGTGGATAGCTCAACTACACAATGAACGTGCACCAGAACTAAACTATGTTCACGGATTTATGGCACTGCTTCGCAACCGGTTTCAGGATGATGACCTAATTGAAGAATGTGAAACCACCTTAAAAACGATGAAACAAGGTAACAGGCCTCTAAAACAATTTGTATGGGATTTCCGAAGGGTTGCTGGTAATCTTAGACATTGGCCAGACCGCATCCTCCTCCACTACTTCAAAGAGGCAATCGATCAAAACATCAGAAAAGCCTGCTCCACCAGAGGAATCCCAGAACAACTAAATGACTGGTACAACGTGTCCATAGCTCTGGACAGAGAATTCAACCCCCTCCAAAGCCAATCACCAACTACAACTGCACAACGACCACGTACAAGACCCTCCCTCTTAAAACCAACCACACCCTCCACCTTTCAACCTTCAACAATAATCAAATGCTACCGTTGTGGAAAACTAGGACATCGGGCGTCAGTTTGCCTAGCCCCAACACCCCTCCCACAGTATCGCCCACCAACTGCTACCCGACCACGCAAACCCCCTCGTAAAAATCCGAATACCAGTCGCTTTGCGAGACAAGCCATAGACCTCCCTACTGACCTTCCGTCATCTGATTCACCTCCTGACGATTCAAACCAAGGAGAAAATGACCCAATGATGAGTGCACCCATTCCTCCTTTTGCTATCAAAGTAAACTTAATAATTTCAGGGGGAGGGGCCAAAAAAGATTTAGAGGCTATTGTGGACACAGGATGCACCAGATGCCTAATTTCAACCTCTACGGTCGCCCAACTCCGTATAAAAACATTTCCCTTGAAACACCCAATTAAATTCCACCAAATAGATGGAACCTTGATTGGTGGCGTTCCAGTGACCCAAATCACACAACTGGTTTGCTTAGAAATTGGAGCCCATCATGAACTTATAAGATTCATAGTAATTCCAAAGATGTCAGAATCCATCATCCTGGGTTTAGCTTGGTTGGACAAATGGGAACCCACAATCAAATGGGAGGATGGATTCAGGAAAATTATATGGACTTTCAGACCCTTAGACCCAATTCCCCCTGCCGAAAAAAACCTTATCCAAAATGACCACCAGAGGGAACCAACAACCACCATATCCAATCCATCTCCTAATGAACCACGCATCCCTAAAGCATACATGGATTTATCAGACGTTTTTAGCGAGGATGAATGTAACCTCTTACCCCCCCACCGACAAACTGATTGCGCAATTGAATTGCACCCGGGGGCAAAATTACCAAAACCCAAAATGTACTCAATGACGCCAGCCGAAATGTCTGAACTAAGAAAATACATTGACACTAACCTAGCCAGAGGGTTCATTGAACCAGCAAAATCACCTGTAGCTGCGCCCGTGCTATTTAAACAAAAGAAAGATGGTTCGCTTAGATTGTGTATTGACTTCAAAAATATCAATGCAATTTGCATACAAAACACATACCCTTTACCACTTATGCACGATTTGTTGAACCACTTATCAAAAGGCAAAATTTTCACCAGATTGGATTTAAGGGAAGCCTATTACCGGGTCCGCATCAAGGAAGGTGATGAATGGAAAACGGCTTTCAACTGCCCCTTGGGCAGTTTCCAATACCGTGTCATGCCTTTTGGCCTCCAAGGGGCTCCAGCTGTTTTTATGCAACTAATTAATGAAACCCTGCACCCCCATCTCTACAATGGGGTTCTTGTCTACTTAGATGATATTCTTATCTACACAAACAATATCGAACAACACATCAAATTGGTCAGACAAGTCCTTAAAAAACTCCTAGCGGCCAAGCTATATGTCAAACTTTCCAAATGCGAATTCCATAAGGAATCCCTAGACTACCTAGGTTACCGGATATCAAACAAAGGTATCGAAATGGACCCAGGAAAAGTGAAAGCGGTGTTGGATTGGCAACCACCACGCACATGTAAACAACTTCAAAGTTTCTTGGGATTCGCAAATTTTTACCGCAAATTCATTCCTTCTTTCGCAGAAGTAGCTCTACCATTAACAGAATTGCTAAAAACTGGGCCATTACCTGCCAAACCCAAACCTAACCAACCCCTACCTTGGACAATGAACTGCCAACGTTCCTTTGAACACCTGAAACGCCTATTCTCGATGGAACCAATTCTTTAACACCCGGACCCAAATAAACCTTTTGTGGTCCAAGCTGACGCAAGTGATGTAGCAGTAGCCGCTGTCTTATTACAACGGAATACCGACAACAATCTTATGCCCTGCGCATACATTTTTAAAAAACTGACGGACACTGAACGCAGATGGGTAGTTTGGGAAAAGGAAGCCTTTGCAGTGCGCTGGGCACTCCTCTCCTGGAGACACTTCCTTGAAGGGGGAAAAGAACCATTTGAGGTGTGGACGGACCACAAAAACCTCGAATACTTAAAAACCCCTCGAAAGCTTTCTCCCAAACAAGTTCGATGGGCTCAGTTTTTCAAACGGTTCCATTTCACTCTCAAATACATCCCCGGCGACCAAAATCTACTGGCTGACGCCCTATCTAGGAAACCACAATTTGACAGCCAACGTGAAGAGGTAATACATGCGATGATTCCCGATAGCGAACCAGCCAGCCAAGCACTTACTCGACCGCGATCACGCCGTGATACTAACATCCCACCAAATAAACTACTAGCGGAATTAAAATCAACACTCGCTGACGATGCTTGGTTTAAAGAAAACTTGCCAGACCTCACCTTAAGGGATGGTATACCCTGGAAAGGAACCAAGATTTATGTACCCATCGCTATGCGGCTGCCTATACTACAGAGAAGCCACGACTCTCGCCTAGGAGGTCACTTTGGATTTTTGAAAACTCTCCACTTGGCTAGAAGACAATTCTGGTGGCCAAAAATGAAATCAGATGTCAAAGACTATGTGCGGAGCTCATGCGCCACCATGAAGTCCAGACCAGGGAAACCCCCTGGACTCCTACAACCCGTGGCCGAACCCACCAGACCCTGGGAAGAGATTGCCAGGATTTTATTGTTGAACTCCCACTTAGTGGGGGAAATACGGTGATATGGACCGTAGTGGATTTGTTCTCTAAACAGGCCCACTTCACTGCATGCAGCGGATTGCCATCGGCGAGAAAATTAGCAAAGCTCTTCGTGAAACACATCTACAGACTGCATGGAGTTCCTAAAAGGATAATATCCGACAGGGGTGTTCAATTCACAGCCAAGTTCTGGAGGGAGTTCCTACGGTCCATTGGGTCGTCTCAAGGACTTAGTTCTGGGTTCCATCCGGAGACCAATGGAGCGGCTGAAAAATTGAACTCGATGGTGGAACAATACATACGGTGTTATGTAAATTACCAACAAGAAAACTGGTCAGATTTGTTACCATTTGCAGAGGTCGCATATAATAATGCTGTACACAGCAGCACGGGGTTAACCCCTTTTCAAGTAACCACCGGCATGGACTTCGTTCCAATGCCTGAACTCCCTGTGCAACCCCCCACTTCCGTTTCCCTAACGGACTGGATGAATTCGTTGAAAAAAGGTTGGGAAAATACAAAAAAGGCCTTAGCTGTGACAGCTTGGAATTACAAAGCCCAAGCTGACAAACACCGTTCCCTTTAACCCCCTTTTTGCATTGGAGATAAAGTCTTTTTATCTACTAAGTATTTGAGGTTGAGAATACCCAGCAGAAAATTCGGTCCAAAATTTGTGGGTCCTTTCCCCATTGTAAAAATTATTAATCCCGTTACCGTCCAACTCAAGCTCCCTCGAATGTTGGGGAAAATACACCCGGTATTCCATACCAGCTTATTAAAACCTGCTAGACAGTCTGGTGTGAGACCTCAACCTGCCGCTTCCCCTCCACCCTTGATAATCCAAGGTGAAACCCACTATGAAATCAAGAAAATCCTTGACTCTAGACTATACAGAGGTCAATTACAATATTTAGTCCACTGGAAGGGATGTCTATTATCTGAATCTACTTGGGTCAAAAGTTGGAAAGTAAATGCGGACAATTTGATTAAACAATTTCACGACACTTTCTCTGACAAACCTAAAAACCTCTTGGAGGGGGAGAGGGGTAGAAGGAAGTGTGGACCACTGACACTCTTCTTTATTAACTCTTTGTTTTCTTTCCTAGGATATAGCTTCTTTTCCAAGGGGACGCCTGTCAGGCCTGGAAACCATATTAGGCCTTAGGGTTCCAGACTCTGTCACATTTTTCCCCTGAGGGGAAGAAGGGGGGTTGAGGGGTATGGTAACATTCTTCAAGTGGTCAAGGTCGGATGGTGTTCACATCTGCAGGAGGAGTGGTGGGAAGATATTCGAATGAACTGGGAGAACGTGGGACCATGTGACCAGTAAAGGGGTTAGGCGGGTGGGACTCTTGGGGTTTGTATAACTGGGAAAAGAATCCAGAAGTTCAGTTTTGGAATTTCACTCATCGTGTGCCAGTTTCCTTATGCTAGTAAAGAACTCTGAAAGACAATGGCTTCTGAGTTTTTTTTATGCAGAAGAGGTTTTTCTGGAACCTTGACATATCTTTTGCTAAGAAATGAACGAAACTCACCTGGTGCTGTAAAATTTGTCTATCCAAAGTTCCTTAATAGATGAAAAGCAGTTAACAAACATTATCTAAAAATGAGTACAAAAAGAAGAATGTGAACCCAGTGTCTTTAAAGGCACCTAATAGGGGTTGAGTAAAATAGATATTCTCTCATCTCCCAGAGCTCTAAACCCACTGGAGACCACTGTTTTGCAGTCTTCTCAAAAGGGTGAATTGTATGGAGCACTTGTGGGTGATCTCAGGTCTTCTCCCACTGGAGCCATTTTCAGTTCACCATTTCTGTCTCAGAAGTTCCCCTCTCTAAATATAGTTATTTTCTATGAGATTGTTGGCTGCCTAGAGACTTCTAGGCAAGTTGAGTAATATTTGTGAGTTTTAGAGTCCTACAAAACTCTTAGTCTTCTTCATTTCGTTACAAAAAATAGAGAGAAGGAAGATATTTATAAAGGAGAATGTTTGAAAGGAAGGAACCAATAAATTATTATTAAAAATAGGTAATTGTTTAAAGCCATTAAATTTGTAGTATTAAGATAGTTCAAATACAGCATCAACTTGATATAGACAGTTCAACTATCCCCAGATCTGAAAACAGAAATTACCAGAGCAAAGCAGAAACACAGAAACATAATAAATCTTATATGTACAATGCCAGAGAACAATTCAAATCAATTAACACTAATTGTGTAGTCCTACCTAGAGCTTAAAAAAAGATTCGATCTCAAAATACGGCATCCTTCTCTAGAGTGTATAAAATCCTCTTCTTCTGGACATAAAATCTATTCTTTACTGTGTGGGTGGATTTTTATTTTTATTTTGTTGGTAAAGTCTTCCTCTAAATTTGTATGGATTTTATGGAGCTTTTTTCCCTCTATGGACCAATACAGCTATGATTGCTTTTTATGTTGCTAGAAGAACAACAAAATCAAAAGACTGCCTTCGTCATCCAAAATAATTAGCATATGCCCAACCAATGAATCTCTTAGGTTCTACTCCCTAACCATATTTTGGCAGAAAGCAGAGGGACTTACTTCCAAGTTTTGTGTTTTTTTAAAAAATGTAATTAAGATCAGGATGTTTGTCTCCCAGGAGAAATTCACATCCATTCATGATTTCCCACATACAGCCTAATTGCTTCAATCCTTGCTCTCTTCCTCCCTCAAGCTGTATATACCAACTAGTTATTACCGCTATGTTGAGTTTGCTAGAACATCATTTAAGTAACTCATTTTGAGTTCACCATGGCAGGAAATGAACTTAAATGCACTTTCTTTGCTGCTGATGCCTCATCGGATGAGGTTTTGTCACTGCTGAGCAATTGTGGCATATGGAAGAATCTGGAGTTGGTCAGATTGTAACAAGGGAGTAGGCAGGAGAAGAACACCCCACCCCCGAATTTTAATTTAGTTCTGGCAGGCATGTAGAAGGGATGTTATGGAACATTACACAGAATGTACTGTCTTTTCTAGCCAATCCACTTAGACCCTATATTGCCATTACAAGAGTCTTCATCAAAGTGGAGAAAGAGAAAGTGAAAAAGGAAGAGATCAAATACAGTATAAGTCTGTTAGACTTCTTCTTGTGCCATATCCATCATCGGACGCTGGCGATTCTATTATTATCAACAGCTGCACAAAAAAGTGCTGTTGAGTTTTGTCCAAACTAGTCCCATAGATTTTGAAGCCATGATGGTCTTCTTCTGTCTGGACTTCATTTGCCTTCAGTCTGTCCTTGGAGGATTAGTCCGTTAGACTTAGAAAAGCTAAAGGAGAGAAGCAAGCTGGAACTAAGGAGAAACTTCCTAACAGTGAGGACAATTAACCAGTGAAACAGCTTGCCTCCAGAAGTTGTAGATGCTTCATTACTTGAGGTTATTAAGAAGAGACTGGACAGTAACTTGTCTGAAATGGTGCAGGGTCTCCTGCTTGAGTAGGGGGTTAGACTAGAAGACTTCTAAGGTCCCTTCCAGTTCCGTTCTGATTGATTGATAAAGATATAAAAATAATAGCAAAATAAAAATGGCCCTATTATAAAAACCAGGTTCTGCTTGCTTATGCAAACAAACGAAAATCAAATTGTTCTAAAAATAGCTGGTTCTGAAGTTTCACAAATGCATTCATTCTCTATAGTTTGGATGTCAGAGTTGTAATTTACTATGTTATAAATAATTATAATTTTAGCAAATTCATGCCAATTCAAAACTGTTTATGAACTTTGCCGATAACCCAATAGGATGATAAATGGGATTAGCTGAATTATAAATTGGCTTTTTACTGATTCTTTTTGACTATTGTTATTGTAAAGGCCAAATATGTATATTTTACGCCTATTTAAGACACTTTCACAGTTACCGGACAACCTGTGACCTGTTGGGTCATCTTTTTAGAGATATTTGCTTCCCTAAATGGAGAATCTGAATAACCATGGGCGGATTGCTCTATTGTTTTCGCTTTAAAATTAAAATTTTATTAAAAAGACATATAGCAAGACAAATTTAGATATTTTTTGTTTAACAAAGGGCACTTTTGTTGACAATCTTTATGGTTGATTTGCCCTTCTTTAAAAATACATTAACATTTTGAGTTCTTTCTCTTGGCTTAAAGCAACATACAGCTGACCATGCTGGAATACTGGTTTTTCCAGAAAAATCAGCACATTCCCTATGGTTTTTCCTTGTGCTTTATGTATAGTGAGAGCAAAGCATTAGAAACTGTGTTTAATGAGGTGGGTCATCTTCACTTTTGGATAAATTGAGGGTGATTTTTGGAATTATGACAATGTCATTTTTGAATGCACCAATGTTTATCTTTGCTCCAAGGAGATTCTTGTGGAGTTTTCCCACAATCATCTGCGTTCCACTGCAAAACCTTGGAAGATCCAAGTTCCTCATTAAATTAATGGGAGATCTTATCTTTTTTTCTAGTTTACATGAAGGCCAACCAGAAAGTTCAATTGCTGGAATGATTATCGTTAGTTCCTTGAGTGACAGCATTGAAGGAACAATATTCTTTCATCATTACAGGGAAACATCTAATGCAGGGGTGGACAATTAATTTTCCCAGGGGGCCACATGAGAAACTGGAATTGTTGTGGACTGTGGCCGCACCCCTATGCTCTCTGCCACCATTGCCCCTGTGGTTGCCATCCTCTTGCTGCCACCACTGCTGCCACAGGCAAGAGAGGTACAGTCAAATCTGTAAAATGCCCAGGTTTGATTCCCTCCCCCCTCATCATTCATTGACAGTAACCGAGACAGAATTCTTTTTTGATAATTGCAGAATTATCAAAACGTAGGTGAACTCTACCTTCTTCCATAGTTCTTGCTGGAAGAACCATATCTTCAGTTAATACTGAAGCCAGGGGCCTCTGGTGGCTCAGCAGACTAAGTCTGTCTGTTATTAACAGCAGCTGCTTGCAATTACTGCAAGTTCAAGTCCCACCAGGCCCAAGGTTGACTTAGCCTTCCATCCTTTATAAGGTAGGTAAAATGAGGACCCAGATTGTTGGGGGCAATAAAAGTTGACTTTGTATATAATATACAAATGGATGAAGACTATTGCTTAACATAGTGTAAGCCGCCCTGAGTCTTCAGAGAAGGGCGGGATATAAATTCAAATTAAAAAAATAAATTAAAAAAAATACTATTTCATCATTTAGATTTTTCTGAACTTTGCTTTCTCCAACATCCAGTAAGAACTCAGAGTATCTTCTTTCCCCTGACCCAGTCACGTGTTTTTCCTCAATTAAAACTTGGCAAAGCTTCTCCATAAGTATGATTTTCCTTTTGATGCATGAATTCTCCACATCAGCATCACTTCCTCTTTTCCCAACTGGTGTAATGGATGGAAATCGCCACAGCAAATGGTTAAAATTGTCCTTGAAGGGCCTCATTCTTTCCTCATATATCAAGAAGAGTCTGGTCTACAGAGTCAAAGCTCTCTCCCCTAATCATGGGGCTCAGAAAATAAGCCTTGCATGTCAAAGCAAATGTTCAGAATTTAAATGCACTTGCAATTAAATCTGGCCAATTATTTGGCTGCTGATTTTTTTAAAAAATGCTGTTCTATTTCTGACCAGTTTGGATTGCATATCGCTGTAATGAAAAATGAGACATTGCCATGCTTCCGCATATACATCATGGCATCTTGACATAGTATATATATGTGTGTGTGTGTGTGTGTGTGTGTGTGTAGATCTTTGGTTATTCGGGTTTTCTCCCGCATAAAATTGGAAGTGTCTTGGCGACGTTTCGACGAATATCTCAGGGGCTGCCACAAAGAAGAGGGAGTCGGGCTGTTCTCCAAAGCACCTGAGGGTAGAAGAAGCAATGGGTGGAAACTGATCAAAGAAAGAAACAACTTAGAACTAAGGAGAAATTTCCTGACAGTTAGAACAATTAATAAGTGGAACGACTTGCCTTCAGAAGTTGTGAATGCTCCAACACTGGAAATTTTTAAGAAAATGTTGGATAACCATCTGACTGAGATGGTGTAGGGTTTCCTGCCTGGGCAGGGGGTTGGACTAGAAGGCCTCCAAGGTCCCTTCCAACTCTGATGTTATGTTATGTTATGTTAAGTCTCATTTGTCATCTTCAGGCTTCAGCTTCGTGCTTCCAGAAGCACGGCTGAAGCCTGAAGATGACGAATGAGACTTCGTCGAAACGTCGCCAAGACACTTCCAATTTTATGCGGGAGAAAACCCGAATAACCAAAGACCTACATACAAACACCTGCGAAAATCTCAGAAAACAAATATATATATATATATATATATATATATATATATATGCATGTCTATATATACTGTTGTGACAAAATAAATAAAAATAAATAAAAAAATAAATATATCTTGACCAAGTAACAAATGTTGAACAGAGGATGATGTGCCTTCCGATGTTGCTAAAGCCATCATCATCCTTCATTGCATCAGTTGGTCTCTATATATTGTTGATCTCAAGGTTGCTTGATCCATTTGTTTGCAACTCAGCCTCTCGCCTTCAATCTTAGTAGTCATGTCATCCAAGAATAGGCGTTCTCCTCTTAGAAGCTTATTAAATTCATTCTCCTTATTTTTTGATACGCATAGTAACAAATTGCTGTTAATTTCTTACCGTTTGTCATTTGGAGCTGATGATTCCAGCCATCATCTCCAAGAGGAAAGAAAAGTAAGTCCAGGTAGTTTTACCGCCATTTGAAATTATGATGGCCATCTAGGCAAAGCAGATTGGCTCAAGGTTAGCAAAGGAGTGAGACTATATGCTGTCTCTTATTTAGTCTACCTTTATATCTAATATAACATGAAAAATTGATTTAGAAGAAGAGGAGCATGGTTTTAAAATGGGAAGAAGATATATCAATTACCTGTTCTATGATGATGATACTACTCTGGTAATTGAAAATATATAGATTATCTGGAAGCTTTACTAATGAAAGTCAAGGAGCATCATGAAAAGACAAATTCCTTGTGTGTCCAATCACAGTTGGCCAATAAAAAATTCTATTCTATTCTATTCTAAAAAATGGTTCTACAATTGAATGTAAAGAATGACAATGGGTAGAGCAAGTCGGCTTAGAACTGGCAACGAAGGTAGAGAAGTGGTGGATATAGTTTCTACCTTTTAGGATTATTCATCAACAGTAAAGCAACAAGCAGGCAAGAAATATGATATAGATTAGTATTAGGTACAGTAGCAATGTAGGCTTGGGAAAAGATATTCATGTGCTTTGATGCATCAATATCTTCAAAGATGAGAATCATGTCAGCAATTCAAATCATTTTCCCTCTGAAGCTCTATGGAAGCAAAAGTTGGACTTTGAAGAAGCAGTCTAGACAGAATATTAATGTGTTTGAAGTAAGGTGTAATAGAAGGTTACCAAGAATAGTATGATTAACTAAGAAAAC
Source organism: Ahaetulla prasina (assembly GCF_028640845.1). Taxonomy (NCBI): domain Eukaryota; kingdom Metazoa; phylum Chordata; class Lepidosauria; order Squamata; family Colubridae; genus Ahaetulla; species Ahaetulla prasina. Next base: position 34,676,542 of record NC_080540.1, on the reverse strand, counting down.
AAGCCAATCAACTCAGAATTCTTATCTGAGAGGCTCAAATTATCACACTTCTGATGCATTAGGCAAATACCTAGGGTTTTGAATAAGTTTATAATCTGGGAAAGCTTGGAGAAAAGAGAAGAGTATGACCAGCAGCAAAATGGATAGACTCAGTTACAGTGGTGATGGGTACACTGTTGGAAAACCAAGTTGCAGACAGATCGTCCCAGAGAAAATGTAGTCATGAAGAATTGACATTGACTTATTTATTTATTTGATTTTTGGCCAACGTCATTGTCATCAACAACTATTGTGCTGTTCCTCTGAGAAATCTGGCATGTATATTATAAGATACAGTGGATTTGGAATTTACAAAACCAGTTTTGTAAGAGTAGCAATTACATTTTTACTTGGCTTATTATCCTTGAAAAATTGAGGGTGGGGGAAGTGCAGTAGTTTTCAATGACTCTGGTAAACTTTGGGTTGTTAAATGCCGAAATATAAACTTTACTGAAAGGAATATGCTCATTTGCAGTGGTGAAATATCTCCAGTCCAAGAGAAGCCTAACCATCTTCTTTTTCAGATCATTATATGGAACATTATTACCTATTATTCAGTTATTGAAGGTATCACATAGGAGCTTAAATTTTGAGCTGGTTTTATATCATTAGTTCCACTGGATCCTAGTCATGATTACTTTTTGTTAAGCTAAGGGCAGAGCTGCCCAGGAAACCATTTTGCATCAGCTCTGTGGAAATGTATCTGTTTGCCCCCTCACTCATTCATACAAAGCTTTGCTAAATTCTGATCAAACTGAGCTTTTACATTTTTTTCTTGAGCTTTTTCAATAGCATTTTCTATTCTATCCTCTGTTCCCATCATTCTTTGACATTCAACTATGACTGATTTTGGTTTGGAGATCTGTCTGTCTATCTGTTTGTCTGTCTGTCTGTCTGTCCATCCATCCATCTATCCATCCATTATCTATCCATCCATCCATCCATCTGCATACTTACCTACCTACCATCTATCAATCATCTATCTACCTACCCATCCATTTATTATCTATTATTATATCTATCTATCTATCTATCTATCTATCTATCTATCTATCTATCCATCCATCCATTATCTATCTATCTATCTATCTATCTATCTATCTATCTATCTATCTATCTATCCATCCACCCATCCATCCATCCATCCATTGTCTGTCTATCTATCTATCTATCTATCTATCTATCTATCTATCTATCTATCTATCAATCAACAAATCTCACCCTTTATTGAGGTACAATGAGAAGGCAATGAAATATATATTGTGAAGCAAACCATGAAAAAGCAGATCCTTAAGTTCCTCATATATATTTAATTTCAGAAGCTTTCATAGTCTTTTTTCTTGCTCCAACTGTTCAATCCATTTGTCTTTTCTATTCCTCCTCATAGCCTTTGCTCCTAAAGGCACAGATCTTCCCATGGTTGCTAAGATGGCTCACTCATTGCCCCGCAACTCTGCACCATAATATGTGTTTTAATCTCATTTTCAGCTGTTTTTTACTCTCGGGTACAGCTGTATGGTATGTTTAGAAAGTCAGCTAGATATCACATCTCACTTTTTTGAAATAGCATCCAACTACAAGCAGCTTACGGAGGAAAAGAGAAATCACTATTCACCAACCTCGTTTCCCTCAAAAAAAAAAAAAAAGAAAGAAAAAGAAAGAAAGAAAGAAAGAAAGAAAGAAAGAAAGAAAGAAAGAAAGAAAAGAAAAGAAACCTCAGTATGATAGAAACATCACTGTAAAATAGCATGGTGTTTTTGTGCCAGCCAGCTTAAAAGCAGTGAATAGCATCTGATCTATTGAGCTTCCCTGGGCTTTTTGAGAAGCCATTAGGGATTGTGACCTCAGTCCTTTTGAAGGTGTAGTTCCCTCTTTGTGGCTGAGGCAGCCACAAAGAAAGTCTACTTGGTGCTTTTCCCTACTTTTTCGTGCTCTCCGGATCTTTTGGAGGCAAATTATGTCTGAACCTCATGCTTTGGGGGCAGATCCATTCCTCTCCCAATTATGACAAGCATGAGGAACGCTTTTTCATAGTCATGTAGTTTTTCACTAGACCATCTTTTAGACTTCATGGTGCGGTGAAAATGTTACAAGATAAAGTTCTCCGTAGAAACCTGAATCTCTTGAACATTTTGAGGATGCTCAATACAGATAGTCCTTGACTTACAACCATAATTGAGCCCAATATTTCTGTTGCTAAGTGAGATAGTTCTTAAGGGAATTTCACCCCATTTTACGAACTTTCTTGCCACGGTTCTTAAGAGAATCATTGCAGTTGCTAAATGAGTAACATGGCTGTTAAGTGAATCTGGCTTCCCCATTGACTTTGCTTGTCAGAAAGTCACAAAGGGGGAATCACATTTATTTATTTATTACATTTGTATACTGCCTTTCTCCCGAAGGACTCAGGGCGGTTCACAGCCAGTTAAAAAATACAATAAATACAAATTAAAAACAGACTAAAATTTATATAAATAGTGGCCAAAATATTAAAAAACTAAATATAAAAACTAAAACCTTATTTAAAATTACTTATTCAGGCTAGCCGAGCTCGATGGAATAAAAGAGTCTTCAGTTCACAGCGGAAGGTCCGAAGGTCGGGGAGTTGGCGGAGCCCCTGAGGCAACTCATTCCAGAGGGCAGGAGCCCCCACGGAAAAGGCCCTGCCCCTGGGGGTCGCCCCTGGGGGTTGACATGACCTGAGATCATAAATATGAGTCAATACGTCTGAACTTTGATCATGTTCAGACTCCACCCTCCCTATGGGGGGGGGTTGCTCCTGCAACTGTCATAAATGTAAAAAACGGTCATAAGTCACTTTTTTTCATTGCCATTGTAACTTCGAACGGTCACTAAATGGACTTTTGTAAGTCCAGAACTACCAGTACAAACTCTACATTTGTTTTGCCTCTACTGGTAAGGAGGTTGCAGCACCGGGCTGATGTCCTCGGACCATGAAAGCTAAGCCAGAATCTGGATCAGAGTTAGGACCAGAAAGGTGGGGGGACTATTAGGGAAGACCAGAAATGTAGGTAGAACTAGGAAATAAAGAAACAAACAACAACATTGAAATTCCAAAAGAAGATCCCTGGCAAACCACTCAGTTTAATTGCTATGAGTGTCAGCCTTGGAAGCCATCTTTTGCTTTGGGCCTTCGGGCCTGCCACCTTTAGTGCTGTGGGAAACTCAAAGGAGATTTTACTTGTAGGGAAGAAATGAAAAATATGTCAAAGATTGGCAGCAGCCTTTGTGGCTGCACTTCCTGTTCATCCTGATTTGCTTGCTACCATATTGTAAGTTCCTTTTGTATCCATTATATATAAGGACACCGAGCAATGGAAGAAAATATATATATAAAACCCTTCAAATGTCAGTCATGCATCTGTCTGGGTGAAAATTCACAGAATGCATTTTAAAAAACGTTCGGGATGACAGGGAAAATATTTCAGTGTTGGATAAAGGTTGGGAGGCAAGAATCATCATGTTAAATTTTCATTGCTGAAGGCAATAGCGTAGACCCCTAACGTAGTATTTAGAAAGTTGTACTGATCAGCTGTTTACATCCAATTATTCTCGCTGCGAACAGATGCGCGAGTGTGAATGCTGTATTCTGTACAAGATTTTACTCCTATCAAAACATAATGGAAACAAAACCTGTGAGATTAACTGGCACAGTTGGAGTGAATGTATTTTTTTCCCCCAAGTAAATCTTATCAGGATTGCTTGCCTGGTCTTTGCACAGATTACACTCAGATATCTTTGCATTTCACTTTTAGGCTAGAAGAAACACCCCCCCTCTTTCCCTCCAAGCTTTTCAGGAATAGAAAATTGTCTCTTTATATCTAATAGCTATTCTTGAAAATCTTTATCGTTGTTGGGAAGGAAAAGAAGAAGAAGAAATAATTGGAGGATTGTTTGTTTTGGAAACATCTTATGAAAATCTGATTGTCCTATACAACGAGGCAGGAAAGCCTTACAGAATTCAGGAAGGTCCCCAACATTGTGATTAGCTGGAAGATGGTTTGGAGTGACATATACTTGATATTTCTAGAGAAAGTCCATGGAATCTGTCAGGCATGTTGATGTCCCATTCTACCGGGAGTAGATCTTCAGCTCACAGGAGGATTCTCCTAATGCTTGTCACATTTTGATCCCCAGCCTAGACATGAAACTAATAGTTTCTAACGGTTCCCCTCCCCCCCCCGAGTGGCACCGAACCAAATTACTGAGGGAGAAAGGATTGGTTGACATTCTGCTTTTAAAAGTGACCGTAAGCATGACCCAAGTCTACTGTAGTGGTATCATCACAATTGTATCTCGTCGCTGTAGATTCTCAGATGCTGACAGCCGGAACAAGCTGCTTTAGCTTGCAGTGCTCAGCTGTCATCGAGAACAGCTTGGAAAGTCTTACGTGAATGAAATGTGTGGGGAATTTCTCTCCTCCCAACCTCTCTCCTTGGTTCTCGCTTTCTAAGCTGCCGGTGAAACTGTGATTGCATCAGAGTCAAAATAGCTAAAGGAACGGATAGGGATAAACGTGTGTCTCATTGGCGTAAAGGTTGCAGCCATATACAATATCCAGTAACCTCACAAACTTTGAAAGGATTTAAGTGCAATCTAAGCAGCTCATTTCCAGCAGAAGGACCTTAATTATTTTCATGCCGTTTGAGCAAGTAGGAAAAAATGCCACCTTATTTGCTCTTGTTAGAGGCCAAGAATGCTGATTTCTCATATCTCCTGAATAATGGCCTACTGGCTTGAAGCAAGGATGCCGAGGATTGCCACACAATTAAGTGCAGGGTATGAAATGAATATCTAGATTAGTTTCTTAAAATACAACAAATCACATCGCTTTATTAGGAAATAGGTTAAGTAACATTTGGAATAAAGTTTTGAAAACAAGTTCTTTTAAAATTACAATCTCAGTATTATGGCTTTTTAAATTTTAAGGTGTAGAAAATCACTTAAGGAGAAATTTTTGAAAGCAATATTCCAAAAGAAATTGATCCAGCATGCCAAACCACACGCAATCTAGAAGTGTTAAGAGTCATAGCAAATGCATTTTTGTATGATTATGGTTGTTCTCTCTTAAAGGCAGAGTTATCCAATTTAGAGAGAATTGCAGGGAGCAGAAACAAAATGAATAGGTAAATTGAATGCGAACAAATAAGAGGGACAACATGGACTTCCATTTCTTTGAAATTTTAAGATCTTTTAAGTTCTTCTGTTAATGTTTCTAATGCTAAAATATTTGACTCTTAAAATGGTAAAGAATTCCTGAAGGAGTCCATGTTTAAACTGGCAGTTTTATATAAGATCAAAAAACATATTGTGTGAAGTCCTGAGATAGAGATACTGATATCCAAATCGGTGTTATTATCATTTGGGAGATGAGGATGAATGCGAAAAAAACTGCCAAAAGGAAAAAAGAAAAACACATAAAAATGAAAACTGAATGCCAAAACAACTGAAGGAAATGGCCAAGAAGAACAGAAGACACGAAAAACAACATCTTAGGAAGAAACTTTAACAAAGAATTTCAGAAAGCCAGTCGAAGAGACAAGAAGCAGTATTACAATAATATCTGGAAAGATAATGAAGATGAAAACACACATTAAAAAGGAAAACCTTCCAGGAGATCTCCGAATTTAAGAGATTCCAACCTTGAGTTGGTTTGTTAAAGGACACCGATGGGCAGATCATCCTAAGGAATCTGGTAGCACTTTTCTCAGCAAACAACTGTTATTAAAAAATAACCTAAGTTTTCATGAGTTGCATTCACTTCATTAGATGCTTAAAGTGGTTGATGAAATAAGCTGCAAAACTTGTTTTGGGATAGTACATATTTGGACTACAAATAGATATCTAGACGATCACTAGATGGATGGGAGCAGGGTTTTCTCAATTTTTTCAGTCCATTGTAATGATTATTTGGATTTCTTGTAGCTTAAAAAAGCAGTGTTGTGGATCTACAGAATTAGGACCATTCTGGCTCATAGTTTCATCTTAATTTTCTTCCCTTAGCCCTCCCCTGGTGCTTTTTTTTTCTCCCAAAGGTGCTTTTTTCAAGAGGCAACTGGACTTTCTGGTTTTTCTTTGAAGACATTTCTTCAGAGCTGAAGAAGCTTCTTGGATCAGAAGCAAAATGTCTTCAAAGAAAAACCGGAAAGTCCAGTTGCCTCTTGACAAAAGCACCTTTGGGACAACCATGACCTGGATAACTGAGAATCTCCGTAGGCATTTATCTTTACTCCCTTTCTAGCAGTGGTGAAATCCTCCGTGGATCGCCACCAGTTCACTGCCTGCACATGTGGGGTGCATGCCAAAAGCACGCTAAGCACGCATGTACAGTGCGCACCAAACACATGCTTTGTGCAGAAAAATAAGACTTCACTAGGTAAATAGAACAGTGAGGTTGGGAACAGCTGTGCCATGTGATTTAGCTTTGGTAGAAAGCAGGATTTCCTGCTTTCTAGCTAATATAAACCATTCAGCACAGCTGATCGTCAGAAATACTGGTTTGGAGGAACCAGTAGCTTGTTTTTACTACCGGTTCCCCCATACCGGTAATTTTTATCACTACCAGTTAGTATGAACCAGAGCGAACCGGTAGCATTTGATCCCGCTTTCTAGGCAGGTAAGCAGACAAAACAATTATTTTATACCAGTTACATTCATTATTTTATCATTATATTAATTATATACTCTTAAGAAACCTTTGTGGCTATGTAGCATTCAGGGGCTTTCTAAGAAATAGAAATAGCTATGAGAGCTTTACATTATGGCCAATTTCTTTTAAATTTATTTAAAATTGAAGTTGTTCTTTAAACATGTGAAAGCGGAGTGGGCCAGATAAACTGATTGGGTGAGCATTTTGAGCACTAAATTTGTAGATACATTTGGGCCCATGAATCCCAGCTGTGGATCTCAAAATTGTGCTCATAGGAAACTGCCTTTAAGTTCTTCTGCTCCCAAATATTTTAGTATTTTAGTACCAGCAGCATTTTGAACTGAGGCCAGAATTATATTGAATGTCAGTACAGTTACTTAAGCAGAAGAGTCAATGTTCTCAGTAATTAAAATGCTCCCTAATGAATATTAATACTCTAGATTTCTGCAAAAAAGTGAGTTTGGGTTACAATAATAATGTTGTATCCATTCAAACCCAGTAGCCAACAAATAAAAGAACATGTATTGAGTACATTGAACTTTCAGTTAAATTTCAGTTAAAATAATCTTATAGTGATATTTATTTCAAAAAGTAAGTTTCCTCTATAAGAAAGTAGGTTCTTTTTCTTTTCCAGTTTTGGGTAGTTTTCCCAGGCTCTTAAAAAACAAAATCTATATTTTGTTCTGTTTTAACCACAGAAGGAATTACTTGGTAGTAGTCATTTAACTTATGTCTTTGTTAGACTTTCAAAATCCTTTAAAAACACTTAGCTGAATACAGTTCTCAAGTGCTGTAACTGTCAGATTGCTTTAACTAATTTATGGAACGGAAGCTAAGAAATGAACAGCAACACTCCATTTAGAGTTATTAGATTAGCCATTATAAAAACCACAGAAAATACGTAAGCCTTTACTTTATGTTCACTTGAATTTGGCTGTTAAGTTTTGATGAAACTTTCATTTAACCAAATGCCTTTGTTTACAACAATAAACAGGTTAACTCTTATATCCTTTTAAATTAAGTATGGCAGCATCAATATTTGCCTACTCCATTGGCTCATAAGTGTGTACAATCAGTTGAATTATGGAATCTGATCCTTCAGAGATTTTTGTAATGTTCTTTTCTAACATAAACCATTTATAGGCAAAAATATTTCCCTCCCCCTTGTAAAAAAAAGATTAATAGCTGTTTTAAACCATTTTTTTCTTCTTTCTTCAGCTTAAGAAGCTTGCAATCTATTCCGGTATTTGTTCAGTAATTCTAGCTAAGGGAGGAATTTATAATTGTGAGAAAAAAGAGATTGCTGTCTAATTCATTTGTTTTTTGCTGATTTCAATGTTTTCCCCTCAATATATATATTGATATATTGACTGTCATTTGTGTTGTAGATGTTCTACCTTGATGAAGGAATCTTTTCTTTTATGTACACTGAGAGCATATGCACCAAGACAAGTTCCTTGTGTGTCCAATCACACTAGGCCAATAAAAAATTCTATTCTATTCTGCTCTGCTCTGCTCTGCTCTGCTCTGCTCTGCTCTGCTCTGCTCTGCTCTAGTCTAGAAAGCTTTCACTACCAGTTCCCTTCCCAAACTTTGGTCACTAGCCACAGTCATCCCTATCTTCAAAAAAGGAGACCCCAGCTTAGTCGAAAATTACAGACCGATCTCTCTTTGCTGCGTCACTTGCAAAGTCATGGAATCAATCATCAACCAATCCATTACCTCACAGTTAGAAACTAACAACCTACTCTCCAATAAACAATTTGGTTTCAGGAAAAAATTATCATGTAACTTATAACTTCTCCACTGTAAAAACATATGGACTACAAATCTTGATCAAGGCAAATCAATAGATGCAATCTACATAGACTTCTGCAAAGCTTTTGACTCAGTAGTACACGACAAACTTCTCCTAAAACTAATATCCTATGGCATCTCAGGACCCCTTCACAAATGGATATCTGCTTTTCTGTCTAACAGACAACAAGTGGTCAAAATTGGCAATGCTTTATCAAATCCTGTTCCTGTCAAGAGTGGCGTTCCTCAAGGCAGCGTCCTTGGACCAACACTCTTTATACTATGCATTAATGATCTTTGTGACCATATCTCAAGTAATTGTGTTCTCTTTGCTGACGATGTCAAACTATTTAACACCACAGACAATACTTCTATCATTCAAAACGACCTTGACCATCTAACCACTTGGTCTAAAAATTGGCAGCTCCAAATTTCAACCAGCAAATGCTCAGTCTTACATATAGGAAAAAAGAACCCAAACACTAAGTACATAATTGATGGACATTACCTTACAGATGACCCCCACCCCGTTAAAGACCTTGGAGTTTTCATGTCAAATGATCTAAGTGTCAAAGCCCACTGTAACTACATAGCAAAAAAGGCCCTAAGAGTTGTAAACCTAATCCTGCGTAGCTTCTTTTCCAAAAACACTACACTACTAACCAGAGCATATAAAACATTTGCTAGACCAATTCTAGAATACAGCTCGCCTGTTTGGAACCCTCACCACATCTCTGACATCAATACAATTGAGCGAGTCCAGAAATATTTTACAAGAAGAGTTCTCCATTCCTCTGAAAACAACAAAATACCTTATCCCACCAGACTTGAAATCCTAGGCTTAGAAAACTTGGAACTCCGTCGCCTTCGACAAGACCTAAGTCTAACTCATAGAATCATCTATTGTAATGTCCTTCCTGTTAAAGACTACTTCAGCTTTAATTGCAACAATACAAGAACAACCAACAGATGTTGTGACCCAGGTTCCTGGACCCAGACTCCTGGACTCGGATGATTCAGAAAGTGAGGGAGAAGACCTGGCCAGCCCTGCTTCTCTTGAGCCCTTTCCCTCCCTGGCACCCATTCAAAGGGAGGAGGAGGGGCCGGCAAGGCCTGATTCTCTGGAGCCTTCTTCTGATTTGGCAACGCCCCAAGAACAGTTTTGGAGTGATGCAAGATTACGTAGACGTGATCGGCGTGCGCAGCAGCGGAAGAGTTGGGACAAAGCCAAGTCATAATTGTCATGCAGTGACATCTGCAGAGACTATAAATAGGAGGCGGGACTTCCTGGTTTTTTGTCTTGGACAAAGCAATGAATTGGCGCGAGCTAACTGTCTCAATGGAGGGAAGAATATATTCGTGAGTAATTCTGGCCTTATCTATAATTTCCTCGTTATCTCCAGAAACTTGGCAGGCCCGTGGGTAGACGTGGCCAGGACATGTATCTATGTAAATAAAAGGAGAAAAGAAGGCCTCTGACTGACTCTTTGCTGGGAGTATTAGGGGGAGGGAAACAGAACATCAGATTTAAACTTAATGTTAACCGCTTTAATATAGATTGCAGAAAATATGACCTCTGTAACAGAATCATCAGTGCTTGGAATACTTTACCTGACTCTGTGGTCTCTTCCCATAATCCTAAAAGCTTCAACCAAAAACTTTCTACTATTGACCTCACCCCATTTCTAAGAGGACCATAAGGGGCATGCATAAGCGCACAAACGTGCCTACCGTTCCTGTCCTATTGTTGTTTTTTCTTCTTCTTCCTATATATATATATATTGATGCTTATACCTCCTAATATTTACTCATATATATGTTTATATACTATATAATCCTTTTTATATGATGTTGTGACAAATAAATAAATAAATAAATAAAAATAAATAAATAGTCTAGTCTAGTCTAGTCTAGTCTAGTCTAGTCTAGTCTATTAATATTATCTTATATAAACTGGACTAAGTTACAACGCAATGATATAATTCTTCCAGAATATAGGATACCTTCTCTATAATCAACCATCCTTATGGGAACAACATGAATGAGAATTCCAATATGTAGGATAGGGATGTCCAATCTTGGCAAGATTAAGTTTTGTGGACTTCAACCCCCAGAATTCCCCAGCCAGCCATGATGTAGGAGATAGTGATAGAAGGGTTATTTTTTTGTACCCTGCTTTGATCTTGAGGAGATGTTTGCTTTGAAAAAGAAGGTCCCATTGAAATGCAATTGCTTTTTAAAGACAAATTGTAGTGGATGAGCATTTATGTGAAGGCAAAGGGATAAAACCTATATAGTTCTTTGTTTGTAGAGCAAAATTTGTATATGTTGTACATTGAGTATATGTAGTACTGTATATATGTATAACAGAACAGAATAACAGAGTTAGAAGGGACCTTGTAGGTCATTTAGTCCAACCTCACCCACCCAAGCAGAAGACTCTACACCAGGGGTGTCAAACTCACTGCATCATGTTGCTGTCATGTGACGTTTCACAATATTTTCTCCCTATAAAAGCTGAGGTGGGTGTGGTCTGCACATGACACATCCTGCCCGCAGGTCACCAGTTTGAGACCCCTGCCCTACAACATTTCTGACAGATGGAAGTCCAGTCTCTTCTTGAAAGCTTCCAGTGATGAAACTCCCTCAACTTCTGAAGGCAAGCTGTTCCATTGGTTGATTGTTCTCACTGTCAGAAAATTTCTCCTTATTTCTAGGTTGAATCCCTCCTTGGTCAGTTTCCATCCATTATTCCTTGTCTGGCCTTCAGGTGCTTTGGAAAATAGCTTGACCCTTTCCTCTCTGTGACAGCTCCTCAAATATTGGAACACTACTACCCTGTCACCCCTGGCCCTTCTCTTTACTAGACAAGCCATGCCCAGTCCATGTAACAGTTTTACATATGTTTTAGCTTCCAGGCCCCAAATCACCTTTGTTGCTCTTCTGTGCTCTTTCTAGAGTTTCAACATCTTTTTTATAGTGTGGTGAGCAAAGCTGGATGCAGTATTCTAGGTGTGATATATATATGTATGTATGTATGTATGTATGTATGTATGTATGTATGTATGTATATGTATATGTATATGTATATGTATATGTATGTATTTGTTTTCTGAGGTTTTCGCGGGTGTTTGTATGTAGGTCTTTGGTTATTCGGGTTTTCTCCTGCGTAAAATTGGAAGTGTCTTGGCGACGTTTCGACGAAGTCTCATTCGTCATCTTCAGGCTTCAGCTTCGTGCTTCTGGGAGCAATGTGTGATTGCAGCTGTTTCTTCCTTTTTAACTGCTAGTGGGCGTTTGAACTGATTGGGTGGGAGCTTGGCTGTGCTCTGATTGGATGGGGGTTTTTTTGTGCTCTGATTGGCTGGGGGTGTGTCCTGTTTGGGTGGGGGCTTGGTTGTGCTCAGATTAGTCTGAGTTGCAGGGGGATTTGAGCTGGTGAGCTGCACTGCTGTTGTTTGGCTTCGTGTTCATGGTCGTGCTACATCTTCGTAGTGGGTGTCAGTCTGCTCCATGTATGGATTGGAGGGGTTTGAAATGGCTAATGTTGCAGCTGCGGTCTGGCTTCTGGTCCTTGGTCGTGCTTCATGATCAGTGTGGGTTTGGGTCTGCTTTCTGGGTGGATGTGTGGTGGTGACATCCTGTGTGGACCTCGTGAGTGTGGGTCTGGTGTCATTCCTTGTGTTAAGGACTCGTTTGTCAATAAGGGCGGGTTTCCAAATGGCTGGTAGGCAGGAGGTATCATCTCGTTTGTTCATGCTGTGTGGGCGTTTTTCTATCTCGATGGCTTCTCTGATTATTCTGTTGTTAAAGTGTTCAGTTTTGGCAATAGTTCTGGTCTTTTTAAAGTCAATATCGTGTCCTGTGGCTTTAAGGTGTTGGACCAGGGAAGAAGTTGATTCCTCTTTTTTGACTGAGTTCTTGTGTTCTTCAATGCGTGCACTTATTCTTCTGTTAAACGTCGCCAAGATACTTCCAATTTTACGCGGGAGAAAACCCGAATGACCAAGGACCTACATACATATATATATATATATATATATATATATATATATATATATATATATATATATATATATATATATATATATATATATATATGTGACGTTCAAGTCTCATTCGTCATCTTCAGGCTTCAGCCTGCTTCTGGGAGCAAAAGCGAGCTGAAGCCTGAAGATGACGAATGAGACTCGTCAACGTCAAGACACTTCCAATTTTACGCGGAGAAAACCCGAATAACCAAAGACCTACATACAAACACCATGAAAACCTCAGAAAACAAATATATATATATATATATATATATATATATATATATATATATATATATATATAAAATAATTGCTACCAACCTGCTACCAACCTGCCTTCCATTGAAGACCTGTATACTGCACGAATCAAGAAGAGGGCTGTGAAAATATTTACAGATCCCTCACATCCAGGACATAAACTGTTTCAACTCCTACCCTCAAAATGACGCTATAGAGCACTGCACAACAGAACAACTAGACACAAGAACAGTTTTTTCCTGAAGGCCATCACTCTGCTAAACAAATAATTCCCTCAACACTATCAAACTATTCACTAAATCTGCATTACTATTAATCTTCTCATAGTTCCCATCACCAATCTCTTTCCACTTATGACTGTATGACTGTAACTTTGTTGCTGGCAATTCTTATGATTTATATTGGTATATTGGCCATCGTTTGTGTTGTAAATGTTGTACCTTGATGAAGGTATCTTTTCTTTTATGTACATTGAGAGCATATGCACCAAGACAAATTCCCTGTATGTCCAATCACACTTGGCCAATAAATTCTATTCTATTCTATTCTATTCTATTCTATTCTATTCTATTCTATTCTATTCTATTCTATTCTATTCTATTCTATATGTATGTACATACATATATGCATACAAATATAAATAAAAGTGAAAAATATAAAATTTAAGGGAATTTATATTAGCAATTACGTTTTAAAATTCAAACCGAAATGTTAAAGTATTGTCTTTGAAAATGAAATTAAATACTTCAACCAAAAGGTGAGCTCAAAAAATGTTTCTCTTAAACATCTAAAGGATTTAATGCAAGCTTCCATAATAAAAAAGAATTACTCTTCAGCATGCAAGCAAAGGCTCCTAGATAGGTGTTGCTTGAAATTTAGCTAGCACTTTACTATATGTGCCAATAAACCTGCATACCATTCACAGCAACTGTAATTAAAACACATAATCCTCATTTCTTTTTCACATGTAAAGAAGAGAATTTATGAAATTAATTTCACAGCAGAATTTTTGAAGTCCAAGTGTTCAATGTTCATAGTAGATATAAAGTTTTGAGCATTTATAAGCAGGTCTGAGACAATGCTTGAAAATGAATTGTTGCCTTGAGAAAAATGAAAAGGCTTTCTTTTTTCTTTTTAATTTGATGATGATAGTACCTGTTTTAACTCTTGGCCTTATGATTGCTATGTGAAGTTCTTCCAATCATCCGTTCATCTTTTTTTTTCAGGAAACGTTTGCAATGTAGCTTCAAGATTTGATCAGCTTTTTTTTCCACCTGGTTTGGGAATTAACTGTGGTTTATAAGCCTATCACAGAAGACAGCTGTTTATTTCTCTCTCTCTCTCTCTCTCTCCCTCCCTCTCTCTCTCTGAGAGAGAGAGAGAGAGGGAGAGAGGGAGAGAGAAAGATTAAAATAGAGTGAAACTTGAATAAATGGATTAATGCTAGTTGACAGGTGAGATAGAAAAAATAATTGATGACTTGAGGCTGCTAAAATTGTTGTGTTTTCTGAAATCCTCATGCAGCTCTTGCTCTGACAGAGATGTGCAAATGTGAGCCAAAACATGTGCCCTTCTGACAGATAATAGGACAAATCACTACAATTGATTTCTTGCATACTTTGCTGGTAAATAACTAGGATCATTTCTCTGATTAATAATAATGCCTGATCCTCCATGGCACGGGTGTCAAACTCGTGGTGTCACATTGCCGTCACGTGACATTTCTCGACTTTTTCCCCTTAGTGGAGCTGGGGTGGGCGTGGCCTGCATGAGACACACATCCGGCCCGCCAGCCGCCAGTTTGACACCCCTGCTCCATGGGGGTCACACAAGAATACAGTCCTCTGGAGTTTCCCATTTAGAGTACAACAAGCTTATTTTTTTCTCCCAAACTTCTCTTTAATCAACTTAAGAAACAGATAAACATATATCCCCAACAGTCTAGCACATTATTAGCTCCTCTGTCATAGAATAGGCAAAATGATTCAACTTCAGATTGAGTTATTCAATATAGTTATTAGTAATAGCAATAGCAACAGTACCTAGACTTATACACCACTTCATAGTGCTTTTGCAGCCCTCTCTAAGTGGTTTACAGAGTCAGCATATTGCCCCAATCATCTGGGTCCTCGTTTTTTCGATCTCGGAAGGATGGAAAGCTGAGTCAACCTTGAGCCGTTCAGGCTTGAACTGCTGCCAATCAGCAGAGTTAGCCTGCAATACTGCATTCGAACCACGGTGCCACCACAGCTCTCTCCACCCAGATGACACCAAGATAAGCACTAGACCAGGGGTCGGCAACCTGTGGCTCTGGAGCTACATGTGGCTCTTTCACCCCTCTGCTGTGGCTCCCTAACACTCAAAATATGCGTCACAACTGCCAATGTATGACACCTGCCGGCACATGATTTATTGAGCTTTTCAACCCCTGGTAGGCCAACCAGGGATAAATCCAAGAAAAGAAAAGTTTCAGAAGAAAACAGAACATTTAATTCAACTACATATGCTAGTTTTGTGGCCTCTCAAGAAATAGTCAGGCATGGGAAGGGGGCTCCCGGTGTTTTCTTTTCTGTGGGAAACGGGTTGAAATGGCTTTTTGAGTGTTTAAGGTTGCAGATCCCTGCACTAGACCAACAACCAAGTTATAAACAACACCCCTTTTAAGGAATTAATCTTTTCATTAATCTTTTAATTTTTAAGGAATTTTAAGGAATTAATCTTTTTAAGGAATAATCTTGATCAAGGCAAAGCAATAGATGCAATCTACATAGACTTCTGCAAAGCTTTTGACTCAGTAGTACATGATAAACTTCTCCTAAAACTAAAATCCTAAGGCATTTCAGGACCTCTTCACAATTGGATAACTGATTTCTTGTCAAACAGACAACAAGTGGTCAAAATTGGCAATGCCCTATCAAATCCTGTCCTGTCAAAAGTGGCGTTCCTCAAGGCAGTGTTCTTGGACCAACACTCTTCATACTATACATAAATGATCTCTGTGACCATATCTCAAGTTATTGTGTTCTCTTTGCTGACGATGTCAAACTATTTAACACCACCAACAATACTACTACCCTTCAAAAAGACCTTGACGTGTATCCGATTGGTTTAAAACTTGGCAACTCCAAATCTCAACCAGCAAATGCTCAGTCTTACATATTGGAAAAAAGAACCTAAACACTAAGTACAAGCTTGATAGACATTACCTTACAAATGACCCCCACCCTTTTAAAGACCTTGGAGTTTTCATATCAAATGATCTAAGTGCCAAAGCCCACTGCAACTACATAGTAAAAAAGGCTCTAAGAGTTGCAAACCTAATCTTGCATAGCTTCTTTTCCAGAACACTACACTACTAACCAGAGCATATAAAACATTTGCTAGACCAATTCTTGAATACAGCTCACCTGTCTGGAACCCATACCACATTTCTGACATCAGTACAATTGAACGTGTCCAGAAATATTTTACAAGAAGAGTTTTCCGCTCCTCTGAAAATAACAAAATACCTTATACCACCAGACTTGAAATCCTGGGTTTAGAAAACTTAGAACTCTGCCGACTCTGACAAGACCTGTGTTTAACTCATAGAATCATCTATTGCAATGTCCTTCCTGTTGAAGACTACTTCAGCTTCAATCGTAATAATACAAGAGCAAACAATAGATTTAAACTTAATGTTAACCACTTCAATCTTGATTGCAGAAAATATGACTTCTGTAACAGAGTTATTAACACTTGGAACATACTACCTGACTCTGTGGTCTCTTCTCAAAAACCCAAAGCTTTAACCAAAAACTGTCTACTATTGACCTCACCCCATTCCTAAGAGGACTATAAGGGGCATGCATAAGAGCACAAAAGTGCCTACTGTTCCTGTCCTATTGTTTCCTTTCATTATATCAAATTAATATAGTTATTGAATACTTTTGCTCATATATATGCTTATATGATATGTAGTTATTTTATGTTGATGCTTGTGTATATTGTTGTGACAAAATAAATAAATAAAAGTTATCAGCTTGGAGAAACAATCTAACAGTAAACAGCCTAATCAAATACTCCCCTCAACAGAGCAAGCCATTTGAATATAAAGAGAGAGCAAACCCCACTCCCATGTAGCACCTGGCAGTAAGCAGTGAATTAGCCTGCAATACTGCATTCTAACCACTGCGCCATCAAACAGAGAAAAGGAAAAATGATCAGCTGTTTATTAAAATAAAACTTTGGCTTGGTTTATTGAAGGAATTTAGCTAAAATTTAGTGTACAGCAAGACCATTCACTATAGCGCTCCATCATATATTTTAGTAATTTTTTGGGGTAGAAAATTCTGCCAAATTCACGTTCTAGTTCTGTATCATGTATCTATAATTTGCAATCATTCCCTCATGTTTCTTTGTGAAACAGCCTCTTGATTTAAAATAGATTAATTTTCATCTCCATACTCCTTATATTTTATGATCTATATAAAATCTCTTATAAATCATTCATTTTTTCAGCCAACACCATGGCATCATTTTTATATAAAACTACACTATTTCCATCCCCAACCAACTCACTTCTAACTTCACCACAAACAACGCATGTACATTTATCCATAAATATGTTAAACAACAGACCATCAATATCCTTGTCTAACTACCTGGAAAATGTTGAACCATTCCCAAAGTGTTCCATTTATTGTAACACATGCTTTATTTCTGTCTTATTGCTTAATAGATTATTTATTTTATATCCCACCTCCAGCTGATTTATGTATTGTTCCTGCCTCCTATTTTCCCCATAACAATAACCCTGTGAATTAGGTTGGGCTGAGAGACAGCAACTATGAACTCACTCAGAATTCTTTCATGCATGAGCAAGGAATACAATTCACGGCCTCTTGGTTTCCAGCTGAGCACCTTTGCCATAATATCAAACTAGCTCTCATATCACTCTTATTACATTCCTCAACTAACCTTCCACTCCATATTTATGCAAAGAATTTCTTTAGTTAAGACTTACAACTTTTCATACACTTACCCTAAACCCAGGATGGCAAACCTATGGTACTGTCGTGTCCCCCTCCCCCTCCGACGACCAGGTCTAGGAAGTCCGTATCAAGCGTGGCAATGAAGCCTCTGCAGCTTGTCAAATTCCTTCAAGGTTTCTCAGGGCAGGCAGGAGTCCAAGTTGTGACTTCAGCAATAGCAGCAAACTAGATGAGACTTTGCTTGACTCAAGGTTGGAATGCCAAAAGCAGGTCCTTTATATAGGCTGTGGGGTGTGGCTCCATGACTCAGCATTTATCCAGGCCTGCCCCACCCTTCCTTCTGCTGGCGTCGCCTCTCAGATCTCCGGAAGCGAGGATCCTCCCAGTCTGAGTTGTCTTCAGCTGTCTCTACTGTCGGCATCTGGGAAAGGGAGGGGTCAGAGGGAGCAGGTCCGGGTAATTGCACCACTTGGCTGACTTCCTGCTCTGACGGCTGCGTCAAAGGAACACACACAGTATGAGTGAGCTGTATTGGGTTTCTGTTTTCACTTCTTGACTCCTCTCCGGGCATGGGGCCAGGGCCGGGGGCTGGAGGCATGACAGGCTGTTCATCTTCATTATCAGACTCGGAGTCTAATAACAGGCCTGGGAGGAGATGGGAGGGGCCCGGCTGAGGAGGATGAGGCACAATAGGTACACTTGTCAAAAGTGGCATGCAGAGCCATCTGTCCAGGCACATGAGCCGTCGCCCATTGCTCTTCTGGGCTCTGGTGCACTAGCCAGCTGGTCTTGATGTACATGGGAGCACCGGAAACTAGAAGAGCAGCTGCCCGGTGTGCATGCACACGCTGCAATCTGGAAGATCATCTTCCCGGTGTGCGCATGTGCACCAGGCTGCTTCTCTTCCGATTTCCAGCAGGTGCGCACGTGCACTCCCGTTTTGGCACTTGGTGCCAAAAAGGTTCACCAACACTGCCATGAACCATTAGCTGTAACATTCATTTTCCCCATTTCTCAGTGACTTGCTCGAGAACAAAAATTGGCTGGACTCATTGCACGTCTGAAATTTTTTGGATTGTCACCCTATGTATCGGGAGAAATGCTACCGGTTTGTACTGGTTCGGGAGAACTGGTAGTGGTGGTGTGTGGTTTGGCGAACTGGTAGCAGTGGAAGCGTGAGGCTCCGCCCACTCGCCTGGACATCAGGACGTCCTGTTCAAAAACAGTAAGTAACCTGTTTTTGACCCTCTACGCATGTGCAGAAGGATTTGCGCATGCTCAGAGGGTCTAAAATTGTATGTGAC
Source organism: Ahaetulla prasina (assembly GCF_028640845.1). NCBI lineage: Eukaryota > Metazoa > Chordata > Lepidosauria > Squamata > Colubridae > Ahaetulla > Ahaetulla prasina. The sequence continues at coordinate 34,657,470 of NC_080540.1, read as the reverse complement.
GCATGCAGGCACTTCCGAACCAGTAGGGTTGGTAAGTAGATTTCACCCCTGCCACGTATCAGAATTTTACCAAACGTTTTCCTAGCCATCCTTAATAAACTTATTCCCCTGTAGTATTTTACAGTGATGCTTGTTATCTTTCCTGTTGTACAGCATCAGCATTTTCCAATAGTCAACCTGAGATATGATCTTTGCATATACAGGTAGTCCTCAATTTACGACCAAAATTGAGCCCAAAATTTATTAATTGAATTTTGCCCCATTTTATAACTTCTTTTTGACACATTTGTTGAATGAATCACTGCATTTGTTAAACGAATCACTGCATTTGTTAAATTAGTAACACGGTTGTTAAGCGAATCTGGTTTCCCCCGTTGACTTTGTTTGTCAGAAGGTCGCAAAAGGGGATCCCATGATTCTGGGACATTGCAACCGTCATAAATGTGAGTCAGTTGTCAAGCATCCCAATGTAAATCGTGACCATGGGGATACTACAACAGTTGTAAGTGTGAAAAATGGCCATGAGTCACTTTTTTCAGTGCTGTTGTAACTTCAAATGGTCACTAAACGAACTGTTGTAAGGCAAGGATTACCTGTACTAAACAGATTGTACAGCCATCCATAAGCAAACCACGTCCTGATTTTGACCTTCCTCCAACTGCACTTACAAAAAACTCGCTGCATTTCTGAATTTCTTTTCGTCTTACAAGCCCACATGCTGTTTGCCTGCCTTCCATTGGTGAGGAGATTTGTGCAAGGAACTGTCACACACAATTATCAAAGGTGCCTTTTGAATGCAGTTACACGTGGACCTCATTTGTCCTAGAGTGCTTTTGTCCGGTGCTTTTGACCTGAATAGTTTTTCAGTGATTGAAAGACAAACGATTTCCCCCCTCATACATCTCTGTGCCAATATCCCAACTGTGGTATTTGGATAATGGAGAGTGAAAACAAGAACTGGAAAGTGGTCAAAGGGGCTCCATTCTTTATACTGCAGGCCTTTCGTTTTCATTTAAAGAAAACCTACACCCTATCTATAGTATATGAAAAACTCAATATCCATTTCTTTTCCCTTTTGCAGCTTTGAAGCAGAGAATTGTTAAGCTGTTGAGAATACTCCGTAAAGGTAAGTGTATTTATTACGCTGCATTGACAAACATTGCCGAGGCAACATTGATTTCCCTTTTATTCAGGGATTTAAGCACTTGGATTAATGATGGAGCTGACAGGGCAATTTCGTTCACCGCACGCTTGTCCTTCACATGAAACACCAAGCCCTAGTTAGAGGGGAAAGGGTAAGGAAAGGCAGCAATGTGCTGACCGCGGCCGAATTTAGGTGTGATTGCTGACGTGTTTTATTCTTGGCAGCTGAGATATTAACAGGGTAGCTCTATGCTGAGATTAATGCCGAAGAATAAAGAACAAAAGGGTGTTGTGTGAAGTAGGGCTGCTTTTGGTAAGAGCTGACTATAGCAGGTTGGCACACTAATGTGTTTAAAGTGAGCTTCTGAGGGGAGTTTTAATTTCATTGTGTTGAATTCATTGCGATAGGCAATGCTGGATAGCAGCCATTCAGTGGAGAGAAGATGGGTGGGGGCAGGAAAGAAAGGTTTCTGCCTAGGTACAGGTAGCCCTCAACTTACAACCATTCATTTAGGGATCATTTAGGGAAGTTGCAACGGCGCTGAAAAAAGGGATTGAGGACCATTTCCTCGCACTTACAACCATTGCAGAATTATTATTATTATTATTATTATTATTATTATTATTATTATTATTATTATTATTATTATTATTATTATTATTATTATTATTATTTATTTGATTTTTATACCGTCCTTCTCCCGAAGGACTCAGGGCGGTGTACAGGCAAAATAAAACAAACAATACAAAGTACAATTTAAAATGCGATTTAAAAAACTTATTTAAATTAGCCTGGAAATTTAAAGTTTACCATACATTAAAAACCCCATTTAAAATTGATAAAAATTTGACATTAAAATTCAATTCAAGCCAGCCCCGCGCAGATGAAAAGATGTGTCTTCAGTTCGTGGCGGAAAGTCCGAAGGTCAGGTATTTGGCGTAAACCCGGGGGAAGCTCGTTCCAGAGTGTGGGAGCCCCCACAGAGAAGGCCCTTCCCCTGGGGGTCACCAGCCGACATTGTTTGGCGGACGGCACCCTGAGAAGTCCCTCTCTGTGAGAGCGTACGGGTCGGTGGGAGGCATGTGGTAACAGCAGGCGGTCCCGTAAGTACCCAGGCCCTAAGCCATGGAGCGCTTTAAAGGTCGTAACCAACACCTTAAAGTGCACTCGAAAGGCCACAGGTAGCCAGTGCAGTCTGCGCAGGAGCGGTGTTACATGGGAGCTACGCGTAGCTCCCTCTATCACCCGCGCAGCTGCATTCTGGACTAACTGAAGCCTCCGAGTGCACTTCAAGGGGAGCCCCATGTAGAGAGCATTACAATAATCCAAGCGAGAGGTAACGAGCGCATGAGTGACTGTGCACAAGGCATCCCGATCAAGGAAGGGGCGCAACTGCCGAACCAGGCGAACCTGGTGGAAGGCCCTCCTGGAGACGGCCGTCAAATGATCTTCAAACGACAGCCGATCATCCAGGAGGACACCTAAGTTGCGCACCCTATCCTTTGGGGCCAGTAACTCGCCTCCAACAGCCAGCCGCGGCTGCAGCTGACTGAATCGGGATGCCGGCATCCACAGCCACTCCGTCTTGGAGGGATTAAGCTTGAGCCTGTTTCTCCCCATCCAGACCCGTACGGCTTCCAAACACCGGGACAGCACTTCAACAACTTCATTGGGGTGGCCCGGGGTGGAAAAGTACAGCTGGGTGTCATCAGCGTACTGTTGGTATCTCACCCCGAAGCCACTGATGATCTCACCCAACGGCTTCATGTAGATGTTGAACAGCAGGGCGAGAGAATCGACCCTGCGGACCCCACAAGTGAGGCACCTCGCGGTCGACCTCTGCCCCCTGTCAACACCGTCTCGACGGTCGGAGAGATAGGAGGAGAACCACCGATACACGGTGCCTCCCACTCCCAATCCCCCCAACTGGCGCAGCAAGATACCATGGTCGATGGTATCAAAAGCCGCTGAGAAGTCTAATAGGACCAGGGCAGAGGAGTAACCCCTGTCCCTGGCCCGCCAGAGATCATCCACCAATGCGACCAAAGCTGTCTCTGTGCTGTATCCGGGTCGAAAGCCGGACTGGAACGGGTCTAGATAGACGGCTTCATCCAGGTATTGGGGTAGCTGTCGCGCCACAGCACTCTCTACAACCTTCGCAACGAAGCGAAGGTTGGAGACTGGACAATAATTACCCAAAATAGCTGGGTCCAGGGACGGCTTCTTGAGGAGGGGTCTCACCACCGCCTCTTTCAAGGCGGCAGGGAAAACCCCTTCCAACAGAGAAGCGTTGATAATCCTCTGGAGCCAGCCTCGTGTCACCTCCTGAGTGGCCAGTACCAGCCAGGAAGGACACGGGTCCAGTAAACATGTCGTGGCGTGAAGCCTCCCCAACTAGAATCTCCATAGTCACGTGATCACAATCCGGGCACTTGGCAAACCGGCGTGTGTTTGTGATGGTTGCAGCGTCCCGGGGTCACGTGATCCCCTTTTGTGATCTTCGGGCAAGCGCAGTCAACAGGGAAGCCAGATTCACTTAACGACCGTGTTACAAACTTAACAACTGCACTGATTCACTGAACAACTGTGGCCAGAAAGGTCAGCAAATGAGGCAAAACTCACTTAACAATTGTCTTTTTTTATTATTATTATTATTATTATTATTATTATTATTATTATTATTATTATTATTATTATTATTATTATTATTAATTCAATTTTTATACCGCCCTTCTCCCGAAGAACTCAGAAGTACAGCCAAGATAAAACAAAACAATACAAAAATATGCAATTTAAAATACAAATTAAAAAACTTATTATAAAGGTGGCTTAAAAACTTTAAAAATATATAAAACTAAAAACCCCATTTAAAATTAGTTATAAATTTAAAACCAGTAAAATTTAGGCCAGCCCCGCGCGAATAAATAGATGTGTTTTCAATTCGCGGCGGAAGGTCTTGCTGAGCAACCGAGCAATTTTGGGCTCAGTTGTGATTGTAAGTTGAGGACTACCTGTGTAAGTTTTGGGAATGTTCTGGATACTTTAAAAAAAAACAACAGTGTCACAGCTCAGAAAACAAGACAGAGCATTGCCCCAATGCAGAAGTAATAGCAAAAGTGATGAAAGTGGCAGTAATTGTAATGGTGATGGCAATATTGCTGTCCTGGCTGCAGAACGAAGGAAATAAAACACCCAACCACCCCACTTTCCAAAATCTTCCTGCACTCCTCATCTGGAATGAGAAAAAAAGAAGAATTCAGATGCCAGGCTTTTTTTTTTTTTTTTTTTTTAAAGGCCAGCAGTATTGTAATTTTTTTTTCGAAGAACAGCAAATCATATAGCTCCAGAGGTCCTTAAAAATACTAAAATATGAAAGCTGTTATCCCTTCTTTCTCCCAAAAAGATATTAACAGCGGAGCAGAAAAACCTGTGATTATACATTATGGTTAAGCAACAATTCGTTTTTAATGTTTTTTCACATGCTGAGCTTATTTCCTATCAGCCTCCGAAAAGGTAAACATTAGAATTGAGAACTGTGATAATTAAAGCAGCCTAAAGCATAAATGACGGGTTTTAAGAAACTGAAGATTGTTACATTATGCAGTGATATGTGAGTTATTAAGGCACGGAATGTCATCAATTGTAAACCACTATGATCAATGGCGGAAAACACTGGTTAAACAACAGATTTATGAAATCATGCTATGGTTTTTGCCTCTGAGCAGAATTTAATATTTTGTTTTTCCTAAGTATACTTTTATTTTATGGTGCACTAAATTGTTTTTTTAAACAGGCTATATGTATAATTGAGCGGCTTTGTAGGTAGAGTAAATGCAAGGGAAACATGATACTGTACGGAAAAATCGTGTTTCTAGAAGAGAAAAAATAATCTCTGGGGGAGGAAATGCACACTTGTGTGAGGAAGGACAGTTATTTGCTTTATGTACATAAAGAAATTTACAGAATTGGGTCTGGATGGATTGCAGGAATTTGACATCCTATGTGTGTTTTCCTTACAATAGCCCCAAACCATGTAGCGAGTCATTATGAAGTTTTCCAACGTGTAAAAATGCACTTTCTTTTATAACATAGTTAAACATATGTCTTACTCTGGGGAAAATGCTTTCAGGAGACCCTCAATGAGAGAGAATTGGACTGAGTGGCTTAACTGGTCCTTCCAACCTTATGCTTTTTCTGAATATTCTTCTTCTTTTTCTCGTAATTAATCTCTTCCTGTGTTTCTCATAACAACCTTGCATTATAATTGAAGCAAAGTGAGCGTGACTGGCTCAAGGCTATCTAGTATGTGGACATGAACTCAGCTGTCCCTACTCTGAGTCAAAAATATTCCCTTTTCCCCTTATAGATACCTCACCCACCCCCGGTGGTGGCTCTTGATGCTCTTTGTGCTTGGATGTTTTCTTGCAGATATTTCATTACCCAACTAGATAACATCACCAGTGCTGCAAGAGAGTGAGGTTTGCTCTCTCTTTATATTCAAGTGGCTTGCCCTGTCAGCGCTGATGAGAGTGTTCTTGGTAGTTCCTTGATCAGATGGTTTACTGTTGGATTGTTTCTCAGAATTGGTCGTTCCTTGAAAGGGGCGTTGAAAGCCCAGAAGGCCCAGAGAGCACCAAGGAACCTACAATTCCACCCTAAGATACAAATATTCTCTTCTATTGGTAACTAAGCCTTCCTATGTTAGCCTCCAAAAGACTTTCAAGTTGGGTGGGATTGGTGGAACAAGAGAAGACAGCCACAATCCAGGGCAAGGGGAGAGAGACCAGAGACAGCCCTCCTCTTCTAACTGTACATTTCTGTGCTGAAAACTGAGGAATGGTATAGACTGATTAACTCAGCTGTAGGGAATACTCTAAATGTTTGTCTAATATTAAATCAAAGGCTGTTCCAAAATCTGAATTTCCATCTAGACTGATCAGCATACGTTTGTCAAGGAACAGTCATAATAACTTTTCTATATAGATTTTTCCACACATTACAGCAATAGCAACAGCACTTAAGACTTACCTACCGCTTTACAGTGCTTTACAGCTCTCCCTAAGCGGTTCACAGAATCAGCATATTGCCACCAATAATTTGGGTTCTCATTTTACCCACCTTGGAAGGATGAAAGGCTGAGTCAACCGTGAGCCTGGTGAGATTTGAATTGCCAAATTGCAGGCAGCTGGCAGTCAGTAGAAGTAGCCTGCAGTACTGCACTCTAGCCACTACGCCACTGTGACTGATTAAATCACATATGTTATGTGAACATTGGCTGAGTTCACATAACAGGCTCAACCATAAGTCATGGTTTACAAAACATAGTTGTAAAGCTAGATTCATGTAACAGAATCTAACCAAACAGAATATGAGCTTAGAGTCACTACAGTCTTGTAGTCTTTTGTCAAATGTATTGTTTATTTTATTTATTTATTGTTATTTTATTTATTTATTTTGTCAATCACATATAAGATAACAGGTAAAAGTATAAACATAATTTGGATACCCGAAAAGAGTAAGTAAAAAAAAAGGAATGTTAGGACAGGGATGGTAGGCACGTGGGTGCACCTGCGCACGCCCCTTACAGACCTCTTAGGAATGGGGTGAGGTCAACAGTAGACAATTTAAACTTAAAGTTTTGGGGGTTTGGGGGAAAAAACTACAGAGTTAGGTAGTGCATTCCAGGCATTGACCGTTCTATTACTGAAGTATTTTCTGCAGTCTAGTTTGGATCGGTTTACCATGAGTTTGTACCTATTGTGTGCTCTTGTATTGTTTTGGTTGAAGCTGAAGTATTCATTAGCTGATAGGACATTCACTGGCAGAATTAAGAAATCATCTAACGGGGCCCTAGGTACTGTTCTCATCTGCCTATCATGACTTTGGCCAATTGAGGCTATTTACTGTAGATACAGACTTGGTTCCAGCTTTAGTTGTGCCATATGCAGTGTCCCCTGTTAACAAGAAGTAATATGTATTAGTTATGTCACATCTTAGAAAGGATGTCACAAGCAGAATCATAGCCTTGTTTGTATTCTGTACAAGCTAAGTTCTTGCAAGGTAAAATATTGTTGCCTATGTCCCACCAACTAGAAGGTACAAAAAAAGCAAATTGATATCAGTAAAATCTTTGAGGAAGAATTATATCAAGATAGTCTATTTCCTAAAGTAGCTCTTTATCCTAAATACATTTTTTTCCCTGGCCATCTGGAACAATTTCTAAGCTGTTGTTTGCTATATGCTTTATTTTCAGAATCCTTTTACAATAGGTTATCAAAAGCAAACAGTTTTGTGTTGATAAGTTAAGAATAGCCCTCTTGAAACATGTTCCTTTAGGACTTGAATGTTCTTTCACCGCAGTGGTTTTTAAGGCTTTCTCATATGTGTCTCCTGGCTTACACAGGATAGATGAATTTTGTCTATCAGTTCTAAATTAGTTTGTTTTGAACTCTTTTTGATTTCTGCTTCATTTGCATACTATTCCTTCCGTCAAGAAGGCAGAACTGTAAACTGCACGTATTTGTAGTTTCCTATATGGCATATGAATATATGTTATATTAAGTTGCACTTCTTAAAATAAAGGATTTTTAAAAAGCTTTCATGCTATTTATAGCATAGGGAGAGAGATCGCTAGTATCAAACTTTCCCCAATATCCGAGTAGTCCTTGAGTTATGATGACAATAGGAACTAGAATTTTCATTGCTAAACAAAAACAAGGCAATTGTTAACTGAGTCACACCTGATTTTACAACTTTACTTGCCATGGTTGCTAAGCAAATCACTGCAGATGTTAAGTGAATCACCTAGCTGTTAAAAAAAAATCTTCCCCAATTGACTTAGCTTGTCAAAAATGAGCTGGGAAGGTTTCAAATGGCGATCACGTGACTCTGGGACACTGCAACCATCATAAATACAGGCCGGTTGCCAAGTGCTTGAATTTTGGTCACGTGACTCTGCAATCGTTGTAAGTGTGAGTAAGGAACTTTCTTCAGTGCCACTGTAACATTGAACGATTGCTAAACAAACGGTTGTAAGTCAAGGACTACAAGAATTCCATTATTCATTCTCAATTTTGGATAAAACTGTATTAAGGCCTTTATCACTTGGACACTCAGCTATAGTTGGATTATAATAACACCACTATATTAAGTACAGGTAGTCCTCGACTTCTGATAGTTTATTTAGTGACCATTTGAAGTTACAATGGCACTGAAAAAAGTGATTTATGACCATTTTTCACAGTTGCAACCTTTGCAGCATCCCCAAGATCCCGTGATCAAAGTTCAGATGCTTGGCAACTGTTTCACACTTATGACCATTGCAATATCCCGGGGTCATGTACTCACCTTTTGCAACCTTGTGACAAGCAAAGTTAATGGGAAAGCCAGATTCACTTAACAACCGGGTTACTAATTTAACAACTGCAGTGATTCGTTTAACAACTGTGGCAAGAAAAGACGTAAAATGGCGCAAAATTCACGTAAAAAATTTCTCACTTAGCAACATGCGTTTTGGGCTCAATTGTGGTCGTATGTTGAACAGTACCTGTAGTGAAACTGCACAGCATTCAACAGGATCACCGTGTTGCAAGAATAATGCTCTTAAAAGAAAGAAAGTAATTTAAGAAAAACAGACACACTTAATAATGCTTTTCTTTTCTTCATTTATGTTGGGCTGATCCAAGACTTTGATGTCCTCCTTCGTGGCTCCCTGCTCTTGCTCAGTTTTGGATCGCTAAGAAATAAGCAGTTGCCAGTCAAAAGATGCATTAGCCATTTTACAAGGGATAACTGTGTGCTGAATAAATTTGGACTGCTTTCAGCAAGCCTCTGCATTATTTCTATTTCAGTTTTGTGAAGGTCAGCACAGGGCTCTTGTGGCTTTCTCTGTTAAATCCAAGGCAAGCCTCCCAAATTGCTTTGCCCCAGCTTAACTCTTCTTCTGTAAGGATCTTTTAAAATGTTACAAAAGAAAGGCTTACGAAGGCACCTACGGAATATACACAACCCTGTGTGTATGTGTGTGTCACAACCATGCCTAATCTTCCATTTGTATTCAGAAGAAAAAAAAACCCTATACAACAAGTGTTTATACTGTTTAGGGACTAAATATATAAATATATATATATATATATATAAAGCATATGTACAACAATAACATCTGTTTAAAAAGACAAGACATTTAATGTCTTGGCTTGTAGGTTGACCCTTGTTATTTAACGAAATTCATTTCAAATGCCACTTTTGAAGTAATCTTGGAGACAAAAGTTTTCAAGATCATGAAGTATTAGAATAGAATACAATAGAATTTTATTGGCCAAGTGTGATTGGACACACAAGGAATTTGTCTTGGTGCATATGCTCTCAGTGTACATAAAAGAAAAGATACGTTCATCAAGGTACAACATTTACAACACAATTGATGATCAATATATCAATATAAATCATAAGGATTGCCAGCAACAAGTTATAGTCATACAGTCATAAGTGGAAAGAGATTGGTGATGGGAACTATGAAACGATTAATAGTAGTGCAGATTCAGTAAATAGTCTGACAGTGTTGAGGGAATTATTTGTTTAGCAGAGTGATGGCCTTCGGGAAAAAACTGTTCTTGTGTCTAGTTGTTCTGGTGTGCAGTGCTCTATAGCGTCGTTTTGAGGGTAGGAGTTGAAACAGTTTATGTCCAGGATGCGAGGGATCTGCAAATATTTTCACGGCCCTCTTCTTGATTTGTGCAGTATACAGGTCCTCAATGGAAGGCAAGTTGGTAGCAATTATTTTTTCTGCAGTTCTAATTATCCTCTGAAGTCTGTGTTTTTCTTGTTGGGTTGCAGAACCGAACCAGACAGTTATAGAGGTGCAAATGACAGACTCAATAATTCCTCTGTAGAATTGGATCAGCAGCTCCTTGGGCAGTTTGAGCTTACTGAGTTGGCGCAGAAAGAACATTCTTTGTTGTCCTTTTTTAATGATGTTTTGATGTTAGCTGTCCATTTGAGATCTTGCGATATGATAGAACCCAGAAATTTGAAGGTTTCTACTGTTGATACTGTGTTGTCAAGTATTGTGAGAGGTGGAAGTATGGAAGGGTTTTCCTAAAGTCTACCACCATTTCTACGGTTTTGAGTGTGTTCAGTTCCAGATTGTTTTGGTTGCACCACAAGGCTAGTCGTTCGACCTCTCGTCTATATGCGGATTCGTCATTGTCTCGAATGAGACCAATCACTGTTGTGTCATCTGCGAACTTCAGTAGCTTAACAAATGGATCATTGGAGATGCAGTCATTGGTATACAGAGAGAAGAGAAGTGGGGAGAGCACACAGCCTTGGGGCGCCCCTGTGCTAATTGTACAGGTATTCGATGTGATCTTGCTTAGCTTCACCTGCTGCTTCCTGTTTGTTAGGAAGCTTGTGATCCACTTACAAGTCTGTTCCGTGACCTGTAGCTGGTTTAGCTTAGTTAGAAGAATGTCTGGAATGATGGTATTGAATGCTGAACTAAAGTCTACAAAAAGGACCCTTGCATAGGTCTTTGGAGACTCAAGATGTTGTAGGATGTAGTGCAGAGCCATATTAACAGCATCATCTGTTGATCTATTTGCTCGGTATGCAAATTGCAAGGGGTCTAAGAGCGGATTCGTGATGGTTTTCAGGTAGGAAAGCACTAGCCTTTCAAAGGTTTTCATGACTACAGATGTTAGAGCAACTGGTCTGTAGTCATTCAGTTCCTTGATGGTGGGCTTCTTCGGCACTGGGATGATGGTAGAGCGTTTGAAGCAAGAAGGAACATAGCACATCTGTAGTGATTTATTGAAAATATGGGTGAAGATGGGGGCCAATTAGTACTGCTTTGATAAAACCCTAGTAAGATCACACCTGGAATACTGCAACCAACTTTGGTCACCATACTAGAAAAAAGATGTTGAGACTTTGGAAAAGTTAAGAGAAGAGCAACTAAGATCATCAAAGGCCTGGAGTCTAAACCATATAAAGACGGGCTACAGGATTTGGGTTTGGCTAGTCTAAAGAATAAAGTCTAAAGAAGTGGCTCAGTGGTTAGGACATTGAGCTTGTCGATCGAAAGGTCAGCAGCTCAGCGGTTTGAATCCCTAGTACTGCTATGTAATGGGGTGAGCTCCCGTTACTTGTCCCAGCTTCTGCCAACCTAGCAGTTTCGAAAGCACGTAAAAATGCAAGTAGAAAAAATAGGGACCACCTTTGGTGGGAAGGTAACAGCATTCCGTACGCCTTTGGCACTGAGTCTTGCGAGCCACATGACCACGGAGACGTCTTTTGACAGCGCTGGCTCTTTGGCTTTGAAACGGAGATGAGCACCGCCCCCTAGAGTCGGCAACGACTAGCACGTATGTGCGAGGGGAACCTTTACCTTTACCTTAGTCCAAAGAAAAGAAGAATTAGGGGTGACATGATAGCAGTATTTGAGGGGCTGCCACAAAGAAGAGGGGGTCAAATTATTCTCCAAAGCACCAGAGGGCAGGTCAAGAAACAATGGTTGGAAACTAACCAAAGAGAAGCAACCTGGAATTAAGGAGAAACTTCCTAACAGTGAGGACAATTAACCAGTGGAACAGCTTGCATTCAGAAATCGTGGGCATTCCATCACTGGAGGTTTTAAGAAGGGACTAGGCAGTCACTTATCTGAAATGGTATAGGTTCTCCTGCTTGAGCAGGGGGCCAGACTGGAAGACCTCCAAAGTCCCTTCCAACTCTATTCTATTTCTTACTATGTAGCATTTGAATCTGAGTTGGCAGAAAGAACAGTCTTTGTTGTCCTTTTTTGATGTTAGCTGTCCATTTGAGATCTTGCGATATGATAGAACCCAGAAATTTGAAGGTTTCTACTGTTGATACTGTGTTGTCAAGTATTGTGAGAGGTGGAAGTATGGAAGGGTTTTTCCTAAAGTCTACCACCATTTCTACGGTTTTGAGTGTGTTCAGTTCCAGATTGTTTTGGTTGCACCACAAGGCTAGTCGTTCGACCTCTCGTCTATATGCGGATTCGTCATTGTCTCGAATGAGACCAATCACTGTTGTGTCATCTGCGAACTTCAGTAGCTTAACAAATGGATCATTGGAGATGCAGTCATTGGTATACAGAGAGAAGAGAAGTGGGGAGAGCACACAGCCTTGGGGGGGCCCTGTGCTAATTGTACAGGTATTTGATGTGATCTTGCTTAGCTTCACCTGCTGCTTCCTGTTTGTTAGGAAGCTTGTGATCCACTTACAAGTCTGTTCCAGTACCTGTAGCTGGTTTAGCTTAGTTAGAAGAATGTCTGGAATGATGGTATTGAATGCTGAACTAAAGTCTACAAAAAGGACCCTTGCATAGGTCTTTGGAGACTCAAGATGTTGTAGGATGTAGTGCAGAGCCATATTAACAGCATCATCTGTTGATCTATTTGCTCGGTATGCAAATTGCAAGGGGTCTAAGAGCGGATTCGTGATGGTTTTCAGGTAGGAAAGCACTAGCCTTTCAAAGGTTTTCATGACTACAGATGTTAGAGCAACTGGTCTGTAGTCATTCAGTTCCTTGATGGTGGGCTTCTTCGGCACTGGGATGATGGTAGAGCGTTTGAAGCAAGAAGGAACATAGCACATCTCTAGTGATTTATTGAAAATATGGGTGAAGATGGGGGCCAATTAGTACTGCTTTGATAAAACCCTAGTAAGATCACACCTGGAATACTGCAACCAACTTTGGTCACCATACTAGAAAAAAGATGTTGAGACTTTGGAAAAGTTAAGAGAAGAGCAACTAAGATCATCAAAGGCCTGGAGTCTAAACCATATAAAGACGGGCTACAGGATTTGGGTTTGGCTAGTCTAAAGAATAAAGTCTAAAGAAGTGGCTCAGTGGTTAGGACATTAAGCTTGTCGATCAAAAGGTCAGCAGCTCAGCGGTTTGAATCCCTAGTACTGCTATGTAATGGGGTGAGCTCCCGTTACTTGTCCCAGCTTCTGCCAACCTAGCAGTTTCGAAAGCACGTAAAAATGCAAGTAGAAAAAATAGGGACCACCTTTGGTGGAAAGGTAACAGCATTCCGTACGCCTTTGGCACTGAGTCATGCGAGCCACATGACCACGGAGACGTCTTTGGACAGCGCTGGCTCTTTGGCTTTGAAACGGAGATGAGCACCGCCCCCTAGAGTCGGCAACGACTAGCACGTATGTGCGAGGGGAACCTTTACCTTTACCTTAGTCTAAAGAATAGAAGAATTAGGGGTGACATGAGAGCTGTATTCCAGTATTTGAGGGGCTGCCACAATGTAGAGGGGGTCAAATTATTCTCCAAAGCACCAGAGGGCAGGACAAGAAACAATGGTTGGAAACTAATCAAAGAGAGAAGCAACCTGGAATTAAGGAGAAACTTCCTAACAGCGAGGACAATTAACCAGGGGAACAGCTTGCCTTCAGAAATCATGGATGTTCCATCACTGGAGGTTTTTAAGAAGAAATTAGACAGTCACTTATCTGAAATGGTATAGGTTCTCCTGTTTGAACAGGGGGCTGGACTAGAAGACCTCCAAAGTCCCTTTCAGCTCCATTCTATTTCTTACTATGTAGCATTTGGATCTGAATTGGCACTGTGCAATAAATATGTTCAGATCTTTTTATAAGATCCAGTATGGGTCAGTCACTGGGACCAGAGGTTTAGCCTTCTGAGCTTTCCGACTTGTGCCGGAGTCCATCTTCAGGGAACTGCTCTCTACCGAAATATGTGCTTTGGGCTATTCTCTGCATCATATTTATGTGATGCCTTCCTATTGGTTGATTGGTGTGTTGATGGCCCAGCGATCTAATAGATTCCGGATGGTGCCAATAATTATACAGAGATAAATAGTTCTGAAAGATCTAACAGCATGGTTATTTAAAACATTGATAACATGCTTTTTCAAGTGAAATATTTAAAGCAATAGCAATAGCACTTAGACTTATATACCGCTTCACAGTGCTTTACAGCCCTCTCTAAGCAGTTTACAGAGTCAGCCTCTTGCCCCCAACAATCTGGGTCCTCATTTTACCCACCTCGGAAGGATGGAAGGCTCAGTCAACCTTGAGCCTGGTGAGATTTGATCTGCCAAACTGCTGGCAGCCGGTGATCAGCAGAAGTAGCCTGCAATATTGCGCTCTAACCACTGTGCCACTGCGGCTCTTAAAACAAGTACCTTTATTGAACAAAATAACTGAGAATACAATTATATAAATTATATACAATCATATATTATATAGTTGAAACGTACGCCCAGCTGTATTCATAAATCAAAAATTTATTGATTGTTTTTTTTAAAAAAATATGTATTTTTTTTTCATTTCATAGGAATGGTTCTGCGTAGCAACTAGAGAATTAACACCAAAAATATACCCAAAACATTTAATAAAAATAAACTTATAATATTATATTATAATATTATTATATAATAATAATAAAAAATAAAAAATAGACTATTGCCTGACATAGTGTAAGCCGCCCTGAGTCTTCGGAGAAGGGCGGGATATAAATGCAAATAAATAAATAATAAAATAATAAATAAATAAACTTAACAAAAATATCCCAACACTTATTAACATGTGGCTGAGGTCTCACATACTTCTCCAATTATGCTTATTCAACACAGTTTCAGTGGTTAAAAAAATCCAGAATGGCAGCCGAAAACACATTAACAAAGATTGGCTCACTTTTCATAGATTATGCATTCTTTTAAATATGAATGTTTCCATCTTGCATCTTAGCAGGGCAGGGCTTCTTAAGGAAGGTGGTTGAATTTTTAGCCATAAGCAAGGTCTTTTTCTTGCTTTAAACTAAACTGTGTGTCTCTATTGTCAGTGAGACTTGAAGACTTGAAGAAAGTGAGGCATGGAGCGCTTGAATTGAATTGAATTGAATTGAATTGAATTGAATTGAATTGAATCGAATCGAATCGAATCGAATCGAATCGAATCGAATAGTTGGAAGGGACCTTGGACCTCTAGTTCAACTCCGTGTTCAGGCACGAAACCCTAAATAAATAAAAGAAATGAAAATTATTTTACCTATTAGTTTTGAGGGAGTTCACTACAGCTGTCAGTCTAAAGCAGGGATCTCCTACCTTGGCAACTTTAAGACTTGTGGACTTCAACTCCCAGAGTTCCTCAGCCAGCTTTGGAGACCCCTGGCCTAGAAAAAGCTGGGTACCCCAATCTGAAAGGAAGACAGATTCAGAATGCCAGAATTCTATATGACTTTAAGTCAATTTTTCAAATACAATTCACTCATGAGAAGAAATTTATTTGTCTTGCGTAAAACAGTAATTGTTCCCTAACTAGATTTGCTGTTGCTAGTTTAGCAATGGATTGACATTCATTTAAACAACTGAAAGACAGATTAAAAATGATTTCCAAATTCCTTATATTGTTAACATATTGGTTACATTATTTTTATTATGGAATAAAAAGCCATCCTACATAGCTGGTCTTTCTAGGTGATGCTTGTAATATATGATTCTTCCTACTTCATTCATCAAATTTATGGGAATCTTAATAATTTTATTCATCTGTTTAAGACCTAGAAGCTATCCACTTGGATGAACTTTCTATAGAAAAGTCTGTGTAAATTCCACAGTTTGATGGGAGCCATCCAGAGTTTGACTTAAGATGACTGGCTATGTAAATGTTTCAAATGAAATAAAATAAAATCTGCCTTTCTTGGAGCAGTGGATAGATGTTTATTGGCCAAGGCATTAAAATAATATTAAATGGAACAGAGAACACACTGTATATCATTAGATCACATTTTTAAACTTTGTTTTGTGTGCGACAAAGAGTATATTAAATTTTGAAAAGTATGAAACGCACTAACAGTGGACATGAATGTTATTTAAATATTACAATGTATCTATAGATTCTAATAGCTGTCAGTTGGATCTTGTCTGAAGTAAAAAAAAGAAAAACACACACACACACAAATATTATACATTTGTCTATAGGTAGAATATGACATTCCTCAAGCCAGAGGCGGGTTCCAAATCTCATTGCTACCAGTTCGCTCGTGCGTGCGTGTGTGCTAATGCACGTGTAGCACTTCTGCACATGTGCAGAAGCATCCTGGCGAGTGGGCAGAGCCTCCCACCGCCGCCACTACCGGTTTGACCAATCCGGTGCGAACTGGTAGCAACCCACCACTGCTTCAAGCATAATATTAGCTGGAGCAGAAAAGTGCAGAATCATAAACTTTCTTTCAAAACCTATGAAAGTGTTTTTTGTCTTTTAATTTAGAACTTCCACCCTCCACCTCCCATTCACTGATGTAGGACAAGGGATAACAGAACCTTGGGGTGGAGTGAAAAGGGGGATTCACCTAGGATCCTTACGTAGCCGTAAAAGAACTAAATCCAACTCCGCTTATCCAAATCTAAGCAAGCGCTGACCATTAGTTAAGAAGATACCTGTGAGTAGCTCTTAGCAATTTAATTGAACCTTCACATGTGGACCTGGTCTTTCACACCTGACAACTGCCTCCCATTGAGAGAAATTCAAAACAATTTAATTGAACAATATAGGAAAAAACTATTTTGGACAGACTTTGCAGGGCAGTGATTAGTCATATCCACCAGTTTTTTCTTCAATTGCCCCATGAACAAGAATGTTCCTTGTTGGAAATGGATGGGGAGTAAAAATACTGTATATAATATACCTTTATATATCTAGATATATAGAAAAATAAATAAATACATACATACATACATACATACATTCTATCTCAGGTGGTCAATCTCAAGGCCTGGGGGCTGGATCTGGCCCATGGGATGCTTAGATCTGGACTGTGGAGCTGCTCTGGAAACAGAGGACTGTCCCGCAGTGCCTCTGCCAGCAAAAATGAACCTTGGGAGGGCTGCGGGCATCTGGCAGAAGGTTGCAGGAAGTCGCGCAGCCGAAAATAGAGCTCTGGAGCCTGTTTTCGCTGGCAGAGCACTCAGGCCACCACACGTTCCCCCGACACGAGTGACGTCAAGCTGGCCATGCCCACCCTGGCCATGCCCACCCCAGCCCCCCGAGGTCAAACACAACCCTGATGCGGCCCTCAATGAAATTGAGTTTGACACCCCTGATTTATCTAGACTGGATGTGACTTCTGCAAGTTGTCCAATGCATTTGGACAGCACAGACGGTCACTTGTGAAGACTTTTCCCCCCTCTTGTTTCTGCAGTCCTACTTTATTCATCTGCAGAATATTTTTTTAACTATTTAGCAGTTTGTTGCTTGGGATAGCTTTTAATCACTTTAAATAGTGGACTGAGTACAGACTACTTTCAGTCACTGTAAATTGTTTGCTAGATGTTGAATACGAAAACAGGAGAAAAGAGGTGATGTGCTGTCTTCAATATTTTACAATTGCACACAAGTGAGATGGATGAAACTTGCTGTTATTCAGACTGTCAGCTTTTTTGAGAATTCTATGGGTCTCCAATATGAGCCAATTAGTCCAGTCCCTTCCCCTCTTTCTTCTGCTACCCATAATTCTTCTTTCTTTTTAGCTAGCTTTGTGCTACCTTTCCGCTTGCATTTTCTTATTTCTTTTTGATGCTTTATTGCATACCTTCCTTACAACATAGATATCTTAAATTATATTTTAAGCCATTCTGGGATAAATGTTGATGATTGGCATGATTGAAAAAGTACCCAAAGATAACAGACCTACTTCTCTGGCCTTTTAGAGGTTTTAATGACTATATGTGAGCATGGAAGTAGGAACAGGATTAGAGGAACCTAGATTAGAATATATTCTGTGTTGATAGTATATTGTAAATTACTGGTGCCTAGCTGTTGCATTAAATGATGAAAAGGTAATGTCCCCAGTATTCTTTACATACTGTACAGCCATTTCACAATATATCTGAATTATTTGAAATTTCTCTCTCTCCAGGATCCTGGGAAATCTTAAATTCATTATTATATGATCATACGTTGTTTGGTTGCACACTAATGATGAACATGAGCCGAATGTGGAAAAGCAAGGACATCAGCTTGGCAACCAAAATTTAGGTTATTCCACTCTATAAAAAGCAAGACAGGAAGAAGCTGTGGTGCTCAAGAAAGCTCCTGTGTTTTCCTTGGACAGCAAAGGTGATTAACAAGCGAGGTGTGGAGAGCATAAAACTAGACATGTCACTGGAAGGCAAAGTCACAAAACCGAGTCTCACTTATTTTGGCCTTGTCATGCAGGGGAATTCACTGAAGAAAGCAATTATGCTTGGCAGAGTTAGTGGTAAAAGGAAATCAGGCCGTCAAAGAACACTGAGGCTGGACGCCATCAGAGCTGGCATCAGCTAGAGCATAAAATGTCTCAAAGAAGTAGTGCAAGATCAGAAGATGTGGAGAGACCAGGCACATAGAATCGCCAAGAGTCAGACACAATTGAATGGATAACACCATCCTCATGTTGACTGTCTTAGCAAAGAATCAGCAGTTAATTTTTTTTAATTTGCATTTATATCCCGCCCTTCTCCGAAGACTCAGGGCGGCTTACACTATGTCAAGCAATAGTCTTCATCCATTTGTATATTATATACAAAGTCAACTTATTGCCCCCAACAATCTGGGTCCTCATTTTACCTACCTTATAAAGGATGGAAGGCTGAGTCAACCTTGGGCCTGGTGGGACTTGAACTTGCAGTAATTGCAAGCAGCTGCTGTTAATAACAGACTGCATTAGTCTGTTGAGCCATCAGAGGCACAGTTGGTGAACTTTATCTGGATTCTGAAGCTAAGCAAAGCCAGGCTTGGTTGCTACCTGATGAAAGAGTATATCAGGGCTATAGGCAATGGTGGGATTCAGCCAGTTTGCGCAAACCAGTTGTTAAATTAACCCCCTCCCCGCACGCTATCCAAGTGGATCATGGGCACTGCGCTGTGCTGCAATGGAGAAATGGGCAATGGAATGGCTGGTGCAATGGAGAAGGCTGCTTTCCCTTCTCCTTCCTCCATGCCCGCTGCTCCGTTGCCTGTTTCTCCATTGCAACACAGTGCTCAGGATCCACTTTGATGGCTGGGGGTAATTTAACAGCTGGTTCACCCAGGATCCACTTTGATGGCTGGGGGTAATTTAACAGCTGGTTCACCCAGGGTCGCCATCACGGGAGGCTCGTCCCACATGTGCGGCAGAGCTGGAGGATGGGGATAGGCCATGCCTCCCACAACAGCCAACCTGACCCTGGGCAAACCGATCGTTAAATTATTTGAATCCCACCACTAGTTATAGGTTACACTAGGAAGTTGAGCATACCTCAGAAGGCAGTGATGACTCATTTCCATACTGTTGCTAAGAAAACAAGATTCAAGCTGGACTGATTTTTTTATGTCTAAACCTGCCAATATTCCGAATTCCAAAACAGGTGGTCCTTGACTTGTGACTGCAGTTGAGTTCCAAATTTCTGTTGTGAAGCAAGATAATTATTAAGGGAGTTTTGCCATGTTTTATGACCTTAAATGAATCATTGCAGTTCTTATGTTAGTAACACAGTTGTTATGTGAATCTGGCTTTTTGCTTGTCAGAAAATCACGAAAGGTGATCACATGACCATGGGACATTGCAACCATCATAAATACATGCCAGTTGCCAAGCATCCAAATTTTGATCACATGAGCACAAGGATGCTGCAATGGTTATAAGCAGTGGTGGGATTCAAATAATTTAACAACCAGTTGTCTTCCCTAATGACTGGCTGGGTAAGCATGGCTGGGTGGTCATGTGACTGGGTGGGCATGGACAACTCAACATCACTCAACACACCCAGCCCCACCTCCCAGCCACTCACCTCAAACAGCTTAACAAGGTACAGTTTCTGTCTCTATTTATTTACTACTACTGAACATCCAAAACAGGCCAAAAACAGCCTGGAAAATGCCCAAAAAACACCCCAAAAAGTGGCCCAAAAACAGCCCCAAAATGCCACAAAAATGACGTAAAAATGGCCCCCAAAACAGCCCGAAAATGGCCTGAAAAACAGCCCAAAAATGGCCCAGAAAATGGCCTAGAAAATGGCTAAAAACAGCCCTAAAAATGGGTGGGGATAGGTTGGCCAGTGGTGGGATTAGCCAATTCACCAAACTGGGCAGAATTTTAACAATCGGTTCACCTTAACTGGTCTGAGCCGGCTGTCTACCACTTCTGGTTATAAGTGTGAAAAATGGTTGTGTCACTTTTTTCAGTGCCATTGTAACTTTGAACAGTCACTAAATGAATGGTTGTGAGTCGAGACCTACCTGTACAGCAAATGGATTCTTACCTTGTAACTCAACCAGTATGGCCTAGGGTAGAATAACAATAGCATAACATGTCATATAACTTGGCACTACAAAGTCAGAAAATTGTGCTCTTCCAGTCTTTTGACATGTTACAATTGCTACGACAGATTGATTAGGAGCTAGTACTATTGGTTTTAAAAATAATTACTTAAAAAATGACCAGGAGCCAATCTCATATTGGGAAGGTTAAGGATTAATGCTTCATGCTACTTGAAAGCAAAGATTACAGTTTTCAAAGTATAAACCATATTGGTTTCTATTTCCCGTTTATAGGTAATCTGCTTGAGGCAGAAATCTGCCAGAATCTGGCAAAGAGAAGTGGAGGGGGGGGGGAATTAGCAGTTCTGATGAGAAGAGTTTATTTATTTTACTTTGTTTAGAATCCACATTATTAAGATAGCGAAGAAAAATATTCTGTCTTTTTCTGAAATAGGATAGGATAGGATAGGACCAGAGGTGGGTTTCAGCAGGTTCTGACCAGTTCTGGAGAAGTGGTAGTGGAAATTTTGAGTAGTTTGGAGAACCGGTAGTAAAAATTCTGACTGGCCCCGCCCCCACCTATTCTCTGCCTCCCAATTCTCAGCTGATCAGGAGGAAATGGGGATTTTGCACTAACCTTCCCCTGGAGTGGGGTGAGAATGGAGATTTTATAGTATCCTTTACCTGGAGTGGGGTGAGAATAGAGATTTTACAGTATCCTTCCCCTGCCACACCCACCAAGCCACACCCACAGAACTGGTAGTAAAAATTTTTGAAACCCACCACTGGATAGGGCAGGGCAGGGCAGGGCAGGGCAGAATACTTTATTTGGCCAAGTGTGATTAGACACAGAAATAATTTACCTCCTGTGCAGTATCTCTCAGTGTTCATGCAAAGGAACAGAATAGAATAGAATAGAATAGAATTTTTTATTGGCCAAGTGTGATTGGACACACAAGGAACCTGTCTTGGTGCATATGCTCTCAGTGTACATAAAAGAAAAGATATGTTCATCAAGGTACAACATTTACAACACAATTGATGATCAATATATCAATATAAATCATAAGGATTGCCAGCAACAAGTTATAGTCATACAGTCATAAGTGGAAAGAGATTGGTGATGGGAACTATGAAACGATTAATAGTAGTGCAGATTCAGTAAATAGTCTGACAGTGTTGAGGGAATTATTTGTTTAGCAGAGTGATGGCCTTCGGGAAAAAACTGTTCTTGTGTCTAGTTGTTCTGGTGTGCAGTGCTCTATAGCGTCGTTTTGAGGGTAGGAGTTGAAACAGTTTATGTCCAGGATGCGAGGAATCTGCAAATATTTTCACGGCCCTCTTCTTGATTCGTGCAGTATACAGGTCCTCAATGGAAGGCAGGTTGGTAGCAATTATTTTTTCTGCAGTTCTAATTATCCTCTGAAGTCTGTGTTTTTCTTGTTGGGTTGCAGAACCGAACCAGACAGTTAGAGAGGTGCAAATGACAGACTCAATAATTCCTCTGTAGAATTGGATCAGCAGCTTCTTGGGCAGGCGCAGAAAAAACATTCTTTGTTGTCTTTTTTTAATGATGTTTTTGATGTTAGCTGTCCATTTGAGATCTTGCGATATGATAGAACCCAGAAATTTGAAGGTTTCTACTGTTGATACTGTGTTGTCAAGTATTGTGAGAGGTGGAAAGAGATTGGTGATGGGAACTATGAAACGATTAATAGTAGTGCAGATTCAGTAAATAGTCTGACAGTGTTGAGGGAATTATTTGTTTAGCAGAGTGATGGCCTTCGGGAAAAAACTGTTCTTGTGTCTAGTTGTTCTGGTGTGCAGTGCTCTATAGCGTCGTTTTGAGGGTAGGAGTTGAAACAGTTTATGTCCAGGATGCGAGGAATCTGCAAATATTTTCACGGAAGGGTTTTTCCTAAAGTCTACCACCCTTTCTACGGTTTTGAGTGTGTTCCGTTCCAGATTGTTTTGGTTGCACCACAAGGCTAGTCGTTCGACCTCTCGTCTATATGCGGATTCGTCATTGTCTCGAATGAGACCAATCAGAACAGAGTTATAATGATCAAAATGACACCAATAAGAGGAGGAGATGAGAAGGATAATAACAATAATACTACAGTACAACATTGGTGAATATACTTAGATATAAGACTGTGAGGATGAGGCGCTGTGAGGAAGAGTGATGGCACAAGGGGAAAAACTTTATTTTTATTTATTTATTTTGTCACAACAATATATATAAGTATCATACAAAAAGATTATATAGTGTATAAACATATATATGAGTAAATATTAGGAGGAATAAGCATATATATATATATATATATATATATATATATATATATATATATATATATATATATGTTTTCTGAGGTTTTCACGGGTGTTTGTATATAGGTCTTTGGTTGTTCGGGTTTTCTCCCGTGTAAAATTGGAAGTGTCTTGGCGACGTTTCGACGAAGTCTCATTCGTCATCTTCAGGCTTCAGCTTCGTGCTTCTGGGAGCAATGTGTGATCGCAGCTGTTTCTTCCTTTTAACTGCTAGTGGGGGTTTGAACTGATTGGGTGGGAGCTTGGCTGTGCTCTGGTTGGCTGGGGGTGTGTCCTGTTTGGGTGGGGGCTTGGTTGTGCTCAATTTAGTCTGTGTTGCAGGGGGATTTGAGCTGGTGAGCTGCATAGCTGTTGTTTGGCTTTGTGGTGGTGCTACATCTTCATAGTGGGTGTCAGTCTGCTGCATGTATGGATTGGAGGGGTTTGAAATGGCTAATGTTGCAGCTGCGGTCTGGCTTCTGGTCCTTGGTCGTGCTTCATGATCAGTGTGGGTTTGGGTCTGCTTTCTGGGTGGATGTGCGGTGGTGACCTCGTGAGTGTGGATCTGGTGTCATTCCTCGTGTTAGGGACTCGTTTGTCAATAAGGGCGGGTTTCCAAATGGCTGGTAGGTGAGAGGTATCATCTCGTTTGTTCATGCTGTGTGGGCATTTTTCTATCTCAATGGCTTCTCTGATTATTCTGTTGTTAAAGTGTTCAGTTTTGGCAATAGTTCTGGTCGTTTTAAAGTCAATATCATGTCCTGTGACTTTAAAGTGTTGGACCAGGGAAGAAGTTGGTTCGTCTTTTGAATGAGTTCTTGTGTTCTTCAATGCGTGCACTTATTCTTCTGTTGGTTTGTCCAATGTATGTGGTGGGGCAGGCGGTGCATGGGATTTCATATACTCCTTGATTTTCTAACTCAATTTTGTCTTTGGGGTTTCTTAGGATGGTGGATATTTTTCTGTTTGTGCAGAATGCTGTCTTGATGTTGTGTTTGTGGAGGATCTTGCTGATTCTGTCTGTGGTGCCTTTTATATATGGGAGGAGGGCTGTGCCATTTTCTTGTTCTCTGTCTTGGATTTTAGTGGGGGGTTCTTTTTGGATTAGCTTGGTAATCTTATTTCTTTGGAATCCATTGGATGTTAGTACGTTAGTGAGAGTGTCTAGTTCGGTTTTAGGTGTTGTTCATCAGCTAAGCATTTTGTTCTGGAGATGAGTGTCTTGGCTACGGAGTTGATCTGTGCTGGGTGGTGGTGTGAGAGTGCGTGCAGATAGCGGTTTGTGTGTGTTTTCTTCTGGTAGATGGTGTGTCCTAGGGAGCCATGTAGACTAAGACATCCAGGAAGGGAAGTTGGTTGTTAACTTCTGTTTCCATGGTGAACTGTATTTTGGGGTGTAGGCTATTGAGGTGTGTGAGGAAGTTGTCAAGTTTTTCTTTCCCGTGTGGCCAGATTATGAAGGTGTCGTCTACATATCTGAGCCAGAGTTTGGGTTTGTGATCAGATTTTTCTAGAGCTTGGGTTTCAAAGTGTTCCATGTAGAGATTGGCAATGACAGGTGAGAGGGGTGATCCCATGGGTGCTCCTTCTACTTGTTTGTATTTTTGTCCATTATAGATGAAGTATGTGTTGGATAGGCAGTGGTTGGTCAGATCTAGGATGTGCTTGGGGGGGTTATATTTGTTTTGGATAGCTGTCAAGGCTTCTTTGATTGGCACTTGGGTGAAGAGGGATATGACATCAAAGCTCACGAGTAGGTCGCTGGGCTGTAAGTTTTGTTTCTTTATGATCTCTATGAACTGGAATGAGTTTTTTACGTGTGAGGTGATGGATTCTGCATAGGGCTGTAGTTGTTTGGCGAGAAATTTGGCTAGGTTTCTTTTATATATATATAAAAGAAGAAGAAAAAGAAAAACAATAGGACAGGAATGGTAGGCATGTTTGTGCTCTTATGCACGCCCCTTATGGTCCTCTTAGGAATGTGTCTAGTTGTTTTGGCATGTAATGCCCTATAGAGCCCTCCCCAGGGGAGGAGTTTATGTTCAGGATGTGAAGGGTCCGTAGACATCTTCTCAGCCCTCCTTCTGACCCACACAATATACAGGTCCTCAGTGAAAGGCAGGCTGGTTGCAGTTATTGTTTTTCTGCAGTGCTAATTATCCATTGGAGTCTGTACTGTCCAGTTTACAGTAGTAGTTGTACCAAACCAGACAGAAATCTGATAAGGTTCCCTTTTGCAGGTACAATTCCAGAAACCTAAGTTGTCGATTTTTAAAAAATCTAAGTTGTTTCTATAAGTTTAAAAAGAGAGAGAGAGAGAATCTTCTAAAATTTGAAAGTAGCTTAATGGTTGAAGTAGCAATTCTCATTCTTTATACTTTCCCTCCGTTGATGCACATATGATTTTATGTACACTGAGAGCATATGCACCAAGACAAATTCCTTGTGTGTCCAGTCACACTTGGCCAATAAAATTCTATTCTATTCTATTCTATTCTATTCTATTCTATTCTATTCTATTCTATTCTATTCTATTCTATTCTATTCTATTCTATATCAGGAAGCGAGAGATAACTGAACATAATAAGCCTCCTTTTGTTTTCTTGGAAACCTCCTGGACAGGGAAATGCTTGAAGAAAAAGTAAAGGATTGTTTTATTGATTTGGCAACAGCTGGCACCTGGCCTCTTACCTGTTAAATTGGATGTGGATTACCACTTGACCTGAATCAAAACACTCACTGTAAGACAGGGAACCAGTAAAGAAGATGAAGAAATATCCTGCCTGCATTTGGGAGTATATTTGTAGCACTGACTTTAAACTGGTTTAGGATAGTGTCTTCTGTCCAGAAAAGATGCCTGAGAATCTTTTTAGAGCAATCTGGATAGCTCAAATTCTTTACTTTTTCTGGAGCAATGCTTTTCAACCTTGGCAACTTTAAGAGGTGTGGGCTTCAAATTCCAGAATTCCCCAGCCAATCATGAAACACTACTGTGGAGGTTAATCCTGCTGTTGGATGAATGCCTAGCAACTTCATGATTTGTTCTGCTTTCCAACTTTCTCCATAACTTTGTAAGCACTCAAAGGCAAGTGTTCGTCCATGACTTAGGTCCGTGTATGAGCCCACTAACGTTTTTCATGCCTCAGCATACCAGGATTAAGATAATATCGTGTGCTATTTTCATATCTTTCCATTCCATAGGGATTCCTTAGCTTTCAATCGGTCACTTTCTAATGACAGCCCATTTTATTCCTTCTGTTGAGGGATGACATCTTTCCAATTTCTCCAATTACTTTCTTCTCTTCTAGAGTTTTTGTCTTCCTTCTTTAAACTTCTTGTTAGGTACGAAGTTAATTTCTTATCAATTTCAGCTGCTCGAAGAAATATCTCCTCATTGTTTGGTTAGCATAACTTGAATTTTCTTTGGCAGTTCATAGTTCCCAATCTGAAAAGCACATAATGGAAGTTCCTCATAATGTCTTTGCTGAATTTTATTGGAAGCCAGGAGAACATCAGACCACTGAGGAGATGATGGCATTGAGAAATATAGTGTCAGGCCCTAAGACTGCCATGTGTCAGATTATTCATGAACTGGCAGAGACATGGTAACAAGGTCAGCCAATGAATTGGCATAGCAACTAAATCAGCCAATTGGGAGCTGAGACAAACTGGAACCAGGGCGTGTCTTAGTCTACAGCTTCTGAGTCTGTGCAGAGAATTGAAACTGAAACTATGCAGTGTGTGAACTTGTCTGCTTTGCTGAAATGAAACTAGCTGTTCTCTCGTGCCTTGTGTTCTTCCTGTAACTTCTACCACATTGAAGAATCAACTATTGGTATTGTAAATACTTCATCTGTTATTATGTATATAAAGAAGTTAATGACTCCAGATGAATCAATTATCTGTGTGTGTTTCTGGATTTGATTTTTGCAGGAAACATTGATACCATGTGGAATTACTTTTGTATAGTTTCTTACTTGTTCCTGACCTACAGACAGGATCTTACTAGATTAAAGCAATTATCTGCATAACTAGAGATATACTCTGTGAACTGCTGGGGAAGGTCTGTCTTTTCCCTCTTCCTGCCTACCAGATATTCCAGGCTCCTCTTCCTCTTGGCCTTCTTGGAGGCAGCCCCTTCTTCTGGGGACTCAACATTACAGTACATTCCATGACAGGCATTTACACACAGCTCTTTGACACCTTTGCAAAAGCACCACCTAAGTGCTTACCTATAAGCATTTCACCAAAATTATTTTATTCTTTGGAGAAATCTATAAAGCAAATTATTTTTCTTCAAACTGAATGAGAACCCATGGGGGAAAAATTGAAGGAGAGTTTCTCAACAGAGGAGTGGGAAGTTCACATTTTTATTTCTCTTAACAGAAAATGCAGTTGTTGGGGATATTTGGGATTTTACCATCAGATACGATGCAAGGAGCTTCTCCATCCTTATTGGGTTGTAAGAAAAATTACACAGGGAAAAATGCCAAGATAACCTTGTTAGCGGAAAAGGAAAGATTTAAATACTACTGCAGACCAATGGGATTTATGGGAGCCTAGAAGAAAACAGTGTTCCTTTTTTCCCTTGCTTGAAAATACAGTATCATTTTTCAATGTCATATAGTGACAATCTGGTTATTAGGTTGTCAGAGTCTTTTTTTTTCTCCACAAAATTGAGTGTTGGGGTTCCTAATTAGATTGCACTGAAGCCCACTGGGGATGCTCATATTTTTCTAATAATTTCTGGCCTAGGATTTTTATTTTTTTGTTTAAGGGCACAAACATATCAGCCATATCCCGATATAAAAGTCTGTTATATTCTCTTTAGAATCTTGGGTTCTTGATGAAAACTTAATATACCAAAGGAATCTCTCCAAATCATATGTTCAAAGATGTTAAAAATTTCAGCTAGGGAAGAATTCCACTGCTGTTTCTGGATTCAGGGCACTATGTACCAAGATATTTTTTCTTTCTTTCACAATTTATTCCAATTTAATTGGAGCTGCCATCATGCACAGGTGTCAGTAAAAAATGTCATATCTGTATCTTTAAGTTAATAAAGCCGGTTTTCTAGTCTTCTCCCACATTTGCTGGTACTTAGTGTGTGAGCCACCAGTGAAAAATGTGACCTGCTCATCCCTTTTAACCTTCCACACTCAATGCTAATGTGATAAGAAGGTCATATAGGTGGCAATTGGGGGATTGGCAGCTCATAATCACAATCGTGTCTGATGAACAGAAGGGAAGGGAAGTAAAGGTAGGGGCGATAAAGTGAAGAGCTTAATACTAAGTTGTCTGTCTGATTACTTCCATAAGACTGAAGTGGCATTCAAGTGACATTCAACCGAGCAGCGTAAAGAGATCCTAATAGTAGCAGAGGAAACAGAGGTGGGCAGATTTGGTCGGCTTTTTTAGTTGCCTTAGTCTCCTACAATAAAAGAAGTGTCACCTAATGATAGAGGGGAACAAAGCCATCCTGTTTGCTTTGATCCCAAAAATAGTATGTATGTACCTGTTGAAATTGTTTATCCGCGTGAGCACATTTTGCTGTTTTTCTTACAGACGTTAATTCACCCCACTTTTCTCTGTAAAAACTTTATCTTTTAAAAGTTTATTTTCATTTACCTTCAAATAAAAGATTTTATCTTATCTAAAATAAAGTTTTCCCTTTATTTTATCATTTAAAAAAAACAACAACCAGAAAAAAATTGTACAGAGTTATACTATCAGCAAATAAATAGCTGGATTTTCTTGGATTCCGGCCCTGCTTTTAAAAAACATTTCCACTTCCAAGGTGGACATGTACGTTTGGGTGTATATGTATCACACATCGCCCCTAGGCAAATGCCTCCATACGTGAACCCAATCAATAGGTGAGCTGCAAATCAAGGAAGCCCAAATGCAGTTGGGGCTGACCCTTTGCTCAGCCAGAGTCTCTGGATTTAAATGTTATAGGTTGTCTGGCAGAATTAAGAGATAAGAGATGTGCAGACTGGCAGAATTAACAGATAAGATTTGTTTTCAGGGTTGAGCTATTTATCATAGTGACTTTACGGTGGTTTATTTGGGTGTTGTCGTGTCCCACTCCTCCTCTGACGGCCGGGTCCGGGAAGTCTGTATCAAGCGTGGCCACAAAGCCTCTGCAGCTTTGCCAAAGTTCTGTCAGAGTTCTCAGGGCAGGCAGGAGTCCAAGATGTGACTTCAGCAATCCAAATTAGACTTTGCCTGACTCAAAGAATGCCAGAAAGCAGATCCTTTATATAGGCCATGGGGTGTGGCTCCATGACTCAGCACTTATCCAGGCCTGCCCCTCCCTTCCTTTTGCTGACGTCGCCTCTCCATTCTCCGGAAGCGTGGATCCCTTCACCCTCCAGCTGCCGGTAATTCCAGCTCATGACTGGCTTCATACTCCTCATGTTCACATGCTGTGGGGTTTATTTGCTCAGTTTGTCCGGGCATGGTGCTAGGACTGGGGGCTGGAGGCATGCCAGGCCATTCGTCTTCATTATCCGTCTCTGGCTGAGATAACAGGAGATGAGAGGGGCCCGGCTGCAGAGAGAGGGGTGAGCGAGGCACAACAGGTGTATACAGTAGAATATTACGAGGGTGTGTGGAATTGAAGCCGTTCGCAGGATTGTGGGTTAGACTATGAACCATTTATCTGTATGAAACTACCACACAATTGCACGTAATCCTCAACATATGATCACAATTGAGCCCAAAATCTTCAATGAGAAGCAAGATCGTTGTTAAGTGAGGTCTGCCCCATTTTATCAACCTTTGGCCATAGTTAAGTGAATCGCTGCAGCTGTTAAGTGAATCATGTGGTCATTAAATGACTCTAGCTTCCACATTGACTTTGCTTGTTGAAAGCCAGTGGGATCACATGACTCCAGGACAGTGCAACTGTCAAAAATATATGCCACTTGCCAAGTGCCCGAATTTTTATCATGTGACCATGGGGATGCAGCGATGGTCATGTTAAAACTGTTCGTAAGTCACTTTCTTCAGTGCTGTGTGAACCGTCACTAAATGAATGTTCATAAGTCGAGGACTTCCCTGTACATCATCTTTGCTTATGGGCAAACTCTTGGTTACTGAGGCACTCTGTTGAGATTAAGTTAAAATCACTAAATTATGCAGTGGTTTGCTTGAAAAGTCACATGTAAATCCAGCTATTGTTGCTTGTAAACAGTGGCTTATGGCTGAGAGTTATGTGGGAATTATGCATTATTCAGTAAATCCATAATTAAACCAAACTGTAGTGTAATGCAAAGTATGAACTTGGCTTCCTGGAGCAGAAAGTTGTAGTTTTAATGTAGCTTCGGTGTCTGTGCAGAGGAATTCAATTTGGCCTTGAGAAAGGAAAAGAGTTGCTTAGCCCTGGGAAATAGAAAGCAGGAGAATGAGAGACAGACCCTTGATCTAGTCCTTAAAGAAGGCAGTTAAGGTCAGATTAACAGAGTGATCAGATTAAAAGAGTTGGAAGGGACCTTATAGGTCATCTAGTCCAACCCTCTGCCCAAGCAGGAGACCCTACACCATTTCTGACAGATGGTAGTCCAGTCTCTTCTTGAAGGCCTCCAGTGATGAAGCTCCCACAACTTCTGAAGGCAAGCTGTTCCATTGCTTGATTGTTCTCACTGTCAGAAAAATTCTCCTTATTTCTAGGTTGAATCTCTCCTTGATCAGTTTCCATCCATTATTCCTTGTCTGGCCTTCAGGTGCTTTGGAAAATAGCTTGGCCCCTTTCTCTCTGTAGCAGCCCCACAAATATTGGAACACTGCTATCATGTCTCCCCTGGTCCCAGTTGGGAAATCCACTTACCTTCGCTACCGATTTGGGCACGCTCCTGTGCAGGACCACGCACATGCTCTGTGCGCGTGCGCCTCTTCTGTGCACGCGCAGAACATTCTGCACATGTGCAGATGGTTAAAAATTGGGATGTAATGACATCCTGGCAGGTGAGCAGAGCTCCTGCCACCTGCGTTACTGGTTCAGTGAGCCGGATAGAACCAGGGGGGATTTCACCGCTGCCTGGTCCTTTTCTTCACTAGACTAGTCATGTCCAGTTCCTGTAACCGTTCTTCATATGTTTTAGTCTCCTTGGTTCTCATCTTGGTTGCTCATCTCTGCACTTTATCTAGAGTCTCCGCATCTTTAAGGTTTTTAATAGGTTTTCCAAATTATGTTAATATATCCTACAACACTAAAGGAGCATTCCTGAAATTGCTTCAGTATCTCTTTCCTGACCTGGCGTACTTTAAAGGATTGGTTTTCCTAAATAAAGGAGCCCTAGTGGTGCAGTGGTTAGAATGCAGTATTGCAAAAAAAAATTCTGCCCACAGCCTGGAGTTCGATTCTGAATGGCTGAAGGTTGACTCAGCCTTCCATCCTTTCGAGATCAGTAAAATGAGGACCCAGGTTGTTGGGGGCAATATGCTGATGTCGTAAACCACCCAGAGAATGTTTTAAAGGACTTTGGGGGTGATATATACTGTAAGTCTAAATGCTGTAGCCAGAGGTGGGCTGCAACCGGTTCGCACCAGTTTGGGTGAACCGGTTGTTAAATTTTTTACCAGTTTGAAGAACCGGCTATTGCCACCTCTGGTTGCCCTTTTTCTTTCTTACACTCTTTTTCTTTCCTGAGCCTTTTCTTTCTTCAAATCTGTTTTTTATTTGTTTACCCCTTAGCTTTGTATTTTTTTGATGTCTGAAGGATCAAATACTCAGCCATTATAATTCTACATTCCTTATTTACAGAAATCATATCAAAATTTAGAATGAAATCCACAGGGAGCCATCTCATATAATGCAGGCTCTGAGTCCGTCTAACCAAAAAGTGTTTATCGATAGAAGAGAATATTTGCAGCTCAGGGTTGAACTGTGGGTTCTCTGGTGCTCTCCGAGCTTAATGGTTTTCTTGCAGATGTTTCATTACCAAACTAGGTAACATCATCCACACTAGAAGAGAGTGGAGTTTGCTTTTATTTTCATATACTAGTGGCTTTACCCTGTCAGTGTTGATCAGTTGCTTCACAAAAAATGTTTTGATTGGTGCTGGGTCTCTACACCCTCAGGCAGAGAAGGGCTATTCTGCACCCCTCCTGTATTTTTTTTAAAATACAGAATTTCCCAGCATTCCTTTAGGAACCTCCAACATGCAAACTGTGGTTACTCATCCTAAAATGTATCCTCTTTAACTGGAGCTTCAACATTTGCTGTTTGCTGGGGAGGTGTGCAGCTAAAATTCAGTCTACATTTCAGGGGTGAAATCTAAAAATTTTCCCTACCAGTTCAGTGGGCATGGCTTAATTGGTGGGTGTGGCTTGGTGGTCAGGTGACCCTGTGGGCGTGGCTTGGTGGTCAGGTGACTGAATGGGCATGGCCAATAATAATAAATAATAAAAATAATAAACAAAGTATACAAAACTTGGGAGCACACCAGTCTACATTCTTTAAAAATAGAGGCACTGGTCTACTAGCCGCCTACAGCACCGTGGCAGTCATTTAAGGCCGTTTGCAGCTATTTCACCACTGTGAGCTTCAGGGACAGAGAAGAGGAACAGCAAGGCGTGGGCGGGCAGGGATTTTTGCTACCGGTTCTCCGAACTACCCGCCCCCATCACTACCGGATTGTGCGATTTGGTCCGAACCAGGAGCATTTCACCCCTGCTACATTTAGTGTACATCTGACTTTGGGCATATTTCTTCATAGCCAAACAAAAGTGTATTTTCTCTGCAGTTCACACCCGTTGTTCACTGGATCTGGATATCACAAAGCAAAGCCTAAATTCTGTAATTAACCCCTGTGCCCAGTTTTGGCTGGCAGAGTGCTGCAGGAGGTTGAGTGCTGTCATGCTCCCTGGCCACGCCCACCCCAGCCACACCCACCCAACTACACCCACCCAACCACCCAGTCTTTAGGGTGCAGACCCGGTTGTTAAATTATTTGCACCCCACCACTGGCTGTAGCTATTGCTACATACCTCCAAATTATTTTTCCTCAATCTGACTTGTTTTCCCTGTGTGTAAGACTTCGATTTAAACCCATCATTATTCAGGGAGAAAACAGTTTTAGAAATATCTATAAAACCACAAGATAATTAATAAGGAGAACCTGGACATTGTCACCCCTGCTGATTATCTTGTGCATTGGCTTGTTTTCAAAAAAGTTGTACAGTGACTGCTTTAAATTTTTTAAAAAATATTCTACTTTACTTTTTGCACTGTCACTGCTTTTCATTTGGGGTCAGACTCTGTCAGAGTGCAAGCCATTCAGCAAGTCGCTGTTGAATGACAATCACAGTGGAGAACAGTCTATTTCCATCTGTTGCTTTACAGAGTTGGTTGGGAATTCTATTTGTTGAAGCACCAGGCTAGCTGAAGGATGAAAGATTTCAGGATGAACATTGACTCTATGTCAGAGGTGAACTGATAGTATTTTCTAAGTAGTTTTGGACATGTGACCAAAAGAGAACTGGTACTATGACCTTGGAGTCCTTAGTGATCTTTGAGCTTGGTTGTTTGCTTGCAAATGTTTCATTACCCAACTAGATAATATCATCACTGCTAGTAAAATATGGGGTTTATTTCCTGGCGGTATTGGTGTTTTTCTCCTTGATAGTTCCTTGATTAAGTATTCTTTCCTGCTTGATTGTTTGCCTGTTATTAATTCCTCCTTATCTGGGTATTAGCTGCTGGAGAGGATGTGTTCTGGTCTTCTTCTTGTTGTTATTTTGTAGCTTTCTTATTTTTTATCGTCTCTTTTGAATGGTGTATAAATGTGGTTTATCTCTATGCGTGTATTAATCGCTGATTTGTTGGGATGCCAAGCTTCCAGGACTTCCCTAGCATTTTTGGGGGGACTTAGCTTGATAGGTTTCCCGGTTGAAACGATGTTTGTCCATGTGTCATAGCTATGTTTCACTATTTTGTGAAACAAAATGTTTCACTATTTTGTGAACTTTGTACAAGTTCAGTATACTTGCTTTTCCTATCACAGAAATTTGTGAGGAGTGAGATTTGACCTGCGATCCAATGGAGATGAAGGTGCACCATCAGGGATGCACACAATATATGTTTTTTAAAAAAAGATGTGTTAGTCGCAGTGATGTTTTTGAAGGTCTGCCCATATTTTGTGCAACATACACAAAAAGCAGACGGCATTTCAGTAACTGCCATGGCTGCAATCTTGAGTTTCTTCTTTTACTCTCTACCAATTCTCCTTTACACCATTGCTCTCAAGCTCCATTTCAATTTTGGGACATCTAATAGACTATACCAGTGGCCCCCAAGCTTTTGGGCACCAGGGTTCTGTGGATAGAGGTTTTTCCATGGAGTGGAGGGGGCATGGTTGCGTGTGCTGTCTGCATCCTGCAGATGGAGGCTTTGCTTGTTTGTGCAGCCCAGTTTCTGGTATGCTGCGGCCAGGGGCCAGTCCATGGACCTATAGTTTTCTCTTTCATATTCAAAATTACTATAGAACCAAACTATAATACTTCCTGCAGTGCAAGATTGAAAAGCCAGTTATAATTGCCCAGTATTATAGATGGCTTTTAAAGTAGATTAAATTGATTTTAAATCTATTTTCTAATTATTTTTAAACCATGTTTCTCATCCAGATGTGACACATCATACCTCAAACTGAGATTTTGCAGGGATATCTGCTTTTGTTTCCTCGTGTTGATAAAGAGTTATTGCGATGGACCGATATTTTGTAATTATGTATGTTTTCGTGTTTGGATTGTGTATTTATTCAATTTGTACAGTTCCAGTTTCAAAACGATTCCTATTGTTTCTCTCTTCTTTGAGTGAGGCTTCTGTTGGACTAGTTCTAGAGAGTTGTAAGGAAATCTGTAAAATATGACCAAATGGCGCCTGGGCGCTGTGCCATTCGTTGAAGTAAATGTTGAATTCTACCTGAATGTATGCCAGTGTTTTTGATGGTCATTGATTAATCACAAAACTGCTAGACTGAAAATATCAACATTGTCTCTAGCTGGCATTTTGTATCTCAGTTCTATTGTACAAGTAGCACTTTCTATTTGTTTCCCAATTAAGTGATTAATTACTTGCCAAGTACAAAGTAGCTTTCCATTAATTTCCCCTGTTTTGTGTGTGTGTGTGTGTGTGTGTGTGTGTGTGAAGGGAAACTTCCCAACATATTGGATTGAAAACTTCTGCCTTTACTTCTGCCCATTTTGTTAATTCAGATTAGTTTATTTCCTTCACAGTTAAACCGCAAATCAATACCTACACCATTAACCCAAGGCAATTGTGTGCTCTTTACTTAAATAGGCCACTCAAGATTAAAGCCTATTTCAAAGGGCATTAAATCAACTCAAAATTAAATTCACAGCCATAATCACCTTCAGAATGAACTTACACTGATGCTTTCTCGCAGAAATGAAGCTTGTCTATGTATCTGTATGGATGCAGCGCGGGGGAAGTCGACTTCATTCAGTGTTTCAGGAGTCTTCCTGACCTGCAAATGAGCTTTGATAAAACATGTTAATAGGAAGAGCACTTGATTTGCATGTGAAAAATTTCAGGTTCATTCCTTGTCCTTTCTTCCTTGTAACCCAGGAGAAATGATGTCAGTGAATATTAATGGTAGAGTACTGAGTAGAATGGGGATGCAGTGTCGATCAAAAGGTGGGCAGTTCAGCGGTTCGAATCCCCAGTGCCGCATAACTGGGTGAGTCCCATTACTTGTCCCAGCTTCTGCCAACCTAGCAGTTCAAAAGCACATAAAAAATAGAATAAACCCTACACCACTTCAAACAAATGGTTATCCAACATCATCTTAAAAATTTCCAGTGTTGGGGCATTCACAACTTCTGCAGGCAAGTTGTTCCATTTATTAATTGTTCTAACAGTCAGGAAATTTCTCCTTAGTTCTAAGTTGCTTCTTGATTAGTTTCCACCCATTGCTTCTTGTCCTGCCCTCAGGTGCTTTGGAGAATAGTTTGACTCCCTCTTCTTTGTGGCAACCCCTGAGATATTGGAACACTGCTATCATGTTTCCCCATGTCCTCCTTTTCATTAAACTACCCAGTTCCTGCAACCGTTCTTCATATGTTTTAGCCCCCAGTCCCCTAATCATCTTTGTTGCTCTTCTCTGCACTCTTTCTAGAGTCTCAACATCTTTTTTACATCGTGGTGACCAAAACTGAATGCAATATTCCAAGTGTGGCCTTACCAAGGCATTATAAAGTGGTATTAACACTTCACATGATCTTGATTCTATCCCTCTGTTTATGCAGCCTAGAACTGTGTTGGCTTTTTTGGCAGCTGCTGCACACTGCTGGCTCATATCTAAATGGTTATCCACTAGGACTGCATGTAAGGACTGCATGTAAGGACTGCATGTAAATGCAAATAGAAAAATAGGGACCACTTTGGTGGGAAGGTAACAGCGTTCCATGCACCTTTGGTGTTTAGTCATGCCGGCCACATGACCACGGAGACGTCTTTGGACAGTGCTGGCTCTTTAGCTTTGAAACGGAGATGAGAACCTTCCCTAGAGTTGGGAACGACTAGCACATATGTGTAGTTACTGTTACCTTACTGAATAGAATGGATCAGTGGTCTGATTTTGTGTGTTTTCTATCCTCTTAGTAGGGTTATGATCTGTCAAAGGGTAAATCCCAAATCAGAAAAGGTCTTATTTATCTTGAGCCTTATTCAAACTCTTACTGACATTTGCATATAGGGAGCCTGCTCATATACGAATGCCCATGCCATGGGCCAGAACTGGGGGTGGGGAGAGAAAGGGAAGGGAACCTGTTAAGTTTGGGCAATAACGAGGCAGGAGACCAGGGTAGTGACAACAGCTCTTTAATATACAGTGAACCCAGCAACTAGTACTGAGGAAAACCTCTCTTTATATATATTTCAGCCGGTGGTTTCAACCAATCAGCAACGTGCTAATTCCCGCCAAAACTCCCGCCAAAACTTTTAAAGATACATTACACTCCTTCCCTCCCAGAAGGCATTTTACCATTATTTACATAATTTTAGCATATTATTTCTCTACGTAGTCACGCAGGTAAACTGGGCGTTTCCTAACCCTTCCGGACCTGCGCAGTTCACTTTCTGGGGTTGAGTCGAGCTGACCGGAGGGACTGCCCGTTCCTCGCAGCTCCTCCTCCAGGCCATCCGGCTTTGGATTACTTGCCGAGTCGAGCCTACTGTCCTCGGGAAGGACCGGAGGGTGTCGCTGGACCTCGTCTGAACCAGATAAGTTCCCCGTTTTTCCCGGCTGGAGTCAGTTATGGGTTCAATCAATGAGTAGTCAGGGCCCGTTCCGTCTATCTCTGGTCTAGTGTTAATCCTATTCCTCAGCTGATCTATGTGACGTCTCCACACTCGGCCGTCCTCTATCTCTACAAGATAAGACTTGGGGCCCGTGGTGTCAATGATTGTTCCCTTTAACCAGTTTGGGCCGTCACCGTAATTGTGCGCCCATACAGGACTCCCTATGGTTAGTTCCCTTGTTTTGCCTGATATTGTTTTGTACCCGTCTGGCGTGTAATTCGGGTTTAACCGGTCTAAGGGGCATCTTAGTTTTCGCCCATCAGTAGCTCCGCTGGGCTGCGCCAGTAGCTACACAAGGGTTCTGTGTTGTACCGTTAGGAATGCGTCAATTTGTGATTGCCAATCACCCGGGCCGCTTCTTGAC
The DNA here is from genome assembly GCF_028640845.1 of Ahaetulla prasina. NCBI lineage: Eukaryota > Metazoa > Chordata > Lepidosauria > Squamata > Colubridae > Ahaetulla > Ahaetulla prasina. The sequence goes on along the minus strand of NC_080540.1, from coordinate 34,620,042 downwards.
AATGCCTCTTTCGCGCTCCGGACGAAACGTTCAGCAAGGCCGTTCGTCGCAGGGTGGAAAGGCGCTGAGAGGGCATGTCGGATGCCCTCTTCTGCTAAGTACCCTCAAAAGTGTCGCGTGAACTGTGGCCCATTGTCTGACACGAGAGTGTCCGGCAGCCCGTGCGTAGCGAAAAGGTGCCTTAGTGCTGAAATGACAGCTTCAGCGGTTGTGGATTTCATTAGGATGATCTCCAGCCATTTGGAGAATGCATCCACCACTATTAGAAACGTTTGGCCATGGAAAGGGCCAGCGAAGTCTATGTGTATACGGGACCAAGGGCCTTGGGGTTTCTCCCACTCCCGGACTGGGGCCGTTGGTGGTAGTGGTCTGACTCCTGGCACCCTTGGCATTTGCCAACCTTGTCGCTAATCTCCTTGTCCATTAGGGGCCACCACACATAGCTTCTAGCTAAACCCTTCATTCTCACGATCCCAGGGTGACCTTCGTGCAGAAGTTCCAGAACTTTTTCCCGCAATTTCTCTGGAACTACCACCCTATCCCCCCAGAGCAGGCACCCCCCTTGCACCGATAATTCCCCGCTTTTCTTGACAAATTCTTTGAAACGCTCGCCCGGCGCAGCGGGCCACCCTCTTTGGACCCAACCAATTACAGTTCTCAAAGTAATGTCCCGGTATGACGCCCGAGCCACCTCCTTAGACGTGACTGGGCCAGAGTCCAGAGAGTCAATTAACAGTATGGGCGTCCCCGGAGTGGGGTCCTCGATCGCCCCTGGCAGTGGGCATCTGCTTAACGCGTCCGCATGCCCCAACTCCTTTCCTGGCCGATGCCGCAGTTTATAGGAGTAGGCGGCTAAAAAGATAGTCCATCGGGTCAATCGGGGCGAGAGTGCCACAGGCGTTGGGCGGTCGCCAGCCAGTAACCCTAACAGTGGTCTGTGGTCTGTAACAATTTCAAAGTCTCTACCAAAGACGTATTCGTGAAACTTTTTACTCCTGAAACTATAGCTAGGGCTTCCCTATCCAACTGACTATAGTTCCTCTCTGCCGAGGACATTGTTCTGGAGTAGAAGGCTATTGGGGCTTCTGTGCCATTTGGAAGCCTGTGGCTGAGCACAGCACCCACCCCGTAGGGGGAAGCATCGCAAACTAATACCAATGGCATTGTGCTATGATACTGGATCAGTAAACTATCGCCGAGAGTAGGTTTTTACTGCCTCGAAAGCCCTAGCTACCGCCTTACCCCAAGACCAAACAGTATTCTTTCCCAGTAACTTATGTAGCGGCTCGGCAACGGTTGCCTTATTTTTCAAAAAGACCGCGTAAAAGTTCACTAGACCCAGGAATGCCTGCAGCTCTGTTTTGTTTTTGGGCGCTGGAGCCTTTCTTATTGCCTTGACCTTGCTCTCAGTGGGTGAATTCTTCCTTGTCTATTCTGTAGCCCAAGAACTCTACGGATTCTACCCCTATTTGGCATTTGTTCACTTTAACTTTAGACCGCTGACCGGAAAATGCCCAAAACTTTTCTCAAACGCCCCCAATTCTTCTAAATTTTCGGCTGATACCAATACATCATCAAAATAGGGACCACCCCGGAGCCCTTGCAGAAGTCGCCCATTAAATTTTGAAATAGACCAGGTGCCACACTCACCCCAAACTGTAACCGGGTACACTTGAAAGCACCTCTGTGAGTCACAATTGTCTGGGCTTCGCTGTGTTGGCGCTCACGGGCAGTTGTTGATAGGCTTGGGCCAAATCTAATTTGGCAAAACGTGCCCTTGCCCCAGCGAGTGCAGCAAGTGTTGCACCACTGGGACCGGTAAGCGCTTTTTGCAAGGCTTTGTTTAAAGTTGCCTTGTAGTCAGCGCAGATTCTAACTGACCCATCTGGTTTCACTGGGGTGACGATTGCCTCCCACTTTGCATGATCGACTGGCACTAGTATCCCTGACTGACTAGTTTGTCTATCTCCTGTCAATCTTGGGTTTAAGGGCAAAAGGGACCCTCCTTGCTTTTAACCGTATGGGGGCTACCTGGGGGTCTAAATTGAAAGAAATAGGGGTCCCCTTGTACTTGCCCAGGCAGTCCTTGAAAACATCTTCGAATTCGTCCATGAGTGTGTCCTTTAGGTTAACGTCATTTCTGTAGATGCCATCACTCCCATGCCCAATGCTCGGAACCAGTCTAGTCCCAACAAGCTTGGCAGGGTCCCTTCGACTATTGTGATGGGCAGGGCTTTCTTGTGTGGTCCGTACTCGACGCGGACGGATGTTGTCCCTCGAACAGGGATGCGATTCCCTTGGTAATCTTGAACTTTTAGCCGCTGTGTTTGCAGTTTGCGTTTGGCGATTTTCGGCAAAGCTTTCGCAAAAGTGTCCCAGGACATGATTGTGATCGCTGACCCTGTGTCCACCTCCAGCCGGCACGGCACTCCTTCAATTTTTGGTTTTGTGAATATTTTCTTCTCTAGGCGGGTTGCTGCACGACCCACTATCACGGTCGTTCGATTTGACTTTGCGCCCTTTTTGTTTTGACCAATCACGGGTCGCCTTGCCGATCCCGCGCTCTGATTGGTTGGTTTGAATTTTCGGCGGGAAGGTTGGGGTGCTCGACAGACTTGAGCCAGGTGCCCCTTCTTCTCACACCGCCGACATGTAGCGTCCTTGAACTTGCATTGATGACGCTGGTGTTGCCCTCCGCAACTTCCGCATTCATCCCGGTCTTCTTTTCTCGGTCTCCCGGTGTGAAAAACTCCTTCCTCATCCTCGCCGTCTGATTCGGTCTGGACTTCTTCGTTGTGGACCGGAGTTGATTTCGCGCTCGCCGTTGGTGTGAGCGGCTTTTGTAGGGTTTCCGCCGCTTGGGTGGACATCTCATGAGCTCTGGCTTCGTCCAGAGCGTTTGCCAACGTTAGGTTGCTTTTGATAGCAGCCGCCCGCAAACGAATGTCTCTGACCCCACGGATGAGTTGCTCCAACAGTTCCTCATCCAAATCTCGGTACCCACAATATTTGGAGGCTTTCCTCAGGGCGGCCATGTAATCGCTGATGGACTCGCCTCTTGCTGTCTGCGCCTCCAAATTCAAAACGCTGCACATATTTGGACGGTGTTGGCGCGAAATGGTTCTTCAATAGGTTCTGCAGAGTTTGCCACGATACCGATTGTACCGGCGTTGGCTCTGCCAGGGCTTCTGCGATGTCGATGACCTCGGACCGCAGTGGCTCAGGAAATACGCCTTTTTCTGTTGTCTGGAACTCCTTGCAGTTCGCTCGCCTCGAGGAAACTCTCAAACGGGTCATGTATGTCCCCATTTCTCCTTGATGGGTCAAACGGCGCGGGCGGTGTGTAGCTGGCCATCGCTGCTTCCGCCCTGAATTTTGCTGGGTTCGGTCCTCGAGTGCTCAGCTCTTTCCTGGTGCTTTTAGCCTCGAATCCCATCCTCGCCGCCAGTGTTAAGTTTGGGCAATAACGAGGCAGGAGACCAGGGTAGTGACAACAGCTCTTTAATATACAGTGAACCCAGCAACTAGTACTGAGGAAAACCTCTCTTTATATATATTTCAGCCGGTGGTTTCAACCAATCAGCAACGTGCTAATTCCCGCCAAAACTTTTAAAGATACATTACAGAACCTTTATGCATGCTCCTATGGACTATCTTGCTGAGATGGGGGAACAAAAGGATCAACTGTTTACCACCAAGAAAGTTCATTCTCACATACCAATTTGTTGATGGGACGAGGGGCATAGGCTTAAAAAGATCTTGGAAACTCAGTACGTTCACTTTAGTACCCATTTATCTTTTAAATTCATTAGGATACAGACTTTTTCTCTTCTTTTTAACCACCTATTGTTGCAGTGGGGAAGTGGCTACCCATTTTTCTAATAAAGGATGAATGTGCAGATGTTCCAGACTTGGTAACTATATTGCAAACTATCATTTTTTCCCCAGGTTCTCTGAGAAGTCTTTATATAGGAATAGTGATTCATTGGTTGGTAGGTTTATCCTCAAATCAAGGTAATCCTGGTGAGCAAAGCCATTAGAATAGAGATCTGTAGATAATACTTTATGTTGCTGGTCTTTCACTTTAGATGTTAGAATGTTAGAAAACTTAGAACTACGCTGCCTTCGGTATGACCTAAGCGCAGCTTGTAAAATATCTGCTACCTGTCAATGACTACTTCAGCCTCAACTACAACAATACACGAGCACACAATAGATACAGACTTAAGGTAAACTGCACCAAACTCGATTGCAGAAAATATGACTTCAGCAACAGAGTGGTCAATGCCTGAAATGAACTCCCTGATTCTGTGGTTTCATCCCAAAACCCCCAAAATTTTAACTTAAGACTGTCTACTGTTGACCTCACCCCATTCCTAAGAGGTCTGTGAGAGGTGTGCATAAGAGCACCAGCGTGCCTACCATCCCTGTCCTGATGTTTCTTCTGTTTGTATCTATTTTATGTATACAATCCATGTTTATACTTATTACCTAATACATTCTTGACAAATAAATAAATGTTCACTTTTGAAAACGCAATGCTCCACAATTAGGTGTAGTATTCTCAGATACTGTAGTCATCTTAACACTGCTCTGTTCACTCAATTTCAGTCTTCCAGATATATCAGGGCTCTCGTTCCCAGAAATCCTAACCAGGATGCCACTGCTATTCTGCTTTGAAATTCATCCCCGTCCCCCGTCCCCCAAATTTGGGATTCTTTCAAATTTTTGGAAACACTGTCTAGTATTACTGATAATGTAATCCAAATTATCCATAGGGATTTTTGATTCGGAAAAGCTTTTCAGCACAATTACAAACATACTTCTGCGCAGATAAATTTTATGTTAATGTTTTATTTGATTGTTGTACACCATCCAATATTACTTTTGGTGAGATGAGTGGCTATATAAATTTGGTAAATAAATATGTAAATGTCCTGGTCATGGTTGAGTATTAGCTGTCAGATGTGAAAGACCAGGTCTACATGTGAAGGTCCAGTTAAACTGAGTTATTGCTAATCATGCCCGTGGACCGGAAATCTTCACAACTAACTGTTAGCACATGCTTGGAGTTAAATAACAGTCAACTGAATTCTAGTGGGGGGGAATTGGACTTAATCTGCTTGTGGCTACATAAGAATTCTAGATCAGGGGTCTCCAACCTTGGCAACTTTAAGACTTGTGGACTTCAACTCGCAGAATTCCTCAGCCAGCAAAGATGGCTGAGGAATTCTGGGAGCTGAAGTCCACAAGTCTTAAAGTTGCCAAGGTTGAAGATCCTTGGTCTAGACTGATTCCTCTTTTAACTCCACCCCCAGATTCTGCCACTCCTTTGCTAGTTCAGCCTTGACCAGCTTGTACTTGATAAGCACTGAGAAATCTATAACACTTAGAATTCATGATCTATTTGCTGGCCAAATTGGGGAAACATCATTACAGTTCTGATCTCTCTGTCCATGCAGGCAGGAAGATAAGCACATTTCTGAATTGGAAGCTTTTGTCTCCCAAATTAGAATTCTTAAAATAAGTAAAGCATTATTTCATATTACAGATAGTCCTCAATTGACAGCCATACTTGGGACTGGCAACTTAGTGAAACAGTTGCTACATGGGAAGTCACAGGACTATTACTGTGCTTTCTGGCTGGAAGGAGACAAGATAATTTAATTCCATATGTTTGGTTTTTATCTGCCTCCTAACGACTTCCATGTCTTTTGAAATGTGCGAGTGCTTGCTTAGTGTCTTGTACACATTGAAAGCAATGCAATTGTGCCAGCAGCCCAAGAATGGGATCTGCAGGCACAATATGCTTACTGTCTTGAAATCCCTTCCTCTCCAAACTCTGTTCTGTGAGAGAAGTGGAAGAAAAATGAAAACAGTCTATGTCCGTGTTGGCGAACCTATGGCATGCTTGCCGGAAGTGGCGGGCGGAGCCATTTCTCCGGGTACATGGAGCCCTCACCAATTGCTCTTTTGGGTTCCAGCAGGCCGGAAACCAGAAGAGCAGCCGCCCATTGCGCATGTGCCTTCCAGGAAGATGATCTTCCTGTTTCCAGAGTGTGCATGCACACTGGCCAGCTAGTCTGGTTTCTAGCATGCATGTAGGTACAAAAACCAGCAACAGGTGCGCGTGCCAAAAGATGCCGAGAGGAGACCCTGGCGGTCACTCCAAAGGGATCAGAGCAAGGTAAGCCAGGGCTTCTCTCCCTGCCTGCCTGTGCAGGCTTCTTGCGCGGCCCCAGGCAGTCTGGGCCGCGCAAGATGGTGGGCTGCCTGAGCAGATGACCCCATGGCCTGGTCTCCTCCCCACTGGGAGCTGCCCTTCCCTGGCTGATGGCTGCTCTCTCGGCCCCGCCAGGGAAGCTATAAATGTGTGGCTTGCCTGGGCTCCTCTCTGCTGGGAGCCGCAGGCTGAGCAGGTGCAGCTGGTGGGGCTTTGGCAGACCAGCAGTTGGTGAGATCCGAACACATGGCTTGCCTGGGCTCCTTCCCTGCTGGGAACCATCATTCCCTGGCTCAGCACGGCACCCCCACCCGACCCCCACCACTACACTGCCTGCGGTTGGGCCTGTCCAACCTCTGCTGCTGCACCATCGGCAGAGCCAATGCCGGGGAAAGAGCAGCAGGCGGGGCAGCCAGCCGCCTAGCCAGCAAATGCTGCCCTGTGCACCTGAGCCTGTTGCTCTTGCCCTTCCCCTTACAGCCTGCGACTCCCAGCAGAGAGGAGCCCAAGCAAGCCACGAGTTCGGAGCTTCCCTGTTGGGGTGGAGAGCACTTCTGCTGCATGCCACCGTCCCTTCTCTGGGGAAGAAACGAGCTGCTGGAGGAGCAGGGAGCTGGTCAGGCAGTCTCCTCCGACCTGGCTGGCCTGCTCTCCACGATGCTGGAGACAGCAGTGGCTTGCTTTCCTGCCCCGAGTGTGGCGCAGAAACTTTCCCCAATGCTTCCCAAACTTCGGTGCAGGGCTGAGAGTGGGCGGTAGGCAGAGAGGGAAGAGCAGGCAGCTGCTATGCATCAGGGCTCTGGGGAGAGGTGGCTGAAAGTTCCATGCAGTGCCGCCAATCACGAGCCCCGGGGGCACCTGCTTCCAAGGGAATGGCTTGGCTACTTTAAAGTGAGCGGCCGGGAAGCTTCCTTGCTGAGACAGGCAAATGGACGCTGCGCTTATAGGGTGGAGTGGCATCAGCTACCCCCCTTTCCCCTCTGGCTGACTCTGATACCAGCCCTGCCGCTCCTCAACCTCTTTCAGCTTCGGAGTTTGCCACTCTGTGCAGCTCAGTGCTGTTTTCAATTGGCACCTGAAGTGGAGGGAAGAGCAGCTCCCAGCGGGCAGGAGCCCAACAGAACTGCACATTCAGAGCTTCCCTGGCAGTGCTCTCGGCACTGACATCTCAGCAACACCATGTGCTGGCCGGGGAATGGCTGTCTCGCCAGGGAACGGGCGATAAGAGGTACGCCAGCCCTCTTGGAAAATCGGGCATTTTCAGGGGGGTTCGCATGTGGCAATGCGACACATGCACAGGGGGAGTGTGCATTTGTGCATGCGCAAATGGGGCACGCATTGCATTATGGGTGCCGGCACGCGGGAGCACGACAGTGCTCACGCACTCAGACTTTTGGCACACAATGCCAAAAAGGTTAGCCATCACTGGTCTATGTAGACAATTTGTCCTTTGCCTAATCCTTTCACTGTTTTTGATATGTAGAAGAGCAGGCAGCTTTCTCTCTTGAAATCCTTCTCCAATCTCTCTGCTCTGTGGGAAGAGTCAGGCAAAGGAAAGGGACTCTCTCTGTTTTGGCATTTATTATCTTGTTTAAGAATTGCTAAGAGATTGGAAAATTAGCACAATAGCAGGAACAGAGTACTGTTGATCTATCGATCTATTAATTTATGTCAACATTCTTACTCCATATAAACACACACACATACACACACACACCATTCTTATTCCATATATATATGGAATAGGTATATATGAGAGGGTTTTTTTTTTTTTTACATTTATATCCCGCCCTTCTCCGAAGACTCAGGGCGGCTTACAGTGTATAAGGCAATAGTCTCATTCTATTTGTATATTTTTACAAAGTCAACTTATTGCCCCCCCAACAATCTGGGTCCTCATTTTACCTACCTTATAAAGGATGGAAGGCTGAGTCAACCTTGGGCCGGGCTTGAACCTGCAGTAATTGCAGGCTCTGTGTTCTAATAACAGGCTTCTTAACAGCCTGAGCTATCACGGCCCCACAGAATGTGTGTGTGTGTGTGAGACAGCTCAACATATGTTATATATGTTATATATGTCCATATATGTCCATATATATATGGAGTAATATATACAAGAGCCATACACACACACACACACACACACACACACACACATACCCAGAGCCCATACATGAAATTCATGCATATGTGTGAAGTGGCCTTTCTCTTTTTGCACTGAGGCTGTTTGCACATTCAGCTAAATACTGCATGAGGGTTATCTATTAAGTGCAAATATATGTTAAACGCTCCTGCAGAGTTTAAGTTAGTTTTTCCATTTCTTATATTAGCAAGAGCTAACGGATAGGATAAAAATTAAACAGGGTGTCTTTATAACAGAACCAGTGACATTTTCAGCCTCTCTCCCGTCTTCACATGCACACAAACTCTCTCACATACATAAAGGCTTGTGGCTTTCAACAAGGGATCCATATGGATTTTCCATGTGGCAAGCAAAATAGTCACAGAACTGCTGGTTCAATAATAAAAGTTGCTTGTGTGCCATTAAACTGATTTGTACATACTTGGAGAAGGAGGAAACCTTTCACTGCCTCGGCAACTACACTTTATCTTACTCTCTTGTCCTTTTTGTGACTGTCAAATGCAGTTGCAAGCCTCCGTCTGTTGGGTAGATACTGCTCAGCCTAGATTTAAATACAGTTTTTTTCCGCCCCTTAGCAGCAGTTGCAGAACTGGCAAAAATCATGGGTTTTGTTTGCTTGTTTACTTACTACAGGATCTCTTTGAGATATTTACAATCTTTATAATAGGAAGAGGCATTCTGATAGTGCAACTAAAGCTTTGAAAATGGATAACGTTGTTGAAAAAATGCCTATGCCAGCGTTCTGCGGTGGCCCTAGCCTGATTCCTTTTTTCCTAGAGAAGCATAACAAGCTACTACATCGTTCTTTTTCTTGACTCTAAAGTAAATAGGAAAGTTAATACAAAATATAGGTGCTGCATAAGCAAAATGAAAATACAAATTAGAGGGCAGGTTATTTCTCCTTAATTATGGCAGTAGTCTAATTGCATTCAAACTCCGATTTGCTTTTCACCTTCCTTATCCTTCCATTAATTCATCCATCCTTAAAAGGAAGTCTTTTCCAATCTAGTTGTTAGTCCTTAAACCTTTGGATAGTGTAATTTATCTCAGAAATCTATCATGTTTAGAAATAACATAATACACATGGGTAATATAAAATAATGAGAATATTAAGGAGTGCTACAAGTAGCAGTAGTAAAGTCCTAGGGATGTTGAGTGCTAATAATTATATAAGAAGTTGGTTTAGATCAGAGTATTAACTCACTTTAAATATCTGTTATAAAAATTGAGGAATCTGAAATATTAGATTAAGATACTGTACTTGTAGAGATGATGGATTTACAAGTTGTGGTCCTTGCACCTACTATTTGCATTGATCTTTCCATTCTTCCTTGAGTTAGGAATGTATATGTAGGTAGAGAACCAAGAAGGTTTAGTTTTCCACATCATTTGGTATATCAGTATCAAAGGCATCGGTGTAAGGCATACTGTTTTCCTCAAATCCATCTATTGTTCAGATACAATCAATGGATTTCTGCCTGATGCATATTAAGATTTACACAGCTGAGTAAGAATCATCTATTGATAGGTGAAAATTTCTCTAGAAGAGAAACGTCCAGTAGATTCTGAACCATAGAGAAAGGTGGTAAAGATTTAATCTACAGAAGCAGCCTACAGATGCATAATTAGGAGGAGATGCATAATTAGGCGGAGGAAAAGCAAACACTGTTAATTCTCAATGGGGATGCAGGTAGATTAAGGCTTTTTTTCCTTTCCCTCTCATAGAGGAAAGAAATTTTTGGAACAGGTTGTCTAGAACGGAAGATTTAATGGCAAGAAACTGGTTGAAGGGACAGAGGTTCTAACTGAGCAGATTAAGGTGAAAATCAAAACCATGGACTATGTGAATTGGAAGGGTCTTGTTCAGTGGTGGGTTTCAAAATCTTTTACTACCGGTTCTGTGGGTGTGACTTGGTGGACATGGCTTGGTGGGCGTGGCAAGGGAACGATACTGTAAAATCTCCATTCCCACCCCACTCCAAGGGAAGGTTACTGTAAAATCCCCATTTCCTCCCGATCAGCTGGAAGTTGGGAGGCAGAGAATAGATGGGGGCGGAGACAGTCAGAATTTTTACTACAGGTTCTCTGAACTACTCAAAATTTCTGCTACCGGTTCTCAGAACTGGTCAGAACCTGCTGAAACCCACCTCTGGTCTTGTTGTAGTGTAAGAGCTGAGAAATAACAGGAAGTCAACCAGCTTCTTTGGAAACCTTCAACAAAGGAGAGTGTTCCAGTGGTGAACAGTTTTTTGGGTTCTTCCTAGTATTCTTCCAGAAACTTTTTCTTTATTATACCTCTTGATCCTTGACCTTCCCTCAGTTTCAATATAGAACAAGTTCTTTAAGAAGGTGAGCTAGGATAGTAGCCTGTAAAGATCTTAAAGAATTTGTTCTTGTTCTATTGTCCTTTCATACCTTCTTCTTTTTCTTCTTCTTTTTTTTTTTGCTAGTTAAAGTTCCTTCAGCTGACCTTTATAGGACTTTGTTTCCAGACTAATTGTTCTGGTAGCACTTCTCTGAACCTATTCCAGCTTCTTCATTTTTTTGGTTTTGTTTACATTTATATCCCGCCCTTCTCCGAAGACTCAGGGCGGCTTACAGTGTATAAGGCAATAGTCTCATTCTATTTGTATATTTTTACAAAGTCAACTTATTGGCCCCCCAACAATCTGGGTCCTCATTTTACCTACCTTATAAAGGATGGAAGGCTGAGTCAACCTTGGGCCGGGCTTGAACCTGCAGTAATTGCAGGCTGCTGTGTTCTAATAACAGGCTTCTTCCAGCCTGAGCTATCATGGCCCCATTGATAGAAGACGACGCTTTTGGTAGATGTGTGTGTATGTGTATGGCTAATTACACAGTGAAATGGATAACCGTATGTGGGTTTGTGGGTAGTAAACCACTCTGGGAGCAGAATGACTTGTTCCTCCCTCTCAAAAGTCATATTGTCTTGCCAGTCTTCCATGAGTACAGCACAATTGGCTACTGTGCCTATTTTTTTTTACATGCGGAGTTCTGTTCACAAAAGGTTCTTGGTCAGATGGAGTCTTAGTCATGTGCAGTGTGTTTAACTTTCGTTAGTAACAGGGAGTGCAGCAATATGTTTAATTTGTCTTTGAAAGAATACATTTTGTTATTCCCATGAGCAAAAATCATCTTCAAGTCATCCTTAACTCCTATGGCCATATGGACATTCATGCAGTTTCCTCGGCAACGGAGTGGAAGTGGTTTGCCGTTTCCTTCTGGAATGTTTTTTTTCAGTTTCCTGGCCTAGCTTACAACCATGGATCTCCCAAGTGGGCCTCCACTCAAATACCAAGCAGGGCTGACCCTGGTTAGCTTCCTCAATCAGCCAACATTTGCTAGGTTTAATCAGACAAAGATGTCTCTTCCTTTTCTGTTAAGCTTCAACTGTCTAAGAGCCTGTAAATTCTCATCATGCAGTCACATTTCAGAAATAAGATACACAGAGAAGAATTCCAGTCATAGTGATCAACTCAGCCCAAACAGTATTTTCCCTTCCTTCTTTCACAGGGACCAATATAGGTAGTCCTCGCTTTATGACCACAATTGAGCCCAAAATTTCCATTGTTAAGCGAGACACTGTTAAGTGAGTTTTGCCCCATTGTATGACCTTTGTTGCTCTTAGACAGTTTCTGGCTACAGTTGGTAAGTGATTCATTGCAGTTGTTAAATCAGTAACACGGCGGTTAAATTAATCTGGCTTCCCCATTGAGACTGTTTTGTCACAAGGTCACAAAAGGTGTTCACATGACACTGGGATACTGCAACTGTCTTAAATACAAGCCAGTTGCCAAGTGTCTGAATTTTGATCACTTGATCGTGGGGATGCTACAAAGGTCTTAACTGTGAAAAACTATCATAAGCCATTTTTTTTTCCAGTACCATTGTAACTTTGAAAAGTCACTAAACGAAATTGTTGTAAGTCAAGGATTATCTGTGTAGGTTTTGCTTATGGAAGTTTAGGTTTGGATTATTCTGAACCATAAGTCTCTCAAGCATAAAGGCCTCTCTCTTTAGCAAAGTTTGCTTTACCACTTTAGGGAAAGCAGAAGCGTTGCACGAATTCCAACAAGTGATTGTTTTTAGTTTGTAGCTCATATTTCTCAGTGTTCATTTGACTAGAGCCTTCTTGAGCCTTTTTCTTGTAACTGTACACGGCACCAGAGACCTGGCTAGTCTCTTCCTTGAGAAAGAAGTTGCTTGAGTCATTTTCAGTCTGAGAATCAACTCCTGTATTACTTTTCTCTGCTTGAGTGTATGCTACATATAGACATTTACAAGGGCATAACGTCTGGAGATGGACTATCATCAACCCACAGAATGGATTTTCTGTCTTCGCTTCACCTACCTGTCTCTAGATTTTGCAAAGAAGAACTGGAAATTCTTAGTAGATGGAGGTGGAGAAATGGATAGGGGTGGAAAGGAAGGTGATGTCACATTGCATGAAAAGAAATTTATTTGTGTGATGTTGGAGGAAGTTCATAGTCTGTTTCAGACTTAAAACATCCTCCATTTCAGTACAGTTTATGGTTTTCCCTTCTAACATTGTAAGTTTGAGAACAGTAAACTTCATCACGGCATAAATGATTAGCTAAAAGATCTGTTCGAAATATTGCATGATCAAGCAAAAAATGTTGCAGTTTAACATAATCTCAGGTATTTTGTTGAATGGCTAACGGCATTGTGTAAGCATAAAATCATTGTACAGTTAAAGCCAAAATGTAGAAGAATGTCTTGTCATTGGTGAGATTGTAGTTTTTGGAGTCCAAATTAAGTAGTGTTCATTTTCTTTTTGTCAAGTCATGTTCTAATAACCATACTGTGCATTACACCCAGTGATTATCTAAACACTTGACAGATGGTGGGCTGTTAATTTGTATGTAAGAGACAGTGATTGCCATTGCAGAAATAGAATTCAGCTAAACATGAAATGTCAAAATTGACTTTTTTTTTGTAGCATTTTTTGGTAGCATTCTTGCAAGGCAGTTCTGTACCTTTTCATGCTAAGCATATGCTGGATACTGTCGTGTCCCACTCCCCCTCTGACCGGGTCTAGGAAGTCCGTATCAAGCTTGGCCATGAAGCCTCTGCAGCTTTGCCAAATTCCTTTCAGATTTCTCAGGGCAGGCAGGAATCCAAGTTGTGACTTCAGCAAACTAAAGGAGACTTTGCTTGACTCAAAGTTGCTTGACTCAAGCTGATCCTTTATATAGGCTGTGGCGTGTGGCTCCATGACTCAGCACTTATCCAGGCCTGCCCCTCCCTTCCTTCTGCTGACGTCACCTCTCAGATCTCCGGAAGCGGGGATCTATCCACTGTGAATTCTCTTCCTCTGGATCTACTGCCAGTAATTCCAGCACGTGGCTGGCTCCCTGCTCACACTCTGTAGGAGTGAGGTTTGTTTGTTCATTCCTGACATTCTGTCCGGGCATGGGGCCAGGGCTGGAGGCTGGAGGCATGCCAGGCCGTTCCTCTTCATTATCAGACTCTGAATCTGATAGCAGGCCCGAGAGGCGACGGGAGGGGCCCAGCTGAGGAGAGAAGGGAGGACGAGGCACAACAGATACGTTTTAGACATATATATGTATGTGTGTGCGTGCATGTTTGTGTGTATATGTGAGTGTGAGTGTGTGTGTGTGTGTGTGTGTGTGTAGGTGCTTTTTCAAGATGCAACTGAACTTTTGGGTTTTTCTTTGAAGACATTTCACTTCTCAACTGAGAAGCTTCTTCAGCTGAGAAGCCTCAGAGCTGAAAACAAGCCTCAGAACTGAAGAAGCTTCTCGGATGAGAAGCGAAATGTCTTCAAAGGAAAACCAGAAAGTCCAGTTGCAAACTGTGAAGAAGAAATAAATGTCATAAGATGACGCAATTGTATGGTAAGGGCTAATACAACATATAGGCCTCTCTGAGAAATTGATAGAAAAATGAATTATACGTTGAGAGAGGAGTGGAGATTATTGACAGCGGATAAAAAACTACTAAACGTACAATTCATCTTAAAAGGACTCTTTCCAATATCACTGCAGTGATTCACTTAACAACCATGACAAAAAAGTTTGGGGGTGACTCACTTAACAGTCATCTTGCTTAGCAATAGAAACTCTAATCTCTGTTGTGGTCACAAGTTACATCCTAGCTTAGTTTATATGAAAAAGCCACCCAGCTGAATTTCTATAAGAAGTTGGCTTGTATGCACAAGAACACACAGTGTTCTGAGGAGAAAGTAATCGTTCCTGTGATTGAATCTTCTAGCACAGTATTTCAAGGAAGGGTTGATGAGACGTATGCCAAGAAAAAACTGGATGATTGCATGTTGGAGCATGAGCTACAGTTGTCATGCATGTTTCTCTTTCTTTTAAAGCCCAGTCTATCTAGCTTAGTCCCGTTGTGTTAAAAGCCTTAATCCTGTTGTGTTAAAAGCATCATAAAAGAACTTTGCTTTGACATAAGTTTATCCTGAAGCAGTATTTCTTACAAGATTTGTTATAAAGGGTGGGGAAAAAAAGATGTTCAGGTAGAGGAGTTTATAAGTTTTACACCAAGAGCAAGGAAGGGCTAAATGCCAAAAGAGATTTCCAGAAATCCTTCATGCAAAATGCTTTTAAAGGAAAACATGGTGCATTAAAAGCTTCTTCTGAAAATCTTTTCGATTTCTGCTTCTTTAAAGCCAGAGTGGAAAGGCTGCTATGAAATGTTAGCCATAACCATTGGATGCTGACAGAGAAATAAACATTTTGAATATCCTATTTGGCATTGGAATTTCTTGCTCCAAGTAGCCGTTAAATCTTAGGTGCCATTCTCGAGTCAGCAGCCCTATGCTTCAAATTTTTTTAAAAAGGAATTTATCTACCAGTTTGATAAAGAAGAGGACAGTATTGTGGCTTTTTGGGGTCTTGTTTCAATCTATTTCCATTTTGTAAAGGTTTGATTTATTCTGAAAGAGTAAATGCATCTCTTCTATGTCTACAACCAGTACAATCTAGTAACAGATATAATCCCCCCACCTTGTAAGCAGGTGGCCTTGTTTGTTATATGTTGTTAAATATGTGTCTCTGAGCAGGTGGCTATGCACTTTCTAAGATGTGACTGGCAAAATACATTGGAGACTTTGTGTTGCTATGAAACTTATTAAAGGAGGGGCTTAGAGCTAGACTAAAATAATAATAGTATCTATGAGCTCATGACCATCTTGTTACTGTTGTAGCTTTCAACATGGCTTGAGAAGAATTTAGCAGCTAGGTGGGTGGGAGAGATTGTTTCGCCAACTACACAATGGTAGGCAACAAAGGCGTCACTTTAATTGTTCCCTCCTTTGATGGCAAGTGTAATTTATTCTGTGTTTACCTACATGACTCCCAATTGTGAAATGTGACCCAGATTTCATGTGCTCTCCAAACTTTCATTAGGCAAGAATGACACACTTATCATTAGAACGCACTAATTAAAGGAGAAAGTGACATTTCGAAATCACATTGCTCCCTGGTGCTTTAATGAAGTACTACCTGGTTTATTTTTGTCTTAATGAACTAAGATACAGGGTCTTTTTTGTACTTAGATGCATTTATTAAAAAAAAGCCTTTCCCTGGATTTGTGTAGCTAGCATTTTGAAAATATGTGGTGGGTGGGTGGCTTTTTTCAACTTTCCATGAGGGCAGAAGTTGGACCTTCCTTGATTTTTAGGAATGAACATGTGTTCATTTTGTGTTGCCTAGAACTCAAAATTCTCAGTCCATCCTACATGAGGAAGAAGGGAAAACTTTGCAGAAAGAAAGGGGAATGACAATGAGAACTTTGGGGAAGCCCAACTTCTGAAAAGGGGTGCACTAGCAGGATGATGGAGGTTGCCAATGTACGTATTGCTCTAACACAGCGGTTTTCAACCTGTGGGTCGGGACCCTGTTGGGGGTCGAATGACGATTTGCCAGGGGTCGTCTAAGACCATCGGAAATATGGGAAGTATACTTGTGAGTTGAAGAATTGCGCTCCAATGGTTGACTTCACAAGCCAGCTGCAGGCTCTTCAAATCGCTAGCCGAATTCGGCTTCAGGCGTGATCAATTAAAAAAGAGAGAAATCTTTGCTCTGATGTCTCCCTCTCAAGCCAGCTGCAATCTGGCTTCCTCCTTACTCCCAATCGCTAGCCTAATCTGGCTTCAGGCGCGATAAACTTAATGGGGGAGGAGTTTTTGCTTTAATGCCTCCGTCCTCAAGGCAATCACAAGCAGTTCAGATCGCTAGCCAATATGGCTTCAGGCGCGATAAATTCAAAACGAAAATAATTTTACAGTTGGGGGTCGCCACTTTGTGGGGAATTGTATTAAAGGGGTCGCCACATCATGGGGAATTGCATTAAAGGGGTCGCAGCACTATAAAGGTTGAGAACCACTGCTCTAACATGTATATGAAATGTTCTACCTTTTGTCTTGAGCAGAGTGACGTATCTTTTTCACTGGGATCTCTAAGAATCAGAGATACGATAAAACAGAGCACAGTAAGCAGGGGTGGGCTGTTGAGGGTTCTCAGGGGTTTGGGAGAACCTCTAGCTAAGATTCTGTGCAGTTTGGAGAACCTCTAAATTCCACTCCTGGCTTGCCCCGCCTACCCCACCCCGCTCCTCCCAAGAGTCCCCACACGGCCCGTTTTGGATGCAGGTAAGTGCAGGGCATGCACAGAGGCTGGGGGAAGGTGAAAAACGGGCTTACCAGAAGTTCAGGAGGGCCGGAAACGGGCCTGTTTCTGGCCTCCAGAGCACCTCTGGAGCCTGGAGAGAGCAACTCACCCCCATGGTGCAGGAGGCCAACTAGGCCATGGCCACGCCCACCCAGCAACCAGGCAGAGAACCCCTTGCTAAAATTTTTGAAGCCCACCCCTGACTATAAGGCTTGGTTTACCAATCCTGTCAACTTTAAGACGTGTGGATTTCAATTCCCAGAGTTCTCCAGCCAGCCATGCTTCTAGTCTTCTAGTCCAATCTTCCACCCATGGCAGGAGCCCTTATACCATCCCAGGCAAATAATTAAGATTGGATAATCATTCTTCAAAACCTCCAGAGACGGAGCACCCACAACTCCAAGAGGCAAGCTGTTCCATTGATTAATCATTCTCACTGTCAGGAAATTCCTCCTTACTCCCAGGTAGAATCTCCCTCTGATAAGCTTCTGCCCATTGCTTATTGTCCTGCCCTCGGGTGCTTCAAATAATAAATCAATACCTCTTCCCTCTGACAGTCCTTCAAGTATTGGAAGATGGCTATCATGTCTTTTTCTAAGCCATCTTTTTGTTAGTTTAAACATACCTCATTCCCTTAGCCCAGGGGTCAGTAACCTGTGGCTCTGGAGCCGCATGTGGTTCTTTCATCCCTCTGCTGCAACTCTCTTGCTGGTCAGCTCCACCATTGATAGGGCTTTCGGTTAGGACAGGTAGAGGAAAAAGGATGCTGCTCTAGGAGGAGACACTATGGTGGGAGAACCGACTTCCAATCGACTGAGGAAAAAGGATGCCATGCTAGGAGAAGGCTCTATGGTGGGGGAACCAGACTTCTGGTCAGCAGAGGAAAAAGGACGCTGTACTAGGAGACTATGATGGGGGAACCAGACTTCCGGTCGGCTCTAGAATTGAACTGGGGCTTCCAGTTAGCTCTTTGAGTGTTTAAGGTTGACAACCCATTCCTTAGACATTCACTGTACAATTTAGCCTCCCGACCCTTTTATCATCTTCTTTGTTGCTCTTCTCTGCATTCTTTCTAGGGCTTCTGCAACTTATTTGTATCATGGATTCTTCAAAAGGCCGGATGGCCATCTACCCAAAATATTTTAAGAGATCTTGAACCAAGCAGAGTATTAAGCTAGATGACCTCCCTGTTCCTTCTAACGCTGGGATTCTGTGATTGATTGCTTTTGGTCACAAGTGTGCTATAAATTTAACTGTCACCACCATTATTCGGAGGTTGAGAAACAGAAAAGAAAAAGATAGTACGATTCAGCTTCAATGTCAGAACGGTAGAGGGCTTAACCTTCATTATTTGTTTTTAGATCAATACTTTTATTTAAATATGCCCCTGGCCTTTGAGGCACCATGGATATTATTTATTCCAAGTCATGAGTGGACGTGATGTTTAGAAAGAGTCATAGATTAGTGAAGTTTAGAACAATGCATTTGATATAGTACGGTATCGTCTCAGCTGATCCCTTCTATTAGGGCTACCGAATTTCTGAATTGACTGCAGCTTTTAAACATTGATTCCATTAAGATGAAGGGCATCTTTATAAACAAATAATTTGTGGGCTGATGTAATCGGACCAAAAATAAACCTTGTTGATGCCTTCCATTTATTAGCGAGGCAAAAAAAAAAGAAAGAAGAAGAAGTGGAATCTGGCTGTATAACACCGCAAATTTGCTTGAAGTAAAATACCATTTTTTCACTCCTACCTTCCTTGTGACAAATGACTTTGATTCCAGGCTCCTTAAAGTTCACAGCATTCCAACACTTGGAATTTTGCTTCAAGCAATCCATTTGTTTGCTCTTTAAATCTTTTCTACTTTTACATCATATTAGCATACAGGGAACCTTGGTATCATAATGGCAGCAGTTTTAGCATTCATAATAAAGGCTGTTTAGCATATGATTATGTACTTACCTTGTGTTTTCTGGAGCATTTCCATTGTAGAGTAAGTAACCAGATAATGTAATGGCTGGAGAGTTATTTAGCATGTCCCAAAATTCTATTCTGTTTTGAAACACACCAGAATTAAAAGAATAGTATGGTTAATTTACAGATGATGGAGTAAGACTCTTCTTCAAGTATATCTTTTTATTTTGGTGATGTGCTGACACTGCTAACTAGTTGCATCAATATACAAATAATCCAAAATACTGGAGGGAACTCCATGCTCCACTTTTTTTCCTCTTAGCATCTATTTTGCTTTATACAGGAAGCTTTTTGTAAAAAAATAGTATTTAGAAGCATTAATTGATTAGATGCTTTTTAAAACAATGCAGTGTTGTCCTCCCTTAATTTTCTTTCAATTCTGCTTATACTTTAACTTTGAATCTTTGTCCTTTGTCCTTTCTGTATGTTCCCTCTTGGGCTTTGCATAAGGCAAGTCTAATAGTAAGTGAGAAAGTCCTTGAGAAACATGGTGAAGAGATGCTGCCTGGGGAATGGTTAGATAAGAGATGGGGGTTACCTGCAGCTGTAATCCTTGACTTGCAACAGTTTGTTTAGTGACCGTTCAAAGTTACAATGGCACTGAAAAAAATGACTTGTGACCGTTTTTCACAGTTATGACCTTTGCAGCATCCCCATGATCTTGTAATCAAAATTCAGATTCTTGGCAACTAGTTCATATTTATGACAGTTGAATTGGGTTGAGAGAGAGAGTAACTGGCCCAAGGTCACCCAGTTGGCTTTCCCAGCTAAGACAGGACTTGAATTTACAATCTCTTGCTTTCTAGCATGGTGCATTAACCACTAGACCAAACTGGCTCTCTAGTTAGCATTAATACCTGAATTATAGTGTGTTGAAGACCCTAGAGTAGACTGGATTGATCTAGATTCCAATTATCCTGATGACCAGGAGATGGCAGCAAAGAGTTTGGGTTTTCTTCCTTTGCTGCCATCCAGTGGTCCCTGGGATTTTTGTAGCCTGAAATTGGCAGGCTTACATTTGCTGAAATCTCTACCTGGAAACCCAAATGAACTTGACAGAATAAGGATGTAAAATATAAAGTCCAGCCCTGAAATGTCCATGCTCTTGGTTTTAACTTTTTTTTTATTTAACTGTTGTTACTCTTAATGCTTTTAATGTTTTTATATCTACATTTTTATGCTACCCTAAGCCACCCAGAATAACTCATGATAATTGGAAGAGCATTTGACGGCCGTCGCCAGAGGAGCTTTTTATCAGGTCCACCTGATACTCCAGTTGCATCCCTTTTTACACCGGGATTCCTTGTGCACAGTCACTCACGCCCTCGTCACTTCCCGTCTGGACTACTGCAACGCTCTCTACATGGGCTTCCCTTGAAGAACACCCAAAGGCTCCAATTGGTTCGGAATGCGGCTGCGCAGGTGATAGAGGGAGCGACTCATTGCTCCCATATAACACCTCTCCTGCACAGGCTGCACTGGCTTCTGGTGGTCTTTCGGGTGCAATTCAAGGTGTTAGTTACCACCTTTAAAGCGCTCCATGGCATAGGACCGGGTTACTTACGGGACCGCCTGCTGCTACCGGCGACCTCCCATTGACCAGTGCGCTCCCATAGGGAGGGTCTCCTCAGGGTGCCGTTGGCCAGTCAATGTCGGCTGGCGGCGCCCAGGGGGAAGGCCTTCTCTGTGGGTGCACCAACCTTCTGGAGCAAGCTACTACCAGGTATCCACCAACTCCCTGATCTTCGGACCTTTCGACGTGAGCTGAAAACATTTCTGTTTCATCGTGCAGGATTGGCCTAATGGGGTTTTAATAATGGGGTTTTATTGGTTTTAAGTCTTAAACCAACTCTAAATTTTCCTTTTAAACTGGTTTTAAAAATTGTACTAATTGTTTTTACTTTGGCTGTAAACTGCCCTGAGTCCTTTGGGAGAAGGGCAGTATAGAAATTGAAACAATAAATAAATAAATAAATAAATAAATAAATAAATAAATAAATAAATAAATAAATAAATAAATAATGAGATGGGTGGCATATAAATTAAAGAATAACAAACAAATAGATGTACATGTCGCATAGATGGAAAACAAAGAGAAAAGGGCAAAAGTTAAAAATGCTTTTTCCTGCGTCATTTGAATGTAATTATCTACAGGATATGGTGCCACCAATAAAAGCTCCCTTGATGACTTCAGCTTTAATAAGCTTCTGGGTCTCCTGGTTTCTGGATTGTGTAGGTTCTTTGGTTTGTACACTATGTTGCAAAGAAAACATAGATGTTAGTCCTGATAATAAATCTATAGACTGCCATCTTTCTTCTGTAATAGGTATGATTTGTAAACCCTTCGATTAGTGTTTCTTCACTTTAGCAAATTTAAGATGTGTGGACTTCAACTCTCAAAATTCCTTAGCACTTCCTCCAGGGGACTTTGGTATTTTCAATACAGGATATTCTATCATTGGTTTTTAGAGAGCATAGCCCTTCCCTTCCCTTCCCTCCAGTTGTGGGTTTCAAAAAATTTACTACTGATTCTGTGGGCTTGGTTTGGTGGGCGTGGCATGGCTTGATGGGCGTGGCTTGGTGGGTATGACAGGAGGGACACTGCAAAATCCCCATTTCCTCCCGATCAGCTGGGACTTGGGAGGCAGAGAATAGATGGGGGCGGGGTTAGTCAGAATTTTTACTACTGGTTCTCTGAACTATTCAAAATGTCTACTACTGGTTTTCCAGAACTGGTCAAAACCTGCTGAAACCCACCTCTGCTTCCCTCCCTCCCTGCCTCCCTTCCTTCCCCATTCATGTGCAGAATATTACAGCAGCTTTGTCTATGGGCTGAACTATTTAAGCATGCAGTAAGTGGAATGGCTGGCGATAGTAATAAAAAGAATGAAAAGTGGAAGAAGCAAAGAAAGGTTTCAGTGGGATCTTGGTAAATATGTAATGGCAATTGATATGTGACATAGTATTTAATAGACACCTTGTGGATTTGGGAAATGTACAAAATAATTTTTAAAAACATGGTGTTTTATCCACAGAGTTTTAATATGGTCAAAATTGCTGGCTCCTCTGATTGTCTCAAAGCACTTCATAGATACGAGTGAATTAAAGTTCGCGACGAAGAGGCCATTATTCTTGTTTTTGCAGAGGACATCTAGGTTAATTGTCCTTCCAAGGACCCTTAGGGAGTCTGGGCAGAACCTGAAATAGAAACCAAGGGGGATATCCACACTTGGAGCCAGTACATCCATTTTAATCACAGAAGACCACAAAGGCAAGCCATAAAAACGTGTCAGAGCTTTAATCAGGTAACTTATGAAGATCTGAAAATCTGTGCTGAGAAACACCGCTATTTATGGCACATGATGCAAATTTCTCAGAAGCCAAAACTGTGTCCTCAATCTTACAATTCAGGTAACAGATGAAAGGCTGTTAGGGCTACCATTCAAAACACAGGATGTAGCAATTTTGGGTTTTCCTCTTCAAGGATTATTCTGTAGTAAGAAAAAAAAATGGCACAAGGCAACAAAGATGTGGAAGGTGCCCCAACACTGGAGAGGCTTTTAAGAAGAGATTGGACAACCATTTGTCTGAAATGGTTTCTTGCCTGAGCAGTTGGACTAGAAGACCTCCAAGGGCCCTTCCAACTCTGTTATTCTGTTATTCTGATGTTACCCAATAATCTTGGACAATGCTTGGTGTCAAAGATGACATAACTTAGAAAGTTCCAAAAATTGAATGTGCAAGGCTATAAAATGATGGTGTCATTGTCTAGAAAGATGCCTGGTTATGTAATAATTTAACCAGTGGTGGGTTGCCTCTGGTTTGGACCGGTTCTGTAGAACCAGTAGTAAAAATGACGGAAGGCTCCGCCCACTGACCCAAACGTCATCAAAATGCACAGAAGCTTTTTACCTTTACTACCAGGCACGATGCGAACTGGTAGTAAAGGTAAGTAGAACCCACTCCTGAGTTTAACCACAATTTGGTATCCATGATTGACACCAATGGGAAGTTGAATTGGATCAGGAACCCCTTTTTCACTTTTCCCATCACCCTCATCTCTTGATTTAAGACTCCTGGAGACAATTAGGTTTAAGAATGTCAGATGCAAGAAATCAGAAGCCAGGATAGGGTTCAAAAGTGCAACTTTATTCTATGCTACCTATACACAAGAATCTGATCTACTAACAGTCAAGGCAAATTGGTGCCAGATAAGAGTCAACGGACTTCAAGGGGGACTGGACTTAAGTCTCTTATGGGGGCACAGAGACTCCAAACTGATGATGCATTTGACCCCACCCTTACGCTCAGCCTGGTCATCTCCTACAAAAAGACTTTTTTTAAAATTTGAATTTATATCCTGCCCTTCTCCGAAGACTCAGGGCGGCTTACACTGTGTTAAGCAATAGTCTTCATCCATTTGTATATTATATACAAAGTCAACTTTATTGCCCCCAACAATCTGGGTCCTCATTTTATCTACCTTATAAAGGATGGAAGGCTGAGTTAACCTTGGGCCTGGTGGGACTTGAACTTGCAGTAATTGCAAGCAGCTGTGTTAATAGCAGACAGACTTAGTCTGCTGAGCCACCAGAGGCTCATTTGGAGGTATGGTTTACAAAGTGAAATTTTTTGGCACCAACTTTTGGGAACCTTTCCTTCATATGTTTGTTAATATTGTGTGGTGGATTAAGGACAAACTGAGGAGGTGGGATTAGTTTTAATTTGGCGATCTCTCCAATTTGCCAAGGCATTTTCTTTCCTTCTCCCTGCTGCTTGGAAGTGAGAATGGTGTCTTTCATGCAGGCAAATGGTTTGAAGCTGAGAAACAGTGGAAAATTTTGCTTTGTGTATAATAGTCTGCATTTCAGTGAATGGCATTAACCTTTTATTGTGACGGCTTCTTCATTTGCAGCATGGGTCTAATATCCATAAAATGTTTGCGGATTCCTTGATGAACAGCATTATAACATACAAAGACTAGTTATTTTCATGGTAAAGAACTTCTGAAGCTTGTAGCAATGGAATTAATTTGCATTATTTTCTATTAACACTCAGTCTGGTAAATCCAAGATAATGCAATTTTGTTTAATGAGTGATGCCGGGATTATGATTCATCACTCATTTTCCTAATTAGCAATACTTGACTTTTTAGTGCCAAAGTGCCTAATCTTAAAACTGATCCTTCTCTCTCTCCCTCCCACCTTCTCTTTGGCAGTTAACTCACAAGATGTTTCAGGGCCTATAGTTACTGCATTAAAAAAATAAATAACATCTACTTGGCTTTTCTTTGTTCCAGATTAGGAAATTGGCCGTTAACAATAAGGCAGTTTGATGTAAAGGCAGGGAGCTGTGACATAACCTGTTAGGTTTTTTTTTTTTTTTAAGAACAGTGAAAGTACGACTGCTGATATTTAAGCACTGAATGAGCTCTGTTGTTCTTGACAGATGAAAGTTTTCTTTTCATGTCATAAAATATCTGAACGTCTTCAAATAGGGCATCATGAGGTTGATACCATACTAATATTACAATTCTGTGTTTTCATCATGGAAGGTTGACACTTACAAAATGGGGGATGGGATGATTGGCAGGATGGAAATTCACTGAGCCTTTTTTCTTTGTCAATAGTCTGACATATCCTATGGTTACTGCTGGTTTTTTCCCCCCTTAAAGCCTGTTTAAAACATTAATTCTAGATACAGTTAGGGGTGGGCTGCTGGGGGGTTTGCAGGGGTTCGGGAGAACCTCTAGCTAAGATTTTGTGCAGTTCAGAGAACCACCAAATCCTACTCCTGGCTGGCCTCTTCCACTCTGCCCCTCCCCTCCCACTCCGCCCCTACCAGGAGTCCCCATGCGGCCCGTTTTGGATGCAGGGAAGTGCAGGGTGCGGGGAGGCTCAGGGAGGGTGAAAAACGGCCCTACCAGAAGTTTGGGAAGGCTAGAAACAGGCCCATTTCTGGCCTCCAGACGGCCTCATTTTTGCCCTTCCGGATGCTCGAGGAAAGCCTCTGGAGGCTGGGGAGAGCAAAATCACACCCCCTGCTGTGGTGCAGGAGGCCGACTAGGCCACGCCCACCTTGGCCATGCCCACCCAGCAACCAGGCAGAGAACCCCTTGCTAAAATTTTTGAAACCCACTCCTGGATACAGGTAGTCCTCAACTTACAACCACAATTGAGCCCAAAAGCCCAAAACTTAAGTGATAAATTTGTTTTGCCCCATTTTATGATTTTTCTTGCCACATCTGTTAAGTGAATCACTGCAGTTGTTAAATCACTGCACGGTTGTTAAATGAATCTGGTTTTTCCATTGATTCGACTTCTCAGAAGGTTGCAAAAGGGGATCACATGACCTGGGACACTGCAACCATCATAAATGTGAGTCATTTGTCAAGCATCTGAATGTAAATCACACGACCATGGGGATGCTGCAATAGTCATAACTGTGAAAAATGGTCATAAGTCACTTTTTTCAGTGCTATTGTAACTTTGAACGGTCACTGAGTCGAGGACTACCTGTACCTAGACCTAAAGCAAGAAACTCTTGTAACAGGACAACTCCTGAGTTTGACATAATCCATGTCCTTTTATCAATGCTGAATTCTGGAAATTTCTCATTATATGCTAGCTTTTCCCAACCAGCAACTTCCAGATGAGTAAGTTGTATAGTTCAGTGGTGGGTTTCACTTACCTTTGCTACTGGTTTGCTCACACATGTGCAGAGCATATTTAATGATGTCTAGATGGGTGGGCAGAGCCTCCCACCGCTGCTGTTACCGGTTCTCTCGAACCAGGGTGAACCGGTAGCAACCTACCACTGATATAGTTCCCAGCCATCCTGGGTATAAATATGTAGTCCCATCATATCTGCGGAGGGAATCAGGTTACAGTGACATGTCATGCTACCTTAGGTATCTTATGTGCCTAGAATTTCAACCAATGTCTCTGACTTCTGTTGGAGAAGATCTGACTGATCCATAGGTTATACATTGGAGAATGAATATGTTGGTTTTTTAGCTGTGGGTCCTTACTTTTTCTATTTAAGGTTCAAAATCCAATTTTTGGGAATAGATTCTGGAAAACAGCACAACTTTGAGAAATTGCAGAAGGATGAAATACTTTTTCTAAAATTTAACACTGAAATAGGCAACTTAAAGTTTTGCAAGGCTCAATAGCAATAGCACTTTATAAGTAGTTTACAGAGTCAGCATATTGCCCACAACAATCTGGCTCCTCATTTTACTGACATCGGAAAGATGGAAGGCTGAGTCAACCTTGAACCAGTCAGAATCGAACTGACAACACTGTAGTCTAACCACTGCGCTACCACTGCCTTGATTTTTCCTTTAAGAACCCATAAAATATTTTCAAAAGGGCTGAACAATCTGTTTCTCCCTATAGCAGGTGGTGATGATGCATGTTTCAAAGGGATTTTGGACATCTCTGAGTAGACTAGGGGATTTTATAAAATAGAAAGATGTCTACTTTATTTCCAATTGGCAAGTTTGTGGGATCTCCATATACTTTTCTTTACAGCCAATCACAATTCAACAATTAACCTTTTTTTAAACATTTTTTATTAAATATACAATTTAAAAACATTAGACATGGTGCGACTTGTCTGGTACAAACTTTTCTAACGCTTTTTCTTTTGTGTAGATTACAATATAACATCATGCATATTCCATATATACTTTTTGTACATTCAATCACACTCCAGTTACATACATATTCCCTTCGTATCTATTCAAATCCAGTTTATTCCTATCTAATATTTCTTATATTATTTTATTCATTTTTCTCCCCTATTCTTCACTTTGTTTCTAACATCTTAAGATATACTTTTAATCATTAGTCGTGATTTCTTTTTTTTAAAAAAACTTTTTTCATTACACAATTTTTGGAAAGGAAAAAAAAAGAACTGAATGAACAGGGTTTTTACAAACTTCATAGAATTATGCAGGACTAAATTTGTTAGGTAAGAATTTTCAGGGTTTCATTTATTAGTAGTGATGCCTTTAATGATTTAATGATTGATACTTGGAAATATGATATTAGAGTCTCATTTTTTACAAACCTGTGCCTATTAGTTTAAAAATATTTTGAAAACAAGCATATATTTTTTAAAATTTGCCAACTAGGCATTTCTGTGAGAAACACGGAGTTGTCCTTGACTAGACTGCCTCTTAAGCTTTGCCAAAGTATGTCCATTGGGAGCTGGTTTAGCAAGGATGGGCTGTTCGGCTTTGATTGATTTGTGACAGCTGTATCCCAGTCATATCCTGAAAGTATTCTTGTGGGGAAAAAAACCTCACCTCTAAAGAAAG
The DNA here is from genome assembly GCF_028640845.1 of Ahaetulla prasina. Lineage (NCBI taxonomy): Eukaryota > Metazoa > Chordata > Lepidosauria > Squamata > Colubridae > Ahaetulla > Ahaetulla prasina. The sequence continues at coordinate 34,592,678 of NC_080540.1, read as the reverse complement.
CTCAAAGACTAGAGACACACAAGTATTGCTCTCTTTGTTATACTAGCAAAGGAAATTCAGTGATTGTCAGGTTTCCAATAAGCAACTGATTGAAGGACAATGCAGATCTTCTATAGATCTCATTCTATCGCATTCCATCATACCCTTAAGGCCTACAGACTTCGTAATTTTCAGTCTGAAATGCTGTTATATGCAATACAGGTAAGTCCCAGGGGTGAAATCTACTTACTTTTCCTACCAGTTTGGAAGTGCACTCGTCTCGTGCACGTTTGGACCCTTTGTGCATGCGCAAACCCTTCTGTGCATGCATAGAGGGTTAAAAACAGGTTATTTTCTGGTTAAAACCAGGAAGTAACGACTGGGCAGATGGGCGGAGCCTCGCGCTGCTGCCGCTAATAGTTCTCCAAACCACCTGCCCTCATCCCTACCAGTTTGGCCAAACCGGTCCGAACAGATAGCATTTCACCCTTGGGTAGACCTCAACTTACAACAATTGAGCCCCAAATGTTGATTGCTAAGTGAGACAGTTAAGTGAGTTTTGTCCCATTTTATGACCTTTCTAGTTAATAACTGCAGTTGTTAACTTAGTAACACGATTGTTCAGTGAAGCTGGCTTCCCCATTGACTTTGCTTGCCAGAAGGTCTCAAAAGGTCTCAAAATCACATGACCTCAGAACACTGCACTGTTCTAAATATGATTCAGTTGCCAAGTGTCTGAATTTTGATCATGTAACCATGTGACCATTTGATCACATGACCTCTTGCAACGGTCATGTGAAAAATGGTCAAAAGTCACTTTTTTCAGTGCTGTTCTAACTTTGAACAGTCATTAAATAAATTGTTAGTTGAGGACTACCTATACATAGCAGCAATTTCTGAGCAAAGTATCATATAATGTAGTCACTTTTAATTGTTTATATTTTCCCTTGGAAATCGTTTGTACATAGGATTTTGTACACGTTTTGTAGCTGGATGGCTGGGAGACTGTGGAACTTGCTGGCAAACTCACAATAGCTATTTCAAAAACCTGCTTTTTGAAAATATATTGCTATTTTTATGCATTAGGAAACAGACTGAAATAACCAAGAGTGAGAAAACATTCTGAGTGTTATTGTTTAATTGGTTTTGATTCTTTACTTTGTTAATATCTTTCCCAGAGCTCTGAATGCTCAATTTTTTTTTAAAAAAATCAAATTTATATCTCCCAAAGGTCTTTCCTAAAGGCAACTGGGCTTTCTTAGTTTTTCCTTGAAAATATTTAGCTTCTTATTCAAAAAGTTTCTTCAGTGAAGAACTGAAGAAGCTTCTTGGATGAGAAGCGAAGTGTTCTCAAGGAAAAAAAACCCAGGAAAAGTCCAGTTATCTTTTGAAAAACACCTTTGGACAACCATCAATGGGATGATTAAGAGTCTCCATAGTCAAATTTACTTTCCAAATGTAGCTGTCTAGATATCGGAATCAGAGGTGGGTTTCAGCAGGTTCTGACCAGTTCTGGAGAACCAGTAGTGGAAATTTTGAGTAGTTCATAGAACCAGTAAATACCACCTCTGACTGGCCCCGCCCCCATCTATTCTGATGCCACGCCCATCAAACCACACCCACCGAACTGGTAGTAAAAAATTTTGAAACCCACCACTGATCGGAACCCATAACATGCATTCTGTGAGATCTGGTGGGACATTGTGGAAAGGCGGTTCCTCGAACAATTTGTTCCCATGCCATATAAGACTTTAAAAACCTTGAGTTGGATTTGGAAACAAACTGGTAACCAGTGCAGCTCGTGCACCAGAGCTATATCATATCTTCACCAGAAGAGCAGCCCCATGTAAAGCCCATTACAATATTTCAATTGGGAGGTGGCCAGGGCGTGAATGACTGTGAGTAGGTTTCCTTGAGCCAGGAAAGTGTGCAACAATATGAAATTGTGCAAAGGTCTTTTTTTTTTTTAATTTACATTTATATCCCGCCCTTCTCCGAAGACTCAGGGCGGCTTACAGTGTGTAAGGCAATAGTCTCATTCTATTTGTATATTTACAAAGTCAACTTATTGCCCCCCACAACAATCTGGGTCCTCATTTTACCTACCTTATAAAGGATGGAAGGCTGAGTCAACCTTGGGCCTGGTGGGACTAGAACCTGCAGTAATTGCAGGCAGCTGTGTTTTAATAACAGGCTTCTTACAGCCTGAGCCACACCGCGACCCTATCTATGATTGCCCTGCTCTTTCAGCAGGAATTTTTTTTTATATTTACATTTATATCCCGCCCTTCTCCGAAGACTCAGGGCGGCTTACAGTGTATAAGGCAATAGTCTCATTCTATTTGTATATTTACAAAGTCAACTTATTGCCCCCCCAACAATCTGGGTCCTCTTTTTACCTATCTTCTAAAGGATGGAAGGCTGAGTCAACCTTGGGCAGGGCTTGAACCTGCAGTAATTGCAGGCTGCTGTGTTCTAATAACAGGCTTCTAACAGCCTGAGCTACCACGGCCCTTAGTCCAGAGGACCCCTAGATTGTGTACAGGGTCTCTTTGGGGCAGTTCAACCACATCCAACCAGATCCCCAAAGCCACTCAGTCTTGTCAGGGTTCAGTTGAAGCATGTAGATCCCATGAAGACCCTTACAGTCTCTAGATACCTGGATAGGATAGAATTCTTTTATTGGCCAAGTGTGACTGGACAAACAAGGAATTTGTCTTTGGTGTATATGCTGTCAGTGTACATAAGGAGAATAAAATAAATTCATCAAGAATAAAAAGATACAGCACTTAGTGATAGTCAAGGTTACTAATAAGCTATCAAATCACACTAGGAAACAAGTAAAAACAATATAAATTGAAAGATATAAGCAACATGGTTATAGTAATAAGTGGGAAGAGATAGATACTAGTAAGGAAGAGAAGAATAATAGTAATACAATCTTAGTAAATTATTTGACAGTGTTGTGGGAATTAGTTTTTAAGCAGAGTGATGGCATTTGGGGAAAAACTGTCCTTGTGTTTAGTTGTTTTGGTGTGCAGTGCTCTATAGCGTCATTTTGAGTGTAGAAGTTGAAACAATTTATGTCCAGGATGGGAAGGGTCTGTAAATATTTTCACGGCCCTCTTTTTGACTCGTGCAGTATACGGATCCTCAATGGAAGGATCTCCACAACATCGCTTAATCCACCTGGAGCAGAACTATACTGATGATACTTCACTCCATAATGAGAGATGAGCTCACCCATCAGTTCATGTTGCTCTTAAATAGAAGAGGGAACATCATTTAGCTGCACATAGAAGGGCCTTGAGGGCAGAATCTCTCCTTCCCAATCATCATTGGCTAAAACCAAGTCCAGAGAAAGGAGGTGAACCAACACAACTTTGTGTGGCCCATGCCCAGTCCTCTGAGTCAACCCAGAAGGATACCATGGTTGATAGTACTGAAAGCTACTGAGAGCTCAAGTAAGGCAAGGATGGGTGCACCACTACCATCCCGCCCACAACAGAGATCATTGAAAAGTGCAATCAGAGCCATTTTTGTTCCATATCCAGTTTGGAAACCTGATTGAAAAGGATCCAGATAATCTGCTTCATCCAGGATCCTCTGAAGCTGTTGTGCAACTATCTTCAATTTTAGATAAGGTGACTTCCACTGATAATTGGTTTCATTGCCCAAGGGCCAGAGGCAGAGTAGGGGAAGAATTATATCCTACAACCCCAGTACATATTGTATCACAGCCAATTTTCTTAACTTTCAAGAATTGCACAATTCAGTAAGAAGACATGAGGTCATATATCTTGTAATTGTATAAAATAGTGATTGAGACCTCCAAGGTTTCATAACTTGCTTTACAATAGGCTCATGGTTGGAAATTGGGTAAAGAAAAAATTAATCACACCGCAAACTCAAACCAATCTTGAGAAGATGAAGTTTTCTGTCAGCAACCAAACTCAATCAGGTGGCAAGAATGAGGGCAATTCATCACTAGAACAAGCCATCTTGGGGTGGGGTAGTAGTAGAGCCGTCCTTTTCTGAAGCTTTATAAAAATCAAGATCACCCTGAAAGGATATGCTGTAGTCCATACGGAGTGGCTTGATGTGCAATGGTTGCATACGGGGTGGGTTGTTAGGGGTTCGCAGGGGTTCAGGAGACCCTCTAGCTAAGATTCTGTGCAATTCTGAGAACCCCCAAATCCCAATCCTGGCTGCCCCCCCCCCCGGAGTCCCCACATGGCCCGTTTTGGATGCAGGTAAGTGTAGAGTGTGTGTGGAGGCTTGGGGAGGGTGAAAAACAGGTGTACTGGAAATTCGGGAAAGCCAGAAACGGACCTCCAGAGGGCCTCTGGAGTCTGGGGAGGGCAAAAACACCTCCCCCGTGGTGCAGGAGGCTGACTAAGCCACACCCACCATGGCTATGCCCCTCCAGCAACTGGGCAGAGCACCCCTTGCTAAAAATTTTGAAGCCCACCCCTGGTTGCATATACATTTAATAAAGAAATATAATTTCTTTATTAAGAGGACATTTGTTATTTGTTGATCTTTTATGTCTCAAAAGGGTAACAAACCAAAACTACTGTCTAGGGGTTAATATCAGAATATCATCCCAGTGACAGCACTGGCCGATTATTGTAGATCTTAAAAACTGATAAATATTGGAGCTTGGTTAGGAGCTCCTCTGGAAACTTCAGAACTGCAAAGTAGAATAAGAAGTTGAAAGATATTCTGGAAGAAAGCAGTGACAAGTCTTACATTTTTGCCTTGTGGCCAAAAAAACCCTACATGGAGGCATTTCCGAAATCATTTTTAAACTGGAAAAATGAATCTGCTTCATTTTGCCTAATTTCAGAAATCTTGGTTTGATTTCTGAGCAAGGTTTGTCCATCCCCTTAATGCAGTGACTGTTGAAATCTCTGGCTTACACATTCAAGATGTTACAAATAGAGCCAGAATTTTCATAGATTTCTCACTTAATTTTTAAAACTCATGATCCAAAATTCAGGCAGAATTTTATTTTGAAAGGAGAATCAGAAGAGAATTAATTGAATAATCAAATATACATTCTCTTTACTATAAGTTTCTGGTAAAATCCCCAACAAAAATATTTCGGGTTATTTAGAATGTATATTTGATTATTCATGTAATAACTGCAGCTAGGGTTGTATCTGCACAAAACTGGAGAAGTGAAGAGATTCCTACAGATGAGAATGCGATTTGGAAAATATTAGAATGTGCAGAAATGAATAGGTTAACACTTACAATTAAAGAGAAGGAACAAACTGAATATTATATTGCATGGGAACTTGCCACTACCAATGGCTAGTGAATATATATGAAAGTTAGAAATAAAAGGGACGACTTCCGGTATCCAGCGGCAACGGACGTCTGGAAGGCTTCTCCTGCCTCCAGCGCCCGAATCCGGCCGCCGCCGAGGCCCTCAGGGGCCAGGTGTTCCGAAAAGGACACCTCCCGCACGGACGGCTCGCCAGGGGTCTCCCAGCCGACATACAGGACTGTGGGGACCGATGCTGGCGCGTCCTAGGCTTGGCGGGGTTTGGAGGCCACAGGCCGCGGCCATTATTTTGGTCGTCGCCTGGGCCGCTGTGCCCAGTGATACCGGGGCATTGGATTTATAACTGCAGCAGCCTGGTGGTGAACAGGGCACGGAGAAGAATTGAGGAGGAGAAGGGAAGGGAATATCGGTAAATGTGAGTGGAGTGCTCCGGAGTGCGGGGGGGTTTTTTCTCCCCTGCGGTTGGAAGGAGCACGAGTTATTCTGGAGAGAGGAGAACTTAAAATAAGAAGATTACCGGTTTTGTGGAGCTCTGGAGAGAAGAGGTGATGGAGAAATTTAGGAGGGAAGGTTTGAGGCCCCCCCTCCTTCTGGGGAACAGTGGTGGCGTCCAGCTTCCGCCTTCACTATGAGAATTTTGATGACATCACTTCCCTTCGGCTTCCTGGTTGACTAACTGTACTCTGGACTCGTTGCTCCTGTGAGTGCCCCCTGGTGGATCCGGAGGAAATTACAAGGATACTGTGCCTGCCTGAGGATTTTGTATTTTTTTCCTTAATGGCAAAAGGTCAGAGACCAACTGCTGGAGAGATGGAGAGAATTTTGGAAAAGTTATCTAATATGGACAAGAAATTGATGAAATAAGAGCAGAAATTGTGACTATCCAAAAGGATTTAAAGGATACTCAACAAGTTTCAGCAGAAAACAAGCAGAAAGTGGAAGGTTTGAGGGTGAGATGCGGCAGTGCAGAAAAGAGAGGAGACGACAGGCAATGCTGTGCTTGACCACAGATGGATAAAATGTCTTATTTCCTTAGGTTTCAAAATTTGGAAGAAGTGGACCAAGAAGACTTGAGAGATGTTGTGACTAAATTGTTGGGAGAATTTCTTGGGAGAGGTGTTGATTTCATGAATTGGGATGTGGATCGAGTTTATAGAGTTAATTCGCAATATGCACGCACGCATGCAGTTCCCAGAGAGGTTCATGTCAAATTTGTGAGAAGAGAGACGAGAGATGAAATTCTTAGAAAACATAGGAGTGGGGCACTGATTTACAGGGGCAGGGAGATAGCCATTCTGAGGCAGATTCCCAGACAGGTACGTGAAAAAAGAAAGAAATATTATTTTTTGTCAAGCAAATTGTACCAGAAGGGAGTGGGCTTCAGATGGCTGATGCCAGAGGGATTGATGATTTTCCGGGAGGGCATTACGAAAAAAATCAGTACAATTGGGGAGGCTACGGCCTATGTGGAGGAACACAAAGCCCTCCTGGAATCAGATGACCCAGGAATTGAAGAAGGGGAGGTTATAGATCATGGGGCGGAAGCGGCTGCCGCTGTTGCGGCCCTGGAGTTGGGTCAGGCTGAACCCAGAGTTCTGAGATCCAAAACTAGGAAGTGATAAAGATATTTGGGATTGTGTTGGTTTTCCTTATTCTCTTTTGTACGATATTCTGTTTATTCTTGACTCTTCTTTATTACGTATTTAAAATTTGTAAACTTAGCTACTTCGTGTCACCTGCTTGCCATATGGCTGTTGTATGTGTTAAAAAATTTGAGTAAAATTCTTATTTTAGATAAGAAAAATGAAAATTTACCATACCTGAAATGTATTTGTATAAACCTTTTTTGACTAATAAAAACTTTTTGAATACAAAAAAAAAAAAAAAAGAAAGTTAGAAATAAAAGTAGATTAGTGAAATACAGAAAATATATTAATAGAATTAAATAAGTTATGAAGAGAATTATTACAATATTAGACATGCAATGTATATCAATATTAAGTTAAGATAAATAATGAATATGGCTGTAAATTTTAATCATTATTGCACAAGACATTTGTACCCAAACGACACACTATTTAATGGAAGATGCATTGTTTGTATTAAAATAAATTTAAAAAAAAAATTAATTGCTTTTCCTTGATAGTAATGAATGTATCAGGTACAAAGTATGGATTTATTAAACAGTTAATTTTTCTGTTTCACATCTGAGATACAGTCCTGAAAGCATAATTTCAGAGGAAAAAAAGTGACTTAAAACACAAGTTGTTATGTATTAGTGTTGTACCTTTAAATATTTGAGCGGGAAATCAGCACGTTGCTGATTGGTCAAAACCTCCAACAGAACTGTATAAAAGGAGAGGGTTTTCGCCCAGCCTGTTGCTGGGTTCACCCTATATTAAAGAGCTGTTGTCACTACCCTGGTCTCCAGCCTCATTACTTCCCGAACCTAACATTGGCGACGAAGGTGGGATTTCGAGGCTAAGGAGAACCAGAACCGAGCTGAAGCGCGATAGTTCCGAACCCAGCAAACTCAGGGCAGAAACGCGGAAATGGCAAACACGCCACCCGCACCGTACAACCCGGTCAAGGAGAAATGGGGAACGTATATGACCCGCTTCGAAAGCTTAGAAGCCAACGAACTACAGGGGATCCCTGATAACCGCAAACGGGCTTACTTCTTAAGCCATTGTGGGCCGGAGGTCATCGAGATTGCGGAAGCCCTGGCAGAGCCAACGCCGATACAATCGGTATCGTGGCCGACTCTGCAGACTTTGCTGAAGAACCATTTCGCGCCGACGCCGTCCAAATACGTGCAGCGGTTTGAATTGGAGAACGAAGACAGATGGAGGGCGAGTCCATCGGTGACTACATGGCCGCTTTAAGAAGAGCGTCCAAGGACTGCGGATACCGAGACCTAGACGAGGTGCTACTCGAGCAACTCGTCCGAGGGGTCAAGGACATCCGTCTACGGCGACGGCTGCTAGCCAGAGCAACCTGACACTAGCCAACGCCTGGACGAAGCCAGAGCACACGAAATGTCTACTAAAGCAGCAGAGACCCTGCAAAAGCCTCTTCAATCCAAGGCGAGCGCAAAGCCAACGCCAGTACACCAGGAGGAGATTCAGTCCGAATCCGACGGTGAGGGCGAGGATGAGGAAGGGGTCTGCCGGACCGAGAAACGCGACATTGAGGACCGTGGCGAAAAGCGGAAGCTGCGGAGGGCAGCACCAGCGCCAACGCTGCAGGTTTAAAGACGCAACATGCCGGCGGTGTGGGAAGAAAGGGCACTTAGCTCAGGTCTGCAGAGCGCCCAACCTTCCGCCGAAAATTCAAATCGCCAATCAGAGCGGAACCGGAAAGGCGGCCCGCGATTGGTTCAAACAAGAAAGGCGCGAAGTCTAACCAAACGACTGTCATTATAGGCCGCGCCTCAACCAAAGTGGAAAAGAAGATCTTCACAAAGCCCAAGATAGAGGGAGTACGGTGCAGGCTTGAAGTAGACACGGGATCAGCGATCACCATCATGTCCTGGGACACTCTGGCGAGGTCGCTGCCGTCCGTCGCGAAACGCCACCTGCAAGCACAACGGCTACGAGTGCACGACTACCAGGGAATCGCATCCCTGTTCGAGGGACCACCTCCGTCCGAGTCGAGTATGGTCCACATAAAAAGACCCTGCCCATCACGATCGTCGAAGGAACTCTGCCCAGTCTGTTGGGACTAGACTGGTTTCGTGCCCTGGGCATGGGAGTGACTGGCATCTACCGAAGTGACTGTAACCTGAAAGACATTCTCTTTAACGAGTTCGAAGATGTCTTCAAGGACTGCCTGGGCAAGTACAAGGGGACCCCTATTTCCTTCAACTTAGACCCCCAGGTAGCCCCCATTAGGCTTAAGGCGAGGAGAGTCCCTTTTGCCCTAAAACCAAAAATTGATAAGGAGCTGGATAAGCTCATTAATCAGGGGATCTTGGTGCCAGTCGACCACGCAAAGTGGGAGACGCCAATCGTCACCCCCATCAAACCGGACGGGTCAATTAGAATTTGCGCTGACTACAAGGCGACGCTTAACAAAGCCTTACAGAAAAGCGCTTACCCGGTTCCCGTGGTGCAACACTTATTGCACTCTTTGGGGCAAGGGCAAGTCTTTGCAAAGTTAGACTTGGCCCAAGCCTACCAACAACTGCCAGTAGACGCCCGCACAGCCGAAGCCCAAACGATTGTGACGCACAGGGGGGCCTTCAAGTGCACCCGATTGCAATTTGGGGTCAGTGTGGCACCAGGGCTGTTCCAAAACCTGATGGAACGACTACTGCAGGGGCTCCCAGGGGTAGTTCCTTACTTCGATGATGTCCTAATTTCAGGGGAAAACATGGAGGAATTGGGGGAGCGGTTAAGAAAGGTCTTGAGCATTTTCCGGACAGCGGGTTAAAAGTCAAGACAAACAAATGCCAGATAGGGGTCGAATCGTCGATTTCTTGGGCTACGGGATAGACAAGAAAGGAATTCACCCTACTGAGAGCAAGATTAAGGCAATTAGGAAGGCTCCAGCGCTCAAAAACAAAGCAGAGCTGCAGGCATTCCTGGGATTGGTTAATTTTTACGCGGTCTTTTTAAAGAACAAAGCAACTGCTATGGAACCGCTGCATAGGCTCTTAGGAAAAAATACTGTTTGGTCTTGGGGAAAGTCAGAAAATAGGGCTTTTGAAGCAGTAAAGAACCTGCTCTCAAGTGATAACCTGCTCATCCAATATCACGACTCATTACCCCTAGTGCTGGTTTGCGACGCCCCTTATGGGGTGGGGGCTGTACTCAGCCATAGACTTCCAAACGGCACAGAAGCCCCCATAGCGTTCTACTCTAGAACGATGTCCTCCCCAGAGAGGAACTACAGCCAATTAGACAAAGAAGCACTAGCCATTGTGTCAGGGTCAAAAATTCCACGAGTATGTCTTTGGGCGGAATTTTGAAATCGTGACTGACCACAGACCGCTACTAGGATACTGGCTGGCGACCGCCAACGCCTGTGGCACTTTCGCCGATTGACCCGATGGACTATATTCTTAGCCGCTTATTCGTACAAGCTGCAGCATCGACCAGGAAAAGAAGTGGGGCATGCAGACGATTGAGCCGATGCCCACTACCAGGGCGATCAAGACCCCACTCCAGGGACACCCATCCTACTTATTGACTCATTGGACTCTGGCCCAGTCACATCTAAGGAAGTGGCTCGGGCATCATACCGGGACATTGTGTTAAGGACTGTACTCGGTTGGGTACAGAGAGGGTGGCCCGCTGCGAAAGGTTCAAAGAATTTGTCAAAAAACGAGATGAGCTCTCAGCTCAAGGGGGGTGTCTGTTATGGGGTGATCGTGTAATAATTCCTGAAAAGTTAAGGGGAAAGGTATTGGACCTCCTCCACGAGGGTCACCCAGGGATCGTAAGGATGAAGGGGTTAGCCAGAAGCTATGTATGGTGGCCACTCATGGACGCAGAGATTGCTGAGAGGGTAGGGAAATGTCAGGCTTGCCAAGAATCCAGACCTCTACCCCCAACGGCCCCAGTCAGAGAATGGGAAAAGCCCCAAGGGCCCTGGTCAAGAATCCACATTGATTTTGCTGGCCCCTTTCACGGCCAAACATTCCTAATAGTTGTGGATGCATTTTCTAAATGGTTGGAGGTCATACTCATGAAATCCACTACGGCCGAAGCAGTAATCGCAACCCTGCGCCACCTATTCGCAACTCACGGATTGCCGGACACTCTGGTGTCCGACAATGGGCCCCAATTCACGGCAGCCCAGTTTGAAGAATACCTGGCAGAGGAAGGCATCCGACATGCCCTCTCTGCGCCTTTCCACCCTGCGTCGAATGGCCTTGCAGAGCGTTCCGTCCGGAGCGCTAAGGAGGCATTGTCCAGGCTAAAGCCAGGTGACTGGCAAACAAAAATAGACTTTTTCCTAGCCATCCAGCACAGAACCCCAAGCACGGCCACCGGAAAAAGCCCAGCCGAATTGCTAATGGGACGGAAACTCCGGTGCCCACTGGACCGTTTGAATCCCCATTACACACCAGAGGGTTACAAGGGAAAACTAGAAAAGACCAGGGAAATGAGCATAGGCGACCCGGTGTGGGCTCGAAACTATGGGGACGGCCCTAGTTGGCTCACAGGACAAATAATTAAAGTAACTGGCCCAAAATCATACGTGGTAGAGCTACCCGACAACAGAGTGTGGAGGCGCCACATAGATCAGTTAAGGAAACGAATAACCGACCAAACTGAACCAAACGAAACATATCATGATCAATACCAATTTGATTCCACAGCCAACAATGACCCGGGGGAGGCGCAAGACTTAGCTGAGATCCCAGAGTTCCAGCGACGCCATCAGGTTCCCGAGGGAAGCGGCAGGGAAATTGAAAAAAGTAATCCAAGGCCCGATGGCCAAGAAAAAGAGTCGGCCAATAATCCAGAGCCCGTTGGCCCAGAGAAAGTGCTGGGAGGAGAAAACAGCCCCTCCGACCAGCTCAAAACACCACCCAGAACTGAACCGAGGTCAGAACGAACTAGAAGACGCCCAGGTTATTTGCGTGACTACGTCGAAAAATAACATGTAAATATTTATGTAAATAGAGGCAAAGTGTTTTCTGGGAGGGGAGGAGTGTTATGTATTAGTGTTGTACCTTTAAATATTTGAGCGGGAAATCAGCACGTTGCTGATTGGTCAAAACCTCCAACAGAACTGTATAAAAGGAGAGGGTTTTCGCCCAGCCTGTTGCTGGGTTCACCCTATATTAAAGAGCTGTTGTCACTACCCTGGTCTCCAGCCTCATTACTTCCCGAACCTAACACAAGTCATCACATCTTCATGTAATTTATGACTAGTTGCTCTTAGTAAACGGTTTTAAAGTAGGAAGCAAGTCTATTTTTTTATTTTCCGTTTTTCTCTTCTGCAGTTCAACTTTCTTAGTAACTAATTTTAATTTGTCACTGATTTATAGAATATTATTTTTTGGCACCTTGCAATGAAGTATCAAGAATGTTCAGCTTATAAAAATGTCACTTAAATATGCTAAATGATATTGAAATGAGAGCCTGCTCATTTCCTTAGTTAAATGCTAATAATGTTCATTTCTCAGTTCAAAAATACATGTCAAAACTTTGCCTTATTTTGACTCACTGTAAAACATATTCACCATCCATGTCATCACAAAACTGCTAACTTCCTAGCCTTTACAGGTCTAGTTTTTATATAGTTGACACATTTATAATTATTTGTAGAAACTTCTGCCATGCTGGGCTCATATTTTTCATAGCAAGCGCTTGTCTGCAAATCATACAGTGTGTCCAAACAGCAGTGGGGGATTTTTGGCATGTTAAAGCTTGAAGTGTTTGTGGCAATCTGATAGTGCATGTAGTCCTTCGTTGCATATCCCAATGCAACACACAGTGGTAATCATATCAAAAGCTGCTGGAAGAATTAAACTTCCTCTCTCTGTGGCTTTCTAAACTGAGTAGTTGTGTATGCTACTTGAAAGAAAGGGAGAAACGAGTTTTAAAAAAGGTAAGCTCACATTAAACTGGATTTGTGTCTTGTTTCTTCTTCTCATGGCTTCTTGAAGGGAGTATCTCGAGGCTTTTAGCAACGTCTGTATGATAGGTCTTGAGATGTTCCTTTGGATTGCTTATCTTGGCACACAGCCTTTTCTGACAAATAACACAAGGACATTCTTCCATTGTAACAAAGGGAGGTGTGGAATTCAAAGGTGTGAACCTGCTTTCGTATTTCCTGACTTAGGCTTACTTTATCGGCACTACAGATGGACTAACTTTTTTTATACATACATACATGTCATGCTGTTCTCTTTTGGGATAAGCAGAATTATGCAGAATTTTTTTTTTAAAAAAAGTCTGAATCTAGCCATTTTGGAATCAAAGCATGCTCTGAATTAATATAACCTGAGGAATTGTCTCACCCCATTGGGATTGGCCCCCTCTGCTCGCTCCAGCAGAAATGGCATAGTCCAGATCCCACTGGCCAAAGAATTATAACTGGCGGGATCTAGGAAAAGAGTCTCTGCTGCTATGGCTCCTACCCTTTGGAACATCATGCCACTGGAGGTGAGATCTGCCCTGACCTTCCTGACCTTCCAAAAGGGCCTGAAAAGCTTGCTCTGCCAATTGCCTTCAGGCCTCGATGGGGGGTATCCCATTTTGGAGATGGCTAGTTGATTAGGATCCCACCTCAATTCCATCTTCGCATTGGTTCTTTTTATCCATTTTGTTGTCGATTTTAATCTTTCAACTTTCAATGTCCAATGTTTTAATGTTTTTAACCTTTTAAATGTTTTATAATGATATTTATGGCATTGTAAGCCGCCCAGAGTTGCCAGATAGTCAGATGGGCCACATATCAATTTTTTTAAAAAATGACTAAATGAAATATTGAAAGATGTCCCTTAAAGATGGTTCCATTACTAGCATAGCTGCATTTTTCAACTGTGTAAGTTTCCAAGTAACCTCCCTTCAGGATTTCAACATTTCAAAGTTTAAAATGAAAGACGTGTTTACAATAGGGCTTGTTGGATTGGGCGATGGAAGAGACGGACATAGTTCTTTATTTTATTTATTTATTTGTCAAACACAACGGTATATATAAGTATAAGCATGAAATAACCATACAAATTGGATACAATCAAAGGGAACATTAGGACAGGAACGGTAGGCACGCTGGTGCTCTTATGCACGCCCCTTCTTCACGAACAACAGCTCTTTATTATTAGACTAGTAAACCAGTGGTGGGTTTCAAATTTTTTTACTACCGGTTCTGTGGGTGTGGCTTGAGGGGTGTGGCATGGTGGGCATGGCAAGGGAAGAATACTGTAAAATCCCCATGTATTTATTTATTTATTTATTTTTATTTATTTTGTCACAACGGTATATATAAGTATAAGCATGAAATAACTATACGATATATAAGCATAAATATAATCATAAGCATGTAATAACTATATGAAATTAGATACAACCAGTGGTGGGATTCAGCCAGTTCACACCACTTTGGGAGAACCGGTTGTTAACTGCCTGAACAGTTTGGCAAACTGGTTGTTGGAAGAAATCATAGGGCAGAGAACCGGTTGTTAAATTACTTGAATCCCACTACTGGATATAACCAAAGGGAACATTAGGACAGGAATGGTAAGCACGTTGGTGCTCTTATGCATGCCCCTTACAGACCATTTAAAATGGGGTGAGGTCAATAGTAGATAGTTTTTGGTTAAAGCTTTGGGGATTTTGGGAAGAGACCACAGAGTCAGGTAGTGCATTCCAGGCATTAACAATTCTGTTACTGAAGTCATATTTTCTGCAATCAAGATTGTAGCAGTTCACATTAAGCTTAAATCTATTGTGTGCTTGTGTATTGTTGCAATTGAAGCTGAAGTAGTCTTCAACAGTAAGGACATTGTAACAGATGATTCTATCAGTTAAGCTCAGGTCATGCCGAAGGCGGCGGAGTTCTAAATTTTCTAAACCCAGGCTTTCAAGTTTGGTGGCATAAGGTATTTTGTTGTATTCAGAGGAGTGGAGAACTCTTCTTGTAAAATATTTCTGGACACGCTCAATTGTATTAATGTCCGAAATGAGGTGTGGGTTCCAGACCGGTGAGCTGTATTCAAGAATTGGTCTAGCAAATGTTTTGTATGCTCTGATTAGTAGTGTAATATTTCTGGAGAAGAAGCTACACAAGATTAAGTTTACAACTCTTAGAGCCTTTTTTGCGATGTAGTTGCAGTGGGCTTTGGCACTTAAATCATTTGATATGAAAACTCCAAGGTCTTTAACGGGGTGAGGGTCATCTACAAAGTAATGTCCATCGAGTTTGTATTTAGTGTTCAGATTCTTTTTTCCAATGTGTACGACTGAGCATTTGCTGGTTGAGATTTGGAGTTGCCGTATTTTTGGCCATTCCGACACAAAGTCAAGGTCTTTTTGAAGGGTAGCTGTATTGTTGGTAGTGTTAAATAGTTTAACATCAGCAGCGAAGAGAACACAATTACTTATAATATGGTCACAGAGGTCGTTAATGTATAATATGAAGAATGTTGGTCCTAGAACACTGCTTTGGGGGACTATTGACAGGACTATTGACAGGAGCAGGATTTGATAAGGCACTGCCTATTTTGACCACTTGTTGTCTGTTTGACAGGAAAGCTGTTATCCAATTATGGAGGGGACCAGAGATGCCATAGGATTTTAGTTTTAGAAGAAGTTTGTCATGTACCACTGAGTCAAAAGCTTTACTGAAGTCTATGTAAATTGCATCTATTGCTTTGCTTTGATCAACATTTGTAGTCCATATGTTTTTGCAGTGAAGAAGTTGTAAATTACAGGATAATTTTTTTCTGAAACCAAATTGTTTATTAGAGAGTAGGTTGTTTGTTTCTAGGTGGAGGGTGATGGATTGGTTGATGATTGATTTCATTACTTTGCAGGTGATGCAGCATAAAGAAATTGGTCTGTAATATTCAGGCTAGGCTGGAGTCTCCTTTTTTGAAGACAGGGATGACTGTGGCTAGTGACCATAGTTTGGGAAGGGAGCTGGTCCTGAAAGATTTTACAAAGATTATGCTTAGGGGTTCTGCTACATTAGTGGAAAGCTTTTTTAAGAAGTATGCACATAGACCATCAGGTCCAATAGATAGAGATGGTTTCAGTTTGCGAAGAGCCTTTTCAACATTAACTTCTGTGAAATCTATTTGTGTTAGGTCGTTGTAGTCATTGTTGGTACGACTGGGGAATGCTGGGTATGAGTCATTACTGTTGACAAAGACTGAGCCGAAGAATGTGTTAAAGAGGTTTGCTTTAACTGTTTCATCGTTACATTGTTTACTGTTTGATTCTTTTAGGGATGGGATGAATCTCGAGTCTTTAAGTTTGTTGTTCACAAAATTATAGAAAGCTCGATTGGATTTTGTGCGCAGAAGGTCTTCTTTTTGTTTGATGTGGTAATTGGTGCATTCAATCTTTATTTGGCGGCATATATTTTTGTAGCAGTTTCTGAAGTTGGCTACATAGCCAGTTTTGTTTTTTCGCCAGAGGGATTTTTTTTTTAGATTGGAGCTTTTTTATTGATATGGGTAATTTGTTTTTCCTGATTTTGGTGGTGGTTTGTGGTACGTATAATTTAATAACTCTATTAACTATTTAATTAACTATTTCCTCCCCAATCCAGGGGAAGGTTACTGCAAAACCCATTTCCTCCCAATCAGCTGGGACTTGGGAGGCAGAGAATAGATGGGGGCAGGGCCAGTCAGAATTTTTACTACCGGTTCTCCGAACTACTCCAAATTTCTGCAACTGGTTCTCCAGAACTGGTCAGAATCTGCTGAAACCCACCTCTGAGTACAACCCAACAACAGACTCATCTGACAGTTTGCCCTTTTATAGGGCGCTGCTAGACGGCCTAACCAGTGAGCTTCCAGTATTTTCCCACCGGTTTTTTGGCGGACCTGAGTGAAGCCTACAGCTCACTCCTTATTTGGTATGTAACACGGCTGTTAAATGTTTATGTGCTTTTACTCTCTTGATATGTGAAATAGAACTGTATTTTTGTAGTCAGTGCTTCAAAGATAAATCAGTCTACTTACTTCATAATGCCCATGATTTAATTGTTTGGATAAGTTTTCAAGTGGTATCCTTCAGATCCATTAGAATTGTGTCTTCCATTGTATTTTGGAGGGTGCTGAGTTAACAAAAGAGCAAAAAAACAAACAAACACCCAAAAACAAAAATAACCCTACCAATATCTGAATGGACTTCAAGTTCTGAGCCATTCTATACAGCTGTAAATAATAAAGAAAATCAAAATACCTTTGTTGAAGACTCTTAGCTCAATCAATCAAAACTGATAACATGTTAACTTTTTAAATTTGCTAATCTACAAAGAACTGCTGATATTCCTTCTACAGCTCTGCCTTTTAGTGTATATGAATAACCTTGGGCAGTCCTATACTGCACACTTCTCCTGTCTGTGGCACCATCATCTTAATAATACTTGTGAGTCAGAAAACATAATAGTTATGAGCAGGCTTTGACACGTTCCACCGTATTCTTTCCAATGGAAAACTCTCTGTGCAAAAATGGTTTGCAGGCATCCTACTACACCAGCCAAAGTAACCCTCAGGATTTAAATATGTTCAAGTTAGTGAGCGCCTCTTTTCTGCATTAACTTCTTGGTACCAGAAAAATGTTTGTTCATCCACAATGGAAGAGTAGAGTTTTTTTTAAAGCATGGGAAATGCCAAGTCACAGGGCCAATCAAAAGGTGGATGAAAAAGACCAGGGTTGAAAGCTTCTGCAAAGCTTTTGACTCAGTAGTACACAATAAACTTCTCCTAAAACTAACATCCTATGGCATCTCAGGACCCCTCCACAAATGGATATCTGCTTTTCTGTCTAACAGACAACAAGTGGTCAAAATTGGCAATGCTTTATCGAATCCTGTTCCTGTCAAGAGTGGCGTTCCTCAAGGCAGCATCCTTGGACCAACACTCTTTATACTATACATTAATGATCTCTGTGACCACATCTCAAGTAATTATGTTCTCTTTGCTGATGATGTCAAACTATTTAACACCACAGACAATACTTCTATCATTCAAAACGACCTTGATCATCTATCCGCTTGGTCTAAAAATTTGCAGCTCCAAATTTCAACCAGCAAATGCTCAGTCTTACATATAGGAAAAAAGAACCCAAAAACTAAATACATACTAGATGGGCATTACCTTACAGACGACCCCCATCCCGTCAAAGACCTTGGAGTTTTCATGTCAAATGATCTAAGTGCCAAAGGCCACTGCAACTACATAGCAAAAAAAGCTCTAAGAGTTGTAAACCTAATTTTGCGTAGCTTCTTTTCCAAAAACACCACACTACTAACCAGAGCATATAAAACATTTGCTAGACCAATTCTAGAATACAGCTCGCCAATTTGGAACCCTCACCACATCTCTGACATCAATACAATTGAACGTGTCCAGAAATATTTTACAAGAAGAGTTCTCCATTCCTCTGAAAACAATAAAATACCCTATCCCACCAGACTTGAAATCCTAGGCTTAGAAAACTTGTAACTCCGTCGCTTTCGACAAGACCTAAGCTTAACTCACAGAATCATCTATTGTAATGTCCTTCCTGTTAAAGACTACTTCAGCTTTAATTGCAATAATACTAGAGCAACTAATAGATTTAAACTTAATGTCAACCGCTTTAATCTAGATTGCAGAAAATATGACTTCTGTAACAGAATCATTAGTGCTTGGAATACTTTACCTGACTCTGTGGTCTCTTCCCATAATCCTAAAAGTTTTATCCAAAAACTTTCTACTATTGACCTCACCCCATTCCTAAGAGGACCATAAGGGGCGTGCATAAGCGCACAAACGTGCCTACCGTTCCTGTCCTATTGTTTTTCTTTTCTTCTTCCTATATATATGCTTATACCTCCTTATATTTACCCATATATGTGTTTATTTACTATATAATCTTTTTGTATGATACCTACATATATTGTTGTGACAAAATAAATAAATAAAATAAATAAATTCCAGGTCTCATTTCAATGCCAGTGGAGAAAGTCTCTAAAGGATGTGAATTCTCCTTGTTACAAAACTTGTTTTATTTAATATGTTTCCTAGACTGGGGCCCTGAAAATGTGTTGTGCAGAAATATAGTGCTGGTATACAAATAATCAAAGTAGGCTACAGAACAAAGGAAGGAAATAAAAACAGCATGGGGAAAAAATAATAGCGATGTTGACAATAATTGTCAGACATTATTTATCTATGAAGTTGATGTCTCGGCTTTCTGCTTGGAGGTAGCCGATAATCATAAAGATAAAAGGCATGCAAACAGAGAAATTAAATGACAATTAAAACGTAATTAAAAACACACTGATGTATCAGTCTGTGTGACATTTCTCCTCTTTTGTTCTCTCTTTGTAAACCTTGCTTCCACAAGAACAGAAAACTCCAGGCAAATATAAGAAGCAATGGATGGACAATAATCAGGTGGAATCTGATTGGTGTTCTCTAAGCTTAGTTGTTCTCCTGCAGAAATTTCATTACCTAACTAGTAACATCATCAGTGCTAGGCTAGGCCAGTAGTGATGATGTCATCTAGTTGGGTAATGAAATGTCTTCAAGAAAACAACCAAGCTGAGAAAGCACCGAGGACTCCACCGATTCAATTTCTTCTTAAAACCTATCCAAGTAGGCCGCCATCATTTATTTATTTATTTATTTATTTTGTTTATTTATTTATTTATTTGATTTTTATACCGCCCTTCTCCCGAAGGACTCAGGGCGGTGTACAGGCAGAATAAAACAAACAATACAAAATACAATTAAAATGCAATTTAAAAAACTTATTTAAATTAGCCTGACAATTTAAAAATTTACCATACACTAAAAAACCCCATTTAAAATTAATAAAATTTGACATTTAAAATTCAATTTAAGCCAGCCCCGCGTGGATAAAAAGGTGTGTCTTCAGTTCGCGGCGAAAAGTCCGAAGGTCAGGTATTTGGTGTAAACCTGGGGGAAGCTCGTTCCAGAGTGTGGGAGCCCCCACAGAGAAGGCCCTTCCCCTGGGGGCCGCCAGCCGACATTGTTTGGCGGACGGCACCCTGAGAAGTCCCTCTCTGTGAGAGCGTACGGGTCGGTGGGAGGCATGTGGTAACAGCAGGCGGTCCCGTATTTTGTCACAACAATATACATAAGCATCACACAAAAAAATTATATAGTATATAAACATATATATGAAGAAATATAAGGAGGTATAAGCATATATATATGTATGTAGGTCTTTGGTTATTCAGGTTTTCTCCCGTGTAAAATTGGAAGTGTCTTGTCAAGACACTTCCAATTTTACGCGGGAGAAAACCCGAATAACCAAAGACCTACATACAAACACCCGCGAAAACCTCAGAAAACATAGATAGATAGATAGATAGATAGATAGATAGATAGATAGATAGATATAGATAGATAGATAGATAGATAGATAGATAGATAGATAGATAGATAGATATAGATATATATAGAAAAAAAAAGAAAAAGAATAGGACAGGAACAGTAGGCACGTTTGTGCTCTTACGCACACCCCTTATGGTCCTCTTAGGAATGGGGTGAGGTCAATAGTAGAAAGTTTTTGGTTAAAGCTTTTGGGATTATGGGAAGAGACCACAGAGTCAGGTAAAGTGTAATTTATCATTTATAAATTATGATTTATAATAAATAAATAATAAAAAATAAATAATGATTTATCAGGTAAATCATCACAGCTGCTGACAGTGCATTCCTCAGGTTCATTATACATTGTGTGAAAAAGTCGTTCTTTCAGTTCTGAGTCTTCCTGAGTTGTTAATTTTAAATTATTAAATAACTGTATTGAAGGTGTAGACAAGTAGTGTTCTATTTCTTTTGACGATCAGCCAAAATATGTTTGTGTGTGTTCATGTGTAACAGAGAAAGTAAGAGCGTGTGTAGGTATCTGTGTGCGCATTCTTCTTGGTCAGAGAATTTGTCTTTCTGAAATACAGACATCGTTTCCTCTCTTTTTTTAATACTTAATCATCTGTAACTTTTCATCTTTTTAGGATCATGTTCCCCTATAATCTATAGCAGATGACTTATGGCTATGGCTAAGTGGCCCTTAGAACTTATTTTAATTTTCTGCATAAAGACTATACTAAATACTGCAATCAAAAAGGCATTAATGAGGTGCTCTTGAATGTTCTTTGATAATGGTTTTCTGATATTATTAAACGTTCCTTAGTAATATTTTATTGCAGCTGATACGATAAATGTTTTCCAGAATTGTATGTAAATGTGCTCATTAGGCAAAAATATTGTGCAACAAACATTTGGCCTTAGGATCATTAATCTTCCCAAAGCATACAGGGCCGTTACTAATTATTAAAAAAACAGAAATAGGTTTTTAGTTTTTAAGTCAGCATTATTATTTTCCGTTATTCATAGAAGCTTATACTAAAAAGACAGCAACACAACTCCATGAAATATGAGTACTTGTGCCTGATGTAAATATCCAATTCAGTTCAGCAAGCTTTCAATTAAATTTGAATCCGGTAATCAGTGCAAATTTTGGCCACAGGCCTCTTGAGTGGGTGGCTTGGTTAACCTCAGTCCTGTCTATCAAATGGGAATAACAGAACTGTCTGCAGAAGGTTTGTTTCAGGAATTCCAAAAAGTTCAAATGTTTTTTTTAATGGCATCAATATGACAAGTCTTACAGAAATATTAGACTTTGTGGAAACAATTTTTAATTATTGTTAAATGATAACAATATAGCTGACAATATATTTTTGTTGTTCAGTCGCCAAGTCGTGTCCGACTCTTCCTGACCCCATAGGCCACAGCCCCCCAGCCCCGCTGTCCTTCACTGTTTCCCGGAGTTTGCTCAAATTCACATTCATTGCAGTGATGACACTATCTAGCCATCTCATCCTCTGCTGTGGGTTTGGGTAACCTAGAGAAAAGAAGAACTAGGGGGGACATGATAGCAGTATTCCAGTATTTTGAGAGGCTGCCACAAAGAGGAGGGGGTCAATTTATTTTCCAAAGCACTAGAGGGCAGGACAAGAAGCAATGGATGGAAACTAATCAAGGAGAGAAGCAACCTGGAACATATATTTATGCTGTTAGTTTGAGCTCCGAGCTTGGCAATTTGGTTGCAATTGTTTTGTCACTATTTGAGGAGACATTGTCAGTGTATTTTGAGTTGTGAGTTGAGTTACATATTTATATAACAAATATACAAGTGTTTTAAATAAATAGCAAGAAAGAAAGTAAATGAATAAATAAATAACTGAATAAATATTTTATCTTGGATCCCCACCATGCCATCCCCAGTTTTGGGATTAATTTTTTTATAATGATTATGAAAAGAAATAAAATCCCCCATGGACACTGAATACGCTGTTATTGTCAATACCTTATTTTTCTGCTATTAGACAAAAGCATACAGTGTGTGAATAAAATGCCTATGATGCATGCTAACATATAATACTAATACTAATGAGAGAAACCAAAGGCAGTCTGTGCCAGTTGCAGGGGAGAATAATAATGTGAAGAACAGAAAACTGGGGGCAGAGAGAGAAACAAGGATGGCATGATTGTAAGTATCAGCCTATTCGTTAGAGTCATCTTTTAGAATGTCAAGTTGTTGACTAACTGAACAATGTGCAAAATTTATAATCCCACAAAAGATACTGGAAGGGTGAGGAAAAATGTCAAATTTTGAAAAATAATGAGTCGATTATCGATCTAATGTTTCAAATCACAATTGTAAAAATTAATTTAGGAGTATTGTTAAGTAGGCTGCAAAAACCACCAGCTCGCCACTAGGTAGCTCTTGGTAAAGTCCACAAGATACCTCCAGTTAGAAGGTTCTGTATGTCCTTGATGCCATTCAGTTTTGGTAATCTAGATTTTGCAATCCTGACAAACCTAATAAAATTTTTTATCAAATATAGCCATTGGATTCTTTAAGTTTTTTCTGCATCTTTTTAAAAAAATAATTATTTAGGCTTCTACTGATATTAGTTACAGAAGCTGTCATGGTCCATTATAAACAATCAAATCTCAGCTGAGCTATGTACAAGTCTTGTTTGTGTATACAAGATAAGAACAAGTCCTTCATAGTATTTAAAGAAGGTAGATTGGTGCGCTCCCCAAAAAAGGCAATTAGTAGACCGGTGCCTCTATTTTTAAAGAAGCTAGACTGGTGCGCTCCCAAAAAAGGCAAGTAGGCTATGGCTCTGCTAGACTGAAGCAAGCCTGGTAGACTGGTATGTTTCCTGATTAGAAAAAAGAATTTTTTTGGTCAAAAAACTCACAGTGACTCTGAAAGAATCGAACAGAAATGGGCCGGAAGCCAAATCTGCTAGAGATGTTTCTCTCAGGCCGACTGAGTCGAAACTGGGCCCAACAGGAAGGAGGAAGGAGCATGGTCAAGAAACTATGACTCAGTCTCTAGGCAGATCCAGCTGTAGCAACCCATGTCTGACTGATGCCTAGCCTCACTGGAGAACTGGTGGCTTGTTGGGCCCTGCGCAGGCGGTGTAAGGCAAGGCGCTACCACCTGAAAACTGTTGCCGCAATCTCTGCTGCCTGGAACTGCCCAAAAACACGATGCTCTTTCTTTGCCTCTGCACACCCCATTTTTGGAGCTGGGGAGGCAGCGGAGATCTCCAGGCAGCGGAGATCGTGGCAACAGTGTTTTTGGGTGGCAGCGTCTTGCTTTTTGCCCCTTGCGCAGCACCTGCGTTGCCAAGCAAGTCCTGACCTCCGCGCTTCCCCAGGCCACTCCTGTTAGCAAAATCCGAATTGAAGTGAGGACGCCGCTGATCCTGATGCTGGTAGGCACAGGCAGAATTCTTGTTTTCTTGTTTTCCTCCCCCAAAATTAAGGTGCGTCTTATACTCTGGTGCATCTTATACACCAAAAAATACGGTAATCTGAACGCGAAATACTGATTATGAACTTCAGCAAACCAGGATATTAAATCAGCTTTATATCACAATGTAGAAACCTGGCATCTTCCAAAATAATTTGATTTTTTTGGGGTGGGGGGGTTTGGGGTTTGGCCAAACTAATAATTTTTTCAGCTGGCTGAAATGAAACGCCTCGGTTAATGAGAAGTTTCCTAATTTAAACCTTAGCTGGTTTCAAATGCTTCATGCACAGTTAAAATAGATATTCATATCTCAGCTTATTAATATGAGATGTAATCATCAAAAGCATGCGAAAAGTGGTTTTTCTTTACTTCCTTTTCAGTAAAATGTTGGGTCTATAAATGGTATCGATCTATTTTTTTTTTAAAAAAAGGAAATCGTGCTGTGTTTTGGATTTGTCCTGGTTTCTAATTATAATGCGAATCTTTATGTGTCATTTTGTATATAACTGTTTTTACTTCCTGCTAATATGGACATAATTGGACAGAGAGAATAACATCACACTGGAGTGACTAAAGAGAAGCTCAGCAATGCAATAGAAATGAGTTTGATTGAAGTATTTCTTGTGAATCTAAAAGAGCTATCAATATAAATGGAAAAGGACTTTTAATTATCCGTCTCACTTCAGCATTTACTGCTCATGTTGGTGCCATTTTTATTCCCTCAATTGTTTTTTTTAAAAAAGGAAAAGAAATGAGTGAAGTGCTATGAAATGAATAAACCCCTGAGCCCGCCTTTAAAACTGTTATGGCTGTCTACAGATCTTACAGAATCAATAAATCCTAACTTCCAGAAAGGTGTTATTACCAACTCAGATGAGCCATCGTAATTTTAATAGTCCTGCACCAGACTAATAACATGTACTGTGGTATAAGAGAGGTAAGGGCTTGAATTTTTGTCAGCTTTCCTATCCTGCTTAATACAAGCACTATATAAGTTCTTGTTAAACAGCGTACTTAATCTGCTTAGATTGTATTGGCAAGATTTCATGAAATAAAATAATTGGGAAGACACCTTAGTTCGGTGATAAGAGTGTATATTTACTGTCTTGCAACTATTCCCAAATGCACAATCCAGAATGCAGCTGTGGAAATAGTTATGGGTGTGCCCTTGGTATGCTCATGTAATCTGTGTGCTGTGTAAACTGTGTTGCTAGTTTGCTTTGGGATGCAATTCACAGAACTAGCTCTGAACTAAAGCTGTAACTAGCTTTATAGCTGGCTATAAAATCCTTTATGGCAGGGGTGTCAAAACTTTTTAAATAATAAATAATAATAATAATAATAAAATGGAGCACGGGGATCTGCATGACGCCCCTCCTCCCCATGCCCCATTTTCAAGCCTGGACAGCCTCCTGCAGCACCCTGCCGGCCAAAATGGCCACAGGCACCATGTCATGCCTGGAAGCCATATTACCTTTGTGCCTTCAGGATCCAGGCCTGCCACAATCCTACGTGGGAAGGCCCTTTGCTATTTCCAGGCTGGCCCTATGTGCAGTGATGGGATTCAAGTAATTTAATAACCGGTTCTCTGCCCTAATGATTTCTTCCAACAACCAGTTTTCCAAGCTGCTCAGAAAGTTAACAACCGGTTCTCCCGAAGTGGTGTGAACTGGCTGAATCCCACCACTGCCTGTGTGCCAGATTTAAGCACCCCACGGGCCGCATCCAGCCCACGGGCCTTGAGTTTGACACCCCTGCTTTATGACATGGGGCAGGGGTTCTTAAACCCTTTAGCTCATCAACCCCTTCAAGAATTTTCAGTTTGTTCATTGATAACCCAACATTTATTATATGAAAATAATTCAATAAATGCACTCTAACTAATAGTACTGTGAATAGTAATGGTAAAATACAAAGACCTGCAAATAGAAATAGAACAGCTGCAGCAAAAGAAAGTAAAGGTAGTACCAATAGTAATGGGTGCAATTCCAAAAGAATTGGCGCACCGCTTGAACACCATCGGCGCTAACAAATTCACCATCAGTCAATTGCAAAAGGCAGTTTTACTTGGAACGGCTTACATCCTACAACAATAACTTTGACACTGGGTGAAATCTATAAATTTTCCCTACTGGTTCTGTGGGCATGGCTTAATTGGTGGGCGTGGTTTGGTGGTCAGATGACTGGGTAGGTGTGGCCAATAACAATAAATAATAAAAATAATAAACAAAGTATACAAAACAATAAGAGGTACCAAAAACCAACTTTCACACTTTACACACACACAACACAACACAACACAACTGATTCACACACAATGTAAAAGCAGCTGCACTTCACCCAAAATGGCCCCTGCAACAAGCAGGAACCTCACAGAGCCACAAAAAGCTCAAAAATCAACTTTCACACTTTACACACACACACAATACAACACAACAAAACACAGCAGAACACAACTGACTCACACACACACAAAATGCCACATACAGCTTTGTGAGATTTTGTGTGTTTGTGTAGTTAGAGTGAAACACTACAGAAGCACACCAAATCTCAGAAAACTGCACAAATATTTTATTTTATTATTTTATTTTATTTATATTTTTAGATAAAAGCAGTGAAATTTAAAACTTTCTTTTAAATTTAGACGTAGCAATTTAAAGTTAATTGCTATGTCTAAAAAAAAAAACTCTTTAAAAAAAAACCCAATTAACTATTTTTTTAAAGCTCCCCCCCTTACTTACCAATTCAAAGGAAAAGGCAGGCAGATTGAGTTGCTCACCGATGAGATGGATTGCAGGCAAGCAGATTCAGTTGCTAGCTGATATAATTGATTGCAGCAGCCGAAGCAAAGCAAGGCAGGAGGGAGCCCAAAAGAAGCAGCAAGTAGACAAATGGGAACCGGGCGATTGGGTGGGCATGGGGGTGAATGGGCAGGGATTTTTGCTACTGGTTCTCCGAACTACCCGCCCCCATCGCTACTGGATCGCACGATCTGGTCCGAAAAGGGAGCATTTCACCTCTGCTTTGACACCATCAAACATCAACATTTGACTATCCTAGGTCCTTGGGAAGGGCTCAATTGGTGGACAAAAATGCCAAATCCAGTGTAAACATCTGGCTGACTATGTGATGAACCATAATAATAACACTTGGTTAAGTTCAATAAGTGTCCCATGAGCGTTACTGGGCTTTGTCAATTCCTGGCTATCACCATCTTCCCTTTCTTTTATTATTTGGTTCAGTATCTCCCTCTGAGTATTGTGAGTTAAGTAGATTTAAAAAATTTTTATCAATTAATCAATAAAGCCCTAATTTAAAAAAATGTTCACAATAGCTCCAAGATTTTTAACTTAATTTAAATTTAAATTGTTATTCAAGGATGAAGCAGCAATGTTCTGGAGCATCACATGTGTGTTTTAAAAATCATGCCAGATAAATGACACTGAAATGATGTAAGTTATGTTTTCATAATCTTTGAACAAAAATCTGAATTTGAGGGCATAAGTATGAGTCTACCTTTAAATACTGATGCTGGAAGGCAGGCTGAAGGAGAGTAAATCCATTACTCTCCAAGTGCAAATTTGACTTTCACTGGGTTCAGACAACCTTGAACATTGTTATCTATATGTGCATTATATTAAATGGCACCATTTGTAATTTCATCAGATTAAAAATACATAATTTTGTTAACATAGATGGCCTTGGGATATTTGATTTGTTTTTCTTTTTACACAAAGTGCTTTGGTAAATGTGGAGCTGAAAAGAAAGTGGTCTGAATTACTTAGAGATTTTATTGATAGATTCCTTCATTGCAAATTATTATGCTATCACTGGAAACTTTTAGGAAAAAGATTAGCAGATTTACAGTATTGGAAGAAATATCCAGGTCCAGCTCCAAGCCGGGAAAAAAGCACTGGAGACAAAATGGAGACTGGAGGCTGATCGGGAAGAGGGACTATTTATTGATGAAGCAGAACCACGAAACACATGTGATTCTGGGCAGTTGACCACATGGAGTTGAGAGGGGGAGTTTATACTTCCTCTGAGCTTTTGCACTTGAGCTCCCTGTTCCTTTGAGAGAACATGTATTCTATTGGCTGTTGTCAGACTCCCATGGGGCCATGTAGGGGTTATATAGCCGTACGGGTCTGGATGGGGAGAAACAGACTCAAGCTCAATCCCTCCAAAGTCAGCTGCACCGCAGCTGACTGTTGGGGCGAGTTAGTGGCCCCAAAGGAGGTGGTTCGCAGCTTGGGCGTCCTCCTGGATGGTCGGCTGTCCTTTGATGAACATCTGGCAGCCGTCACCAGGAGGGCCTTTTACCAAGTTTGCTTGGTTCGCCAGTTGCGTCCCTTCCTTGACCGGGATGCCTTATGCATGGTCACTCACGCTCTGGTTACGTCTCGGCTGGATTATTGCAATGCTCTCTACATGGGGCTGCCCTTGAGGTGCACCCGGAGGCTGCAGTTAGTCCAGAATGCAGCTGCGCGAGTGGTAACGGGAGCCGTTCGTGGCTCCCATGTAACACTCCCATGTAACACTGCTCCGTAGTCTGCACTGGCTTCCTGTAGTCTTTCGGGTGCGCTTCAAGATTCTGGTTACCACCTTTAAAGCGCTCCATGGCTTAGGACCCGGGTACTTACGAGACCGCCTGCTGCTACCTTATGCCTCCCACCGACCCGTACGCTCTCACAGAGGGGGCCTTCTCAGGGTGCCGTCCGCCAAACAATGTCGGCTGGCGGCCCCCAGGAGTAGGGCCTTCTCTGTGGGAGCACCAACACTCTGGAACGAACTCCCCCCTGGCTTACGTCAAGTGTCTGATCTTCGGACCTTTCGTCGTGAGCTTAAAACATATTTATTCATTCAAGCAGGACTGGCATAAATAGTTGTTTTTAAATTGGGGTTTTAATAATATTTTAAATTTTTAAATGTTTTAATTATCGGCCGCATAGTAATAGTTCATTTTAAATTCTTTTAATTGTATATATTCTGTGTTTTATTTTGGCTGTACACCACCCTGAGTCCTTCGGGAGAAGGGCGGTATAGAAATTTAATAAAATAAAATAAAATAAAATAAAATATAGGGGTCATAGCTGGCTCTGTAGGTTGCCTGAAAATTTGGTTGAAGTTTCTGAGCATGATGCAATGTCCTTCGGAGATTGAGCAATGTAGTGAATTCTGTGTTTTAGTGGGTTAATCCTATTATGACTCGAAAGGCCATGCCTTAATCTCTTCATCCTGGAGCTGAAGGTCTTTTATTTTGTAGATAAACTGGCCCCCTTTCTTAATGGGCACAAAGTATCTGTTGGGGGCAGGGAGCTAGGGCTCTGAGTTTCTGTCTCCCTTAAGATTTTTTATTTCTCTTTTAGGGGAAATATAATATTATACCTTTTTAATATTTCCTAAAAAACTTCATTCTTCTAGGAGAAGGGTGGGTGCTAACTTTTTACAACAGTAAAAGTGCAAAGTATGGCTACAGAAAAGCCAACGAATAATTCCAATATTTCCAGTGTTAGTGTTTATTTGCTCATAAATTTATAAATATTATATTATAAAATATATTATAAAATAAAAATAGAGGGGGAAAAAACAAAATTTAGAACAAAGAAAAATTGCAAAGAGAAAAATATGTTGACTTCCATCTTTTTTTCAGTGCAGTAAAATACAAAAAAATAATAATACAATCTCAACCTTTTGCTTTATATGTCACAACATTTTCTATAATAATAAAATCATTCTAATCATCAGTATTTATTTATAATACTTGTCTTTTAAATAAAGTCTTTAGATGTTGCCTTTTGTTTGAACCAATTTATTGGTTGAAAATAAACTAGAACTTTAATTGGGGATCTCATTATCGTTCTCATTTGTTCAATCAAGAACACACTTTTCTCTTAAATGACTGCGAGAAATATGGAGAAGGCATTTCTGGAGGGCTGTTGATAATAATTTGCTGTGGTTAAAAACAGAAAAATGGCAGCTTAAAGATTTCTTGTGACACCAACTTGCATGAATCGGAACTGTGTGAAATGAAGTTGACATGCAAACTATTCTCAGCGGAATGCAAAAAGAAAAAATAATAAATGGGATTGAGGGAACTTGAAATCCATTAGTACATGACATTTTCATCCAACATTCTAGCAGATACTTACCAATTACAATTGTAGTAATTAATAACATCGTTTGTTCAAGTTCAGTTAACTCCTGCAGTAGAGTAAGAAAGAAGAGGCCCTGGAATATATTGTAAGTGAAAAAATACTTCTTAATAAATTCTAGCTCGGCTCTTTTCCATGTGAACCTTCCTTTTTGGAACAATCCTCATAGGATACTAAATACATAACATGTGATACATATCATTGTCATGGTTGCAAATGAAATAGCTTCAGCACAGATGTTGCTCCAGGACAATTTTTGGGTTTCAAGATTCCAGAGAGACTGTTGAGGAGTGAGGTGGATACATGAAACTACATAGGCCATGTACAAGCTGTAAATGTGCAAGCTCATAGTGCAACCAGAACAATCTGGAACGGAACACACTCAAAACCATAGAAATGGTGGTAGACTTTAGAAGAAACCCTTCCATACTTCCACCTCTCACAATACTAGACAACACAGTATCAACAGTAGAAACCTTCAAATTTCTAGGTTCTACCATATCGCAAAATCTAAAATGGACCGCTAACATCAAAAACGTCATCAAAAAAGGACAACAAAGAATGTTCTTTCTGCGCCAACTCATAAAGCTCAAACTGCCCAAGGAGCTACTCATCCAGTTCTACAGAGGAATTATTGAGTCTGTCATCTGCACCTCTATAACTGTCTGGTTTGGTTCTGCAACCCAACAAGAAAGAAACAGACTTCAGAGGATAATTAGAACTGCAGAAAAAAACCATTGCTACCAACCTGCCTTCCATTGAAGACCTGTATACTGCACGAGTCAAAAAGAGGGCTGTGAAAATATTTACAGACCTCTCACATCCTGGACATAAACTGTTTCAACTCCTACCCTCAAAAAGACGCTATAGAGCACTGCACACCAGAACAACTAGACACAAGAACAGTTTTTTCCCAAACACCATCACTCTGCTAAACAAATAATTTCCTCAACACTGTCAAACTATTTACTAAATCTGCACTACTATTAATCTTCTTATCGTTCCCACCACCCATCTCCTTCCACTTATGACTGTAACTTTGTTGCTTGTATCCTTATGATTTATATTGATATTGTTTCCTGATTGCTTATTTGTACCCTATGACTACCATTAAATGTTGTATCATTGAGTGTTAAATTTGTACCCTATGACTATCATTAAATGTTGTAAGTGTTGTACCTCGATGAAAGTATCTTATCTTTTATGTACACTGAGACCATATGCACCAAGACAAATTCCTTGTGTGTCCACTCACACTTGGCCAATAAAAAATTCAATTCAATTCAATTCAATTCAATTCAATTCTATTCTATTCTATTCTATTCTATTCTATTCTATTCTATTCTATTCTATTCTATTCTATTCTATTCTATTCTGAGCATGGAAACCAGTCCAACAACAATGGAGCCAAAGCTTTGATGCAACCTCCCACTCAACTTTGGTTTAGTCCTCCAAATGAAGGCCTAATTGAATGGTTTAAAATAAGTACACATATCCTGGTTTATCTGCAAGTATCATCTTACAGAGAAGAGAAGTATCTTTCTATTTGATAAGGTGATGTGGATGTACATTTACAGTATCAGTGGGACTTCCAGGCAACAACAATCACATACAGGAACCATCAGTATTAATAAAGTTGTAGGAGAGATTACAAAGAGGCAAGTGCATATCTAACATTTCTTTAAGCACAAGGCATACATTCAGTTTTGCAGCTACTAAAATTATTGGCCAAGCGGGTACAAAAAATAGCCAAGGAAATGATTGAAGCCTGGGAAATGGCCCCTCATCAATCAACAAGAGTGCTGATTTGCCACCAGTTTATCAAGTACTTAGGAGCCGAGAACTTGGCAGCAGAAGGAAATAACAGCCGACGACTTAATAGTCAGCCACTAACACCTCAATCTACAACCAGAAAAACCATACACAACCAATACTATACATAGAGTACGCCAAAGCACATACTCTCTTAGAGAGAGGTTCCCTGAGGATGGGCTCAACCAATGGAACAGCTTGCCTTCAGAAGTTGTGGGTGCTTCATCACTGGAAGCTTTCAAGAAGAGACTGGGCAGCGACTTGTCAGAAATGGGGTAGGGTTTCCTGCTTGAGCAGGAGGTTGGACTAGATGACCCATAAGGTCCCTTTGAACTCTGTTATTCTGTATTCTGTAAATTGTAGGCATGAACACAAGTCTGAAAGTTCAGAGGACTAAACCTCTGGTCCCAGTGACTGACCCAGATTGGATCTTGCAATATGATCCTGGGACATTTATATTTGCCTTCATTCATAACTTTTCTCCCTCTCACAATATACAACTGTCAAGGTTCCAGAAAAACCTCTTCTGCATAAAAAAACTCAGAAGCCATTGTTTTCCAGAGTTCTTTACTAGCATGAGGAAACTGGCACACGATGAGTGAAATTCCAAAACTTAATTTCCGGATTCTTTTCCCAGTTATACAAACCCCAAGAGTCACAACCCCCTGACCCCTTTGATGGTCACATGGTCCCACGTTCTCCCAGTTCATTCGAATATCTTCTTGCCACTCTTCCTGCAGATGTGAACACCATCCGACCTTGACCGCTTGAAGAATGTTACCATACCCCTCAGCCCCCCTTCCTCCCCTCAGGGGAAAAATGTGGCAGCGTCTGGAACCCTAAAGTCTAATATGGTTTCCAGGCCTGACAGGCGTCCACCCTTGGAAAAGAAGCTATATCCTAGGAAAGAAAACAAAGAGTCGATAAAGAAGAGTGTCAGTGGTCCACATTTCCCTTCTACCCCCCCTCCCCCCTCCAAGAGGTTTTTTAGGTTTGTCAGGGAAAGTGTCGTGAAATTGTTTAATCAAATTCCTCTTGCCCATACCCTCTTATCTACCTCTTGCCCATCTACCTCTTGCCCATACCCTCTTATCTTCCTGGGTGACTTAAATCTACCTCTCATTAACTGGACAACTAATGAATGTTCAACTGACCCAATCCATACTACACTATACAACGCTGTTACAAACCTAGGTCTTGAACAACTTGTAACTAACAATACAAGACTCAACAACTGCCTTGACCTCATCTTCTGCAACAATCCAAACTCAATTTACGGACTACAAATTAAAGAACCTTTTTCAAACAGTGACCACTGCATGATTGATTTTCGTCTCAATATACGTCCATACTTAAATCGTCATAACACCAGAACTCCCAACTACAACTTCAAGAAAGCCAATTACGACCTTATAAACAACGATCTTTCACTTCTGAACTGGCAAAATCTGTTTGCAACCTGCATAACCGCTGATGACCTCTATAGAATCTTCCTACTTGAAATCAATAGAGTCATTAAATTATATGTACCACGAATGACCACCATGTCCAAGAAAAACAAACTACCCATATCAATAAAAAAGCTTCAATCAAAAAAAAAATCCCTCTGGAAAAGAAACAAAAAAGGCTATGTTACAAACTTCAGAAACCGTTACAGAAACATATGCAACCAAATAAAAACTGAATGCACAAATTACCACACCAAGCAAGAAGAAAACCTTCTACGCACAAATTCCAATCGTGCCTTTTATAATTTTGTCAACAGTAAACTTAAAGATTCAAGATCCATCCCACCACTAAAAGATTCTAACAACAAAGAATGCAATGACGAAACAGTCAAAGCAAACCTCTTCAACATTTTCTTTGGCTCAGTTTTTGTTAACTCCGATAACACATATCCAACATTCCACAAACGAACCAGCAATGACTATGATGATTTAACTCATATAGATTTCACAGAAGACAACGTTGGTAAAGCTCTTCACAACTTAAAACCATCGCTTTCTATTGGACCTGATGGTCTATGTGCATATTTCTTTAAAACTTTCCATTAATATAGCTGAACCCCTAAGTATTATCTTTGATAAAGCTTTCACTACCAGTTCTCTTCCCAAACTTTGGTCACTAGCCACAGTCATCCCCATCTTCAAAAAAGGAGACCCCAGCTTAGTCGAAAACTACAGACCGATCTCCCTTTGCTGCGTCACCTGCAAAGTCATGGAATCTATCATCAATCAATCCATTACCTCACACTTAGAAACTAACAACCTACTCTCCAACAAACAATTTGGTTTCAGGAAAAGTTATCATGTAACTTACAACTTCTCCACTGCAAAAACATATGGACTTCAAATCTAGATCAAGGCAAATCAATAGATGCAATCTACATAGACTTCTGCAAAGCTTTTGACTCAGTAGTACACAATAAACTTCTCCTTAAACTAACATCCTATGGCATCTCAGGACCCCTCCACAAATGGATATCTGCTTTTCTGTCTAACAGACAACAAGTGGTCAAAATT
Organism: Ahaetulla prasina; assembly: GCF_028640845.1. Classification (NCBI taxonomy): domain Eukaryota; kingdom Metazoa; phylum Chordata; class Lepidosauria; order Squamata; family Colubridae; genus Ahaetulla; species Ahaetulla prasina. The sequence goes on along the minus strand of NC_080540.1, from coordinate 34,558,435 downwards.
GGCAATGCTTTATCAAATCCTGTTCCTGTCAAGAGTGGCGTTCCTCAAGGCAGCGTCCTTGGACCAACACTCTTTATTCTATACATTAATGATCTTTGTGACCATATCTCAAGTAATTGTGTTCTCTTTGCTGACGATGTCAAACTATTTAACACCACAGACAACACTTCTATCATTCAAAACGACCTTGACCATCTAACCGCTTGGTCTAAAAGTTGGCAGCTCGAAATTTCAACCAGCAAATGCTCAGTCTTACATATAGGAAAAAAGAACTCTAAAACTAAGTACATACTAGATGGACATTACCTTACAGACGACCCCATCCCGTTAAAGACCTTGGAGTTTTCATGTCAAATGATCTAAGTGCCAAAGCCCACTGCAACTACATAGCAAAAAAGCTCTAAGAGTTGTAAACCTAATTTTGTAGCTTCTTTCCAAAACACCACACTACTAACCAGAGCATATAAAACATTTGCTAGACCAATTCTAGAATACAGCTCACCTGTTTGGAACCCTCACCACATCTCTGACATCAATACAATTGAACGTGTCCAGAAATATTTTACAAGAAGAGTTCTCCATTCCTCTGAAAACAACAAAATACCTTATCCCACCAGACTTGAAATCCTAGGCTTAGAAAACTTGGAACTCCGTCGCCTTCGACAAGACCTAAGTTTAACTCACAGAATCATCTATTGTAATGTCCTTCCTGTCAAAGACTACTTCAGCTTTAATTGCAATAATACAAGGCCAGCAATAGATTTAAACTTAATGTAAACCGCTTTAATCTAGACTGCAAAAAATATGACTTCTGCAACAGAATCATCAGTGCTTGGAATACTTTACCTGACTCTGTGGTCTCTTCCCATAATCCTAAAAGCTTTAACCAAAAACTTTCTACTATTGACCTCACCCCATTCCTAAGAGGACCATAAGGGGCGTGCATAAGCGCACAAACGTGCCTACCGTTCCTGTCCTATTGTTTTTCTTTTCTTCTTCCTATATATGTTTATATGTGTATATACTATATAATCTTTTTGTATGATGTTGTGACAAAATAAATAAATAAATAAATAAATAAATTGTCCGCATTTACTTTCCAACTTTTGACCCAAGTAGATTCAGATAATGGATATCCCTTCCAGTGGACTAAATATTGTAATTGACCTCTGTATAGTCTAGAGTCAAGGATTTTCTTGATTTCATAGTGGGTTTCACCTTGGATTATCAAGGGTGGTGGGGGAGCGGCAGGTTGAGGTCTCAGACCAGACTGTCTAGCAGGTTTTAATAAGCTGGTATGGAATACCGGGTGTATTTTCCCCAACATTCGAGGGAGCTTGAGTTGGACAGTAATGGGATTAATAATTTTTACGATGGGGAAAGGACCCAAAAATTTTGGACCAGGGGGCGTGGCCATGACCGTGGTGGGGTAAGGACCTTTCCTTCACTTCACAGGGCTTAATAATGAAGATTTATGAGGATTAATGCTGTTTGGAATGCACTGTTATGGATGAAAGTTAATAAATCATGAAGTGGAAGTGTTAATAGCCCAGCAGACTGAATTTAAAACTGGTAGGTCATTTGAAACTGCTTGAATTAAGGAGTTTTTACTGCGTGGAATGACCGAACTGGCAGACACGATGAGTTTGGAATAAACTGCTGTCTTTTGCTTTCCTTATTATAATTATCGTGTTCTGTGTTACATGCTGAGGCTAAGGAATATCAAAGACTGAACTTGCTAATGAGAAGAATTTTAATTGAAGAGATCAATCTTTGTGCTGGACTGACTGGCTGAAGAAGATTTTATTAGGTGGATAATTTTTTTATTTTATTATTATTTTTCTTTTGAGAGGAAATTAATAGCTTGTTTATATTATAGAAAACAAAAAAAGGACTTTGTTTTGAAGTTCAAGCTGGTTTTTTTTTTTTTTTCTTCTCTGCCGACGTGGAGAAAAAAAGGCGCTGATTAAACTGGGAGGTAATTGTGTTCCTTGTGGAGTGAATATGACTCATAAGTTACTGATAAGCTACTAACGAGTGCAAATAAGCCGTTTCGCTTCAATTAAAAGACTGTCGTCCCTTGATCTTCATCAAGACCCTCTGTAAAACTGGTTTGACTGCTGTCCTTTGATCTTCACTAAGACTCTTTGAAAAATTGGAATCCCAGTTTGAGAAATTTTCTGGTTTTTTTGTTTTTTTCAAAATGACTCAACAACTTTCAGAAACGCAGCAAATTGCTGCAGCTTTAAATAAAATTGGGGAAAAAATAGCAGGACTATCAGAGCGTATAGATAATTTGACATTTAAACTGACATCTGAAGTGCAAAATTTAAAGCAAGAGATGAATGATAACTTTGCTGAACAAAAACAGGAAATGATAATGATTAAAGATGAAATGGAGCAGCTGCATGTGCATGAGGCAAAAGTAGATCGGCAAATTGGCAAAATATTTTATAAAAATGAGCAGCAAGATAAGAGAATTTGTTTTTTAGAAGAAGAGATGAGGAAATATAATTTTGTTATCAGAGGAATCTCGGAAGAAAGGGAGGATAAATTGAAACAGCGGGTTTTGAAATGGATTAATGATTTGGATACGCAACTTACGTTCACATTAGCAGACCTGGCAAGTGTTTTTAGAATTGGATATAGAAGGCAAAATGGTTCTAACAGGAATGTGCTTGTCAGGTTCGCAAATCTTGGTGATAAGTTGGAAGTTATGGCCAAGGTGAGAGAGTTGGGAGATGCTTTGAAGTTTGAAGGGAAGACTATTCAAGTCTTCCCGGATATATCAAGAGAAGAAAGGGCATGGAGATTTTTTAAAACCAATTACAAAAGTTTTGAGAGATAATGGAATTAAATACAATTGAGGCCACCACAACAATTGAAATTTTTTATAAAGGAAGGATGCGTACAATCACCCCAGATATAGATGCATTATTATATTTACGGAGCTTGGACTGATTGAGATGGAGGATTTAATGGAGATAAAAGATCAAATGCTTCAGATGGGTGGAACATACGGAAACATCAATCTCAGAAGAAGAAAAAGGCTATTGGAGGCAAGACTCTAAAGGGTTAAAGAGGAAAGAAATATCACCTGTGTTGGTTGAACAGAAGAAGAGTCGTGAGGATACAGTAGGAGAAGAAGCAGATAAGAGTCTTGGAAAATATGAAGCTGAATGCGGTCATCGCTATCTTTTTTTGAGTGTTGAATTCAAATAGATAGCCCGAAAGAAGTGCCCCGGGCTTTGGCACGTCCCCTCTCCCCCATTCTCTTTATAGAGGCGAAACCGATGAGGATGTGGGGGAAGAAGATTGTTTGTATTTTATTGTTTGTTTTGTTTTTTTCTGTTTGCTTATTGTTGTTTATATGGTAGTTTAATGTCGGGTGGTGGGCACAGAAAGGAAGATGCGGGGATAGGATTAAAAAATTTATATTTTAAATGGGAGTTATAAAAATAATGTCATGGAATGTGACGGGTACAGGGAATCAGATTAAAAGAAGAAGATTGGAGCTTAAGATTAAAAGGATTTACCAGACATTTTATTTTTACAAGAAACCCATCAGAAATCTGAAGATTCAAATAGAATGTATATAAAAGGTATGCAAATATATGAAAAGCATTTGGAACTTCAAAAGCTAGAGGAGTTGCAACACTGATATCAGATAGGGTGTATTTTGAAAACATAAGGTAATTTTGGATGAAGATGGAAGATATGTAATAATTGTTGGAAATCTTAATGAGGAAAAAGTGACACTTGTTAATTTATATTTACCGAATGAAAACAAAGAGAATTTCTTGAAAAATAACAAAATTTTGGAGAATGAAAGTGTAGGAAAGTAATTGTGGCTGGGGATTTTAATTTAATCAGAGATAAAATAGACAGTACTAATCCCACCCGCTGTGGAGGAGCAAATAAAATGGGGATTTTAAATATGTGGATGCTTCAAATGGTGTGGTTGATGTGTGAGAGAGGTTAAAGGAATTGAGAGAGTATACACTTTTTTCTAAGATATATAATACATATTCTAGAATTGATTATATTTTTCTTTCTAAAGATTTGTTGAATAATGTGGATAAGGTAGATGTGGAATTTTAAAGATTCTGATCACGCAGAAGTTATGGTGGACTTAGATTTTAATTTTGAGAAAAAAAGAAGCTATTGGAGATATGATGAGAAATTGTATAAAAATGAAAAGGATAAAAAATGGATACTTAAAAAATTGGAGGAAAGTTGGAGATTAAATGATAACGGGGAGGTTAAATTTGAAATTGTTTGGGATGCGATGAAAGCGGTGTTTAGAGGGGAGAGTATCAAATTATCAAGTAGGAAATATAAAAATTATAAAATTAAAATGGAAAGAGATAAAAATCAGATTAAAGAATTGGAAAATCAATTTTGCTTACTAAAGAAAAAAATTCTTCAGGAGCTTAATATGTTAAGAAATAAAATGATAGAAGAAGATACAGAGTTAGTAAAAAGAAATTTGAGATTTTAAATAGGAATTTTTTGAATTTAGTAATAGAAATTCTAAATTATTGGCAAAGATGGCGAAAGATAAAAGAGAGAAGAGAGAAATTGGAGTTTTGATAGATGATAGAGGTATAAGATGTTATAAAATTAGAGAAATGTGAAGTGGTTAGAAATTTTTCAGAATCTATATTCAAAGAAACCAATTAATCGGGAAAATTGCAAAGCTATTTAGAAAAGTATGTGGTGAAAATTGATCAAACATATAAGGAATTGATGGAAGAAGATATAACACAAGATGAGATTAATGGAATAATACAAAAATTAAAATTAGGGAAAGCTCCAGGTGAGGATGGATTACCTGTTGAGTTTTATAAAGAATTTAAAGAATTAATAATACCAAGATTGCAAAAATTATTCAATGGAATATCACATGGTGGGAAGTACCTTCGTCATGGAATAGAACGGTGATATCCCTAATTCCTAAACCAGATAAAGATTTAGAAAGGATTGAGTCCTATCGGCCCATTTCTTTAATTAATCAGGATGCAAAGATATTTACTGCTATTATAAGTAATAGATTAAATAGATTTATAGATAGATATATAAGTTATAATCAAGTAGGTTTTGTGAAGGGTAGATACATGAGTGATATTGTTAGAAGAGTATTAAATATTATAGATGTAGCTGAATATAATGGTGATAAAATTGGTATAGTATCATTGGATATTTTAAAGCTTTTGATTCTGTACAATGGGAAACTATTAATGTAATTGTGGAGGCTTTAGGCTTTGGTAATAAGTTTATACATGTTATTTCAAAATTGTACCAAAAGAGCAGTGCAAGAGTGAAGGTGAATGGAATATTAACTGAAGAGATAAAATTAGAAGCTGGTACGAGACAAGGATGTCCCTTGTCCCCAACATTATTTTTATTGGCTATGGAAATATTGACAAAATGATAGAAAAGATGAAGAATTAGAAGGATATAAGGGTATAAGATAAATTTGTATGGATGATACTTTAATTATTTTGAAAATGTAGAGAAAGATCTGAAAAAGATATATAAGCATTTGATAGAATTTGAGGAAATGACAGGATTGAAAGTAAATTGGTCAAAGTCAGAATTATTGATGGATAGTAATGGTAATGAGTCTGAGAATATGCAAGAGCAATTTGGGATAAGGATTAAAAACACATTGAAATATTTGGGTATAGTGCTTTCACTTAAGGTTAAAGAATTGAAAAAACTTAATTATGATGTGGTGATTAACGAAATTGAGAAGAAGATAGATAAATATAAAATTTTAAAGTTGTCTTGGTTTGGTAGAATTGCAATGTGTAAGATGATGTTGCTGCCCAAGTTCAACATTTTATTCGAGATGCTACCACTAAATTTGACAGAGAAAGATATTGAAGGATATCAGAAAAACTGGATAAATTTGTAATGGTGGCAAAAGACCTAGATTAGTGAAGAAAATGTGGTATCAAAATCAAAAGGAAGGTGGATTAGGAATCCCCAAATTATTTAATTATTACTGTGCGTATGGTATCCGGATAGTGGTAAAAATACTTAAAGGTGAAGATAACTATTGGAGAGACTTAGAGTTAAGAGATATAGAGAAATTTGGATCAAGGTGGTTTTAGATAAAGCAAATTTAAAATGTGTAAGTAGAAGTTATTGGTTAAAGGGATTAAGTAAAATGTGGAATAAATTTGTTAAAATTTTAATTCCGGATATAATCTTTTTGGGGGAGACAATTGGAATTTGGCCAATTAAAAATAATATAAAACGTAATGAAGTGATTAAAGAGGAAAATACAGAAATTATTAGAGATTGGATAAAAGTTATGGAAATGAAAGGAGGAATAAAGAAATTATTGAAAAATTAGGGTTAAGTTGGTTTGAAAAATACAGATAGAAAAATGGACAAAAAACTAAGGAAAATTATTCGATAAATAGATGTGAAACTGAATTTGAATATTTAGTATCTCGGATTATGAAAGATGAAATTGGGCTAAAGGGACTCGTTAGTAGGATTTATAAAATTATAAATTCTGATGAAAAATTACAAAGAGTGATGAGGACAAATTGGGATAAAGATCTTAATATTGAAATACCAGAGTCAGATTGGAATGTGAATTGGAATAGTAGAATTATGAGAACTTTATCTATAAGGATTAAAGAGCATAATTATAAAGTTGTTTGGAAATGGTATTTGACTCCAGTAAGATTGTCACAAATGGATAAAAAATCAGTAAAAATGTTGGAGATGTGAGATGGAATTGGGGACTTATGAACATATGTGGTATAATTGTGATAAGGTTAAAAGTTTTGGCAACAATTGGAGAAAATGATATTTGAAATGATGGGGAAAGTAATAATATTGAGAGTGGAAACTATATTATTGTTGGTAATTAAGGAAATAGAATTAACAAAATATGAAAAAGAATTGATTAGAATTATGATTATAATAGGTAGAATTATAATAGCTAGATATTGGAAACTAGATGTGATTTTTAGAATAGAAGAGTGGAATTCTGAAATGTGGAAATTAGCTTTAAATGATAAAATGACATGTGATATTAAAATTAGAAGTGGTGTGTATAAAGAAGATATTTTCTGGAAGACTTGGAAACCATTTGTGGACTTTGCGCTTGGAACATTGGACGCTTCAGTACCTGTACCTCGAGAACGTGGATTTTGGCAATCATGAGGATATATCCGAAGACCCAAATCTTCCTTTTATGTATAGCACAAGGGTGTAATAATGTATTTTCTTTTTGTTTGTTTGTTGCAAAAATTAAAAAAAAAATAAAAAAAATTTTGGACCAAATTTTCTGCTGGGTATTCTCAACCTCAGATACTTACATTTTGATACATTTTGGAATAATGTCAAGGTTCCAGAAAAACCTCTTCTGCATAAAAAAACTCAGAAGCCATTGTTTTCCAGAGTTCTTTACTAGCATGAGGAAACTGGCACACGATGAGTGAAATTCCAAAACTGAATTTCTGGATTCTTTTCCCAGTTATACAAACCCCAAGAGTCCCACCCCCCTGACCCCTTTGATGGTCACATGGTCCCACGTTCTCCCAGTTCATTCGAATATCTTCTCGCCACTCTTCCTGCAGATGTGAACACCATCCGACCTTGACCGCTTGAAGAATGTTACCATACCCCTCACCCCTACTTCTTCCCCTCAGGGGAAAAATGTGGCAGCGTCTGGAACCCTAAAGTCTAATATGGTTTCCAGGCCTGACAACAACACTATTGACCCATGCCTATAATTACACCAAGAATGTCTCCTTTCCTGCCATCAGTATATTTTTCTCTCTCCTGTTTCTCAATGTCATGTGATCATGATGTTTTAATTCTATCAGATCTATATATCAGTTTACATATGTAGCACTTATCCAGTAAATGAATGCATCCTATTCTTTCAAGGTTAGCTTTCTCATCTCAGTGGTTTGGCCCTTTTTACTTCTAGAAGTTATATGTGAAAAGACCTGATCAATTTTGGTATAAATCGGTTTTTATGATGCTGACTTCATACCATACAGTAGTGGTCAAAATTGTGGAAACCTTTTGGGAAAAGTGTATTTTTGAGGTTTGATTGCTAATAACACCACTTTTTTTGGATAATCATATTCCACTGCTGGAATGTCCTCGGAATAGCCCAGACCTTAACCCAATTGAAAATCTATGGAGCCGACTAAAGAAACTTGTTAGTCAGAAGTGACCCAGCAATAAAATTCAGTTAATAGAAGCAATCATTCAATCTTGGCTTCACATTATAACAGCTGCAGAACTAAATGACTTGGTTCACTCCATAGGAAGACATTCTAAGGACGTAATTCATGCTAAAGGTTACCCAACTAAGTATTAACTGACATGGTGATAATTTTTGTACATCTCATTTTTCTATGTGTTTCACTTTTCTTCTTTATACTGTAACTGCTATTCTAATAGCAAATCCTTCATAAAAGTTATTGCATTACATTCTTGATTAAATGATCTTTCTATTGATATATAATTTTATGGTACTACTCCAAAAAAAGTGGTGTTATTAGCTAGTTTTATTATTTATTTATTTATTATTTATTTATTATTTAGATTTTTATACCGCCCTTCTCCCGAAGGACTCAGGGCGGTGTACAGCCAAATTAAAACAGAACAATATACAAATTAAAGCCATAGTTAAAATAACGTATTCTATAAATGGCCGAAAATTAAAACCGTCAAATTTGACCCGTAAGTAAAATACACCAGTTAAAATTATTAAAATTTAAAAATTTAAAAATTTAGGATATTAAAAATTAAGCCAGTCCCGCTTGAATAAACAAGTACGTTTTCAATTCACGGCAAAAGGTCCGAAGGTCAGGTAATTGACGCAAACCAGGGGGAAGTTCGTTCCAGAGGGTAGGTGCTCCAACAGAGAAGGCCCTTCCCCTGGGGGCCGCCAACCGACATTGCTTGAGAAGACCCTCTCTGTGTGAGCGTACGGGTCAGTGGGAGGCATAGGGTAACAGCAGGCGGTCCCATAAGTACCCGGGCCCTAAGCCATAAAGCGCTTTAAAGGTGGTAACCAACACTTTGAAGCGCACCCGAAAGACCACAGGTAGCCAGTGCAGACTGCGCAGGAGCGGTGTTAGAAAATACACTTTTCACAAAAGCTTTCCACAATTTTGGCCACTACTGTACATGTTGGCATTTGGAATGAAGTCCCTAAGCAAGGTTATTTTGAAGGATTTCTTGATGGATATCCTGGTAGACATTACTTGGTTGTCACTCCATAATTGAATGTATAAAACTTTGAGTATATTTTCATTGCTTACGAGCCGTGGCTCTTAAAATCAAATGTGTGAAATATTTACAAGTAACCTTTGTACAAGTTTGTTTTTCAGTAGGGGTAAATAAGCTTTATGTTTCAGAAATCATAAATTGCGTAATTCACATTTAGAATGATAACTAAGAATAGATCTGGGGGGGGGGGGGGAAGGATCTGGCCAGTCCAAACAAAGTTAAAACAAAGGATTATTTTAAACTTTGGACTCTAATTTTTAATCAAAATGCAAATGTGTAGAAAAATTGAAACAGATAGCTCAACATTTGACTCAGCAGGACTGCTTCCAGGATATACCAGTAAATCCCGTTATTCTAATTTCCCCAGTCTGGCAAAGATGGTTCATTGAAGCAAAAATCCAGCTTTTTTGTGTGGTAGAAGCTTCATAGGAGATACAATGAAAAAGGAATGTCAAATCTTTTCCTTTTTAAAAAAACTTTCCTCTGTTCAAATTCTTCTAATGCTGTGATTCCCAGGCAAGATTGGATAAACGTCTCAGTTTCAATTTCTCTTATTTCCTTATTTTTCCAATCTAATTTGAATGGTTCTTAAAAATTCAAATAAAACTAAATACATTTCTATATATATATTTGTTCTGATGTGGTTTTTTATATCTAGAATTTGCCTAATAGATGCATATTTTATTATGTAATTTTAGTAGTCCTTCCTCTATTTATCCGCATATTTTGTACGTTATACACTTTCCTGAACTAGTGAAGTGTATATTTACTATTTTTTCTCAGGAGCTTGCACTGCAAAATTTTTGAGTAGTGCAGCCATAGAAGGGTAAATAATAGGTTTATTGTTACCGTAGATCACAATATCATGTCTAATGCTACTTGTTCAGTGATGCTTAGTACTATTGTTAAAGTTTTGGTTTTCAAGCATAATCTGGTCTAATAGCTAGTACTGTTTTAGATGTGCCTTAAATATATTTTCCAGCAGCAGAGATTTAAATGTTATCCAAGTTTAAGTTGACTTTGTAAAAAAAAAAATATACAAATAGAATGAGACTATTGCCTTATACATTGTAAGCCGCCCTGAGTCTTCGGAGAAGGGCGGGGTATAAATGTAAAAAAAAAAAAAAAAAGCAACTTTATGCAACTTTCAGCAAATTTACAGCACTGTGATTTAGAAAGTTTATTTGTATCACATGGATTCTCATATTGTATTGTCTTGTTTTTGGCTTAGTAAAATGTGCAAATCTAGCTACTGGTCCAGTCCACTCTTGACTTAAAAGCAAACTTATGCCAATTTTGCAGCAACAAGAAAAATAGAAAGCTCCTTTATATTATGGCTGATTCCTCCTCCCCTCCACTCCCCTCCCTCCCTCCTTCTTCCCTTTCTTCCTTCCTTCCTTCCTTCCTTCCTTCCTTCCTTCCTTCCTTCCCTATGCTGCTCATTTCACCTAAGTATCTCTGGGAATATTGCAAGTCGTTATTTCTCCATTCCTTTGTGTTGAGCCCAAGGAACATGGAACCTTCTGTCTGGCAAGCATGTGATGTGCCACTGAGTCACTTCCCTTTCTTATCTACTATTTAAGAAATTTGTGGTGTATTAATCACCTTGACAGCTTGCTTTTCTGGTCCTTCCTACCTTCATTTCACTGACATGGAACAATCAATTGTGAAGAACATTAGGATTCTTGACAGATGACCAATAGTATTTCCTTGTAGATAGTATGCATTTAAATAATTAATATTTCTTTTCCCTGTCATGGTTCTCTTGGTTTAAAATTAAACAGTGAACTTTGTTTCCCGATAGTGAAGTATGTGAAAGTATGTGAAATTCATGAGGCTGCAAAATATAGCTTGGTCATTCTAAGCTATTTCAAAAGCATTAGCTTTTTGCTTTATGAGAGACCAAGGCAAATAACGGGTGGTGTGAAAACATGAATTAAATATCAAATTTATCCAAGATATAACGTGTAAAGGGACTCAGTGGCTAAGACGCTGAGCTTGTCGATCGAAAGGTCGACAGTTCAGTGGTTTGAATCCCTAGTGCCGTTACTTGTCCCAGCTCCTGCCAACCTAGAAGTTTGAAAGCACATAAAAAATGCAAGTAGAAAAATAGGGACCACCTTTGGTGGAAAGGTAAAAGCGTTCTGTGCACCTTTGGCATTTAGTCATGCCGGCCATGTGACCACTGAGATGTCTTCGGACAGCGCTGGCTCTTCGGCTTTGAAACAGAGATGAGCACCGCCCCCTAGAGTCGGGAACAACTAGCACATATGTGTGAGGGGAACCTTTACCGTTACCTTTTATAATGTGTAAAAAGTTAGACAGAAATATTTCTACAAGAATAAATGCATGGTTATTTTTGACACAGAGTTCGTTACAGATTCAAAATAAAAACTCATTAATGAATATGGCAGGTGTAGAGATTTGGATACCTCTTCATTCAGTAATTCCCAAGACCCTCTTTAACAGAAATGTTAATTTCCAAATGTTTTCAGCCTCCATTCTAACTTGCAGAAGTCTTCTGGCTTAGAAATATTCTGAGATCTTCTTGCATATGTGGAATGCTTGAAATCTCTCCAGAGATTTACTGTTGTATTCAAGTCTGGAAACTGTGTAGGCCATTCCAAAATCCTTACCTGTATTTCCCTATACATATAAATATCATCATCATCTCAAAGAAGCGTTGTTGCTAAATTGGGAGAAGATTAAGGAAAGTCACTTTTTAAAAATTCCAACTTGGGTTTCACCTATTGAGGCATTCTCATACGCAATAACATTTAAAAAGGAACATATTGTTAGATATAATGAATTGTTGAATGAAAAGGGTGAGTTAAAATCTAAATCAGAACTAGAGGCAGAGGGTATAATAATGAACTGTTTTCATATTTGCAAATACAATCCAGACATGATAAAGTTGTTAAAACAGAAGGCTTTTACAACAATTTAACTAGTTTTGATGAGATTTTAACATGTTCAGATGACAACTTGATTAAGAAACTGTATGGATATTTATTAGAGGTGAAATTGGAGGAAGAACAAGTAAAAGAGACAATGATCGCTTGGGGGAAGAATTTTGGCCATGGGATAGACTTAGAGGCTTGGCAGAAATTGTGGATGTATTATAAAATGACAATGTCTACAGCATTTAAAGAGAATTTGTATAAGATGTTTTACATGTGGCATTTACCCCCGACAAGAATTGCTAGAATGTTCAAAGACAAATCTGAAAAATGCTGGAAATGTCATCAGACACCTGGATCATACATGTGGTGGACATATGTTGAAGCAAAAAGATACTGGACTAAAATACACACGTGGTTGGAAAAAATGATCAAAAAACATATTGACTTTAAGCCAGAAGTCTTTCGGTTGGGAATTATACCTGAGATATATACTATAGACAGCTAACATCAAAAACATCATTAAAAAAGGACAACAAAGAATGTTCTTTCTGCGCCAACTCAGTAAGCTCAAACTGCCCAAGGAGCTGCTGATTCAGTTCTACAGAGGAATTATTGAGTCTGTCATTTGCACCTCTATAACTGTCTGGTTCGGTTCTGCAACCCAACAAGAAAAACACAGACTTCAGAGGATAATTAGAACTGCAGAAAAAATAATTGCTACCAACTTGCCTTCCATTGAGGACCTGTATACTGCACGAATCAAGAAGAGGGCCGTGAAAATATTTACAGACCCCTCACATCCTGGATATAAACTGTTTCAACTCCTACCCTCAAAATGACACTATAGAGCACTGCACACCAGAACAACTAGACACAAGAACAGTTTTTTCCCGAAGGCCATCACTCTGCTAAACAAATAATTCCATCAACACTGTCAAACTATTTACTAAATCTGCACTACTATTAATCTTCTCATCGTTCCCATCACCAATCTCTTTCCATTTATGACTGTATGACTATAACTTGTTGCTGGCAATCCTTATGATTTATATTGATATATTGACCATCAATTGTGTTGTAAATGTTGTACCTTGATGAACGTATCTTTTATGTACACTGAGAGCATATGCACCAAGACAAATTCCTTGTGTGTCCAATCACACTTGGCCAATAAAATTCTATTCTATTCTATTCTATTCTATTCTATTCTATTCTATTCTATTCTATTCTATTCTATTCTATTCTATAGATATAAAATATTTGATTGTGAACATTACTACAGCAGCTAGGATTGTGTTTGCTAAAAATTGGAAAAATGAGAAATTACCTTCGCAAGAGGAAATAATTAGAAAAATGATGGAATGTGCAGAGATGAGTAAGTTAACATTTGAAATCAGAGAGCAAGAAGATAAGCAATACTATAAAATATGGGATTTATTTTATAATTGGTTATATGGAAAGATATGTCAGTAACGATAAATATAAGATATATGTATGAAAGAGATATTTATTTTGTGAATGCACAGGAAGATATGTTAACATCCATGCAGTACGTTGTAATGAAATTGATTTGATGAGTTTTCTTTTTTATGTTTAAAATAAATAAAAAAAATTCAATAAATAAATATCAACATCATCTTCATTTAATAACCCATAATCTCTTGTGGGATGGAGTCTGGGCAATTGAATGGAGCTAGCAGAGTGTTTTAATGGCCGGATGCCCTTCCTGTTGCCAATGCAGAATTTTGTTCAGCAGATAAATTCTCAGTGTACCCAGAGAGAGAAATATCTGCCTCTACCTAGGATCGAACTCACAGCCTCCTGATTGTGAGGCGAGAACTCCACCTCTAGGCCACCGCACCACTACTCTATAAATATAAATTTCTTATAATATAAATAAGCCACTCGGAGTCATTGACTAAGATGGGCATCTTTAGAAATTGAATAAATAAATTAAATAAATTCCTGTGCCGCTGCATTCTGTACCAGTTGACACTTGTGAATACTCTTTAAGGGTGGTCCTGTGTAAAGCACATTACAACAGTCCAATTTGGAGGTGATTAGAGCATGACTGCCTGTTAGCAGAGCCTCCTGATTGCACCAGAAACAAACGTGCAGAACACAAAGCTGTGCAAAAGCCTCCTAGCCCCAGCAGCTACCTGCTCCTTGAGCAAGAATAGAGAGTCTAGAAAGATCCTCAGATTATGCATTGGGTCTGTTTGGGGGAGCCCAAACCTATCCATCACCAAAGATGGCATTGTTCTAGAACCAGGGACCTCCCCCAAAATCCAGAACCACTCAGTCTTGCCAGGGTTCAGCTGAAACCTATTGTCCCCCATTTAGACCCTCCAAGCCTCCAGGCATTGGGATAATCATCATCATCATCATCATCTTCTAATGACCCCATAATCCCCTTGCGGGGTGGAGTCTGGGCAACTGAATGGAGCTGAGTGTTAACTGGCCGGATGCCCTTCCTGTTGCCAATGTGGAGCTTTGTTCAGCAGATATATTCTCATTTTGCCTAGGAACAGAAATATCTGCCTCTACCTTAGGATCAAACTCACAGCCTCCTGATTGTGAGAGCTCCACCTCTAGGCCACAGTGCCAATCAAACCAGGATAAAACATACATGACATCACTTAATTTGCCTGGGGCAGAGATATAAAATTCTCTATAGATCCACAGTTAAAGTGACATCTATAGAACAGTGACCTCCCTCCATCCCACATGTGCCTCTGTCCCCTTCTTATTTCTAGCATTCACCTAGCAAGAAATGGGGAATTTTTCTTGATGTTGGAGATGCACCAGCAGAAGGCGGCACTGGAGATTCAGAAAAAGGGAATTATCTTTGGTTTTGACATTCTTTCAAGTACGTGTCACCTGGTTTTATGCTATCAGTTGTATGTTACCAATAACAGGGGTGTCTGGAACCCCTTCTCCCCCAAATACTGTAAGTGTTCAAGGATCACTTCAGGATGGCCATTGAGGGAATGGCTCTCACAGGTAAACAAGATTTATCATAGCCTGCTTTGCCTGTTGTATTGCAAATTTCTTCTTTGTCATCCAAGGCTGAACATTACTGCTGGCAAGTATGTTTTTTTTTAAAGAGGCTATATATATGATTCTCATTCAAATGATGACCAAAATAATCCTCTTCTCTTCGGTAAACCATTTTCCCATTCTTGGATGTCAAGCAATGCTCAATTGGTCCTTGACAGTACATAATCTCATTCTTTTCAATTGGTTGGAAAGACCCCTGACTGACTGCTGTCATAGCTCCCCTATGCATAAGCCTCATCATGACTAAATTCTTTTTATAAGTAAGGCAGGGGGCAGTTTTATTTTCTATGCTGTTTTATCCAGTTGTTGTATTGTTTCATTCTCTCCAAGGCATACACTTGGATATCCTAATTCTGTTTCCCTTTTTCTTGGAATTTGCTGCTCCATTACAAAAATTAGGGGACTGGAGGCTAAACCGTATGAAGAACGGTTGCAGGAATTGGGTATGTCTAGTTCAGGGGTCAGCAACCTGCGACTCTGGAGCCGCATGTGGCTCTTTCGACCCTCTGCTGCGGCTGCCTGTCACTCAAAATATGCTTCACAACCACCAATGTGTGACACCCGCCGGCACACGATTTATTGAGCTTTTCAACCCCTGGTAGGCCAACCAGGGATACATCCAAGAAAAGAAAAGTTTCAGAAGAAAACAGAACATTTAATTCAACTACATATACTAGGTTGTGACTGCTCAAGAAATAGTCAGGCATAGCAAGAGTTTTGTGGCTCCCGGTGTTTTCTTTTCTGTGGGAAACGGCTCTTTGAGTGTTTAAGGTTGCAGACCCCTGGTCTAGTTTAATGAAAAGAAGGACTGGGTGTGTGTGTGACATGATAAACATATTCCAGTATTTAAGAGGCTGCCACAAAGAAGATTGCAGATTGCACGGTTGCAGTGTCCTGGAGTCATGTGATCATCTTTTGCAAAATGTTGCAACAAACAAAAGTGCTTTTTCAAGAAGCAACTGGACTTTCTGTTTATTTATTTATTTATTTATTTATTTATCAAACTTCTATACCGCCATTCTCCCGAAGGACTCAGGGCGGTGTACAGCCTTCATTTAAAACAATTAATATACATATTAAAATAACCATTAAAAAACTTATTCAATAAAAGGCCAAATTAAAACCGTCGATTGACCATAAAAATACCCAATAAAATTACCATTAAAAGTTTAAAATTTAAATTTAGAATTTAAAAAGTCAGGCCAGTCCTGCTTGTATAAATAAATAAGTTTTCAGTTCTGGAAGGTCCAAGGTCAGGCAATTGGCGAAACCGGGGAAAGTTCGTTCCAGAGAGTAGGTGCTCCCACAGAGAAGGACATTTTCTTTGAAGATGTTTCGCTTCGCATCCAAGAAGCTCCTTCAACTTTTCATGCAGATATTTTCTTCATGCAGATATCAGAGCTGAAGAAGCTTCCTGGATGAGAAGTGAAACATTTTCAAAGAAAAACCAGAAAGTCCAGTTGCCTCCTGAAAAAGCAATTTTGGGATGACTGAGAATCTCCATAGTCTTCTGACAAACAAAGTCAATGGGGAGGCCAAATCCACTTAACAATCTTGTTACTAATTTAACAACTGCAGTGGTTCACTTAAGAAATGTGACAAGAAACATCGTAAAATGGGACAAAACTCACTTAACAAATTTCTCATTTAGCAACATAAATTTTGGGCTCAGTTGTGGTCGTACGTTGAGGACTAACTGTAATAGGATTTGATATTTTCCCATAAAGAACAAGATTTAAATTTGTATCCCAAGATTTATTAGCGCAGGACCATATTTGACTATAGTATCAGATATACCTGCAAACAGCAGATATGACAATTCCTTGAATTTTGTACTTCAGCAGTTAATTCCAATTGTCTTTCAAAGTCTTTGAAGGCAAAAGGTTGGTTAAATGAGCAACTACATGCAAAAAAGGCTTTAAGAGTTGTAAACCTAATCTTATGTAGCTTCTTCTCCAGAAACACTACACTACTTACCAGAGCTTATAAAACATTTGCTAGATCAATTCTTGAATACAGCTTGCCTGTCTGGAATCCATACCACATTTCAGACATCAATACAATTGAACGTGTCCAGAAATATTTTACAAGAAGAGTTCTCCACTCCTCTGAATACAACAAAATACCTTATGCCACCAGACTTGAAATCTTGGGTTTAGAAAACTTAGAACTCCGCCGCCTTTGACAGGACCTGTGTTTAACTCATAGAATCATCTATTGCAATGTCCTTCCTGTTAAAGACTACTTCATCTTCAATCACAACAATACAAGAGCAAACAATAGATTTAAACTTAATGTTAACCGCTTCAATCTTGATTGCAGAAAATATGACTTCTGTAACAGAGTTGTTAATGCTTGGAACACACTACCTGACTCTGTGGTCTCTTCCCAAAATCCCCAAAGCTTTAACCAAAAACTGTCTACTATTGACCTCACCCCATTCCTAAGAGGTCCGTAAGGGGCGTGCATAAGAGCACAAACGTGCCTACCGTTCCTGTCCTATTGTTTCCTTTCATTATATCCAATTAATATAGTTATTGCATGCTTATGCTTATATATATATGCTTATATATTATATAGTTACTTTCATGCTTATGCTTATATATACTGTAGTGACAAAATTAATAAATAAAAAAAATTGTATATATAGATGTGCAGGAATGGCGGTTTAGCAAGTGGTATAAGGATTATTGGTAATGCTGTGTTTAGACTTTGGGGGATTTTGAGGCATATTAAGTTGCAGGGATGATGGAGGTGTTTCTAAAATGCATGTTGTGCATGGACCTTCTCATTCACAGCTGCTGACACTTTTGAATTTAGCACCAATTAACACCCCTTGGCAATCTTCCAAGTCAGTGATCACTTTGGATTACAGATGATACCAGTGCAGGGGAAACATGAATTCTTAAAGATTTATGCTTTGCATTGAGTCGTTGTTACTCAATTACAAATACATTAGCGAATTACAGTGGTCCAGCTCTCAGCTAGGGCATTCAGGAAACCCCCTGAGCTTCCATTAACGGTAATGGGAATTCTGTGTTCAATTTCCGTCACATTACACAGAATACACAGCGCATAAGCCTGCCACGTAGCCTTTGCTCTAAGCTGAAGGTTGACTTTTCAGCAAACATTTGCTTTCCTTCTGCAAAGAGTATAGTAGGGGAATTGTAAAAGCCCAAGGAAGATTTAGGGAATATTATGTGCATAATCATCTCTTGGTATCCAGCAAGTTTTTTGAATGGTGTCAGAGCTTTTGGACAATTTTTCCCATTAACTTGCATAAGTGAAGCCTATAAAAATTGTGTGTGTGTGTGTGTGTGTGTGTGTGTGTGTGTGTGTTAGAAGCAATTCCAACTGAAACTAGAGAAATGAGATAGCTGAGCTCTACAATCAGAAATGGGTTGGAGGCAGCACAATGGAAGGCATCATGTTGTGACCCAGCTCCCCAAATACAACGAGCCCTCATATTCCTTTATTAGGAGCACCAGCAGCCCTGGCCAAAAGTTTCTCTCTCACCGCAGGCTAACAAATCCGTCTGGCTGGAAAACGAATAGTTGTCTGCCACATGTATTTATCTCTGCCCGCTGCCTTTTATCCCCAGAGCTAGGGTGGGGCTTTGCTAGCAGCGGTGGCTCTTCCGCCCAAAGATCAGCCCACGGATTTCCACTGCTCTCCTCTCCTCTGCCTTCTGTGCATCCATGTGTCAGGCACTAGATCCAGCTGTTCTCCTCTTCCTCATCAGCCACCTCCAGAGTATTGGAAGCCATACTAGGCCAGAAGGTTCCGTGCTGCCACTTTCTCATGTGTGGGAAAGTAAGAGGGGGGAGGGGGATTTAGTAGAGGGGGGCCATTAGACACAATAACATTCTTCCTGTTGGTCAAGGTCAGTCCAGTCCTGCAGCTGGAGAAGGAGTGGTCGGAGTGATGTGACGGTTGGCGATTGGAGCATGTGATTGTCAGAGAAATTAGGGGTTGGGTTTGGACTTTTGATTTACTGAGGGAAAACCCAGATCTCTCAGGTTCGGATTTTCCCAGATGTGCCAGTTTACCTATCCTACTAAAAGAACTTTGAAAGATGCCTGCTTCGGAGTTTTTACTTGGGGAGGGGGTTTTCTGGAACGCTGACACTTGGGGCTGTTGACTCTCCATCTGAGGGCTGAAGGATGGCCCAGGCTCCACCTCTGTCTCTGCCAGCTCCATTCCCTCTTCTCCCTCAGATCTCCCAGGTTGCCTTAATGCTGACCCTGACTCCCATGCCTCCTCCTCTGATTCGGCTGCTGGAGGGGCCGGCGGCTGATAGGCCACAACACATCAGTGCACTCTTCGACTGTGGCTTTCTCGGTCTAAATGCTGTCTCTATTCCATACTTTGTAGCAATTTATTATTATCATTGATTAAATGTATTTGCCACCCATCTCATGTCAGAGCAACTCTGGGTGACTTACAACATAAAATTTAGCAACCCACATGCAGATATTTTCTTCATGCAGATATCAGAGCTGAAGAAGCTTCCTGGATGAGAAGTGAAACATTTCAAAAAACCAAAAAATCAGTTACCTCCTAAGCAATTTTGGGATGACTGAGAATCTCCATAGACTTCTGACAAACAAAGTCAATGGGGAGGCCAAATCCACTTAACAATCTTGTTACTAATTTAACAACTGCAGTGGTTCACTTAAGAAATGTGACAAGAAACATCGTAAAATGGGACAAAACTCACTTAACAAATTTCTCATTTAGCAACATAAATTTTGGGCTCAGTTGTGGTCGTACGTTGAGGACTAACTGTAATAGGATTTGATATTTTCCCATAAAGAACAAGATTTAAATTTGTATCCCAAGATTTATTAGCGCAGGACCATATTTGACTATAGTATCAGATATACAAAGTACATGCTTGATGGACATTGCCTCGCAGATGACCCCCACCCTGTCAAAGACCTTGGAGTTTTTACATCTAACGATTTAAGTTCCAAAGCCCACTGCAACTACATAGCTAAGAAGGCTCTAAGAGTTGTCAACTTAATTTTACGTAGCTTCTTTTCAAAAAACACCATGCTACTGACCAGAGCATATAAAACATTTGTTAGGCCAATTCTTGAATACAGCTTGCCTGTCTGGAACCCATACCACATTTCAGACATCAATACAATTGAGCGTGTCCAAAGGTATTTTACGAGAAGAATTCTCCATTCCTCTGAAACTAATAAAATACCTTATTCCACCAGACTTGATATCTTGGGTCTAGAAAACTTGGAACTTCGTCTTCGACTGGATCTGGGTTTAGCATATAAAATCATCCGTTGTAATGTCCTTCCTGTCAATGACTTTTTAGTTTCAATAACAATATCACAAGAGCTACAAACAGATTCAAACTCAATGTCAACCGTTCAGTTTAGATTGCAGAAAACACGATTTCTGTAACAGAATTGTATATACTTGGAATGCATTACCTGACTCTGTGGTTTCTTCTCATAACCCCAAAGGTTTCACTCAAAAACTGTCCACGGTTGACCTCACCACTTTCCTAAGAGGACTCTAAAGGGGCGTGCATAAGAGCACAAACGTGCCTACCGTTCCTGTCCTACTGTTTCTTTCCCTATGTATATACACGTTTTTAGTACCTCATTTCTCCTCATATATACGTTCATATATTTATAACCTTTTATGTAACGCTTGTATATATTGTTATGACAAATAAATAAATAAATAAATAAATAAAAATAAATAAATAAATACCTGCAAACAGCAGATATGACAATTCCTTGAATTTTGTACTTCAGCAGTTAATTCCAATTGTCTTTCAAAGTCTTTGAAGGCAAAAGGTTGGTTAAATGAGCAACTACATCGCAAAAAAGGCTTTAAGAGTTGTAAACCTAATCTTACATAGCTTCTTCTCCAGAAACACTACACTACTAACCAGAGCTTATAAAACATTTGCTAGACCAATTCTTGAATATAGCTCGCCTGTCTGGAGCCCATACCGCATTTCAGACATCAATACAATTGAACGTGTCCAGAAATATTTACAAGAAGAGTTCTCCAGTCCTCTGAATACAACAAAATACCTTATGCCACCAGATTTGAAATCTTGGGTTTAGAAAACTTAGAACTTCACCACCTTCGACATGACCTGAGTTTAACTCATAGAATCATCTATTGTAATGTCCTTCCTGTTAAAGACTACTTCAGCTTCAATCACAATACAAGAGCAAACAATAGATTTAAACTTAATATTAACTGCTTCAATCTTGATTGCGGAAAATATGACTTCTGTAACAGAGTTATTAATACTTGGAACACAGTACCTGACTCTGTGGTCTCTTCTCAAAATCCCAAAGCTTTAACCAAAAACTGTCTACTATTGACCTCACCCCATTCCTAAGAGGTCCGTGAGGCGTGCATAAAACACAAAGCGTGCCTACCGTTCCTGTCCTATTGTTTCCTTTCATTATATCCAATTAATATAGTTATTGCATGCTTATGCTTATATATATATGCTTATATATTATATAGTTACTTTCATGCTTATGCTTATATATACTGTAGTGACAAAATTAATAAATAAAAAAAATTGTATGTATAGATGTGCAGGAATGGCGGTTTAGCAAGTGGTATAAGGATTATTGGTAATGCTGTGTTTAGACTTTGGGGGATTTTGAGGCATATTAAGTTGCAGGGATGATGGAGGTGTTTCTAAAATGCATGTTGTGCATGGACCTTCTCATTCACAGCTGCTGACACTTTTGAATTTAGCACCAATTAACACCCCTTGGCAATCTTCCAAGTCAGTGATCACTTTGGATTACAGATGATACCAGTGCAGGGGAAACATGAATTCTTAAAGATTTATGCTTTGCATTGAGTCGTTGTTACTCAATTACAAATACATTAGCGAATTACAGTGGTCCAGCTCTCAGCTAGGGCATTCAGGAAACCCCCTGAGCTTCCATTAACGGTAATGGGAATTCTGTGTTCAATTTCCGTCACATTACACAGAATACACAGCGCATAAGCCTGCCACGTAGCCTTTGCTCTAAGCTGAAGGTTGACTTTTCAGCAAACATTTGCTTTCCTTCTGCAAAGAGTATAGTAGGGGAATTGTAAAAGCCCAAGGAAGATTTAGGGAACATTATGTGCATAATCATCTCTTGGTATCCAGCAAGTTTTTTGAATGGTGTCAGAGCTTTTGGACAATTTTTCCCATTAACTTGCATAAGTGAAGCCTATAAAAATTGTGTGTGTGTGTGTGTGTGTGTGTGTGTGTGTGTGTGTTAGAAGCAATTCCAACTGAAACTAGAGAAGTGAGATAGCTGAGCTCTACAATCAGAAATGGGTTGGAGGCAGCACAATGGAAGGCATCATGTTGTGGCCCAGCTCCCCAAATACGACGAGCCCTCATATTCCTTTATTAGGAGCACCAGCAGCCCTGGCCAAAAGTTTCTCTCTCACCTCAGGCTAACAAATCCGTCTGGCTGGAAAACGAATAGTTTCTGCCACATGTATTTATCTCTGCCCGCTGCCTTTTATCCCCAGAGCTAGGGTGGGGCTTTGCTAGCAGCGGTGGCTCTTCCGCCCAAGGATCAGCCCACGGATTTCCACTGCTCTCCTCTCCTCTGCCTTCTGTGCATCCACGTGTCAGGCACTAGATCCAGCTGTTCTCCTCTTCCTCATCAGCCACCTCCAGAGTATTGGAAGCCATACTAGGCCAGAAGGTTCCGTGCTGCCACTTTCTCATGTGTGGGAAAGTAAGAGGGGGAGGGATTTAGTAGAGGGGCCATTAGACACACAATAACATTCTTCCTGTTGGTCAAGGTCAGTCCAGTCCTGCAGCTGGAGAAGGAGTGGTCGGAGTGATGTACGGTTGGCGATTGGAGCATGTGATTGTCAGAGAAATTAGGGGTTGGGTTTGGACTTTTGATTTACTGAGGAAAACCCAGATCTCTCAGGTTCGGATTTTCCAGATGTGCCAGTTTACCTATCCTACTAAAAGAACTTTGAAAGATGCCTGCTTGAGTTTTACTTGGGGAGGGTTTTCTGGAGCCGCTGACACTTGGGGCTGTTGACTCTCCATCTGAGGGCTGAAGGATGGCCCAGGCTCCACCTCTAGGCCACAGTGCCAATCAAACCAGGATAAAACATACATGACATCACTTAATTTGCCTGGGGCAGAGATATAAAATTCTCTATAGAACCACAGTTAAAGTGACATCTATAGAACAATGACCTCCTCCATCCCACATGTGCCTCTGTCCCTTCTTATTTCTAGCATTCACCTAGCAAGAAATGGGGAATTTTTCTTGATGTTGGAGATGCACCAGCAGAAGGCGGCACTGGAGATTCAGAAATTAGTTAAATGGTTTTATAATGAGTTTTATTTCTGGTCCTCTGTAGACATATGCTTGTCATTTTGTCCTGCCTTGATAAGCAACTTATCAAGTTGCTTATAAAGGCAACTTTATAAGACCATAACCTACTACTAGATAAAGTAGAAAAATGTGGGTTAGACAGCACCACCACCAGATGGATTCGTAACTGGCTGACCAACCGCACTCAACGTGTAGTCCTCAACGGAACTACATCCACATGGAGGGAAGTATGCAGTGGAGTACCCCAAGGCTCTGTTTTAGGCCCAGTACTCTTCAACATCTTCATCAATGACTTAGACGAGGGGATAGATGGGGAACTCATCAAATTTGCAGATGACACCAAGCTGGCAGGAATAGCCAACACTCCAGAAGATAGGCTCAAGTTACAGAAAGATCTTGACAGACTTGAACATTGGGCGCTATCTAACAAAATGAAATTCAACAGTGAAAAAAGTAAGGTTCTACATTTAGGCAAAAAAATCAAAATGCACCATATATGTAGCACCTTGCTCAATAGTAGTAACTGTGAGAGGAATCTTGGAGTCCTAGTGGACAACCATTTAGATATGAGCCAGCAGTGTGCAGCAGCTGCTAAAAAAGCCAACACAGTTCTGGGCTGCATAAACAGAGGATAGAATCAAGATCACGTGAAGTGTTAGTGCCACTTTATAATGCCTTGGTAAGGCCACACTTGGAATATTGCATCCAGTTTTGGTGCACGATGTAAAAAGATGTTGAGACTCTAGAAAGAGTGCAGAGAAGAGCAACAAAGATGATTAGGGGATTGGAGGCTAAACCGTATGAAGAACGGTTGCAGGAATTGGGTATGTCTAGTTCAGAGGTCAGCAACCTGCGACTCTGGAGCCGCATGTGGCTCTTTCAACCCTCTGCTGCGGCTGCCTGTCACTCAAAATATGCTTCACAACCACCAATGTGTGACACCCGCCGGCACACGATTTATTGAGCTTTTCAACCCCTGGTAGGCCAACCAGGGATACATCCAAGAAAAGAAAAGTTTCAGAAGAAAACAGAACATTTAATTCAACTACATATACTAGGTTGTGACTGCTCAAGAAATAGTCAGGCATGGCAAGAGTTTTGTGGCTCCCGGTGTTTTCTTTTCTGTGGGAAACGGCTCTTTGAGTGTTTAAGGTTGCAGACCCCTGGTCTAGTTTAATGAAAAGAAGGACTGGGTGTGTGTGTGACATGATAAACATATTCCAGTATTTAAGAGGCTGCCACAAAGAAGAGGAGTTGGGCTGTTCTCCAAAGCACCTGAGGGTAGAACAAGAAGCAATGGGTGGAAACTGATCAAAAGAAGCAACTGGACTTTCTGTTTATTTATTTATTTATTTATTTATTTATCAAACTTCTATACCGCCATTCTCCCGAAGGACTCAGGGCGGTGTACAGCCTTCATTTAAAACAATTAATATACATATTAAAATAACCATTAAAAAACTTATTCAATAAAAGGCCAAATTAAAACCGTCGATTGACCATAAAAATACCCAATAAAATTACCATTAAAAGTTTAAAATTTAAATTTAGAATTTAAAAAGTCAGGCCAGTCCTGCTTGTATAAATAAATAAGTTTTCAGTTCCCGGCGGAAGGTCCGAAGGTCAGGCAATTGGCGTAAACCGGGGGAAAGTTCGTTCCAGAGAGTAGGTGCTCCCACAGAGAAGGACATTTTCTTTGAAGATGTTTCGCTTCGCATCCAAGAAGCTCCTTCAACTTTTCATGCAGATATTTTCTTCATGCAGATATCAGAGCTGAAGAAGCTTCCTGGATGAGAAGTGAAACATTTTCAAAGAAAAACCAGAAAGTCCAGTTGCCTCCTGAAAAAGCAATTTTGGGATGACTGAGAATCTCCATAGTCTTCTGACAAACAAAGTCAATGGGGAGGCCAAATCCACTTAACAATCTTGTTACTAATTTAACAACTGCAGTGGTTCACTTAAGAAATGTGACAAGAAACATCGTAAAATGGGACAAAACTCACTTAACAAATTTCTCATTTAGCAACATAAATTTTGGGCTCAGTTGTGGTCGTACGTTGAGGACTAACTGTAATAGGATTTGATATTTTCCCATAAAGAACAAGATTTAAATTTGTATCCCAAGATTTATTAGCGCAGGACCATATTTGACTATAGTATCAGATATACCTGCAAACAGCAGATATGACAATTCCTTGAATTTTGTACTTCAGCAGTTAATTCCAATTGTCTTTCAAAGTCTTTGAAGGCAAAAGGTTGGTTAAATGAGCAACTACATGCAAAAAAGGCTTTAAGAGTTGTAAACCTAATCTTATGTAGCTTCTTCTCCAGAAACACTACACTACTTACCAGAGCTTATAAAACATTTGCTAGATCAATTCTTGAATACAGCTTGCCTGTCTGGAATCCATACCACATTTCAGACATCAATACAATTGAACGTGTCCAGAAATATTTTACAAGAAGAGTTCTCCACTCCTCTGAATACAACAAAATACCTTATGCCACTACACTTGAAATCTTGGGTTTAGAAAACTTAGAACTAAGGAGAAATTTCCTGACAGTTAGAACAATTAATAAGTGGAACGACTTGCCTTCAGAAGTTGTGAATGCTCCAACACTGGAAATTTTTAAGAAAATGTTGGATAACCATCTGACTGAGATGGTGTAGGGTTTCCTGCCTGGGCAGGGGGTTGGACTAGAAGGCCTCCAAGGTCCCTTCCAACTCTGATGTTATGTTATGTTATGTTAACTTATAGATTTCCCAAGTTAGACTTCAGTGATCTCCTTAATCCCATCCGTCTACTTTCTCTTCCCCTTTTGCTTCCTTCCTATTTAATAAACTTTTCTAAGCCATCATTTTCTCAAGTTCCATGCTGAAACTAAGTAATGTTGATATATCTGGATTTGATCCAGGACTGATTCATGGGTTCTTGCAGTCCATGTTATATTTAGCAGCTACCTACAAATGCACAAAAGTTTGTTGAATAAGAGACATTATTCTTTAATACAAACCTTTAAACTATGTTGTATGAGCCAAATTGGGTTCTCACATTGTGTTATCCAAAGCCAAATACTGTGGCTTAGTTAAACCCTGTCACTGTCTGTTGATATAACATTTCTCACATGTTTGGTAGAAAGACTGAACCACCTTTCTGTTTTATAAAAGGGAATGGTACATTAATTTTAGGACAATCGTAGGAAAAAGCAAAGTTATACATTTATACAAGATAAAGATTGGTGGAAACTCAGCAAAGATTCTTATATCTGGAAGTTGCAGACATTTTCTTTTTATTGCTTTAACTTTTTGCTTATCGTTTGAAAATGACTGCTCTTTCTTTTTCTTTTTCTAAAATAGTTTCTGTTCAATTTTTATACAAGAGATTGTCTGCTTAAATAAAGAATCATGCAAAAAAAAAAAGTCTCCAGGTTTTAATAACTGCATCTTGAGCTAGATATAAAGCTTGATTAGACTCATTCTATTGCGATACATAATTAAATTCTTGCCTGCTTCTAGGTGGGGGAGGATCTTCTGATTTAATATGTATTTCTTCAGAGGAGAAATGGTCTGAATACTTTTTAATTTATCATGCAAGGATTCATATTAGCAGATGTGCTGTGGAATGCTGTATTTGTCAAAAGCATCTGATGCTGTTGCTGCATTGGGTGTCTTTCAACTCAGTGAGATCAAAATACTACTTTGTCCAGAAACAGAAATTTTGAGTACTTTCCCCAAATCTTGCTTCCTAATTCAAGCTGTGGTGTCTACAGAAAACATACAAAAATATTTCAGCTCATACTTCCCACTTTATTGGGGGTTTTGAGCTGCCTTCTTCCAAGCTGATCATTCTCCGAGACAATGGATGAGTTCACATCTTGGGTGAGTTCACATCAATAGTTTCAATGCTGGTCTTCCCTTTGATGCTTCTTGGTACTGGTTTACAAGCTACCTATCTGTGTTACCCTACCGTAATCTCAATCTTGTCAGTGTTCCAGAAAACCCCCCACTCCAAGTAAAAACTCCAAAGCAAGCATAGGGCCGGGCTACTTACGGGACCGCCTACTGCTACCGAATACCTCTCACCGACCCGTGCGCTCTCACAGAGAGGGACTCCTCAGGGTGCCGTCAGCTAAGCAATGCCGCCTGGCGACACCCAGGGGAAGGACCTTCTCTGTGGGGGCTCCCACCCTCTGGAACGAACTCCCTCCAGGACTTCGTCAACTTCCGGACCTCCAACCTTCATGAGCTTAAAACACACTTATTCATCTGCAGGACTGGATTAGATTTTAAAATTTATACTGGTTTTAATGGGTTTTAATATTTATATTGTTTTTAATAATTCGGCTATGTAGAATAAGTTTTTAATTGTATTTTAGTCTGTATTTATATGTATTTTTACTGCCTGTGAACCGCCCTGAGTCCCTAGGAGATAGGGCAGTATATAAATGTGATAAAATAAATAAATAAATAAATAAATAAGTTTTCAGTTCCGGAAGGTCCAAGGTCAGGCAATTGGCGAAACCGGGGAAAGTTCGTTCCAGAGAGTAGGTGCTCCCACAGAGAAGGACATTTTCTTTGAAGATGTTTCGCTTCGCATCCAAGAAGCTCCTTCAACTTTTCATGCAGATATTTTCTTCATGCAGATATCAGAGCTGAAGAAGCTTCCTGGATGAGAAGTGAAACATTTTCAAAGAAAAACCAGAAAGTCCAGTTGCCTCCTGAAAAAGCAATTTTGGGATGACTGAGAATCTCCATAGACTTCTGACAAACAAAGTCAATGGGGAGGCCAAATCCACTTAACAATCTTGTTACTAATTTAACAACTGCAGTGGTTCACTTAAGAAATGTGACAAGAAACATCGTAAAATGGGACAAAACTCACTTAACAAATTTCTCATTTAGCAACATAAATTTTGGGCTCAGTTGTGGTCGTACGTTGAGGACTAACTGTAATAGGATTTGATATTTTCCCATAAAGAACAAGATTTAAATTTGTATCCCAAGATTTATTAGCGAGGACCATATTTGACTATAGTATCAGATATACCTGCAAACAGCAGATATGACAATTCCTTGAATTTTGTACTTCAGCAGTTAATTCCAATTGTCTTTCAAAGTTCCATTTACTAGGATAGGTAAACTGACTGGGAAAACCCAAATCTGAGTGGTCTGGGTTTCCCCTCAGTAAATCAAAAAACCCCAAACCATCCCCTGACTCCACAGTCGATCACATGCTCCAATCGCCAACCTTCCCATCTCGAGACAGCACTCCAACCACTCCTTCTCCAGATGCAGGATCGGCCTGACCTTGACCGACAGAAAGAATGCTATTATGTCTAAAGACAATCCCTCTACCAAATCCCCCTCTCCTACTTTCCCACACATGAGAAAGTGGCAGCACAGAAGCTTCCGGCCTAGTATGGCTTCCAAAGCTGACAATTCTGTTCTTTTCTTTGTGGATTGTCAATAATATCCCAATTAGTCAAGTTGTTTCATTCAAAACATGATTTGCTAGCTAGAAAAAGTAAAGCATGATATATATGCTTATATATATAGCATATATGCTATATATATATATATATGCTTATATATATATATATATATATATGCTTATATATATATGCTTATATATATATGCTTATATATATATATGCTTATATATATATGCTTATATATATATATATATGCTTATATATATATGCTTATATATATATATGCTTATATATATATGCTTATATATATATATGCTTATATATATATGCTTATATATATATGCTTATATATATATGCTTATATATATATGCTTATATATATATGCTTATATATATATGCTTATATATATATGCTTATATATATATGCTTATATATATATGCTTATATATATATATATATGCTTATATATATATATATGCTTATATATATATATGCTTATATATATATATATGCTTATATATATATATATATATATATATGCTTATATATACTGTAGTGACAAAATTAATAAATAAATAAATAAATAAATAAATAAATAAATAAATAAATAAATAAATAAAAAATTGTATGTATAGATGTGCAGGAATGGCGGTTTAGCAAGTGGTATAAGGATTATTGGTAATGCTGTGTTTAGACTTTGGGGGATTTTGAGGCATATTAAGTTGCAGGGATGATGGAGGTGTTTCTAAAATGCATGTTGTGCATGGACCTTCTCATTCACAGCTGCTGACACTTTTGAATTTAGCACCAATTAACACCCCTTGGCAATCTTCCAAGTCAGTGATCACTTTGGATTACAGATGATACCAGTGCAGGGGAAACATGAATTCTTAAAGATTTATGCTTTGCATTGAGTCGTTGTTACTCAATTACAAATACATTAGCGAATTACAGTGGTCCAGCTCTCAGCTAGGGCATTCAGGAAACCCCCTGAGCTTCCATTAACGGTAATGGGAATTCTGTGTTCAATTTCCGTCACATTACACAGAATACACAGCGCATAAGCCTGCCACGTAGCCTTTGCTCTAAGCTGAAGGTTGACTTTTCAGCAAACATTTGCTTTCCTTCTGCAAAGAGTATAGTAGGGGAATTGTAAAAGCCCAAGGAAGATTTAGGGAATATTATGTGCATAATCATCTCTTGGTATCCAGCAAGTTTTTTGAATGGTGTCAGAGCTTTTGGACAATTTTTCCCATTAACTTGCATAAGTGAAGCCTATAAAAATTATGTGTGTGTGTGTGTTAGAAGCAATTCCAACTGAAACTAGAGAAATGAGATAGCTGAGCTCTACAATCAGAAATGGGTTGGAGGCAGCACAATGGAAGGCATCATGTTGTGACCCAGCTCCCCAAATACAACGAGCCCTCATATTCCTTTATTAGGAGCACCAGCAGCCCTGGCCAAAAGTTTCTCTCTCACCGCAGGCTAACAAATCCGTCTGGCTGGAAAACGAATAGTTGTCTGCCACATGTATTTATCTCTGCCCGCTGCCTTTTATCCCCAGAGCTAGGGTGGGGCTAGGCACATGGGTAAAAATCAAGCTTGGGTGCAGATGGGGGTGTGTGTGGAGATTTATTTATTTTATTTATTAAATTTATATTGCTGCCTATTCTCCCATGGCAACTCAAGGCATCTTATAGAATATAAAAAGAACCACATTTAAAAAACTTGTAAGAGATGCCCTACTTAGTTTCAGACAATTGAAGCCAAGCCTTGCACACCCCGACACCTGCCTTATCTTGCTGGCCACTTGCCTTTGCCTACTTCTTCTGCGGCCACTTGCCGCTGCTCATACTCATCATCCCCGGCCTCCATTTCCCCCATCAGAGGCCTTCAGGAAAGGTCTCTGCAGCTGAGAAACAGGCTCTGGATTGACACGTGCGGCAGCCCCCGGCCTCATTTCACCATCAGAGGCCTTCAGGAAAGATCTCTGCAGATGATAAAAGAGCTCTGGATTGATTGTTTTGTGTCCAAATTTTGGATCTAATCTATCAGTGTTGGAGAGAGACTGGTGGCCTCAGGAGGAGGAGTCTCAGGAGGGAATTAGCTTAAAGTCTCTGCATAGTCACAATAGGACAAAGTCTAAACCCCCTTGAATGGCATTATCTATTCCAACCTGGATGCAAACCGTTAGTCTGAGTCTATCCTATGTATAGGCTTGAGCAATAAATCAGCTAACGGAATTTTTCATGTCCGGACCTGGTTGTTCACACCTGACAATCAAACACAAACATTAATCCAAATAAGTCACATTGTAGGTTAAACTAGATAATATCAATGGTGAAATCCAATTTTTTACTACCAGTTTTATGGACGTGGCTTGGTGGGCGTGGTGTGATGTAGCTTGGTGGACATGGCAGGGGAAGGATACTGCAAAATCTCCATTCCCACCCCACTCCAGGGGAAGGATACTGCAAAATCTCCATTCCCAAATTGGTATTTGCCAATTCTCCAAACTACTCAAAATTTCCGCTACTGGTTCTCCAAAACCTGTCAGAACCTGCTGGATTTCAACCCTGGATAATATGAGAGAAATAGCTTATCACTGAATGAAGGGGGGAAGTTGGAAAGAGTTATTCCTTTAATAGGGTCACAACTAAGGTATCAAGATAAACCCATTCAAAAATAATATTCACAATTCATCCAGTGTTGTCTTGAATATAGATAGGCTCTTAGTTCTGTAGTGTTCATCATAAGGAGCTATAATGGAGAAAATCCTGATCAATTGCGTACCTTCTTTTTGCGATATTAAAGCTCTCTTGTTTTAGTATAAGCAATTTGGCAACTCTTAATCTTCATCTCCTTCTCAGATTGAGGTTCTTCCACGATGACCTGTAATCTGATCTGGAAAATAATGTTGTCTCCAGCCATACCATTTCAATGCTACAATCTCTTTATATGGAAGGTTTTTGATGTGTATTGAAAGAGTAATTATTCCTTCTCATTTTCACTAATAAATTAGAGCTTCATTGGTGCAATAAATGAGAACAGTGTCCTGTCGTCTCACCAATATTTCTCTAATGTTTCAGTTACAGTTAGGTTTTCATTGTTATTTATGAGCTTTATACTTATTGCTAATTGTTATGCTTTATTATGTTTTTATACTTTATGATGTTAAGCACTGGGAGTCTACTCTGAGATTATGGCCGTATATAAAATCGATAAATAAATAAGCAAACCAACTGAGAACAGGAGCCACACATGGCTACAATTTAATTTTACACCTCCCCAAACCTCATCCTGCTCTCCAGATGTTCCTGTCTTTCTGTCTGCAGATGTTTGCATGAGTAAGAAAGAAATGTGATGGGTAACCCAGTGAGAAGACGAATGATGCACTGCTTTAATTTTAGGTGTGACTACCACTTGCATAAATGTGGGATCCTGATACATTTTTTCTTATGCCCAGACCAAAATCAGAATGTTTTTTCTTCCATCAGTCATATCCAATTCTCACGTGAAAATTCATTCATTCATTCATTCATTCATTCATTCATTCTTTTCTTTCTGCGCATGACAAAGATGGAGGTCTGACCAATTCTCGGAGCAGCAGGCGGAGTTGTTTCCGGGCCGGAGATGCAGCCAGCAGACGACTTGGGCTGCCTGGGTAGCCTGGCCGGAAGGATGATCTTCTTGGCAGCTGCGAGAGGGGTTTTTCGCCCCTGAGAGTTTCGCAGCTGCCGAGTGCCGAGCCAGGGCCGAACAGCAGCGAAATGGCAGCGGCCATCTTGGTGCGGGGTGGGGCGGCGTCCGGCCTACCCCCGGCGGCATTTTGGCGGCGTCCGGCTTGTTCCCCTGCAGCATTTTCGAGCTTATGCTGCAGGGAGGGCGATGGCAGTGGTGAGAGCCCCGAGAGTCTTCTGCTCCTGACGGGAGAGCCCCGATGAGGCCCCCCGCGGAATGGCAGCGAAGTGGCGGCGGCCATCTTGGTGCGGGGCGGGGCGGCATCCGGCCTACTCCTGGCAGCGTTTTGGCGGCGTCCGGCCTATTCCCCTGCAGCATTGTCGAGCTTGTGCTGCAGGGAGGGCGACGATAGTAGTGAGAGCCTCGAGAGTCTTCTGCTCCTGACGGGAGAGCCCCGACGAGGCCCCCCGTGGAACGGTAGTGAAGTGGCGGTGGCCATCTTGGTACAGGGCGGGGCGGCGTCCGGCCTACTCCTGGCGGCGTTCTGGCGGCGTCCCGGCTATTTCCCTGCAGCATTGCTGGGGTTGTGGTGCAGGGAGGGCGACGGTAATGGTGAGAGCCCGAAAGTCTCCTCCCCCTGCCGGGAGAGCCCTGACGAGGTCCCCCACGGAACGGGGGTTGTTGAAGGGGGGGGCATGTCCGTGGCTGCGGTGGGGACGGCAAGGACGTCTGTCTTGGATAAGGGCGACGTTTGGAACCCCCTAGCGGCAGCGGCGGCAGCATGCTCTCTCCCTTTTCTCCCTCCTTTCCCTTGGATTTTTTCATCTTGACCTGATAAGATCTGAGGAGGCTGTTTTAGAGCTGGTCGTTTTCGCTTTGGATGGACATGGACCTAGGCATGGAGGTCTCCTTTTCTTCCTCTAGACTTCGGAGTTGTAATGGGGAGTTTCGACTCTGGAGCTTAGACTCCCCCCCCCCGGACTCTGGAGCATTTTTAACATCTGTATGTCTGTTATTACTTTTACCATCTTGAACGGGATCTCCTTGCAAGAATTGTCCATCATCTTTTATCATCTGTGGGACCTATGTCAGCGGTTCTGAATATGACTGCTTTATCATCATCTACGGTTACGGACAAACTCATTTTGCGCCAATTATGCCTGATACGAGATATGATTTATTCTTCATTAGAACTTCATCGTCTGCGAGGATCCTCCGCCTCGCAGAAATGGTCCTCTACGTTATCGAGGGCCTATCTCAATGATGGGTTTTGGGACCCAGAGAGATGGCATGCATTAAGAAAGAATCTTTGGGTTTTTTTTAGATAAACAATTTTTAAGAGGTGGGAGGGTAAAGGCGGTTATCGGAGGAAACCCGTCGGGGAGGGAGCCAGTCCTTGCGTTTGCTCGCGGCGATACTTTATTAAGTTCGGAGGTTAAGGGGAAGCCTTGTTCTCCAATTCCAGAGGATCGTTCCATCAGTACGGTAAGTGGGAGAGGCAGATATGGCGGAAGTGGGGGGCCATATCATGTTCAGGGGGTGCGCACTCGCTGTTTGAGAGCGATTGCGCGCTCCGGCCCCTCAGACTTCTCCCGTTCCCCGAGTGGCCAGTATCCCCAGGGCTTGGACCTTCGGCTGATGTTGTGCAATGCTAGGTCCGTAGTGAATAAAGCCCCCCTGATCTACGATCTTATACAGGGGGGGGGCTGCGGACCTTGTGGGCATTTCGGAGACTTGGTTGGGCATTGAAGGGGGGGTTCCCCTGGTGGAGATGTGCCCACCGGGTTTCCGGGCATTTCATCAGCCGAGGGCCCAAGGTAGGGGTGGAGGGGTGGCGGTGGTTATTAGAGAGAGTCTGGAGCCGATGGAGGCCACTGTTCCTCAGATAGCCGGTTGTGAATCCCTTTACGTGAAGTCGGGCGAGGATGCAGGTGGGCTTGTTGATCACGCACCTGGCTCCTTGCTGCGTGGCAACAGCCCTGCCCGAGTTGCTGGAGTTGATAGCCGGGATGGCAGTTGATACCCCAGGCTTATGGTCATGGGGATTTCAACTGCCATCAGCGATGTCGTCATCAGCGGCTCGGGAGTTCATGGCCTCCATGACGGCCATGGACCTGACCCAATTAATTGACGGCCCCACCCACGCCGGGGAACCACACTGGATCTGATTTTTGTCTCTGGACAGTGGTTGAGTGATCTGGAAGTACGAGAATTAGTCATTGAACCTTTGTCATGGTCAGACCACTCTCTCCTTCGTCTGGACTTTCGGACCGCTGCTCCACACCGCAGGGAGACGGGACCAATACGTTGGTTCCGTCCCAGGCGACTGATGGACCCGGAGAGGTTCCTGATGGAGCTTGGGCCGCTCCCTGGCGATCTGGCCCACGGCTCGGCCGAGGAGCTTGTTGCGGCCTGGGAACAGGCCGCGGTGGGCGCTTTGGACCGTGTCGTGCCTTTGCGGCTTCTGACCCGGCGTAGGTCTCAACCAGCTCCTTGGTTTTCTGAGGAGCTGAGGGAGATGAAACGCCGGAGAAGACGCCTAGAGAGCGCGTGGAGGTCCAGCCGTTCTGAAGCTGACCGAACACTAGTTAGGTCTTTTACTCAGACCTATCTAGTGGCATTGAGGGAGGCCAAGCGGGCCTATGTCTCTACCCTCATTGCGTCAGCAGAGAACCGCCCAGCCGCCCTGTTTAGGGTGACTCGCTCCCTCCTTAACCAGGAGGGCTGCGATGACCCCTTACAGGGTTGTGCTGAGGATTTCAGCAGGTATCTGTTTGACAAAATCGCTCAGCTTCGGGACGGTCTGGACCAAAACTGGGTAGTTTCGGGCGAGGTGACGGAGGCTAGTCTTGTTGAGACCATCTGGGAGGAGTTTGACCCTGTGGCTCCCGAGGACATGGACAGGTTGCTGGGGCGGCTGAATGCCACCACATGTTTATTGGACCCGTGTCCCTCCTGGTTGGTGCTGGCCACCCGGGAGGTTACACGAGGCTGGCTCCAGGGGATTGTTAACGCTTCTCTGAGGGAGGGTGTTGTTCCCACCGCCTTGAAAGAGGCGGTGGTGAGACCCCTCCTCAAGAAGCCTTCCCTGGACCCAGCTGTTTTGAGTAACTATCGTCCAGTCTCCAACCTTCGCTTTGTGGCGAAGGTTGTTGAGAGTGTGGTGGCACACCAGTTACCCCAGTACCTGGATGAATCTGTCTATCTAGACCCGTTCCAGTCCGGTTTCCGACCCGGGTACAGCACGGAGACAGCTTTGGTCGCATTGGTGGATGACCTCTGGAGGGCCCGGGATAGAGGTTATTCCTCTGCCCTGGTTCTCCTTGATCTCTCAGCGGCTTTTGATACCATCGACCATGGTATCCTGCTGCGCGGTTGGGGGATTGGGTGTGGGAGGCACCGTGTTTGGTGGTTCTCATCCTATCTCTCCGACCGATCGCAGACGGTGTTGGCAGGGGGCAGAGGTCGACCTCGAGGCGCCTCCTTGTGGGGTGCCACAGGGGTCGGTTCTCTCGCCTCCTGTTCAACATCTACATGAAGCCGCTGGGCGAGGTCATCAGTGGTTTTGGGGTGAGTTATCAACTGTACGCGGATGACACCCAGCTGTACATTTCCACCCCTGACCACCCCAATGTAGCTGTTGAAGTGTTGTCTCGTGTGTGGAGGCCGACGGGTCTGGATGGGGAGAAACAGGCTCAAGCTCAACCCCTCCAAGACTGAGTGGCTGTGGATGCTGGCATCCCGGTACAGTCAGCTGCAACTGCGGCTGACTGTTGGAGGCGAATCATTGGCCCCAATGGAGAGGGTGCGCAATTTGGGGGTTCTCCTGGATGGACGGTTGTCTTTTGAAGATCATTTGGCGACCGTCTCCAGGAGAGCTTTTTACCAGGTTCGCCTGGTCCGCCAGTTGCGCCCCTTTCTAGACCGGGATGCCTTATGCATGGTCACTCATGCCTCGCCACTTCTCGCCTGGACTCCTGTAATGCTCCCTACAGGGGCCTCACCTTGAGGTGCACCCGGAGACTTCAGTTAGTTCAGAATGCAGCCGCGCGGGTGATAGAGGGAGCCACTCGTGGCTCCCATATAACACCGATCCTGCGCAGGCTGCACTGGCTGCCTGTGGTTTTCCGAGTGCACTTCAAGGTGTTGGTTACCACCTTTAAAGCGCTCCATGGCATAGGACCGGGATATCTTCGGGACCGCCTTCTGTTACCACATGCCTCCCACCGGCCGGTACGCTCCCATAGAGAGGGCCTCCTCAGGGTGCCGTCAGCCAAACAGTGCAGGCTGGCGACCCCCAGGGGGAGAGCCTTCTCTGTGGGGGCACCTACCCTCTGGAATGAGCTTCCCCCAGGACTTCGACAACTTCCTGACCTCCGGACCTTTCGCCGCGAGCTTAAAACATATCTATTCTTTCGAGCAGGACTGGCTTAATAGGGTTTTTTAAATATGGATTTTATTGGGGTTTATTTTATATTTTGTATTGTATTTTAAATTTAGGCTATTGGAATAAGTTTTTTAAATAGTGTTTTTATTGAAATGTATTGTATTATTTTATCTGCCTGTTCACCGCCCTGAGTCCTTTGGGAGAAGGGCGGTATAAAAATTAAATTATTATTATTATTATTATTATTATTATTATTATTATTATTATTATTATTATTATTATTAATCATTCATTCATTCATTCATTCATTCATTCATTCATTCATTCATTCCCTAAGACCAAAAGCAAGTTCAAACCACTCACAGAGACAGCCTGAACAAGTCCCTGCAGCTTTCTTGGCAAGATTTTTCATTGTCTCTTTCCTAGGGATGAGAATGTGTGACTGGCCCAAGATCACCCAACTGGTTAGGTGTCCAAAGTGGAACTAGAACTCACACTTGCCTGGTTTCTAGTTTGATACCTTAAACACTATATTAAACTTACCCTCAAAAAATGGGAAAAATGGGACAAAAAAACAAAAGCTTCTTAAATAAATAAAGAACTATATAAGGAAATTAAACCTGTATCTGCCTTACAGCCAATCATTCATGAACAAAATTTTTAAAACTATCTTAGTTATTCCATAATTTATTAATAGAAAAACACTATTTTTCCATCTGGCTTATCCTAACTAATAACTAATAAAAGCATTAGTATGTTGGCATGCCAAGGTTGGTACATAGGTCTTAGATTAGTATGCTCTGGATTTTCTGAAGAGCCAGACCAGACAAATCACCTGAAGAACCATTAGTTGATCAGACACTTGTAGCAGCTCTAGGAGATGATGAACCTCAGTAGAGGACAAACATTTGGAAGGGCACCTGGACCAAAAACCTGCCAGCAGAACAGAGCTAATCAGCACATATCTTTGTGTGGAGAGGAAGCAACACCTTTAATCATGCCAATCTCGATGTCCCTAACTCTCCTTTGCAAACAATTCTCAAATTTCAAGTTAAGTCCTAAATGTGTGATTATTTACCTGTGGCTGTGTTGTGGTCCGCCAGCAGCCTGTGGCGCTGGCAGCAGTCGGACAATGAGGAGGTTGGGGAGGAACATGGGCCAGTCCTGGAGTCTGGGGAAGGCTCAGACGAGGGCTCTGCATCGGAGGTAGAGAGGGGCCATCTGGGAGTTATGTGCTGCCTCCAGAGCCTCCAGAGTCGGACATCAGCGAGGCAGAGGAACAGGGGGAGCCTATTCCCAGTGCGCGCATGCGCAGAGCTGCCAGAAGGCAAGAATAGTTAAGACAAAAGGGATGACTCAGGAGAAGGCCTTGGAGATGATTTGCCCCTTCCATAGACATAAAGGAGGAGCAAAGGCATGTGAGCCTTTGCAGGAAACAACTTTGTTCATTCTGGTTGGTTTAAATTCTGTAGCTCCGTTTTGACTCTGTGCTCCGTGTGGCTTTGCAAAACT
Organism: Ahaetulla prasina; assembly: GCF_028640845.1. NCBI lineage: Eukaryota > Metazoa > Chordata > Lepidosauria > Squamata > Colubridae > Ahaetulla > Ahaetulla prasina. The sequence goes on along the minus strand of NC_080540.1, from coordinate 34,519,813 downwards.
AATTGCCAATTAGGTCTTTGGCAGTGTATCAAGGTGGGTGCTTATCAACCTTATCCCGAAGGACTGTGGCAGACTTCTGTCAGACTTTTTCCAAACTATTTATGACTCATTACAGGCTGGGAATGAACATAATTCACAGCCATTGAATAAAAAGAGGGTTTGGGGGACTAATCGTGTGTTTTTTACTATCTCAGGAAGCCTAGGTCAGAACAGGCTGCTCTTAAGAAGTTTACAACACAGCAAGAAACTAGGTACTGAAACTTGGCCTTTTAGATTTTACAGCAGTGTTGTCCACCCAGCTTACTACTGGTTGTCTTCAACTTTCCTTCTATCTTTCTCAGAATTGTGGACTTCTCAAGGGAGCTAGTTCTTTTCATAATACATCCAAGATATGATACTTAACCCAGTTGAACTTTTTGAAGTGTTCATGCAAAATAGCAAGCTGGAGAATGATTTTCCAATCAGTTGCATCACTAGAAGTTCAGCTTTATTGAGGATAGGTTCAAGGGACACACACTTCACTCCTCTGAAGTGTGAAAAAAACTTTCCTTTCTAAAAAAAAGGAAGCCTGTCATGATGCCATGTACACAAGCCTTTGATTATGAAATATTTCTCTTTGTAAAAATATCCACCATCCTGAATTACACTAACTACCATACATATTTAATATTGAAATCGTAAATGTAAACAGAGCCAAATTTACCACTGATTTGATGTCCACTTACATTTTAATATTGGTTGCAGTGGTGATAAAAATATTGTGGTTATGTTTTATGTCTCCTTCTCCTTCTCCTTCTCCTTCTCCTTCTCCTCCTCCTCCTCCTCCTGTTCCTGCTCCTCCTCCTCCTTGTGTATTCTCGCAAGTGCAGAGTCCACTTTTTGGATCATTGAACGTCCCTCTGCGTGGTCAGCTGCATCTCCAGAGCGCAAGCCCATGGCTTGCATAGCTTTGCTGATGGTGTCTTGCCATCTCTGTTTTGGCTGTCTGCAAGGTTGCCAGCCATTGACTTCTAGTTGGTAGGCAGTCTTGGCAACGGTGGAAGGTGCTGCTTCTCAGGACATGTCCATACCAGCGGAGCTAGCCTTCTCTTCTCTTCTCTGTAATTGGTGCCGCATTGATGCCACAGGCATAAATTCATTTTTATGTGTACGGATATTTTCCTTATACTGCCGCTATCAATTAATTAATTCTAAAAATAATTTTTATTTTATTTTTTGTAAGCCACCATGAGTCGATACGGATCTGGTGATACATAAATGGAATGAATAACAAATATTTCAGCAAAGTGAAATGGATGTTTTTGCTGATTTTGCAATACTGTGATAAGACAACCAACGTCTCCAGTAGCCAAGTGATCTTCTAATTGCCTGTCATGCCTCTTGCCACTCTTGGTTTTTGATGAGAGACTGTGGATTAGGCCAGAATGTCACCACCTGCCAGAGAGAAACATAGGAATTGATCCCCCATTCCTTCTTTTTCAACAAGAGATACATTGTGGAAGGCTAATTTCCATCCTTGGATCAAATATCTCTGGGATTCAGCTGCAGCTTTGGCAGGGATTTTCAACTTCTTTTATAATTAGCATGGCTGCCTTTAATTGGAATAATTCACTTGGTGGCTGCTAAATGAGTACAGGTTAGATCTTGCTTCTCTGCACAGTAATGAAAATTTCTGGAAAGGTGTTGAAGTGATAAATCTTAATGTCAGTTGTTTGTACAGCATTAGCATTATATAGCTGACCTGTTTGAAACGAGCCGTAGACAAATTCAGCTTGCTTAGAAGAAGGATGGCTTTCTGTTTACAATAAACCTTAAATAAACAGCATTTGCTGATTGACCTCAAAACCTGAGCTTGGATATTTGCTTTGTCTCAGCATAATGTGTTTTGAGCTATTGAATGGTGATTGTTTTATACAGCATAAAATATTTGGAGCTGTAAAAACCGAGGATGTTTTGTGGCATCACCCCAACCTGCTTGTGGAAGTGATCCAGTTTCATACTGAAGGGCTCTATCAATAGAAGAGAATATTTGTAGCTTAGATTTGAGCCAGGGGAGTCCCTTGTGCTATCTGAACTTGGTTGTTTTCTTGCAGACATTTCATTACCCATCTAAGTAACATCAGCAGCAGCAATGATGATGTTACCTAGTTGGCTAACAAAACATCTGCAAGAAAACTACCAAGCTCAGAGACAACCAGCGACCTCAAAGTGCTCCATCTCAGCACTTGCCAGGTTGAAGGTGTTGAGGATGGCTGCGATGACCATCATTTTGGTTCAGAGGAAGGTTACTCCATGCATATGGTCAAAGAGCCAGCGAGGCCGCCAGTTTAGTGCGCTGAATTGTTTAGAAGCAAGAGTCTACTTTTGCTTCATGGAGCTTCATTGAAGAGTCAATTTATTGAACCTTGATCAGAACAAAGTATCCCTTCAGGGCTTCATATTAGTCTATTGTCTCGTACCATCATTACCCTTTTATTGGAGTTATTTTGGTGTGCACCACTTTTGTTGGAAGCTCTGAAGAATCAGAAATCTTGCTGGGTTCATGTTGGAAAGACAGAAAAGAAAGGAAGGGATCCTCTCCTTTCCTCTCCCCTCCCCTCTCCTTGTCAACTTGCAAAGTTGCCATAGGCCAGGGGAGATGGGAAACTGGCAAAATGGCACAGCAGCCAAAGATAGATGCACATTCCACACTTATCTCTCTCAAGGCTGTATCCCAGGGATACCTACAGAAGCTAAGGGGAGTGACCTCTACAACCCATGAAATTGCTTCGTTGGCGAATGTGATTGATGACACACCCTGGGGGGAGGGGGGGAAACGGGGTTATAATTGGAGTGAAAATTATGTAGGGTCAGAGCTGGCTTCACTTAGGAATGTGCCAACATGAAGCTCCTAATAAATAACTGGATTTCTTTTGAAGCTTGGCTTGAGACTCATAATTTAATTAGGGCATCTGTTGGAATCCTGATATTCCTCTCCTCTCCTCTCCTCTCCTCTCCTCTCTTCATATATAAAACTCTCATGTCTAAGCACCTATATGCTTATCAGAAAGAGTCTCACATGGCAACCCAATAGCGAATGTATGTATGTATGTAAGTATGTATGTGTGTATGTATGTATGTATGTGTGTGTGTGTGTGTGTGTATGTGTGTGTGTGTGTGTGTGTGTGTATATATATGTAGGTCTTTGGTTATTTAAAATTTAAATATTTGGTTTGGTTATTTAAAATTTAAATATTTAAACATTGCTATTGGGTTGCCATATGGGACTCTTTCTGCTAGGCATATATATGCCTATACATGAGTGCTTTAGCATTATATAGATCAAAATATAAATTTTTAAGCAAAGCAAGCAAAGTGATTGCGACCTACTACTTTCTATTATGCTGTCCATACATTTTTAATGGAGTCTATTGAGAGACATTTTTTGCCATTTTGACTAGGTCGGCCTCAAGAATCACTTAGATTCTAAGTATTTGCTGAGTTTTAAAAAAAATAGAAATGTTTCTAATAACACATAAAAGAATAAAGTGGTACATGACCATTTATTGGTGTATCTTTAAGAAAAGAGGTTGCTTAAATGCTATGTTTGGAAGTGTCACATGAAGGATCACAAGATTTGCACTACAGCAAAAAAAGACTTTGATCATAATTGGTGAAATGTGCCACCTTTTTTACGGATGATTAAATAATTTAATCACATCTAAGTTTCTTCAGGCAGTGGCGAATATGATACACATGTCACACAATCAATCCAATGTCTTGGTTTTTCAGATACTTTTAAAAAGCCTAACATCTTTGGAATCCAGGAAATAAATTTAATTCTCAAAGACTTATTCCAAAGCCAGCTGCTATACCACTCAGTTTTAATTAAATAGTTATCCCACCATAAAAATGGCTTCTGTTCACTTGGACTACTTTATTTCAAGTTGGTTTCACAGATTATATTACGCCATAATTTATTTAATTTTGGGTGGTTTAGAAAGCTACAATGGCTGGGTTCGCACAACCTGGTAAGTCAAAATGAGACAAATCACTTCTAAAAAAATGTGTGAACACAGGCAAGGAGCTTATAAGGCAATATGAGGGCCAAACGTTCCAAGTAACAAATTTATCTAATGTTTCAAACATCTATTTTTGATGATACATATATAGAATAGGTGGTACCTAGCTCAAGAGTAACAATTGTGAAAAGAATCTAGGTCAGAGGTAGGTTTCAGCAGGTTCTGATCAGTTCTGGAGAATTGGTAGCAGAAATTTTGAGTAGTTTGGAGAACCTGTAAATCACTACCTCTGACTGGCCCTGTTATGTATTTGAATTCTTGGAGGGAAATTTGGGTGGGAAAAAGCATGTTTCTAATTGGCTGGTGCCTCAGCCCAAATGCTATATAAGGAGGACTGTTCTCCTAATCCAGTTGCTGGGTTCTCACAATTAAACTTAAGAGCTGTTGTCACTGAAGTCCTGTCTCCTGCCTCCTTGTTTCGTGAACACAACAGGCCCCGACCCATATATTCTCTGCCTCCTGAGTCCTAGCTGATCGGGAGGAAATGGGGATTTTGCAGTAACCTTCCCCTGAAGTGGGGCGGGGATGGAGATTTTACAGTATCCTTCCCCTGCCATGCCCACCAAGCCACACCCACCAAGCCATGCCATGCCATGCCCACCAAGCCACACGCACAGAACTGGTAGTAAAAAAATTTGAAACCCACCACTGATCTAGATGTCCATTTAAATATGAGCTAGCAGTGTGCTGTGTAGCTGCCAAAAAAGCTAATGCAGACCTAGTTTGGATCAACAGAGGGATATAGTATCAAGATCTCATGAAATGATAGTGCTGCTTTATACAGCTTTGATGAGACCACACTTGGAATATTGCACCCAATTCTGCTCACCAAGATACAAAAAGGATGCTGAGATTCCAGAAAGAGTACAGAGAAGAGCAACAAATATGATAAAGGATCTGGGGGCTAAATCTTGTGATGATAAAGGGAACTAGGTACTGTACTGTATGTCTAATCTAATGAAGAGAAGAACTAGGAGTGACACAATAGTAGTCTTCCAATACTTGAGGAGCTGTCTCAGAGAAGGAGTCAACCTATTCTCCCAAGTACCCATGGGCAGGGCAAGAAGCAACAGATGGAAACTCATCAAAGAGAGATCCAACCAGTGGTAGCAATAGAAATAGCACTTAGACTTATATCTTGCTTCATAGTACTTTACAGCCTCTCTAAGCACTTTACAGAGTCAGCATATTGCCCTCAAAAATCTGGATCCTCATTTTACCTACCTCAGAAGGATGGAAGACTGAGTCGAACTTGAGCCTGGTGAGATTCGATCTGTCAAATTTCAGGCAGCCGGCAGTCAGTACTGCATTCTAACCACTGCGCCACCACTGCTCTTATTATATATAGACCTAACTTTTTGGAGTAGACTCTAATTCTGGGAAAAGTGGGAGAAAGGAGAAGAAGAGGATGACCATCAAGATGGATAAACTCAGTTATGGTGGCAATGGGTGCACTGTTGGAAGATAGGAAGGCCCATCCTTGGAAACAGATCATTGTCTGTGTGGTCACTAAGAGTTGATACTGACTTGATGGTACATTGATATCAATCAAATTCTCTAACACATACTTTGTATTCCTCACAAGAAGCACTTCAAAACAGATAGTACTTTTCAGATGATCTGGTACACACATAAAAATGAATACATAAATCAGCAATTTGGTGTGTATCAATGAGTAATCAAAGACTTTAGACTTGACTTTATATTTGTCTATAATTAGAAATAACCCCTACAGAAATGATGAAGCAGTATATTTTAAATAATCTTCATACAGCTTTTGATCCAAGCTATGTATTGGGATCAGTTTTGAGGTCTACAAAATAATTTCTATTCATTCTAATCTAACATCACAGACCAAGGATAATTATAAATGTCCACTGTAGGGAAATGTTGCTAATTCATCCAACAGGTGAAAAGTTTATTGAGTTGACCTTCTTTAGCAGGGTCCTTCTTTCAAATGAATATGTTTTCTGATGTTTCCATTCATATTCAGCCTGTGATCTAAGAAAAATACATTTATTCATGTAGGAAGTTTTGCTTGGAAGTTTGCACTGTTCTAACTCACATTGGTGAATAAGGAAAGCCTGATTTTGGAAAAGAAAGGTTGCTTTATTTAGCCATGCCAATCCCAGTGCCAGAAAATTCCAGAAATCTGTGGCTGCAGGTAGGATTTTATTGTGTTCAAATCTATACCTTTCTTAGATCCTTCATAAAAGATAAAGGTTCCCTTCGCACATCTGTGCTAGTCATTTCCGACTCTAGGGAGCAGCACTCATCCCTGTTTCAAAGCCAAAGAGCCAGCACTGTCCGAAGATGTCTCCATGGTCATGTGGCCGGCATGACTAAATGCCAAAGGCGCACGGAACGCTGTTACCTTCCCACCAAAGGTGGTCCCTATTTTTCTACTTGCATTTTTTACGTGCTTTCAAACTGCTAGGTTGGCAGAAGCTGGGACAAGTAACGGGAGCTCACCCCGCTACACGGCAGCACTAGGGATTCGAACCGCTGAGCTGCCGACCTTTCGATCGACAAGCTCAGCGTCTTAGCCACTGAGCCACCGCGTCCCTTCATAATTACTTGTAAAAGAATATTTGAAATGTTCTTCCAAATCCCTATCTTTCCTTTGTTCTGCATTGAAGAATAGTGTCCCAAAGCTCTTAAATACTTAGAATTTATTTGAGATGCCTAAGGAAACCAGGGGACTGTCTCTCACCCTCTGAAAAGGAGGGGGAAAAATTGGAAAGACCAGGCATAAAATTCATTAGTGTAATATTTTATCTGTGTCAAATACCCTAGTAGAGTCATACGCTTAGAAGAGTATCCTGCAGAACTTTCCAAAGCTGAAAAGGACTGAAATAAAAAATTAAAATGCCGGCAGACTAATTAGGTTTTGTTAGGAAGAATGCATTGGCCTCATTTTGATGTCATATTTTGTGTGATGCTGTTAAAGGCACAAGTCCTCAGGCCCATACTCTTCCCTCCCCACTTTCTCCAGGGTTGCTGAAACAAATATTTTGTGTTTTCATTTCTATTTTTAATAAACCAGTTCAGTGTTGTGTTTAACTTTCTATTACCTTTTTTCTTTAAGAAGCAATGGGACTTCAAACACTATTTGATAAAGTAGGTCTCCCCCCCCTCAAATAGTTTGTAGGATCATTTTGACTGTGGGAAGTTAGTTGTGAGCACAGCCAGATTCCTACTGCAATAGCAGAAGGCTCCAGTGGTTGATATATATTTCACCAATAATGATTACCATCTTGTTCATGCCATTTTAGCTATAACAAATCCACAAAATGTCATGAACAGCTCAAGGCTTAGTGACATAAATTAAAGTTACTTGTTGTGCGGTTTGAAGCATACATGGATTACTATCACAGATGGAAATATTTATATCCAAGCCGTATAATGACCTGGTTAAGATCTCTGTATTGAATATCCTAACTTCCAAGCCAGTCAGTGGAGATGCAGTAAGAACTCCCATCTGAGTTCGAGATATTCAATTTAAAAGATTTCTGGAATGTCAAATGATCTATTTATCCTTCTTTGATATCCGATATCTTTAGTATAGGGGGATGGGAAGGGAAGACCTGCAAGATGATGCTGATACTGGAAAAATGTTCAGGGAATGTTGTGCATGTTGACAAATTGAACTATATTGTTTGTGACTTTTTACAGGGAACCCATGTTTGTTGTAGGTGCCAACCAATGTATGTAGCATATCGATGCTATGAGTGGTACACTTTTCTTTAGAAGAGAATATTTGTAGCTCAGGGTTGAAATGTGGAGTCCTCGATGTTCTCTGAACTTAGTCGTTTTCTTATAGATGTCTCATTACCCAAGCTTGGTGTCATTACCCATGACACCAAGCTGGCAGGAATAGCCAACACTCCAGAAGATAGGCTCAAGTTACAGAAAGATCTTGACAGACTTGAACATTGGGCGCTATCTAACAAAATGAAATTCAACAGTGAAAAAAGTAAGGTTCTACATTTAGGCAAAAAAACCAAAATGCGCCGGTACCGTATATGTGGCACCTTGCTCAATAGTAGTACCTGTGAGAGGGATCTTGGAGTCCTAGTGGATAACCATTTAGATATGAGCCAGCAGTGTGCAGCAGCTGTTAAAAAAGCCAACACAGTTCTGGGTTGCATAAACAGAGGGATAGAATCAAGATCACGTGAAGTGTTAGTACCACTTTATAATGCCTTGGTAAGGCCACACTTGGAATATTGCATCCAGTTTTGGTCTCCACAATGTAAAAAAGATGTTGAGACTCTAGAAAGAGTGCAGAGAAGAGCAACAAAGATGATTAGGGGACTGGAGGCTAAAACATATGAAGAACGGTTGCAGGAACTGGGTATGTCTAGTTTAACAAAAAGAAGGACTAGGGGAGACATGATAGCTGTGTTCCAATATCTCAGGGGCTGCCACAAAGAAGAGGGAGTCGGGCTGTTCTCCAAAGCACCTGAGGGTAGAACAAGAAGCAATGGGTGGAAACTGATCAAAGAAAGAAGCAACTTAGAACTAAGGAGAAATTTCCTGACAGTTAGAACAATTAATAAGTGGAACGACTTGCCTTCAGAAGTTGTGAATGCTCCAACACTGGAAATTTTTAAGAAAATGTTGGATAACCATCTGACTGAGATGGTGTAGGGTTTCCTGCCTGGGCAGGGGGTTGGACTAGAAGGCCTCCAAGGTCCCTTCCAACTCTGTTGTTATGTTATGTTATGTTATGTTATGTTATGTTATGTTATGTTATGTTATGTTATGTTATGTTATGTTATGTTATGTTATGTTATGTTATGTTATGTTATGTTATGTTATGTTATGTTAAGTAGATAATACCATCTCTTACCTAGTTGGGTAAGGAAAGGTCTGCAAGGAAACAACCAAGGTCAGAGAATACCAAGGATCCCACATAGCTTTCTTTTTCGTTTGTTGGCACTCTCATACTAGATAACTATAGGTCCATGATGGCGAACTTATGGCACGCGTACCCGTGGAGCCATGTCTCCTAGCACGCGCGACATCACCTGTTCCTCTTCAGGTTTTCTGGCGTGCATGTCCACACGATGATCAGCTGGCCTTTTTGCATGCAGCAGTGCCGGAAACTAGAAAAACATATACGCCGGCCAGCTGATCGTCACACGCGCATGCGCGCCAGAAACCCAGAAGAGTAGGTGGCTGAAACCGGAAGTTCAGTAGCTGAAACTGGAAGTTCATTTTCGGGCGAGTGCATGCGCCCTGGGCAGCTCCTCTTCCGGGTTGTGGCCCAGATGTACATGCAAGCACACTCCCTTTTCAGCACTCGGTGCTGAAAAGGTTCGCCATCACTACTATAGATGTTAATTTGTCTTGGCTATATAGAGGCAGGTTAAACACATGCAGTATGTAAATAACTAACATGGAAGTAACCTATGCATGAGAAGTTCCCACCCCAAGAAAATCAATCATATAGTGCCTCCTAGTGGCTGGTAGCAGATATAATCATTGTGCCGCATGTATGGCTTAGTATGTTTAATAAACCAAGTGCATCTGACTCCATAAACAGTAAAACATAGGTTATGATGTATGAACCCTGCTGTAATCTCTGATTTCATTCCAAGTGAATCTCCATGCATATTCAGTACATTCCATTCCCTTTCTAATTCAATAGCCTCCGCAAACATTCTTAGATTGGCCTCATTGATTCAAATAATATGTTTGTTGATCAAATGAAATTTAATTTTGCTGCATAATACATGTTTGTTGTGCAACTGAAATTAATTTCACTGCAGTTATTTGTCGATCAATTGTCTGTTTTCTATTTTCCTGTCAGTGCAAGGCTCAACTTAAAAGAAGAAATTTTCTTCAAGAAAGCAGTGGAGAGGAAAGGATTAAATTTGCCCTTCCTGCTGGCTATGATCCTATTTATTTTCAGCCTTTTCCCTCCAGCGGCTGTAACTTGCACGATATCAATACCCCACTCCTGCATCTTAAATGCAGAGATGCATGTAAAATGACATTTAGCTTGGTCTGTATTTCACTCCATTTATCTGTCTGTCTGAGAAAAATAGGATAGGCAACTCTTCCCTTAACAACCGCACGGCTATTCTAAACTTAAGACAAAGCAAAGACACTGCAAACTGACACTTAAGGTACACAACCAACAACAGTTTATATCTTACTACCCCTCTCTGCCTGAAATCACATAGTCTGGTTTTAAAGGCTCCATTATTTCTTAAGGTTGCAGAGAAATTCATTTTGCTAAGCTAAGCCTTCCGTTTTCTCCATTTCAGCTGTTCTTTCTTGCTGGCGTGTCAGTTTGTGTGAGGCTGCCTTGGAGAACTGATCCAGCAGCCAAGCAAACAACTGTTTTTGCTTCACTGCATTTCTGCAGCCATCAAAGAAGAATAAATGCCAGATCCAAGAGAAGGATCTAGATAACAGGGGAGCTACCTTTCTTCTTAGGACCTCACCCGTTAAATTAGTACTCTGGCTTTAATTTGCATTAGAATTTACACTGAATGGTATCCTAAATTAAAGGAAGAAGGTTGAGATGTCATTTGGTTTGAGCGCTATGGACCAGTTACCATGGAGTAGGGTAAGATATTTTCAAAGCATGCCAGGGAATCAGCCCTCTTAGAGACGAATGCTTTCATCTGAGAATAAGCCTCCTTGAACTCACGGAGAGAAGAGAGTGGCTTGGAAAAGTTAAATAGAAATCAAAAAATTGACATGAGATATGCACTTCTATTTAGCATATTTAGCATGTGATAACATGACAAGGAGAAATAAACATAAACATACAATCCATGTGATTATATACAAAACTTCTACAGGGGTACACCAGTGGCCTCATAACTGGATGTCCAATTCAGCTATCCAGGTGATCACCTCTGGCGTTGCTTCATATAGATCTTGCACAATATGATTAATAGTTTGCATATCACCATACAATCACAACAAGGGAAATCTTTCTACCCCCATTGATACAGGGCGGAACCATTCCCCCCCCCACCCACCCCCGCCACTTTCTAATTCTCGTTTCCTCAAGGCAGAGCGAGGGACATGAAAACCACATAGCTTGCTAGAGAGATCACTAATGACCATGCATGCACTTTAAAAGAAGTCTGAAGGTATCAAACCAACTCTCACAAATCAAATTAATGTGTAGTATTATTTCTTATCCAGAAAAGGTTAGGACAGCGCAAAACTTATCTTAAATGTTATTTCCACTGTATCACCCACACTACAATGATTTACTCATTTTTTTATATAACATAATAGGGTCCAATAATTTTGAAATGTTTTTGCTATTGTTGAATAATCCATAGTCTAAGATCTATTGAAGTTTTGGATGTAGACCTTAAAATAGTTTTCCTCTATTTAGACAAAATGGGGATCTTCAGTTGCTTCTTCCATTCGTTTTCTAAAATTGGCATGTCAATAATTTATTCTGTGGCTGCCTCTGGGCTCAGCACCTTCTTCTCTCCTGTTTAATATCTAGGTGAGATTATCTGTCAATCTGGGATCTGGAATCATCAATATTCTGATGATACCAGCTGTGCTTCTTAACTGCATGTCCCATCCCAATGTCTGGAGGCTGTGTGAGTCTGAATGAGGAGATACCAACTCAGGTTCAATCCTTCCAAGAGCAAGCGGTTGTGGATTTGGGGATCCCTAAACATTTGGACACTATTCATTTTTATACACGATGGGCTGCACTTCCCCATACAAGACTAATATGTAGCCTAGCGTCATCTTGGATCATTGGTCCTCTTGAAGAGCAGGTACCAGCCATGACTTCTGTCTGATTCCATGTGGTTCAGATTGATAGGACAGGTGTGCTCTAATGCTTCCATTAAAAAGTGAATCTTTCGGGACCCAGGATGCATCCTTCTTTGTGGTGGTTTCTGCCCTCTGGTATTAGGTCCTCCTCAGAGATCAGTGTTGCTCCCATCTTGAGGATGTTCCAGAAAAACTTGCCTGTTCTCTCAGGCCTTGCAGGAGGTGTTTGTGGAGCCTTGTAGGTTCCTGCTACAGGGAGTGGGTTTTCACAGGATTCACTTATAGTTCTGTATTGTTTTCTTTGTTATTTTATCTGATGTCAGCTTCCCAGAGTCATTTTAGAGTTGGCAGCCTCTAAAACTTATAAATTAACAAATAACAAATATAAATATAGAACAGAAACAGGAAATGATTACTTATAAAGAACTTTTGTATGTTTTGTATGTTGAAGGAGGTAGATTGCAATTAAAATCATTACAGGTATTAAATGAAGAAGGGAGGAATTATACTTGGTTTCAATATGGGCAAATAAGTGCTAGATGGAAAGAAGATCAAAAAATTGGTATAATGCAAAGGGAGGAAAATTTAATGAAGCAAATTAGAAATCAGACCCAGGAGCATATAAAGAGATTGTATAATGTGCTGCTTGAAATAGATTCGGAAAAGGATTTGGTAAAGGATTGTATGATAAAATGGGCACAGAATATTCAGGAACCAATAATGTTGGAAACATGGGAGAAAATTTGGGTTAGAAATGTTAAGTTTACACAAGCACAGAATTTAAGGGAAAATTTTTATAAGATGTTTTATAGATGGCACTTAGATCCCAAAAAATTATCATGTATGTATCCTAATATCCAAGCGAAATGTTGGAGGTGTGATTGTGATGATGCTACATATTTTCATATTTGGTGGACTTGCAAGAAAATTAAGGTCTTTTGGATAAGAATTTGGTGGATTATTCAAAATGTACTGAAGAAGAAGATAAAGTTCCTGCCACAAGGCCTTGAAACTGAGCAGTTGTTGGCAGTTGACATAATTCTGCTCTGAATACCTCTGGCTGGCAGCTTATCTTTTGCATGTTTGTCTTTCTTGGCACAATCCAGGGGTATCTGCAGGGTGTGCTGAAACAAGTCAAAATGGCAAATGAGATAGTGTGATCAAAGTACCACCTATTTATTGTGTGCAAAGCACCATCTTGGCCACTTCCTTGTCTCTTTTTACCTCACCTCTGGACACGCCTAGCATTGTCCCTACTATTTAGACTCTATCAAAAATTATGTATATTTCAGGCATGGAAAGGGGAATTGTTTAAAAGATTTAATTCTCTATTGGAAGGAGCAATTTTATTCGATACATCTGAATTGCTGATATGTGTTTCAACATTCAAATCATTTGCAAAAAAGAGCAAAGAATAAATGAGCGGTAAGGCCAAGTTGGATAGAGTTATTCTGATTGCAACATAATCATTTTCTAGTTGTTGTTGTTTTTTTGGTCTTTTTTCCAATGTCTTCTCCTTATTCCTTTTTCTCTTTTATGCCCTTATTAATTCTGAGCTACATTGTATTAGTAATGTTTTATATGTATAGTTTTTATTCTGCTTATATTCTCCTTGTTTCTGCAGAAGGCTTACCACAGGGTATAAAACCTAGCATTTGAAATGCAAGTAGGATTTTGTACAGTGGAGTGGAGTGGAGTGTATCTGTATGTTGCAGGAGCCCATTCAGCAACTCACCCAGTTCATGTAGGTTCTATGTCTCAATGGAATGGAATAAAATGGAATGGGGTGGGATGGGATGGGATGGGATAGGATAGGATAGGATTTTGGAATGTCCATGTCAATGTTATTTGATAATTGTCTGCCACTCCATATTCAGCAATATTGTATCAGAAAAATTTCAATTTTTACTAATCTGCTGGGTTAAAAGGTCTTTTTAATTTGCTACAACTACATTATTTTATTGTTCCAGTTTTAATGTTGATAGGTTGGTTTTGATTTTTTTCTCCTGCTACTTTGAAGAGAAATCCTGGATGACACCTGATATTTCTAAACAAGAAAGCATCATATCTCTGGTTTTTAGAACAATTGATACTGTTCTACATGTAGGACAATGTTCTTCGAGTGGCCAGTTGGGTAGACAAGCAGGTGTTCAGCATAAATCCTAAGCTAAAAGAGCAATTGCATATGCAGTTGGCAATGCACACTGGATTCCTGTCTTTGAGCCAACTTTCAGAGTTGCAAATAAAGAGAATTCTTTGTATGGAACTGGGAAATGGCTGAGCTAGTTTTCACCTGTGACCAGTCATGAAGGAATGGTAGATCATTATGCACTTCTCAGTGCCATGAATGTCAAAGTGGATTAATGCTATTATATTTGCCTAGTGATGTTTTAAAACTCTTTCAATAAAAAAAACAAAAACAAATAACGGGTGGGATGGGATGGGGTGTTGTTTCAGTAGGCTCATTATTAACTGACTAGTAGTACAACTGTAGCTGGTTTGGCTGCTAGATACCCCAGCTGCTGGATACTCTCTCCTGTCAGTCACTCTGAGCCCCAGTTCACACATTATTCTTGATTAGCATGATATGTGAACCCGCTCTAATGGCTTAACATAGGGCAGTCATTTGGTTGAAGATGCAGTGATTGGGAAAGTGGTGCAGAGAGGATGGATGGCATTAAGTATATGGGTGGATTGAGTTAGTTGGTCTCTACCATTTCCACCCCTTAATCAATCTCAAGGAGTTTGAAACACACTATTGTCTTCATGGTTTCAGGCTGGAAATATAAAACATGCTGAGATTTCCCCGAACCAATCAGTCAACCAATTTATCCATTGATTGATTTCTCTGCCATCAAGTCGGTATCAACTCTTAACCAATAAGAAATAATCAGTTCCCCACAAACACAAATCTTCTCACTGTTAGAAAAAAAAAAGGGAAATAAATTGCTCCCTTCATTCTGTTCCCTTTCTTCCCAAACACATATATTGCTATGATGAGAAGCTGCATGAGGAGCAGAGGTTATAGAAAAGGAAGAAAATTGCCATAAGCATTGTGCTCAAGATAAAAGTATATGAAGACGCGTGATATCTTACTGGCAGTTTTGCAATCCAGTGCTTTTTTTTTTCAGATAAATTGATCGCAAGGGCAGCTGGCTATAAGGGAAATATATATATATAAGTTGAAGCATTCTACAGAATCCTATGTTTGGATGAAAATGACAAAAAGCACCATTGCCTTGTCACAATGCAAACTCCTCCCCTTTCTGTTGGTGACATCATTACATGAAAGGGGTGGAGCTTGCATCTCGATTCAATGCTGCTTTCATCATTTCATTCCTAGAGTAGAGTACAGTAGAGTGGGGTAGGGTAATAGGGTAGGGTAGGGTAGGGTAGGATAGGATAGGATAGGATAGGATAGGATAGGATAGGATAGGATAGGATAACAGAGTTGGAAGGGACCTTCCAACCCCCTACTTAGGCAGGAAACCTTATACCATTTCAGACAAATGGTTGTCCAATATCTTCTTAAAAACTTCCAGTGAAGGAGTATTCACAATTTCTGGAGGCAAGTTGTTCCACTGATTAATTGTTCTAATTGTCAGGAAATTTCTTCTTAGTTCTAGGTTGCTTCTCTCCTTGATTGGTTTCCACCCATTGCTTCTTGTCTTGCCCTCAGGTGCTTTGGAGAATGATATCTTTGGAGATCTCCTAAACAATACAGACAAGTTTCAAGAATTCCACTAGAAAAGACCTCCAGAATTGATCTAGTTCACTTTGATTTCTGCTTTCTTGTACAGCTACCCAGGGAAAGTGAACGGAAGTGAAACTGGCAAAAATTCTCATTCTGTTTGACAGGGAAGCAGTGTAAAGTGTTAAGTTGTGTAAGTATGTATGTTTGGGAGTGGGGAGTGCTTGTCTTCTCAGAAGTAGGAAGAGGAAGTCTTTGTAGTTCTAAATGGGATAGGATCTGCTCAGGGGTGAAATCCAGCAGGTTCTGACAGGTTCTGGAGAACCAGTAGCAGAAATTTTGAGTAGTTCAGAGAACTGGCAAATACCACCTCTGGCTGGCCCCAGAGTGGGGTGGGAATGGAGATTTTGCAATATCCTTCCCCCAGGAGTGGGGTGGGAATGGAGATTTTGCAATATCCTTCCCCCAGGAGTAGGGAGGGAATGGAGATTTTGCAGTATCCTTCCCCCAGGAGTGGGCTGGGAATGGAGATTTTGCAGTATCCTTCCCCTGCCATGCCCACCAAGCCATGCCACGCCCACCGAGCCACACCCACAGAACCAGTAGTTAAAAAAACTGGATTTCACCACTGGATCAGTTATACTTTCACTTTCCGATCCAGATCCTCACACAACATGGGATCCCAGATTCTTGTTCCCAACTTTTCCTCATCCTCTGGAACAAATTGCAGAAACTAATTTGGGAACTTCTTGAACATTTAACAGTGCTTGATTGGTAAAACAGATTTGTCATCTTCACAGTATGAAGTTGGAAGAAGGGTTAAATATGTTCTAGGGTCCATTCGGGTCTTAAACAGAGGAAGAGAGAGTCTCAACAATTTGTCTGAATGTCAGTGGAGATTCTCAATCATCCAAGTCATGGTTGGTCTTGGACAATCGAGAAACTCCAGTTGCCTTTTGGAAATAATTTTTGGAATAATGTGCTGGAACTGAGAAATTGCCACTGAGGATTTTGAAAATTCTCTTTAAAAAGCAAAGGGCCAGCTATTAAAATAGCTTCTTTAGAGCTGAACCAGCATCTTTTTAGAAGTTCAATAAAAATAAATCTTTAAATTTGTGTTACAGGTTTATTGCCATCATACATTTAAAATAAACCTATAGTCTCCATTGAACAAAAATCGGTTTTATTTGCAGACAATGTTCTTTTGTTTATTTCTAAACCCCATACTACTATCCCAGTCTTGATGCAAAAGATAGATGCTTTTAGCAAAATAGCAGGCTATTCTATTAACTGGTTCAGAATTGATGCCAATAGGTGAAAATTGGGTTACCCATCCATTTATGGAATATTAACTCTATATTTGTATTGAATCCATTAAATATTTAGGAACAAGTACGCCAAAGGATATAACTCCGAAACATATAATATAAACAAAATATAAAATAATCCTAAAGTAATTTTGTGGGCATTTTTATTGGTAAAATTAATCTCTTTAGCATTTTCATTCTTCTTTCTACATTTCTAAAAAAATCATACCTGAAAGGGAAATAACTATGAATGCTAGCCAATCTTCCTAAAAAAGGAATAGATGGGAAAACAATAAACTGTCAACTTCAAGTAAAGCCAATACCAGAGATTCTTCCTCCCTAATCAATGTATGCATGTGACAAAATTGTTTATGTGTGTGGTTTTAAAATTGGAGAAAGAAACATTAATAACTTACACTGTGCTGATGACACAGCTCTGATAGTGAAAATGGAAAGAATCTGCAATCTCCAGAAATGAAAGGTGAGCACCGTGAAAAAAATAGGACTAAGATTAAATATAAAGGAAACTAAAGTGATGACTAGAGACACAGCAATCAGTCTTAGAACTGACAATGAAGATATAAAGTAGTGGATAGCTTCTGCCTTTTAGCATTGACTATCAATTACAAAAGAACCAGCAGTCAAGGGACGTTCAGGAAACAAATGGCAATTTTATTATTATTATTATTATTTATTAGATTTCTATACCACCCTTCTCCCGAAGGACTCAGGGCGGTGTACAGCCAAAATAAAACAAACAATACAATATACAATTAAAACAAGAGTTAAAAAACTTATTAAACAATTGGCCTAAAACTTTAAAAAACGTTTAAAATTCTAAAAACCCATTAAAATTCCTAATATAAATTTAAAAACCAACAAAATTTAAGCCAGCCCCGCGCGAATAAATAAATGTGTTTTCAGTTCGTGGCGGAAGGTCCGAAGGTCAGATATTTGGCGCAAACCAGGGGGAAGTTCGTTCCAGAGGGTAGGAGCTCCCACAGAGAAGGATCTTCCCCTGGGGGCCGCCAGCCGACATTGTTTGGCGGACGGCACCCTGAGAAGTCCCTCTCTGTGTGAGCGTACGGGTCGGTGGGAGGCATGAGGTAACAGTAGGCGGTCCCGTAAGTACCCAGGCCCTAAGCCATGGAGCGCTTTAAAGGTAGTAACCAGAACCTTGAAGTGCACCCGAAAGACCACAGGCAGCCAGTGCAGTCTGCGCAGGAGTGGTGTTACATGGGAGCTACGTGGAGCTCCCTCTATCACCCGCGCAGCTGCATTCTGGACTAGCTGAAGCCTCCGAGTGCACCTCAAGGGGAGCCCCATGTAGAGAGCATTACAATAATCCAAGCGAGAGGTAACGAGAGCATGAGTGACTGTGCACAAGGCATCCCGATCAAGGAAGAATTTGAAGATGGCTCAGTTAAAACCAGTGTTGATGACCATGGCAGAATGAAATGTTGGGAAGTATATTTGGCTCTTTGTAATTCCTCTCTGGACAAGAAGAGGACTTGAGATTACCCACAAATGCTTCCTTTTCTCATCACTTTTGAAATTGTTTAACTGCTTTCAGTTACTAGAACTTTTGCATTGACAGTTTTACATGTGAATTACGTTCAATCCTTAAGTATAGAAGTTTTAAATACAAGTTCAAAAACTTTTTTTCTTTAAAAATGACAAGCTAAAAGAATGATTTGGAAATATATTGCATATTCAAATGAAACCAACTGACGTAAAAAATATAGAAATAGAAAACCAAAAGAATGATCTGGATAACTTTTCTACATTGGATTTACAAGAAAGATTTGTTAAAGCTTTGAAGAATTTCATGAGAAGGGACAAATAAAAAATGAAAAGAAGTCAAGTTCTAAGACATTATTTGAAGGGATTAAAGATCAAGACTATTAAAAATAAAAGGAAGGAATATAAAGATAGTTTATTTGATCTAGCTTAAATTAGATCAGTTACTATCTCTGATAAGGTAATAGAGTTTTACTGATCAGGAATAAAGGATGAGGCTTTAAGGATTTGTTTACAGGTAAGAGATAAGCTATGGGAAGAAGAGATCATTTGTTGTATTTTAAGAGAAAGTGATTAGTTACCAAAAATGTTTATACTTGTGATGAAGAGGGAAGTAATTTATTTATATATATATATTCTCCTTTTTTTTTGCTACATTCTTATTTTTTTTCTTTTCTGCACTTCCTATTCATTCCTTTTATTCTTATATTTCTCTCTTTAGCTTGTATAAGTTTTCACCTTTTTAAAAGTAATGCTTAATAAAATTACTGCAAAAATGATTGCCAAAAAAAAAAGAAAAAAAGAAATAGCAATCAAGAATTACATTGCAGACTAGCAATTGGTAGGGTAGCAACAAAGATCTTGGGAAAGATAGATGCTTTGACATGCCTATACTTAGAGACTTGGTATAGTTTTCCTTCTATAAAAGCAAAAGTTGAACTCTGAAGAAACAAGATAGAAAGGCTACTGATATTTTTGAACTTTGGCATTGGAGAAGAATCTTACGAATATAATGGATAGCCAAGAATACAACCGAAGAAATCATAGAACAAATCAATCAGAGTCTTTACTCAAAAGCACAAATGACCAGGCTCAAATGAACATGTGTCCAGCACTTGACCCACATTTTTCAATTAATACCTTGCTTAGACAAGCTAGCTCTTCCTATTCACTTTTACAAGTTTATTTATTAATCCTGCCTTTATTACTTTCATAACCATTTTTTTGCTTTAACTATAATCAGATAATTACTTCCTTCTTTTGTGGTAGCAGGTGCCCAATGCCTGCTAGACACTTAATCCTCATTAATTTGTAACCTTGCTTTGCTAATGCTGAGTAACTCTGGGGGTGGAGAAGGAAAGAGAGGCTTACAGGGCTATAAAACATGCCCAACAAAATCAAACCCTTTGTGACTTGAATTTGGGAGACTGGAGCCTTGGGCAATTAGGAAGGTACCTCAGTGCTATACTTAATGGGAACTACTTAAGTAAACGTGATGCTATTCGTTTGGCACCTCTTTTAATATCCTCCTGGTTCAGTATCTGTCCTGCAAATTCTATATTAGCTGGAAGACCAGAAGGGTCAGATTAATGACTGATCATTCTGGAGAGCTATTTTATGTGGCAGCTGAAAGTCAACACCAACTAAATTGGAGTTATTTGATCAATGGATCCACAAATATATAAGAAGCCACATTCCAAAAGAGGACAAGGTCAGAAGAAAAATTAATTAACCATATTCATTAAAATTGCTTATAAAACTAATGGATCTTCCATCTTCATATACAATCTATCTTATAATAGTGTAAGGATTATAACAATTACTATGCAGGACAAACAGGAAGAAGACTAGCAGAACACATCCATAATCATAATCGACAGTAACAAGGCATAATGAAAAGTCCATAATTGCACAACATATGGACAGGCTTTACCATAGTTTCAACTGGGAAACTCTGAGCATCCTAGAGCAAGCTAAATCCCCAAAATGCCAGAGTATTCCTGGAAGCCTGGCACTCAAACAAATCAGCCATCCACAGGTATATAAAGATAAGCAACATCTACATACCATCCAAAAGAGACAAGCAAAAAGTCAAAAAGGAAACAAAAAAAAAAGCCTCCTTACCAGCAATCAACACCCAGATAATCAGAGTTTAACACCAAGATTAATATTAGATCACGGGTGTTAAACTTGCAGCCCACGGGCTGGATGCATCATGCGCTGGCCACGCCCATGCCCGGTTTAGCGAAGGGGGAAAAGTCACGATATGTCACATGACGCTACCATGACAATGCAAGTTTGACATCCCTGTATTAGACCAACAACCAAACAGTAAACCACACCTCAATCAAGGACGTATCACCTCAGACAACCAAACACTAAGCAACAGTCTAAATGAGGGACCACCGAGAACTCTCCCAGCAACTCCAACAGGGCAAGAGCAAACCCCAGCCTCCTGTAGCCCTGATGATGTTACCTAGTTGGGTAATGAGACATCTCATTACCCAACTAGGTAAACAACCAAGCTCAGAGAGCACCAAAGACCACACAGACTATCCTACCTCTTATACAAACCACTCTCTAACACAAAGACACACTTTCACAAAAATATATTCTTTCTCCTAGCAGCAGATGCATCCAGAAGAAAACAGATGGGGCAGGTAAAGTATGAGTTAAGCTAGATAAAGAAAAACAGGGAAAGGAGAAAAGTAGGTGGAAATAAATGTGGGGGGGAAAGAGAGACTTGAACCAAGAAAAAAAGAAAAGAGAGAAAGAAGTTCTGTTTGGGCATTATAAAAAGTTTAAATTAGGCAGAGAAGCAAATCCTTTCTACTAATCTTTATTTTAAGGGCATCCCTTCTTTTGGGCAGTAGTACTGTATCTTTATTTTATTTATTTATTTATTATTCAAATTTTTATACCGCCCTATCTCCCGAAGGACTCAGGGCGGTTTACAGCCTTATAAAACATAGAAAACAAAAGAATAAATACAAGTTAAAAACAACATTAAAAACTTATTACATTAGGCCGAATTTAAAACTATCGTTAAAATAATACAAAACCCCGTTTAAAACTAATTTTAAAACTAAACTCTAGGCCAGCCCCGCACAAATAAATAGATGTGTCTTAAGCTCGCAGCGGAAGGTTCGAAGGTCAGGAAGTTGGCGCAGTCCTGGGGGGAGCTCGTTCCAGAGGGTGGGAGCCCCCACAGAGAAAGCCCTTCCCCTGGGTGTCGCCAGTCGGCACTGCTTGGCGGACGGCACCCTAAGGAGTCCCTCTCTGTGGGAGCGTACGGGTCGGTGGGAGGCAGTCGGTGGCAGCAGGCGGTCCCGTAAATAACCCAGCAATGAAATTATCTGCAATGAAATTCCGCCTACCCAGGGGTGAAATGCTCCTGGTTCGGACCGGATCACCCAATTCGGTAGCGATGGCGGCAGGTGGTTCAAAGAACCAGTAGCAAAAATCCCTACCCACTCCCCAATGCCCAGCTGAGAGGCACGATCATCAGAGGTTGTTTTTTTTTTTACTTTTAAAGCATTTTTTTCTTCGGCCGAAAAAATGCTTTTAAAAGTAAAAAAAAAAGCCTCTGATGATCGCGCAGCTCAGCTGGGATCGTCAGAACCCTTTAAAAGCATTTTTTTAATAACCTCTTCAGTCGAAGAGGCTGTAAAAAAATTCTTTTAAAGGGTTCTGACAATCCCAGCTGAGCTGCCGAATCGTCAGAACCCTTTAAAAGCATTTTTTACAGCCTCTTCGGCCGAAGAGGTTGTAGAAGAAATGCTTTTAAAAGTAAAAAAAAAAAGGTTGGCCAAGCCCACCCAGTCACATTACCCCTCAAGCCACACCCACAAAATTTTATATTTCACCCCTGCCTCCTACCATATCTTTGTTTTCAATGGCTCTTCTAAGGGGTGTAAGACAAGGCTGTGCCACATTCCAAAGGTAATTATTTGAGGAAAAGAATATTCCTGTCCTGTAAATGAGGCAGTGTAAATCTTTTCTCATTTACAGGGATTTTGATGAAGACCCCTGGAAAAAGAACCTGACAATTATGTATGAAGTTTGCTTCAACTGCCTGACCATGTTCCAAACGATTGTAGGTAAATTAGAGCACTTTAAACAGACATACCCTAAATCCTTGTAATCTTAACTCTTTGGTTGTGTCGGTTCACTGAAGAACCAACCAGTGTTTTCTTCTATAATGCTGAACCATAATTGCTTCCCACTGCCTGTAGAAAAAAAATTGCATTTATACTTGCACAGATTTCCAGACTAAATCTTTCTAAAACTCAGACAACAACCTGAAAATTACAATTACAAGGATTTAGGGTACCTTTGTTTACATAGATATTGCTTTCTAAAAAAAAGAAAAGAAAAAGCTTTCTTATTTGTCCATGCAATCAAATCAAACAATAAAAGTGTGGAAGGATAGAAATTCGCTTTAAGTTTGATTTAATTGATATTAAGGTGATGAAATGCAGTGATTCGGATTTCTCAGCATGTATTCATGATACGGCTATTCTACCTTATTTAAAAAAAAATGCAGTCCTAGATTTTTGGAAGGGCTCTAACTCGGAACGCGAGTCATTCTTTCTTAAAAGGTTATTAAACATTATCATTTTATTTCCTGGCTATGAGATGCATCCCTGGCTTTCTTGCAATAAACTTGAGCTCAACATCCAGTACTTTCCCAATATAAATAAATATTCCCCATGGAAGATCTTGCCCCTCAAAAGTGAGATCCACCCTCTCTTGGCCTCAAAGGGCCTGAAATCTCGACCCTGCTGGCTAGTTTGGGGCCCTGATAGAAGTGTTCCATTCTGGACGTGGTTAGTTTAGGCAGTCCTCGACTTTATGACAATTGTGCCCCAAATTTCTATTGCTAAGCACGATGGCCGTTAAGTGAGTTTTGCTCCATTTTTACAACCTTTCCACAGTGAATCAGTTAAGTTAGTAACATGGTTCTTAAGTGACTCTGGCATCTCCATTGACTTGGCTTGTAAGAAGGTTGCAAAATGGTGATCGCATGACACCGGGATTCTGCAACATCATAAATATGAGTTGGTTGCCAAACGTTTGAATTTTGAACACTTTTTTCAGTGCCATTGTAAGTTCAAATGGTCACTAAAAGAATGGTTGTAAATTGAGGACTATGTATAGATTAGGAGAAGATCCCACCTCCACCCTGTTTATGAATTGGTCCCTTTTATTTAGTTTTTTTTATTAGTTTTAATGTTTAATATTTAATGTTTTAACATTTTTAACATTCTGTTTTATATTGTCTTTTATGATGTTGTAAGCCACCCAGAGTCACTCGTGATGGGCAGCATATAAATTTAATGAATGAATAAATAAAATAGATTGTACAGTTTGTGTGTGTGTGTATTATATATGATATGAAATTATAATATAATATAATATAATATAATATAATATAATATAATATAATATAATATAATATAATATAATATAATATAATATAATATAATATACTGTACAATTCAGTTCAGTACAATACAATACAATACAATACAATACAATACAATTCTGTGTTCAACAGTTGGTATTCTGTGAAGTTTGGTGCACTAATAATGCACCCAAACTTATAATGAATTATCTGCAAAAGAAGCTCACATAACACCAAATTTCTATCAGACAGGTAATGCTCATTATATTGCAGCCTGGAATGTACAATTATCCACAACAATAACAAGAAATTTCCACCTGGCAATGAATTGGAGACTGCACCCCAAAATCCTTTGAGTACATTTTGCCATCCTTTTCATCATCTTTTGCTGATTAACACAATTAATAGTGGTACCTTGATGAACGTATCTTTTCTTTTATGTACACTGAGAGCATATGCACCAAGACAAATTCCTTGTGTGTCCAATCACACTTGGCCAATAAAATTCTATTCTGTTCTATTCTATTCTATTCTATCTACTCAAAGCCATATTTTCTTGCTGGAGATATTTATGACACAATATTTTGTGACCAACTCAAATCATATCTGCTTCTGAATCATTCATTTCTGATGAAATGTTAACTTTTACTTTGACATCTTCGACTAAGTCATTTGTATTAGGGCATTTGAAATCAAAGATAGCTGGTCCCTAAATGAAGAAAAAGGTCTGAAACGCAAGTCAAGAATTTTGTGGAAGAATTACTCATGGCCAGAATTTGCCTTCCAATATGTCATACGTCGTATTTGAAGTTTCCCATTACTATAATTTCATGCCTCTTTGAAAGACCTGCAGTTTTCTTTTAGAAGATATGAGCTGTATTTTCTTTTCTATTTCTTTTAAGTTAATCCATTTATCTGTTCATGCTGTTGAGCACAAAAGTAACGATTATGATAATTATAGCTAGTTATAATTTAACTATTCAGTCTAAAGACAAACTTTTCCCCCCTTCTTTTTTTAAATTTTTTTTAATTTTTTAATTTCATTTTGTCACAACAGTATACACAAACGTTGACATAAAACAACAACACATAAAAGAAATATATATATATAAGCAAAAGTATGCAATCACTATGTTAGTTTGATATAATGAAGGGAACAATAGGACAGGAACGGTAGGCACTTTTGTGCTCTTATGCACGCCCCTTATAGTCCTCTTAGGAATGGGGTGAGGTCAATAGTAGACAGTTTTTGGTTGAAGATTTTGGGATTTTGAGTAGAGACTATAGAGTCAGGTAATGAGTTCCAAGCGTTAACAACTCTGTTACAGAAGTCATATTTTCTGCAATCAAGTTTGAAGCGGTTGACATTTAGTTTGAATCTATTGTTTGCTCTTGTATTATTGCGATTGAAGCTGAAGTAGTCTTTTACAGGAAGAATATTGCAATAGATGATTCTGTGTGTTAAACACAGGTCTTGTCGGAGTCGGCGGAGTTCTAAGTTTTCTAATCCCAGGATTTCAAGCCTGGTGGCATAAGGTATTTTGTTTTTGTTTTTTGTTTTTTACATTTATACCCCGCCCTTCTCCGAAGACTCAGGGCGGCTTACAATGTATAAGGCAATAGTCTCATTCTATTTGTATGTTGTTTACGGAGGAGCGGAGAACTCTTCTAGTAAAATATTTCTGGACGAGTTTGATTGTATTAATGTCAGAGATGTGGTATGGGTTCCAGACGCATGAGCTGTATTCAAGAATAGGTCTGGCAAATGTTTTGTATGCTCTGGTTAGTAGTGTAGAGTTTTTGGAAAAGAAGCTGCGTAAAATTAGGTTTACAACTCTTAGAGCCTTTTTTGCTATGTAGTTGCAGTGGGCTTTGGCATTTAAGTCATTTGATATGAAAACTCCAAGGTTTTTGACAGGGTGGGAGTCGTCAGTAAGGTAATGTCCATCAAGGTTGTACTTGTTGTTAGGGTTTTTTTTCCCCAATATGTAAGACTGAGCATTTGCTGGTTGAGATTTGGAGTTGCCAAGTTTTAGACCAATTGGATACAAAGTCAAGGTCTTTTTGAAGGGTAGAAGTATTGTTAGTGGTATTAAATAGTTTGACATCGTCAGCAAAGAGAACACAATAACTTGAGATAAGGTCACAGAGATCATTTATGTATAGTATGAAGAGCATTTTTCCAATAACACTACCTTGGGGAACGCCACTTTTGACAGGAACAGGATTTGATAGAGCGTTGCCAATTTTGACCACTTGTTGCCTGTTTGAGAGGAAGGCATTTATCCAATTGTGAAGAGGTCCTGAAATGCCGTAGGATTTTAGTTTTAGGAGAAGTTTATCATGTACTACTGAGTCAAAAGCTTGTGCAAAAGCTTCTGCAAAGTCTTCTGTTCAAACATGTTCGATTCTCAGAGTCTACCTGGTCAGGTCACTGCAATTGGCTTGGTTAAGTTCTTCAGAAGTGATTTGCCATTGCCTCCTTCCTAGAGCTGAGAGAGAGTGACTGGCCTAAGGTCACCCAGTGGGTTCGTGCCTAGGAAGGGCTAAAATCATGGGTTCTCAGTTTCCAGCTTGCTGCTTTAACCGCTACACCGAAATAGTCTCAAAAACAAGCTACAAACATTTAAAAGAGATGAATAAAAACATTTTATTGCAAGATTAGAAAATCAACTTGTTCCAATGTACATTGGGTTGATTTTTTGGAGTAAGCTAACTCACCATCAGGGATGTGGTGGCTCAGTGGCTAAGACTCTGAACTTGTCAATCAAAAAGTTCATCAGTTTGAATCCCTAATGCCGCATAACGGGGTGAGCTCCTTTTACTTGTCCCAACTTCTGCCAACCTAGCAGTTTGAAAGCATGTCAAAAATGCAAGTAGAAAAATAGGGACCAGCTCTGGTGGGAAGGTAACAGCGTTCTGTGTGCCTTTGGCATTTAGTCATGCCGGCCACATGACATCGTTGCACAGCGCTGGCTCTTCGGCTTTGAAACAGAGATGAGCACCGCCCCCTAGAGTCAGGAATCACTAGTACATATCTGCGAGGGGAACCTTTACCTTTACCTTAATTCACCATCATGCCAGCAATTTTTTTTGTTTATTTATTTGTCAAACACAACAATATATATAAGTATAAGCATGAAATAACCATACGAATTGGATACAACCAAAGGGAACATTAGGACAGGAACGGTAGGCATGCTGGTGCTCTTATGTACATCCCTTACAGACCTCTTAGGAATGGGGTGAGGTCAACAGTAGATAGTCTTTGGTTAAAGCTTTGGGGATTTTGGGAAGAGACCACAGAGTCAGGTAGTGCATTCCAGGCATTAACAACTATGTTACTGCAGTCATATTTTCTACAATCAAGATTGGAGCAGTTCACTTTAAGTTTAAATCTATTGTGTGCTTGTGTATTGTTATGGTTGAAGCTGAAGTAGTCATTGACAGGTAGGACATTGTAGCAGATGATTTTATAAATTTTATTCAGTTCATGCCGAAGGCAGCGGAGTTCTAACTTTTCTAAACCCAGGATATCAAGTCTGGTGGCATAAGGTATTTTGTTGTGATCAGAGGAGTGGAGTACTCTTTTTGTAAAATATTTCTGGACATGCTCAATTGTATTAATGTCCGAAATGAGGTGTGGGTTCCAGACAGGTGAGCTGTATTCAAGAATTGGTCTAGCAAATGTTTTGTATGCTCTGGTTAGTAGTGTAGAGTTTTTGGGAAAGAAGCTGCGTAAAATTAGGTTTACAACTCTTAGAGCCTTTTTTGCTATGTAGTTGCAGTGGGCTTTGGCATTAAGGTCATTTGATATGAGAACTCCAAGATCTTTGACAGGGTGGGGGTCATCAGTAAGGTAATGGCCATCAAGTTTGTACTTGTTGATAGGATTGTTTTTTCCAATATGTAAAACTGAGCATTTGCTGGTTGAGATTTGGAGTTGCCAAGTTTTAGACCAATTGGAAATTAAGTCGAGGTCTTCTTGAAGGGTAGAAGTATTGTTAGTGGTATTAAATAGTTTGACATCGTCAGCAAAGAGAACACAATAACTTGAGATGAGGTCACAGAGATCATTTATGTATAGTATGAAGAGTGTTGGTCCAAGAACACTACCTTGGGGAACGCCACTTTGGCAGGATTTGATATAGCGTTGCCAATTTTGACCACTTGTTGTCTGTTTGACAGGAAGTCATTTATCCAATTGTGAAGAGGTCCCAAAATGCCGTAGGATTTTAGTTTGAGGAATAGTTTATCATGTACTACTGAATCAAAAGCTTGTGCAAAAGCTTCTGCAAAGTCTTCTGTTCAAACATGTTCGATTCTCAGAGTCTACCTGGTCAGGTCACTGCAATTGGCTTGGTTAAGTTCTTCAGAAGTGATTTGCCATTGCCTCCTTCCTAGAGCTGAGAGAGAGTGACTGGCCTAAGGTCACCCAGTGGGTTCGTGCCTAGGAAGGGCTAAAATCATGGGTTCTCAGTTTCCAGCTTGCTGCTTTAACCGCTACACCGAAATAGTCTCAAAAACAAGCTACAAACATTTAAAAGAGATGAATAAAAACATTTTATTGCAAGATTAGAAAATCAACTTGTTCCAATGTACATTGGGTTGATTTTTTGGAGTAAGCTAACTCACCATCAGGGATGTGGTGGCTCAGTGGCTAAGACTCTGAACTTGTCAATCAAAAAGTTCATCAGTTTGAATCCCTAATGCCGCATAACGGGGTGAGCTCCTTTTACTTGTCCCAACTTCTGCCAACCTAGCAGTTTGAAAGCATGTCAAAAATGCAAGTAGAAAAATAGGGACCAGCTCTGGTGGGAAGGTAACAGCGTTCTGTGTGCCTTTGGCATTTAGTCATGCCGGCCACATGACATCGTTGCACAGCGCTGGCTCTTCGGCTTTGAAACAGAGATGAGCACCGCCCCCTAGAGTCAGGAATCACTAGTACATATCTGCGAGGGGAACCTTTACCTTTACCTTAATTCACCATCATGCCAGCAATTTTTTTTGTTTATTTATTTGTCAAACACAACAATATATATAAGTATAAGCATGAAATAACCATACGAATTGGATACAACCAAAGGGAACATTAGGACAGGAACGGTAGGCATGCTGGTGCTCTTATGTACATCCCTTACAGACCTCTTAGGAATGGGGTGAGGTCAACAGTAGATAGTCTTTGGTTAAAGCTTTGGGGATTTTGGGAAGAGACCACAGAGTCAGGTAGTGCATTCCAGGCATTAACAACTATGTTACTGCAGTCATATTTTCTACAATCAAGATTGGAGCAGTTCACTTTAAGTTTAAATCTATTGTGTGCTTGTGTATTGTTATGGTTGAAGCTGAAGTAGTCTTCGACAGGAAGGACATTGTAGCAGATGATTTTATGAATTATATTCAGTTCATGCCGAAGGCAGCGGAGTTCTAACTTTTCTAAACCCAGGATATCAAGTCTGGTGGCATAAGGTATTTTGTTGTGATCAGAGGAGTGGAGTACTCTTTTTGTAAAATATTTCTGGATATGGTCAATTGTATTAATGTCCAAAATGAGGTGTGGGCTCCAGACAGGCGAGCTGTATTCGAGAATTGGTCTAGCAAATGTTTTGTATGCTCTGATTAGTAGTGTAATCTTTCTGGAGAAGAAGCTAGGCAAGATTAAGTTTACAACTCTTAAAGCCTTTTTGGCGATGTAGTTGCAGTGGGCTTTGGCACTTAGATCGTTTGATATGAAAACTCCAAGGTCTTTGATGGAGTGAGGGTCGTCTACAAGGTCATGTCCATCAAGCTTGTATTTAGTGTTCTGATTCTTTTTTCCAATGTGTAAGACAGAGCATTTGTTGGTTAAGATTTGGAGTTGCCAAGTTTTTGACCATTCCGACACAAAGTCAAGGTCTTTTTGAAGGGTAGCCACATTGTTGGTAGTGTTAAATAGTTTAACATCATCGGCGAAGAGAACACAATTACTTATAATATGGTCACAGAGATCGTTAATATATAATATGAAGAGTGTTGGTCCTAGAACGCTGCTTTGGGGGACACTGCTATTGACAGCAGCAGGATTTGATAGGGCATTGCCTATTTTGACCACTTGTTGCCTGTTTGAAAGGAACGCAGTTATCCAATTATGGAGAGGTCCGGAGATGCCGTAGGATTTTAGTTTTAGAAGAAGTTTGTCATGTACCACTGAGTCAAAAAACTTTACAGAAGTCTATGTAAATTGCATCTATTGCATTGCCGTGATCAAGATTTGTAGTCCATATGTTTTTGCAGTGAAGAAGTTGTAAATTACATGATAATTTTTTTCTGAAACCCAACTGTTTATTAGAGAGTAGGTTGCTTGTTTCTAGGTGGAGGGTGATGGATTGGTTGATGATTGATTCCATTACTTTGCAGGTGACGCAGCATAAAGAAATTGGTCTGTATTTTCAACTAGGCTGGGGTCTCCTTTTTTGAAGACAGGGATGACCGTAGCTAGTGACCATAGTTTGGGAAGGGAGCTGGTTCTGAAAGACTTTTCAAAGATTATGCTTAGGGATTCTGCTATAACAGTGGAAAGCTTATTTAAGAAGTATGCACATAGACCATCAGGCCCAGTAGATAGAGATGGTTTCAGTCTGCAAAGTGCCTTTTCAACATTATCTTCTGTGAAATCTATTTGTGTTAGATCGTTGTAATCATTGTTGGTACGACTGGGAAATGTTGGGTATGAGCCATTACTGTTAACAAAGACTGAGCCGAATAATGTGTTAAAGAGGTTTGCTTTAACTGTTTCATCATTGCATTCTTTACTGTTAGATCCTTTTAGGAGTGGGATGGATCTTGAGTCTTTAAGTTTGTTGTTTACAAAATTATAGAAAGCGCGATTGGATTTTGTGTGCAGAAGGTCTTCTTCTTGTTTGATGTGGTAATTGGTGCATTCAATCCTTATTTGGTGGCATATATTTTTGTAGCAGTTTTTAAAGTTGGCTACATTTGTTTTTTTGCCAGAGGGAATTTTTTTTTGGATTGGAGCTTTTTTATTGATATGAATAATTTGTTTTTCCTGATTTTGGTGGTGGTTTGTGGTACGTATAGTTTAATGACTCTATTGACTTCAAGTAGGAAAACATTATAGTGGTCTTCAGCAGTGATACAGTTAGAGAATAGAATTTGTCAGTCAAGAGATGAGAGGTCAGTGTCTATAAGATCATAGTTGGCTTTTTCGAAATTTTAGTTTGGTATACCATTATTATGGAGATTATTGTAAGGGCGTATATTGAGACAAAAGTCTATCATGCTGTGGTCACTGTTGGAAAAGGGTTCTTTTATTTGTACTCCATAAATTGAGTTTGCGTTATTGCAGAAGATGAGGTCAAGGCAGTTGTTGGGTCTTGTATTGTTAGTTACTAGTTGATCAAGACCTAGATTTGTAACAGCATTGTACAGGGTAGTATGGATGAGTTCAGTTGTACATTTGTTTGTACAAATGTACAATTAATAAGAGGTAGGCTGAGGTCACCCAGGAAGATGAGAGGATAAGGGCAAGAGGCAGCCCATGTTAGTAGTGTGGTTAAGTTGTTTGCATGTGCAATGTCGTAGTCAGGGGCTCTGTAGCATAGCAAGAAGTGAAGTGTGATGTTAAAGGACAGTTCTCAGACAATAGTTTCTGGAAGAGCGAGTTTATGTGCAACTTGAATATTTTTTAGATTCAGTGACTTTTTGTAAAAGATAGCCACTCCACCTCCCCTGTGGGTTTCGCGATCAGACCGGAAAACATGATATTCTCTGTCTGAAATGATGGAGTCAGGGAGGGATGAGTTCAGCCATGTTTTGCATACAAATATAATGTTGAATGTACCAGTATTTAACAAGAGAAGAAATTCAGGCATTTTGTTTACAATGCTTCTTGCATTTATCAGTTTGCATTTAAGTTCGGCAGTGGCTGGTATAGAGGAAATAAGGGGCGTGCGTACCTAGTTTTGGATGACGGCTGGTTGAAAGTTCTGTACGACGGATGGTTGGATGTTTTGGGTGAAACTTGGGATAATAGGCTTGCTGATACCTTACTTACAACCATTTTTGATTTTTTGAGATAGTGGCCTTAAAGTAATTGTATGCTAACACCCTCCTCCTTCTTTGGTGTTCAGTGTATCTTGGAAAACTGTTGGAATACAAATAAGGCAATCTGATAATCTTTAGATAAAATGCATGTCTTGCTTTTCCGCCTTCAGTATCACAGATCATATTCTAAAAATTCAAGTGAAATATTCCTCAGCTCAGAGCGTTTGGGAAGCTGTTTTCAATATTAAAATCTATTTAGGGTCTAGTTACAGAACAGTGTTTGATTTCATTTAAAATTCTTGATGCACGTATCTTTTCTTTTATGTACACTGAGAGTGTATGCACCAAGACAAATTCCTTGTGTGTCCAATCACACTGAGCCAGCAGTGTGCAGCAGCTGCCAAAAAAGCCAACACAGTTCTGGGCTGCACAAACAGAGGGATAGAATCAAGATCACATGAAGTGTTAATACCATTTTATAATGCCTTGGTAAGGCCACACTTGGAATATTGCATTCAGTTTTGGTCGCCATGATGTAAAAAAGATGTTGCGACTCTAGAAAGAATGCAGAGAAGAGCAACAAAGATGATTAGGGGACTGGAGGCTAAAACATATGAGGAACAGTTGCAGGAACTGGGTATGTCTAGTTTAATGAAAAGAAGGACTAGGGGAGACATGATAGCAGTGTTCCAATATCTCAGGGGTTGCCACAAAGAAGAGGGAGTCGGGCTGTTCTCCAAAGCACCTGAGGGTAGAACAAGAAGCAATGGGTGGAAACTGATCAAAGAAAGAAACAACTTAGAACTAAGGAGAAATTTCCTGACAGTTAGAACAATTAATAAGTGGAACGACTTGCCTGCATAAGTTGTAAATGCTCCAACACTGGAAATTTTTAAGAAAATGTTGGATAACCATCTGACTGAGATGGTGTAGGGTTTCCTGCCTGGGCAGGGGGTTGGACTAGAAGACCTCCAAGGTCCCTTCCAACTCTGTTATTATTATTATTATTACTTGGCCAATAAAAAAAACTATTCTATTGCGTCTGGAAATCAGCTGATGAGCCACTTAGAAGAGAAATCTTACATTCAGGCAAGAGGGAAGTGACAAAGCATCTGTTGTCTGAAGAGAACCCAACAAATGGCTGTGATGTACATAGTAGACAGTCTGAATACTTTTGAAAAATCAGAATACTTAAACTATGATATATAAAGAGTCAGAAGAGGGGTGGTTTTGAAAAGATGGTTGCACGGTGGGTTTCATAATTGCTTCAACATTTCTCAAGTGGGAATCTGAAAACCTGGTGGGTTTTTTTATTTGAAGTGTATTTTTGAAGGCCGTTTCATTCAATGAGTTTGTTCATTTTTGTTTAAATCCAGTGCTTACACTGACAAATCTTGTCTGTTGTGACCCTAAATTATATTTCTCTTTCACTTCGGAGACAAAGTCATCTTTCTGGGACCATTTTGTTTTCTGGGTCACCGTGATATGAGAAAAGTCATTTTTATCTGCAATCATCATCTTTTGTAGAGTAGTCCTTACAAATACATTTGGATAGGTTTAACGAGAAATGGTTTTTGTGTTCTGACATTTTTAAAATTATTATTATTTTGTGAGTGTCATTAAGTGCTGAAAGTTCTTTTCGTTCTTGATTCTAGCCTTTGACGATCTCTGCTTTGTGGCAACGTGCCCACTCAAGCCTTTTTTCATCTTGTTCTTTATTCAAAGATGTGTTGTGCTTTTCTGAACTTGGTGCTCTTGAAATTTGTTCAACTAGTGGAGAACTGTTGGATTTGCAATGCTAATACATCAAGGTAGTGCCAGCTTGATGAAGGCTGGGATAAGTAATAATGCAGATGTACTTCTACAGAAGTGCTCCAGAAAAAAAACACCAAAGAAAACATAACCACAATGTTTACATTCAACTTAGAATGCAAGGACAATTCTCTTTTCATCCAGGTTTTGTGGTTATTTTTAGTGATTGTACATTAAACTGTGTGTGTGGGTGGCCGCTCTCCTAAACAACATGAATGAACAAATTGGAGCGGGCTTCAATTTTAAAAGCCTATTCCAAAAAATGCACGTGTGTAAAAGTTTGTTCAAACTGATTATGACCATGTGATAAAAATGATTAAGGGTATACAATAATAGTTTAGTAGTAATGTTTTTTAATGGTGATGTAACTAAGTGCCCAAACTAAACTGTTTGGGCACTTAGTTATATCACCATTAAAAAACATTACTACTAAACTATTATTTACATCATTTTAAATTAATGTCCAGATCTTGTAGTTAGGGTTTAGTTGTACGTAGATGTTCTTAATTAGAAGTTAAGAAAGTATAAACAAATGGACAAAAATACACTCAAACTACTGAAGTACTGAAGTACTACTGCTGTCCTGAAGCTCAACAATTTTAAGATGTGTGCACTTCAATTCCCAGAATTCCCCAGCCAGCATGTTGAGGTCCATTTTAGAATATAATTTTTTTATTTGCCAAGTGTGATTGGAGACACAAGGGATTTGTCTTGGTGCATATGCTCTCAGTGTACATACAAGAAAAGATACGTTCATCAAGGTACAACATTTACAACACAATTGATGATCAATATATCAATATAAATCATAAGGATTGCCAGCAACAAGTTATAGTCATACAGTCATAAGTGGAAAGAGATTGGCGATGGGAACTATGAGACGATTAATAGTAGTGCAGATTCAGTAAATAGTCTGACAGTGTTGAGGGAATTATTTGTTTAGCAGAGTGATGGCCTTTGGGAAAAAAACTGTTCTTGTGTCTAGTTGTTCTGGTGTGCAGTGCTCTATAGCATCGTTTTGAGGGTAGGAGTTGAAACAGTTTATGTCCAGGATGCGAGGGATCTGCAAATATTTTCACGGCCCTCTTCTTGATTCGTGCAGTATACAGGTCCTCAATGGAAGGCAGGTTGGTAGCCATTGTTTTTTCTGCAGTTCTAATTATCCTCTGAAGTCTGTGTTTTTCTTGTTGGGTTGCAGAACCGAACCAGACAGTTATAGAGGTGCAAATGACAGACTCAATAATTCCTCTGTAGAATTGAATCAGCAGCTCCTTGGGCAGTTTGAGCTTACTGAGTTTTAAAATTACCAAGATTGAGAAATATTGTACCATAGGACACCTATCTCTATACTTTTCAGTAATCAATTTCTATATGATAGTTGGAACCATCATCCCCAGACTCATCAGCTAATAGTTCTCCTGATGTGAGAAAGAGATTGAAACTGTGTGTATACATATACAAACACACACACACACACACACACAGAGAGAGAGAGAGAGAGAGAGAGAGAGGGAGGGAGAGAGAGAGAGAGAGAGAGATTGGGGGAAGGCTGAAGATTAAGGATTTCTGTTAAGGTCTAAACTAACATCACAGGGTTGCTAATATGGAGAAAAGAGGAGGAGAAAGGAGTATTAGATAGGTTTGCCACCTTGAGTTATTTATACAAATAAGAAAGGTGGAATAAAAAAAAAATCCTCATGAGGAGCAGGCCATGTTATGGGCAGCCCAATTTTCCAAGTAACATAAAATATCAGGAACTATTTACTGAGCTTGATTTTGTTTGGAGGAATGGATTCAAGTGGGGTTATTGATCGTAGTTTAAAATGGTTTGTCTGAATCCTGCCAAATGTGGCTTACTCAGAAATCATGGCTAAGCAAACTATGGCTTAGGGTGACTCCAAAAGCAACAACTCTGGGTTTTGCTGATTTGCGAAGGGCGTCTCAGCCAGTCAGAGTAGACTTGATGAAGATGAGGATCAAGCAGAGAAACTGTTTCAGGAAGAAGCTTCCGGTTGGTCCCTTGACATTTGTGCCTGGAGGAAAGGCTTAGCTGCTTTTCAGCATTGCAGACATGTAACCATGATCAAGTCCTAGCTTCTTTTTTGTCATTCATATTCTTTTTTTTTTCCAGAAAGAACAATTCAATTCAATTCAAATCTTTATTGTCAGTGCACAACATATGTACAATGAGATTGGTTGAGCTCCCTCGGTGCACTCCCCCCCCCACAACACAATACAACTCACAGTGAAGACAGAAAATCCCATACCCAATAAATCATATTAACAAAACACCCAGTCCTATTGCACCGGTGTGAACATGTTACACATTGTGCCAGCCCTGCAGTCCATCATACTACATAGTTATGATGTTATTTTTCATTCAGGAGTCTGACAGCCCACGGATAAAAACTGTTCTTCAACCTCTTCGTGTGGCTGGCTATACTTCTATATCTCCTTCCCGATGGTAGGAGGGTAAAGAAGTGAGAGTCGTCCCTGAGAATTTTCCTCACGCTTCTAAGGCAACAAGCCCTAGTGATCTCATCTAGTGGTATCAGGGGACAGCCCACGATGTTTTGTGCTGTATTCACCACCCTCTGTAATATTTTTCTATCCGCGGCTGTCAGAACAGCATGCCATACCGTAATGCAATAAGTGAGGGCGCTCTCTATTGTTCTATTGTAAAAGGAGATCATCAGTTGTTGTTATACCCTGTTTTTACGCAAGACCCTAAGAAAATGGAGTCTCTGTTGGGCCTTCCTGGCCACCTGGATCATGTTGTTTTTCCAGGCGAGGTCTTCGCTGAGATGGACTCCCAGGAATTTAAAAGAGGAAACTCTCTTTACACAGCCCCCCTCAATGTAAAGTGGGACAGGTTCCTCTTTCTTCCTCCAGAAGTCCAACACCATCGCCTTGCTCTTGTTGATGTTCAGGTGCAAGTTGTTTTTTAAGCACCATGTGGAAAGCTTTTGAACTTCCCCCCTGTACACTGTTTTGTCTCCACCTGTAATATGACCCAGTATAGTGGTGTCATCTGCGAACTTAATGATAACAGTAGATGGATCTGACAGTACACAATCATGTGTGTACAGTGAATACAGGTAGGGACTGAGAACACAGCCCTATGGGGAGCCAGTGCTAAGCTTCATGGGTGTGGATATGACAGACCCAACCCTCACTGTTTGTGGCTGGTCCCTCAGAAAGTCTTTGATCCAGTCACAGATGGAAGAGGGAAAATCCAAGCCAGTCAGCTTTTCAATAAGGATGCTCGGCAGAATGGTATTGAAGGCCGACCTATAGTCTATGAAAAGCATCCTGACATAGTTCCCGGGTTCCTCCAGACATATAAAACAAAAACATTTCAGCTTCACGAAAACTATAATAAGGAATCATGAACTGAGGGTTGAGCAGCAAATAATAAATGCAGCCAAAATTGACCAGGATGTTAAAACTAAAAGTCCTACTCATAGTTCTGAACACCCCCGTGGAATCTTTTCATGGATGAAAAGTTCAGAAATAGTTTAAATCAGGGGTGTCAAATTCGATTTCATGGAGGGACTCAGCAGGATTGTGTTTGACCTCAGGGGGGGCGGGGTAGTGGTGGCCAGGCTGGGAGTGGCCAGCTTGACATCACTTGTATTGGGGGAGCCTGTGGCAGCCTGAGTGCTCTGTCAGCCTTTTGCCAGGGAAAAATAAGCTTGGAGGGGCCTCCTGAGCTCTGTTTTCACCGGCAGAGGACTGCAGGAGGCTGTCGTGACCAAAAATGGAGCCTGGGAGGGCTGTGTGCAGTCCTCCCAAGCTCCATTTTCACTGGCAGAGGCCTCACGGGCTGGTCCTTTGCTGTTTCCAGGGCGGCCCCATGGGACAGATCTAAGCACCCCATGGGCCAGATACCCGTGGGCCTTGAGTTTGACACCCCTGGTTTAAATGAAACAAGCTGGTCTAGAAATCTAGTTTACTATGCCCCAATTTAGTCACTCTATTCCGGCAAGACCTTGTATCAGTTCTATCCATGGGAGCATCATTGCTGAGCAGGTTCTTCTGTCCAATGGCATGGTAATAAATGGCTCACCACACTGGATCATCAGCAATACAATCATCCATGCAGCTTGGATCCAACCTTTTATGCTACTTAAAGACAGAAGGTTAACCAGAAGGCAATGTAAGGTCTGTTAGAATAGAATAGAATATTTTATTGGCCAAGTGTGATTGGACACACAAGGAATTTGTCTTGGTGCATACTCTCTCAGTGTACATAAAAGAAAAGATACCTTCATCAAGGTACATTTACAACACAATTGATGGTCAATATATCAATATAAATCATAAGGATTGCCAGCAACAAGTTATAGTCATACAGTCATAAATGGAAAGAGATTGGTGATGGGAACTATGAGAAGATTAATAGTAGTGCAGATTCAGTAAATAGTTTGACAGTGTTGAGGGAATTATTTGTTTAGCAGAGTGATGGCCTTCGGGAAAAAACTGTTCTTGTGTCTAGTTGTTCTGGTGTGCAGTGCTCTATAGCGTCGTTTTGAGGGTAGGAGTTGAAACAGTTTATGTCCAGGATGCGAGGGGTCTGTAAATATTTTCATATTTTAGAATATTTTAGTATTTTAATATTTTAGAAAACTTCAAAAAACAAAAAAACAAAAACAAAAAAAAACTTACCTGTCCTGCCTGTTCATTTCACTGCTTTGTAGCCACCACCTTAATAAAAATGATCATTATATATCCCTCTGCTTAAAAACAGCTTTATTTTTCAGGTTGTCATACTTCAGTCCAGCCTTTGGTGAGATTGCATGCATATATGTGCTTCTGCACTGTCTCATTCTGGAACCATTGGAAATAATTTTTGTCGCGTCCCTTTAGTGAATTATTAATGTTTCTTACATGTAGCCAAAGAATTAATTCAAAGCATGAAGGAGCATATATCTCTGTTGTATTGCTACCGGAGCAGATGTTTTTTTTTCTGTTGCACTGCCACCGTGACGTCTAGCGAACGTGACTAAGAATTTAATGGCAAAGTGTGTTGAATATAATTAGCTAATAAATTCTAGCACCTTGTGTTTTTCACCCTAACTTAACTTCTAGAGATGCCATTTATGTATCTGATCTATGTCCTGAGTTTCCACTCCACTTCATGTCTCTGTAGGATAAAGTATTCAAATATTCCCTTTGAACAAATTGATGTATTATTTTTATACCAAACTAAACAGCTTTGTTTCGAGATGCATTCAAGAAATGGTTCTATCCTATCGGTGGTCATTGTTGCTCGACAAAAAAAAAAAAAAAAGCTGTCTTCACAATTTGCAATGCTGCAACTTTGTAAATAAGCCCCCTTTAAAGCCTGTTTCAGAACTGGCAGAAAATAAACTTCACAGCATTTCTATGATCGATGTGCTTCTTTCTTCTAGCAGTCTTTGGGTCTCTGTTCCAGAGGCAGACATAGGGATGGGGTTTGATCTTCTCTCTTCATCATCATCTCATTGATTCACCTTTTATAGGTTGACATATTTTATTCCTCTGCTTGCAGTTCTTCCACACCTTGGTTGGGATAGACAAACCATGATTAGCGCCAGACAACCGTGGGTTGTTGCATTCAACTATAGCTTGTTGTTTTCCTCTTTTGTTTTGCAGCAAGTTCCTAACAGGGGTGGGCTTCAAAAATTTTAGCAAAGGGTTCTCTGCCCGGTTGCTGGGTGGGCGTGGCCATGGTGGGTGTGGCCAAGTCGGCCTCCTGCATTACAGTGTATGGGGGCATTTTTGCCCTCCTCAGGGTCCAGAAACTTTCCTTGAGCCTCCGGGAGGGCGAAGTCAGTCTCCCCAGGCTCCAGAGGCCCTCTGAACTTCTGATAGGCCCTCCCCGAACTTCCGGTAGGCCTGTTTTTCGCCCTCCCCAAGCCTCCACGCGCACCCTGCATGCATCCAAAATGGGCCGTGTGGGGAGTCCTGGGAGGAGCAGGGCAGGGTGAGCAGGGCCAGCCAGGAGTGGGATTGGGGTTTTTTCCAAACTGCACAGAATCTTAGCTAGAGGTTCTCCTGCGAACCCCCAGCAGCCCACCCCTGGTTCCTAATCAGAGCTGCCTCTGCTTACTGAGGGAAGTCACCCCCTCCCGGAAGAATGAGATATTTTGGGAAATATTAAAAAAGGCAGGATATTATATTTATTTATTTATTTATTTATTTATTTATTTATTTATTTATTTATTTATTTATTTATTTATTTATTTATTTATTCAAATTTATATACCGCCCTATCTCCCGAAGGACTCAGGGCGGTTCACAGGCAAATAAAACAGCATATATATACAAATTAAGAAAACCATTAAGAAAACATATTCAAAAAGCCTGATTATTAAAATAATATAGATATTAAAACCAATTAAAACCCCTATAAAATTTAAAAATTTAAAATTAGAAAATTTAAAAAACTAGTCCAGTCCCGCGCAGATAAATAGGTGTGTTTTAAGCTCGCGACGGAAGGTTCGGAGGTCTGGAAGCTGGCGGAGTCCTGGGGGGAGTTCGTTCCAGAGGGTGGGAGCCCCCACAGAGAAGGCCCTTCCCCTGGGCGTCGCCAGACGGCACTGTCTAGCTGACGGCACCCTGAGGAGTCCCTCTCTGTGAGAGCGCACGGGCCGGTGAGAGGTATCCGGTAGCAGTAGACGGTCCCGTAAGTAGCCCGGCCCTATGCCATGGAGCGCTTTAAAGGTGGTTACCAGAACCTTGAAGCGCACCCGGAAGGCCACAGGTAGCCAGTGCAGTCTGCGCAGGATAGGTGTCATACGGGAGCCACGAGGGGCTCCCTCTATAACCCGCGCAGCCGCATTCTGAACTAACTGCAGTCTCCGGATGCCCTTCAAGGGGAGCCCCATGTAGAGAGCATTGCAATAATCCAGGCGAGACGTCACGAGGGCGTGAGTGACCGTGCACAGGGCATCCCGGTCTAGAAAGGGGCGCAACTGGCGCACCAGGCGAACCTGGTAGAAAGCTCTCCTGGAGACGGCCGCCAAATGATCTTCAAAAGACAGCCGTTCATCCAGGAGGACGCCCAAGTTGCGCACCCTCTCCATCGGGCCAGTGACTGCCCGACAGTCAGCCGTGGACTCAGCTGACTGTACCGGGATGCCGGCATCCACAGCAACTCTGTCTTGGAGGGATTGAGCTTGGGCCTGTTTCTCCCCATCCAGACCCGACGGCCTCCAAACACCGGGACAGCACTTGATAGCTTCGTTGGGGTGGCCCGGTGTGGAAAAGTACAGCTGGGTGTCATCAGCGACAGCTGGTACCTCACACGAAGCCACTGATGATCTCACCCAGCGGTTTACATAGATGTTGAACAGAAGGCGAGAGGATCGGCCCTGCGGCACCCCACAAGTGAGGCGCCTCGGAGCCGACCTCTGCCCCTGTCAACACTGCTCATGCATCGATCGGAGAGATAGGAGGAGAACCACCGATAAACGGTGCCTCCCACTCCCAATCCCTCCAACCGGTGCAGCAGGATACCATGGTCGATGGTATCAAAAGCCGCTGAGAGGTCTAATAGGACCAGGGCAGAGGAACAACCCCTATCCCTGGCCCTCCAGAGATCATCCACCAACGCGACCAAAGCCGTCTCAGTGCTGTAACCGGGTCGGAAACCGGACTGGAACGGGTCTAGATAGACAGTTTCCTCCAGGTGCAAGGGAAACTGATATGCCACCATACTCTCTACAACCTTCGCCAAGCCGGGTTGGAGACCGGACGATAATTACCTAAAACAGCCGGGTCCAGGGAAGGCTTCTTGAGGAGGGGTCTCACCACCGCCTCTTTCAAGGCGGCTGGGAAGACTCCCTCCACCAAGGAAGCGCTCGTAATAGCCTGGAGCCAGCCTCGTGTCACCTCCTGAGTGGCCAGTACCAACCAGGAGGGGCACGGGTCCAGTAAACACGTGGTAGCATTCAGCCTACCCAACAACCTGTCCATGTCCTCGGGAGCCACAGGGTCAAACTCATCCCACAAAATGTCACCAAGACCACCCTCAGACGTCCCATCTGAGTCACCGCAATTCTGGTCCAGACCGTCCCGAAGCTGAACGATTTTATCGTATAGATAACCGTTAAACTCCTCAGCACGTCCCTGCAACGGGTCATCCCGCTCCCCCTGATGAAGGAGGGAACGAGTCACCCGAAACAGGGCGGCTGGGCGGTTATCTGCCGATGCAATGAGGGAGGAGGCGAAGCTACGCCTCGCTTCCCTCAATGCCACTAGGTAAGCCCTATTATAGGACTTCACTAGTGTCCGATCAGCCTCCGAACGGCTAGACCTCCAGGAACTCTCTAGGCGTCTTCTCCGGCGCTTCATCCCTCTCAGCTCCTCGGAGAACCAAGGAGCCGGTTGGGACCTGCACGGGTCAGAGGCCGCAAAGGCACGACACGGTCTAGGGTTTCACCGCGCCTGTTCCCAGGCCGCAACAAGTTCCTCAGCCGTGCCGTGAGCCAGACTCTCAGGAAGTGGCCCAAGCTCCGTCCGGAACCTCTCCGGGTCCATCAGGCGCCTGGGACGGAACCAACGATCGGCTCCGTCTCCCTGCGGTGTTGAATGGCGGTCAGAAAGTCCAGGCGAAGGAGAGTGATCTGACCATGACAAAGGTTCAATGACTATTTCCTTCAAGTCCAGATCTCTCAACCACTGACCAGAGACAAAAATCAAATCCAAAGTGCCTCCCCCAATGTGAGTAGGGCCATCAACTACTTGGGTCAGGTCCAAGGCCGTCATGGAAGCCATGAACTCCCGGGCTGCTGTCGGCGATGAGCCGGAAGATGGCAAGTTAAAGTCCCCATGACTAAAAGTCTGGGGATCTCAACTGCCACCCCAGCAAGCACCTCCAGGAGCTCGGGCAGGGCAGCTGTCACGCAGCAAGGAGCCAGGTGCGACCAGCAAGCCCATCTGACACCTATGACCCCATCTCACAAGAGGATTCGCACCCGGCAATCTGAGGTACAGTGGTCTCCTCGGCTCCAGACTCTCTCTAATCACAACCGCCACCCCCACCCCTACCCTGAGCCCTCGGCTGATGGAATGCGCGAAACCCGGTGGGCACATCTCGACAAGGCACGCCCCTTCTGCACCCAACCAGGTCTCCATGCGCCCATAAGGTCCGCGGCACCCCTGGATAAGATCATGAATTAGGGGGGCCTTATTGGCCACGGACCGTGCGTTGCACAGCATCAGCCGAAGGCCCAGGCTCTGAGAGTCTTGACTATCCAGGAAACGGGAGAAGTCTGGGGGCTCGGGGCGCGCGGTCGCCTGCAAACATCGAGCGCCCCCAAAGAACGATATGAGCCCCGCTTCCGTCATATCTGCCCCTCCACTTACCGTGCAAATAGAACCACCCTCAACCCGGAACACAACCCCCGTGACCTCCGAACCTATAGACTTACCGCGAGCACTCGCAGGAACTGGACCCCCCCCAACGGGTTTCCCCCAACACCCGTCCTTACCCTCCCACCCCTTAAAAATGCCCTGTCTAAAAACTCCCAAAGGCTTGTCCTCTTCCGGTGCCACCTCTTTGGGGCCCAAGACCCGTCATGGAGGCCGGCCTTCGGTAGCGTAACAGGCCGTTCCCGCGAGGCGGGGGCACCTCGCAGGTGCAAGAGTTCAGTTCTAGAATAGCGCATACAATACAGTAAAAGTCAGCAGAAGATAGATCATCCTAGGCTGGCAGAGATGTTAACAGGGATGTTCTCCTGAGGTAGCTCTCGACTTAGGATCCAGATATAAGATGACATAAGATGTAAAAATGGACAGTCAATCTCCATGGTACAAGTGGGATATAAGATGTAACATATAGCATATAAGATGTAAAATATACTCAACCATCAAACCCATGGTACAGTCTTAGTAAGTCCATAATCATCGACTAATAGTCCAGGACTTAA
This sequence comes from Ahaetulla prasina, assembly GCF_028640845.1. Lineage (NCBI taxonomy): Eukaryota > Metazoa > Chordata > Lepidosauria > Squamata > Colubridae > Ahaetulla > Ahaetulla prasina. The sequence continues at coordinate 34,476,284 of NC_080540.1, read as the reverse complement.
ATAGCACAATCTGTCCAGAGAAACATCCGGGTCCCAAGAAGAGGGGGGGGAAGGGGAGGCGCTCCATGGCCGCCATCCAAGCCATCCAAGCCATCCAAGCCATCCAAGCCATCCAAGCCGCCCTCTACGTCCATCGCTGTTTCCAGATGGCACTCCCATCTACCCCTAGCAGCTCCCAGAACTCCAGTCCGACTCCAGTACAACCCATCCACTCCTCCAGTGTCCTCCGAAGTATCCTCCTCCAGTGTCCTCCGAAGTGTCCTCCGAAGTCGCCCCCACCCTCTAATATCGAGGGGGGGCAGTTGTTAATCACGGGAGCTGTTGTTAATCACAGGAGCGAGTCCTTAAGAGTCCTTGAGAGTCCTTAAGGTAAAAAACATAGGGAGCAAACCAGGAAGAGCTGGGAGGAGGCGGCACACAAGCGAGCCGGCTAAAACGCCACCTCATCCCCAGCACCTAAAATGGCCGCCGTCTTTCGCCGATCGCCCTCCCGGCCCGTTCTCAGCAGCCGCGGGTCCTAAAAGGTCCGCAGACCTCTCCCGCGGCTGCGAGGAAGATCGTCTACCGGACCGGGGGGCGAAAACAGCTAGACGAGCTGCCCCGATACTGCCATTCGCCCGGCGAGCTCAGATCTGCTGAGCCGGATCTTACAGCAGCGCCATCTTGCGCACGCGCAGGAGCCTGCCTTCCCTAAAGGAGAAACATGTTTCTAAGACAGAAACTCAGAGCCCCAGTTCTCTGCCCCAAGTAGAAACTAAGGGGCCAACTTTTAGAAATGCAGATTTGGTAATCCATTCAAGACAGGATATGATGAACAAAGGTAGGATTAGCCCTCAGCCACAATAGGAATTGTCCAACAAGCCCCTTCATTGCATCAGCACCTACAAAGTTAGCTATGACCCCTACAACAGCCAATAGAATACATAATCTTGCACAGGAACAGGAAGCTCAAGGGCAAGACCCAAGAGAAGGTATAAATAACCCTCACTCTCCACTCCAGGTGGTCAGCTACCCAGAATCACATGTGCTTGGTGGTTCTGCTTCACTATTATTAAACCATCTTTCCAATCAGCCTCCATGTTTCCAGGGTCTTTCCCCCTGCTTGGAATGGAACCAGATGGATATTTCTTCCAACAATGCCTTACAGTAAAGGAACATAGGACATAGGGACATAGGAATGGAGTCTCTCTCTCTCCTCCCTGTGTAAATGTCCTTGTCAGTTTTGGAAGACAATTTTCTTTTTTTAAAAATTCCTAACTGCCACATGTGTTAGTCTGGGAAATTGGGAGGGGGGTTTGGTTGGAGCGTTAGAAAGTTAGTCGTAACAACATTCTGTATTCAATGACTCTTTTGCCTGCATCGGCTGGAGACTGCCTGGAGATTGTCTCCAGTTGAATGTGAAGAGTTGATTGGGATATGTGATGATCTTGTGGGTGTGGGGCAGGGCTGTGAACTGTTAGCTGGGTGGAGAAAACCTGGAAGCTTTCAGATTCGGGTTTCCCCAGATGTGCCAACATGACATCGCTAATAAATTGGAACTTTGAGGAGCCTCAGAGTTTTATTTCGTTGAAGGTGTTCCTTGGAACCCTGACAGTCCTCATAGCCCCATTTCTACCTCTGCAGGAGAAAGTAACAGAGCTAGGAAAACAAAGATGACACGATTGCTCCAGTCTTTCTGTTATCCTTCCTAGGTGAACCAGACAGGAAACCAGACTAGATGAACTAAATCTACTTTATTCTAAAGGCTACATTAACAGAAACTTGCAAATTTGAAAGTACAAACTTCCCGTCACCCTTTTTAATTGCTTGATCCATTAGGTAGGTCCTTCCTAAGTCTTTTCCTCTGGCCATTAAGCCACTGAGGGTTCCTGCCTCACTTATCTGACTGTTTCCTAGGCAGCATCTCTTTCCTTTGTTTTCCATGATCGACCACACATTCTAGTACACTTTCTCATATCTGACAAAACGATTCATCATTGATCCCCATCTGGGTTCAGAAGACAACCAAAACCAGGCTATTTTTAAGTACCAATTAATGACTATAATTCAATATGCGGTTCAGGTATCCCACAAGCAAAGAGCATCAGATCTGGTCTACACGAGTCTGACCACTGGATGTCTGCAAAAGATGAAGAAACTAACTCTTGGCTGCTACCTACGATTTGTCCAGAGCTTTACATCCAGATCAGGCAGCTCCACTGTATATCCAACCACATTATAGCTTTGTATATTATGTGAGGGCAGTTTAGATATATATTACAATCATTTATGGCAAGCATCATGATAACAGTAGCAATGTTGTAGCTTCCTTATTTTAAAAGAATAACAACTTCCTTGGGGTGGGAGGCAGAAGTGAGGAAAAGTGAGACCATCTTGAGTCCTTTTTCTGTATTTTAATGGGAGCCAACTTCTCATTATACCAGGTTTAGATTCAGGCAAGGCTGTTTGTTATTTACTGATCCCATTTGGTCATCAGTGAGATGGGTGTCATATAAATTTAATAATAATAAAATCAGAGAGATTTGGATCACAGTCACACCAAAGGTTTGTACTGATTTGAAAATGGCCCTTTCCTTCTTTTTTTTTTAAACCCTTGACAGATCTAATATATGCTGTTTATTCCACAATTCTGGAGCAAACATGTCCCAGTAAACAAATAGTGTGGATGGAAGGTACAAAGAGTTGAGTCAGCATCCTGTATTTCACACACGGACTCTGGCAGTAGAGGATGTCATATTTAGGATATCTGCACAGAACTGCAGTCAGATGTAATATACAATATAAGTCACCAGAATAGGGAATTTTGCATTGAAGTTGCCACTCAGCCATAAAGTTTAATGGGTGGCCTTGAGTAGCTTTTGAATAGAATAGAATAGAATAGAATAGAATAGAATAGAATAGAATAGAATAGAATAGAATAGAATAGAATTTATTGGCCAAGTGTGATTGGACACACAAGGAATTTGTTTTGGTGCATATGCTCTCAGTGTACATAAAAGAAAAAATACCTTCATCAAGGTACAACAATTACAACACAAATGATGGTCATAGGGTACAATTTAACCCTTAATGATAGCAACAAAAAGTTACAGTCATACAGTCATAAGTGAAAAGAGATTGGTGATGGAAACGATAAGAAGATTAATAGTAGTGTAGATTTAATAAATAGTTTGACAGTGTTGAGGGAATTATTTGTTTAGAAGAGTGATGGCCTTCGGGAAAAAACCTGTTCTTGTGTCTAGTTGTTCTGGTGTGCAGTGCTCTATAGCGTCATTTTGAGGGTAGGAGTTGAAACAGTTTATGTCCAGGATGTGAAGGATCTGTAAATATTTTCACGGCCCTCTTCTTGATTTGTGCAGTATACAGGTCCTCAGTGGAAGGCAGGTTGGTAGCAATTATTTTTTCTGCAGTTCTAATTATCCTCTGAAGTCTGTGTTTTTCTTGTTGGGTTGCAGAACCAAACCAGACAGTTATAGAGGTGTAAATGACAGACTCAGTAATTCCTCTGTAGAACTGGATCAGTAGCTCCTTGGGCAGTTTGAGCTTTCTGAGTTGGTGCAGAAAGAGCAGTCTTTGGTAGAACGTCTATCATATTTCAGTGAAGATTGGTACAGAAATCTCTTTTTTGCATATATGTATATGTACACACACACACACATACATACATACATGCACACACACACACACACACACACATGTTGGAAACATATATCTTGGAAACTAATCAAGGAGGGAAGCAATCTGAAATTAAGGAGAAACTTCCTAAAAGTGAAGACAATTAACCAGTAGAACAGCTTGCCTTCAGAAGTTGTGGGTGCTTTATCACTGGATGTGATAAATTAACATTTTTATTGAGTTATAAAGTATTATAAAATACAAAGTAAATAGAAAAGCAGTGGGAGGTGAAAAAGGGAAAAGAGAAGTGAGGAAAGATAAAAAAAAGAAAAGAAAAGAAGCATTGACTTCCGACTCTTTCTGTTACAGTAAAATAAGGCATTAACATCAAATCACAACTTTTTGCTTTTTCATAATAATATGAACAAGGCATTTCTATAAAGATCTATCAGTCTAATTGGTAAAACCCAAAATCAGAGTTTCATTCTTTTCCACATCAAACACTGAAGGTTTTTAAGAAGAGATAGGACAGCCACTTGTCTGAAATGGTATAGGGTCTCCTGCTTGAGCAGGGGGCTGGACTAGAAGATCTATTCTATTCTATTCTATTCTATTCTATTCTATTCTATTCTATTCTATTCTGTTCTGTTCTGTTCTGTTCTGTTCTGTTCTATTCTATTCTATTCTATTCTATTCTATTCTATTCTATTCCATTCTACTCTACTTACAGGTAGTCCCTGTCTACATGTGGGCCGTGGTGTGGCTCAGGCTGTAAGAAGCCTGTTATTAAACACAGCTGCCTGCAATTACTGCAGGTTCTAGTCCCACCAGGCCCAAGGTTGACTCAGCCTTCCATCCTTTATAAGGTAGGTAAAATGAGGACCCAGATTGTTGGGGGGGCAATAAGTTGACTTTGTATATAAATATACAAATAGGATGAGATTATTGCCTTACACAATATAAGCCACCCTGAGTCTTCGGAGAAGGGCGGGATATAAATGTAAAAAAAAAAAAAAAAGTCCTCAACTTACAACCACAATTGAGCCCAAAATTTATGTTGTTGAGTATGATATTTGTTAAGTGTGTTTTGCTCCATTTTACAACCTTTCTTGCCACAGCTGTTAAGGGAAACACTGCAGGTCATAAGTTAGTAACCAGGTTGTTAAATGAATCTGGCTTCCCCATTGACTTTGTTCATCAGAAGGTGATCAGATGACCTTGGGACACAGCGACGGTCATAAGTATGAACCAGTTGTCAAGTATCTGAATTTTGTTCACATGATCATGGGGATGCTACAAATGTTGGAAGTGTGAAAAATGGTCGTATGTCACATTTTTCAGTGCTGTTATAACTTCGAACAGTCACTAAAAGTACTCTTGTAAGTTGAGTACTACCTGTATGTATACTGGGGAGTTTTTAGCATTGGGAATGGGTTGTTTATGGTGTAGAAGATAACAAGGAGGTGTCTTTTATGCCTGTTTTTTGAACAAAGAGGCCTTTGATAATCCAAGGATAAGCTGCTGTTTTTAGTTATTTATAACTTAAATGTCGCTTTTCTCAAAGGGGAAAAAAGCTAACGTAGTCCACAGCTCCCTGAATATAAAACCACAGAACAAAAACAATCACAAGCGCTGTCATTTGTTCAGCTGAAATATGGGAAAGAATTGTGTTGCTGGTATGAAGTGGACCATATTCCATAAATGCTTAGGCTGTAATAAATCTATCTGTCTATAAATTACTAAAAAGCTCTGTTGTTGTTTTAGCTATGAGTTGTTCTTTTCCATTGCTGGCATTTTGAACAATAAATGATTTCTTAAGCAAATACTAGTTTAAAATGGTATCTATCTATGCTGCCTTTTCTTTTCCACATTTATCCGCTTAAGGCTCTTTGTGACTTGACGTACTTCTACTATTTATAGGCCATCCTACAAAATTCTAATAAAACAATTTAAAATTCATTAACCATAAGAGTGGAAGATAAAAGACAGCTCAAAACTACCCTGTCATAAAAATGTTCTTGTTTTGTTTTGTTTTTAAAAAATGCTTAATATCAGGGCAAATTAAAAACACCTGGAAAGGGAAAGCTTATTTATATACTTTTGTTTATTTACTAGGGTTTATTTATTTATTTATTTATTTATTCGATTTTTATACCGCCCTTCTCCCGAAGGACTCAGGGCGGTGTACAGGCAAGATAAAACAATACAATATACAGATTAAAATACCATTTAAAAAACTTATTTAAATTAGCCTAAAATTAAAAATTTCCATACTAAAAACCCCGTTTAAAAATTGATAAAAGATAAAATTCAATTTAAGACAGCCCAGCGAAATAAAAGATGTGTCTTCAGTTCGCGACGGAATGTTCGAAGGTCAGGTATTTGGCGTAAACCCGGGGGAAGTTCGTTCCAGAGTGTGGGAGCCCCCACAGAGAAGGACCTTCCCCTGGGGGCCGCCAGCCGACATTGCTTGGCGGACGGCACCCTGAGAAGTCCCTCTCTGTGAGAGCGTACGGGTCGGTGGGGGGCATGTGGTAACAGCAGGCCGTCCCGTAAGTACCCAGGCCCTAAGCCATGGAGCGCTTTAAAGGTCGTAACCAGCACCTTAAAGCGCACTCGAAAGGCCACAGGCAGCCAGTGCAGTCTGCGCAGGAGCGGTGTTATATGGGAGCTACGCGGAGCTCCCTCTATCACCCGCGCAGCTGCATTCTGGACTAAGTTTAGTTTATATGCCACTCCATTCCAGTGACTTATATTACCTTCTTAAAGTAAGAAGGTTAAAAGGAACCAACAAACAAAAAACAATAACAGCAGAAACAGAAACAAAATTAGAAAGCTATAGTAATTAACATCCAAACACAATCCAAAATATACTAGCATAAACAACCAAATAACTAACCAGTCCTATTATAGTAATGCTAGATCCCCTTGGCTTCATTGTTTGGAATAGTTAAATTTCAGCAAGTGACAGCTTGTTTGATCCTTGGAAGTACAGTTATTGGTTTAGTGACCATTTGAAGTTACGACAGCCCTGAAAAAAGTGACTTATGACAGTTTTCACACAGCTGTGGCAGCATCCCCGTGGTCATGTGATCAAAATTTGGGCACTTGGCAAATGACATGTATTTATGACAGTTGCAATGACATGGTATCACGTGATCACCATTTGTAACCTTCTCAGCCAGCTTCCAACAAGCAAAACACTCATTTAACAACTGTCTTGCTTAGCCACAGAAATTTTGGGCTCAATGTTGGTCATAAATCGAGGACTATCTATACAACTGAGTATAACAAATGATACTCAATCTCATTTCAGGAAACGTCTTCACTGAACAGCATGCAGATGTTAAAAAGAACAGGTGAGATGTTAAGATGTTAAGAGCCCTAGAATATAACCACTCTATCCATCCCATTTCCAGCACCATGCTACTGTCATAAACAAAACATCTCATCCCCAATTTGATAAGATACCCTGACATTAAATTATATTGCACAGTTCCAGTTATAACTCAGCCATATCTGGAATTAGCTGGCTTTACAGATCATTCTGAAAGTCAGCTTTATCACATGTTCACATAGCATATGAAGCAGAAGTTACCAAGATACAGGAAAATGACATGCAAGTTCATTTCTGTCTAGATGGACATTGTAGGTTCTTATGCCTCCAATGAACATTGTAGAATAGAATAGAATAGAATAGAATTTTATTGGCCAAGTGTGATTGGACACACAAGGAATTTGTCTTGGTGCATATTCCTTGTGTGTCCAATCACACTGTAGATGAACATGTAGATGAAGTAGACTAAATTGTTCTTCAGATGTCTGGAATACACATTCCACAATCTCTGATTGTGGTAATTTTTGCTCAGGACTTCTGGAGAACATCATGGTCTTCACTCTAACCCTAGAACACGAACTATTTATGTCATTATTATTATTGTTGTAGTCTCACAATCAGCAACTCAGACTGTGATAGACACATCAAAGACTGGTGCACTCTTACCTAGTAGCCAATGCACGCTTGCTAGCAGCAAATTTTTCTCCCAGTGTATATATTTGGTATAAGAAAGTAGTCCTCAACTTACAACAGTTTGTTTAGTGACCATTCAAAGTTACAACAACACTGAAAAATGTGGCCTATGACCATTTTTCACAGTTATTACCATGTTTCCCAGAAAATACGAACCTGTCTTATATTTTTTTGAACCCTGAAATAAGTGCTTGGCCTTATTGCTGCGCTCAAAAGCCCGATTGGGCTTATTATCAGGGGATGTCTTATTTGGGGGGGGGAAACAGGGTACCTTTGTACCATCCTCATGATCATGTGATCAAAATTCAGCGGCTGGGCAGCTGGTTCCTATTTATGTGCCTTTTACGACCTTCTGACAAGTAAATGAGGAAGTCAGAATCACTTAACAACCAGATTACTAATTTATCAACTGCAGTGATTCACTTAACAACTGGTGGCAAGAAAGGTCATAAAGTGTGGGGGGGAGTCACTTAACAAATGTCTTGTTTAACAACAGAAATTTTGAGCTCAGTTGTGGTCATAAGTCGAGGTAAAGGTTTGTATGGGCTCTCAGAGACATATGCAGTGGTGGGCTGCTGCCAGTTTGGACCGGTTCTAGTGAATTGGTAGTTCCGATCATCAGCTGGCCCTGCCCACACACACCCGCCCTATTCTGTTATATAATTCTTTCTTTCTGGCTCAGCTGATTCGTGCGGCACAGCTGATTTCCACACCTCTGCTGTTCTACTGACCGGGACTACCTTACAAGAAAAGCAGCTGAGCTTCAAATTTTGAATGCTGTGTGCAAGCGCGATAGGCGTGTGTGTGTGCAAAGCGCGCACTCATAGAACCAGTTGTTAAACTAGTTGCAGCCCACCACTGGACATATTTATTTATTTATTTATTTTATTTGTCACAACAATATATGTAGGCATCATACAAAAAGATTATATAGTATATAAACATATATATGAGTAAATATTAGGAGGTATAAGCATATATATATATATATAGGAAGAAGAAAAGAAAAACAATAGGACAGGAACGGTAGGCACGTTTGTGCGCTTATGCACGCCCCTTATGGTCCTCTTAGGAATGGGGTGAGGTCAATAGTAGACAGTTTTTGGTTAAAGCTTTTAAGATTATGGGAAGAGACCACAGAGTCAGGTAAAGTATTCCAAGCACTGATGATTCTGTTACAGAAGTCTTCTTTTCCAAAAACACCACGCTACTGACCAGAGCATATAAAACTTTTGCTAGGCCAATTCTTGATTACTGCTCGCCTGTCTGGAACCCATACCATATATCTGATATCAATACAGTTGAGCGTGTCCAAAGGTATTTTACGAGAAGAGTTCTTCACTCCTCCAAAACCAATAATTCAATACCATTTGATCTAAGTGCCTAGCAATAGAAGTTGGTAAGATGCTAAGCCCTGGAGCTCATTATAGGCACAGATCTACCAGTACATGGCCGACTGGTAATTGGAGCAGAGACAATAGTAACAGACCAAGCGGAAATACAGAAGTACTCCTGAGAGCACAAGCAAAGCAGGTGCTTTGCACACTGGCCTGTTTGAGGACAGTGAACCTCCTAGAAACAGGTGGGAGCTAATATGTGCAGAGAAAACACAAGGGAAGGCCTTGAATAAAAATAGGAAATAGACATGGATCCTACACTGGACATGTGCAGAAGAGCTATTGCTGAAGATGAAGAAACATGGATAGGAAAACCTATTTTTGCTAAGAAGGCAGCATCGTGTGGAGAGGCATAGAATAGATCCAAGGACAGGTGAGAGATTAGAACGAATGGTAGTACCTCAAGAATATAGGACAGCACTACTGCCCATGAAGGGACATGGTGGCTCAATGGCTAAGACACTGAGCTTGAAAGGTTGGCAGTTCAGTGGTTCGAATCCCTGGTGTTGTGTAACAGGGTGAGCTCCCGTTAGTTGTCCCAGCTTCTGCCAACCGAGCAGTTCAAAAAGCATGTAAAAAATGCAAGTAGAAAAATAGGGACCACCTTTGGTGGGAAGGTAATAGTGTTCCGTGTGCCTTTGGTGTTTAGTCATGACCACATGACTACAGAGACATCTTCGGACAGTGCTGGCTCTTCAGCTTTGAAACGGAGATGAGCAGCACCCCCTAGAGTCAGGAACGACTAGCACAAATGTGTGAGGGGAACTTTTACTTTTACCTTACTGCCCATGAAAATTCATGGGCAGGATCTATGGGTCATATTCGACACCCACCCACCCCAAAGTCTCCTGTTGGATAGGTTTCATTGGCCCCATGTACCAGCAGCAGTAGAAAAGTACTATAGATCATGTTCTGAATGACAATATACTAGACCAAACAGAGAAAAAGATGGAACACCAATGGAGAACATCCCAAAACATTCCCTTTAAAAGAAATATATATGGATATTATAGAGCAGGGTTATCAAACTCTATTTCATTGAGGGCTGTATCAGTGTTGGGTTTGACCTCAGAGAGCCAGGGTGGGTGTGGCCAGGGTGGGTGTGGCCAACATGACATCACTTGTGTCGGGAGTGCCTGTGGCAGCCCGAGTACTCCGTCAGTGAAAATGGGCTCCTGAACTCTGTTTTTGGCTGCGGTGGCCTGCAACCCTCTGCCAGCGAAAATGGAGCTTGGGGGTGGGGGGGCATGTGCGGCCCTTCCAAGCTCTGTTTTCACTGGCAGAGGCATCACAGGCCAGTCCTTTGCTGTTTCCAGGATCGCCCCGCAGGCCAGATCTAAGCACCCTGTGGGCCTGATCCTATCCCCGGGCGTTGAGTTTGACACTCTTGTTATAGAGAGCCAGTTTGGTGTAGTGATTAAGGCATCAAGCTAGAAACCAGATGATCATGAAGACCAAGGTAGTCCCATTTAGGGACAAAACCAGCTGGGTAATTTTGGGCCAGGCACTCTCTATCAGCCCTAGAAGGATGCAATAGCGAATCACTTCTGAAAAACTTGCCAAGAAAACTGCAGGGACTTGTCTAGGCAAGTCCCCAAGAATCAAACATAATTGAATAGAAAGAAGAACATAGATATTGCAGCCCTTTATACAAAACTATCAGAGACCATCAATATATGCTGTCATCTGTATCTATGATTAGGCTACTTGATACCCAGAAGCAGTAGCTCTAAGGACTCTGATTGCATAGAAGATTGCTACTGAATTAATTAAGATCTTTAGCACAGTAGGAATATCCCATGAGATTTTTGACAGATCAGGGATCAAATATTCAATTGTCCTTAATCAAACATTTGTATAAAGATTTAGAAACTGCAGAAAATTGTACTAGTTCTTATCATTCCCAGACAGATGGACCTATAGAACAATTGAAACAGATGCCAAAGAATATGTTATAGAATTAGGCAGCTGAGACTCCTAAGCATTACGATGTGTTGTTGCTTGTCTGTTATTTGCATATTGGGAAGTTCCACAGCTGTCCACTGGTTTTAAACCCTTTGAACTCTTATATGGTAGATGGCCCTGAGGAATCTTCAATATTACAAAAGAAAGCTAGACAAAGAGAATGGAAAGGCCTAAAATTATGTTTTGACCCACTGAGAAAAATTAGAAAAATACAGTTAACAGCAGGAAAAATTAGAGAAAGTTTAACAGAAGCAAATGTGGTTGCATAATAGAAATATTATCTATCTGTATATATCTGTCTCTCTATCATTTCTCTCCCTCCCTCCCTCCCTCCCTCCGTCTCCCCCCCCTCTCTCATTCACTCACTCACTCACTCACTCACACACACACACACACATAAGTGTAGTTGAAGCAAACAGTTCCCAACTGCAGTATTAATTTGAGGGATTTCTTTGAGCCTTTGAGTTAGTTTGTCAGGGTTCCAAGTAATAGATCCATTGCAAGCAAAAACTCCGAGGCAGGTAGACTCCTCATAGAATAGCTTTATTGGATATATCATATTGGCACAGATCTGATGAAAAACAACTCTGAAGGGTCCCTTGGTTTTCACCTAATGAAAAAAAAAGTCCCCCCCCAATCCCAAACAATCAGTCACATGGCCCAATCATGGCAGCATCCATTGGTCTGGTGACATCACTCCTCCTTCCTCTAGCCAGGTGGGAGAACGTCCTGGGTTCCCAAGAAAAAGTATTTTATTTTGACTACACAGCCCCAGCTATCTCTAATCCCCCCTCCCTATCCTTCAACTCTAGCGTGGCAGCACTGAAGTCCCAAGACGGCTTCAGCCAGGTCAGCTTCAGGTTTGACACAGTTCTGACTTCCAGGCAGTTTTCTTGGCAATATTTTTTTGAAATGGTTTGCCCTTTTTTTTCTTTGCTAGGACTGAGGAAGCTCACTCAGTATAGGAGAAGAGCATGCAAACCTGGGGAGGTGAAGTTGGTTTCAGAAGTTGTACATGCTTCATCACTGGAGGTTTTTAAGAAAAGACTGGACAGCCACCTATCTAAAATGATATAGAGAAGGGGTCTCCAACCTTGGTCCCTTTAAGACTTGTGGACTTCAACTCCCAGACTCTGGGAGTTGAAGTCCACAAGTCTTAAAGGGACCAAGGTTGGAGACTCCTGATATAGAGTCTTCTGTTTGAGCAGAGGATTGGATTAGAAGGCTTCCCAGGTCCCTTCCAGCTCTATTCTGATTGATTGAGGGTTTTTTTTATTTGAATTTATATCCCGCCCTTCTCCGAAGACTCAGGGCGGCTTACATTGTGTTAAGCAATAGTCTTAACTATTGCTTTATTAACACTTAAGCAAGAGTTAAGTGCATCATCAGCTTAGAGTCGTTGCATTGGCGCAAAGGACTAAGTCTAACCTCTCTTGAATTCCATTGACTTTATCTGGTGCCAGTTTAGTATTTGAACGTTACTTGACTAGATTCTTGTGTATAGACTTAAGCAATAAATCTTGAGCTAAAATTTAACACATAGTCCTGATCATTTGTACTTGACACCATGGGTGAAATCCAGCAGGTTCTGACAGGGTCTGGAGAACCGGTAGCGGAAACTTTGAGTAGTTTGGAGAACCAGCAAATACCACCTCTGGCTGGCCCCAGAGTGGGGTGAGAATGGAGATTTTGCCGTATCCTTCCCCCAGGAATGGGGATTTTGCTGTATCCTTCCCCGGAGTGGGGTGGGAATGGAGATTTTGCAATATCCTTCCCCTGCCATGCCCACCCAGCCACGCCCACAGAACCAGTAGTAAAAAAATTTGGATTTCACCATTGCTTGACACCCAGTTGATCTCCTGCCTAAGACAGGACTAGAATCTCACATTTTCTAGTCTGGGTGCTTTAAACACTACAGACTGGCTCTCTACATTGCTATTACTTAATACTGAATGTAAATTATAAGCTAAGTGGCATGGACCAAATAAAATAGTGGCTAAGATACAATCAGACAATAACGGGGAGAAGACAAACCAAAGCTACACTATGTATATTTATTAAGATAATGGGTAGAGAGATAAAGACAATTGCTGGAACTAGCTGGAACAAAAAACAGTTCCAGCATTTAAGGACCTTTCTGTTAGGAAAAGGATATTTTTGTGATGCCTATCTTGATAACATTATTATATAAGTCCTGGCAAGAATAGCTAAACATTTAAGGCAAGTTAGTACCAATACATAGGGAAATACTAGCATCAAACCAAAGGAATTCAAGGATTTAGTATACCTTGGATCTATTGTACGCAATCAAGGAGTTAAACCTGATTGGGAAAAATGTTCAATCTATCTAATATGCACCAATGTCAAAAACCAAGGAAGGTGACTTTCCCTTGGATTGATAGCATACAGTAGAAGGTTTGTTCCTTGTTTTTCCACACAAGCTCAAGTGCTGATGGAGCTTAACAAAGAAATAAATCCCGTGAAGGTACAAGAGCTGTGGTGATGCAGTGCTTAGAATGCAGTACTGCAGGCTACTTCTGCTGACTGCCGGCTGCCAGATGTTTGGCAATTCGAATCTCACTGGTTCAAGGTTGACTCAATTTTCCATCCTTCCCGGTCAGTAAAATGAGGATCCAGATTGTTGGGGGAAATATGCGGACTCTGTAAACTGCTTAGAGAAGGCTGTAGAACACTGTGAAACAGTATATAAGTTTAAGTGCTATTGCTATTGCTAAAATGACCAGTCTAATGCCACAAACCATTTGAGTCTTTAAAAACTGCATTATCAAATCTTATGTTGAAAGGAGTTCATTTTTATTTATCTTTCACTGTATATGTAGGAGTATCTGATGTGGGTTTGGTTGCAGTACTTGGACAAATTTATAGGAATGGAATACATCCTGTATTATATTTATTGAAAGAGTTAATGCCAAGAAAGCAACGTTGCAGTAGTATAGAGAAAGTAAGGTAATGTAAGACATGAGCAATAGAACAAAGTCAACCTAGTATTTTTTAATAGATGATCTCAACAAATTTTGAACTTGGGAAGGATTCCATTAATGAAAATCTTAATGGGGAAAACAACTCAAGATTGGTTGCAGGAACTGGGAATGTCTAGTCTGACAAAGATAAGGTCTAGGGGTGACATAGTAGCTGTCAGGGTTCCAAGTAACACCCCCAATGCAAGAAGACTCCAAGGCTAGAAGTCCCTCAAAGTTCCTTTTTATTAGAGATATCATATTTGCACAACTGGGAAAACCCGAATCTGAAAGCTTCCAGGTTTTCCCCATCCAAAAGAAAGCCCAAGTCCCTTCCCCTGCATCCACATGCCCATCACATGGTCCAATCAATGCACCATCCCAACTGGAGATGCCTCCCAGTCACATCATTCCAGGAGCAGGCCGAATGTCCTTGGCTCTCAGAGAAAGGAATGCTATTATGGCTAGATATCCCCACAACTCCATGCAATGTCAGGCCTGGAAACCATACTAGACTTTAGGTTTCCAGACGCTGCCACATTTTTCCCCTGAGGGGAAGAAGGGGGGCTGAGGGGTATGGTAACATTCTTCAGACGGTCAAGGTCGGATGGTGTTCACATCTGCAGGAAGAGTGGCGAGAGGATATTCGAATGAACTGGGAGAACGTGGGACCATGTGACCATCAAAGGGGTCAGGGGGGTGGGACTCTTGGGGGTTGTATAACTGGGAAAAGAATCCGGAAGTTCAGTTTTGGAATTTCACTCATCGTGTGCCAGTTTCCTCATGCTAGTAAAGAACTCTTAAAGACAATGGCTTCTGAGTTTTCTTTATGCAGAAGAGGTTTTTCTGGAACCTTGACATTATTCCAAAACTCCTAATTTTCTTTTGGTAACGGTACCCTCTCCTCTGCTCAGAGGGGGCCCGTTAGGGGGGTGCTGGGCCCCAGCCTCCGCAACCTCCACAGCGGTGTAAAGACCCAGTGAAGATGGAAGAGCAGCAAGCTGAAAACGTAGAAATAGCAGAGAAGCTTGAATCTGACAATTTAGTTGAAATCACCTACTTCCCGTCGGAAGATAGGACTCCTACAACCCATAGCCGAACCCACCAGACCCTGGGAAGAGATTGCCATGGATTTTATTGTTGAACTCCCATCTAGGGGGGGAAATACAGTGATATGGACCGTAGTGGACTTGTTCTCTAAACAGGCCCATTTCACTGCGTGCAACGGCTTGCCGTCGGCGAGAAAATTAGCAAAGCTCTTCGTCAAACACATCTACAGACTGCATGGAGTTCCTAAAAGGATAATATCCGACAGGGGTGTTCAATTCACAGCCAAGTTCTGGAGGGAGTTCCTATGGTCCATTGGGTCGTCTCAAGGACTTAGTTCTGGGTTCCATCCACAGACCAATGGAGCGGCTGAAAAATTAAACTCGATGGTAGAACAATACATACGGTGTTATGTAAATTACCAACAAGAGAACTGGTCAGATTTGTTACCATTTGCAGAAGTCGCATATAATAATGCTGTACACAGCAGCACGGGGTTAACCCCTTTTCAAGTAACCTCTGGCATGGACTTCGTTCCAATGCCTGAACTCCCTGTGCAACCCCCAACTTCCGTTTCCCTAACGGACTGGATGAATTCGTTAAAAAAAGGTTGGGAAAATACAAAAAAGGCCTTAGCTGTAACAGCTCGGAATTACAAAGCCCAAGCTGACAAACACCGTTCCCTTCAACCCCCTTTTCGCATTGGAGATAAAGTCTTTTTATCTACAAAGTATCTGAGGTTGAGAATACCCAGCAGGAAATTTGGTCCAAAATTTTTGGGTCCTTTCCCCATTGTAAAAATTATTAATCCCGTTACCGTCAACTCAAGCTCCCTCGAATGTTGGGAAAATACACCGGTATTCCATACCAGCTTATTAAAACCTGCTAGACAGTCTGGTCTGAGACCTCAACCTGCCGCTCCCCCACCACCCTTGATAATCCAAGGTGAAACCCACTATGAAATCAAGAAAATCCTTGACTCTAGACTATACAGAGGTCAATTACAATATTTAGTCCACTGGAAGGGATATCCATTATCTGAATCTACTTGGGTCAAAAGTTGGAAAGTAAATGCGGACAATTTGATTAAACAATTTCACGACACTTTCCCTGACAAACCTAAAAAACCTCTTGGAGAGGGGAGGGGGGGTAGAAGGGAAGTGTAGACCATTGACACTCTTCTTTATCAACTCTTTGTTTTCTTTCCTAGGATATAGCTTCTTTTCCAAGGGGGGACGCCTGTCAGGCCTGGAAACCATACTAGACTTTAGGTTTCCAGACGCTGCCACATTTTTCCCCTGAGGGGAAGAAGGGGGGCTGAGGGGTATGGTAACATTCTTCAGACGGTCAAGGTCGGATGGTGTTCACATCTGCAGGAAGAGTGGCGAGAGGATATTCGAATGAACTGGGAGAACGTGGGACCATGTGACCATCAAAGGGGTCAGGGGGGTGGGACTCTTGGGGGTTGTATAACTGGGAAAAGAATCCGGAAGTTCAGTTTTGGAATTTCACTCATCGTGTGCCAGTTTCCTCATGCTAGTAAAGAACTCTTAAAGACAATGGCTTCTGAGTTTTCTTTATGCAGAAGAGGTTTTTCTGGAACCTCAACACCCCCCTCCCTGGAGGGTGGTCTCCAGGGCTGACAATATTGGAAGCAGTCTTCCAATATCTGAGAGGCTGTTGACCTATTCTCCAAAGCACCTGAAGGCAAAACAAGAACTAACGGATGGAAACTTTTTAGGAGATTTCCAGTTTGAATTTCTGGCGCTTTCAGTGCAAGATCTGCGACCTCTGCAGGTCAGTTTCAAGCTCTCCGTGTCAGGGGCTTCACTAGAAGCCATAGCCACCTTGGAGGGGTGATGTCGTGTCCCACTCCTCCGCTGACGGCCGGGTCAGGGAAATCCGAATCAGGCTTGCCTCTGCAGCTCTGCCCAAAGTCCTAACAAAGTCCTCAGAGCAGGCAGGAGACCAGAAAGTGACTTCAGCAAGATAAGTTCGACTTTGCCTGACTCAGAGACTGCCAGAAAGCAGATCCTTTATATAGGCCATGGGGTGTGGCTCCATGACTCAGCACTCATTAAGGCCTGCCCCTCCCTTCCTTCTGTTGCCTCTGCCTATCCAGTCTTCTGATGCGAGGGTCACTCCAATCAGCAGCTGTTGGAAATAAACCTTCCTCAGGCTCACATGCTGTGGAGGAGGGGGAGGGGTCTAGCTCCTCCATTTGCCTGGGCATGGAGCCAGGGCTGGGGCCGGGGAGTGCTCCCTCCTCTGCAGCCTGCTTGGGCATGGAGCCAGGGCTGGGGCCGGGGGGTGCTCCCTCCTCTGCAGCCTGCTTGGGCATGGAGCCAGGACTGGGAACGGGAGGCATACATTCCTCCGTGTTCGGGAGCAGATAAGAAGGCCCCGGCTGCTGTGAGAGCGGGCAAGACACAACAGGTGATGAAGGAAAGAGGGACCGCCTTGCAAGTCAAGGGGAGCCGCCTCTCCCCTCCATGACTTGGAAAAACCCCTCATCCGAAAACTAGGAAAAATGGCAATCAAAATGGCTGCCATGAAGCTGAGGAACAGCCAGAATCATATGTTTGTGCAGGAGTAGAGAAATGCTGAATGGTGTGTTATCTGGGTAAGAAAAGATTTACAGCTGAAGTTGGACCCCACAAAAAATTTAAGGAGAATACCTTTTAGAGAAATTTGCTATAGCGGCATGCAACTATTGTGGAAAAAAAATACATTGGAAATTTAAAGAAGTAACTATCTGTTTAAAAAGAAAATTAAGTGGAAAATGGAATCTCCAAAATAAAAGGCATGCTATTAAGAAGGCATATTAAGATGCTGGAACTATAAACCTACCTTTTCTTCAAATAACAGAGCTATAAGATAAACTAAGCAGGAGAAATAAACTGGGTGTGTCAAAATAAAAGTAGAACAGCAGCAGAGTCATAATAAAAGCACAGATGAAGCAGAGTGAAGTAAAAAGCACCATCTGCTGACGATAGTAAATTTTTGTAACTCGGGAGGAAATATTGAAATGGAGGGAAATAACTGTTGAACAATGTATATTTATTTTCTAATTGCTGGAGACTGGAATATTTTTTAAAAAAAGAATTGGTGTCTGGACCCCTAAATACTATTGAATATACAAAAACGACTTGAGGAGTGGTGGAGGATGCCTGAAGTAACTAACTGATTTGATTGGACATTGATGAGACATTTAAACTTGATTAGGAGGTCTGGTTTCTAAGCAGATGATTGAGGAGACCTAGATGAAATGGAGTTTATAACTCAAAATAACAAAGACATTAAGGACCTTATCCTGGAACTGCGCAAAGACATGATGGAAATATTGGATTGTATAGATTGGAAAATTGTATACAAGAGATGAAGAGCAAAGATTAGGACAAGAAGGAAAAGATGCAATTATCAACTGGGATAGAAGGAGAATTAGAACTGAGAAACCAGCAAATAGAAAATAACAAGAAGGATATACTATTAAAATTAATAAGAATTGAGGAATTCTTATTAATTAATTAATTAATTAATTAATTAACTTATTAATTAACTAACTAATTACTGGGGGAAACACTTTAAAAGATGTTAAAAACAAATGGGAGGAATAAGAAGAGGCTTGGGGGGAAATGATAGAATTTAGAACAGAAAGCTCTCAAATTAAACAGTGGGGAAAGACAGGACAAGGAGGAAAGATTAAATTATGGATTAAGAATATACACCTTGAAGTAGATGGAATGAAAGACTTCAGAGAAAATGGGAGACAAGTTAAAAAAGGTAGGATTAAAGGAAGGGATGTGGATAAGAGATAATGGTTAAGGGGAGAAAAAGAGTTAAAGATATGTCATGATTATATGGTAATAATTGTATTAATATTAGAATGATATGGTTGAATGATGGTATTATTAAAAGTGTATGAAATATGACTATCGTGTAGGTAAAGTGAAAATAGATATATTTGTGTGTATTAAATAAATTTTAAAATATATAGAAAGGAAGAGTTAGAGAATGGGAATATGAATGAAAAAACAGAGTATCATGTCTTTGAATATAATAGTATGGGGGGAGAAAAATATTAGTGGAAGTTTAGAATGGAAGTGTATAAAGCAATGTATCATAAAGACAAGTAAGTTAGGAAAAGAAAAATGAAAAATAGACACAAAGAATGAAAATAGTGGTAAGCTTGAAATGTGGGGATGTAAGAAACTGATATTTAGATGGTATGCTGTTTGATTAATGAAGGTTAGTAGTAAAAGAATAATAATGCAGTTGCATATATATATATGTGAGTAGAATGATGTATATTTACTTTCTAAACACTGGAGACTGGAATATTTAAAAAAATAATTGGTGTCTGGACCCCTAAATACTATTGAATATACAAAAACGACTTGAGGAATGAAGGATCCCTGAAATAACTAACTGATTTGATTGGACATTGATGAGACATTTAATCTTAATTAGGAGGTCTGGTTTCTGAATGGATGATTGAGGAGACCTAAACGAAATGGAGTTAATAATTCAAAATAACAAAGACATTAAGGACCTTGTCCTGGAACTGCACAAAGACATAGTGGAAATATTGGATCATATAGATAGAAGACTGGAAAATTGTATACAAGAGATGAAGAGCAAAGATCAGGGCAAGAAGGTAAAAATGGAATTATCAACTGGAATAGAAGGAGAATTAGAACTGAGAAACCAGCAAACAGAAGATAACAAGCAGGAGACACTATTAAAATTAATAAGAATTGAGGAATTAAAACAGGGGGGAAATACTTTAAAAGATTTAAAAATGAAATGGGAGGAACAAGAAGAGACTTGGGGAGAAATGATAGGATTTAGAACAGAAAGCTCTCAAGTTAAACAGTGGGGAAAGACAGGGCAAGGAGGAAAAACTAAATTATGGATTAAGAATATACACCTTGAAGTAGATGGAATAAAGACTTCAGAGAAAATGGGAGACAAGTTAAAAAAGGTAGGATTAAAGGAAGGGATGTGGATAAGAGATAATGGTTAAGGGGAGAAAAAGAGTTAAAGATATGTCATGATTATATGGTAATAATTGTATTAATATTAGAATGATATGGTTGAATGATGGTATTATTAAAAGTGTATGAAATATGACTATCGTGTAGGTAAAGTGAAAATAGATATATTTGTGTGTATTAAATAAATTTTAAAATATATAGAAAGGAAGAGTTAGAGAATGGGAATATGAATGAAAAAACAGAGTATCATGTCTTTGAATATAATAGTATGGGGGGAGAAAAATATTAGTGGAAGTTTAGAATGGAAGTGTATAAAGCAATAAATGTATCATAAAGTCAAGTAAGTTAGGAAAAGAAATATGAAAAATAGACACAAAGAATGAAAATAGTGGTAAGCTTGAAATGTGGGGATGTAAGAAACTGATATTTAGATGGTATGCTGTTTGATTAATGAAGGTTAGTAGTAAAAGAATAATATTGCAGTTGCATATATATATATGTGAGTAGAATGATGTGTATAAAATTATTAACTTGAAGATTAATTAATATTATGAAGATAGTATAATTATCATAATTATGATGAGCAGTATTATTAACAATATATGTGTAAGTGATTAAGTCTGTTTCTTTGATTTTTGATTGCAATTTAAAGAAGCTGTATGATTATAGTTGAAAGAGATACTAATTGGAAAATACACCATATTCTATAGGTATTGGGAATATTATATGCAACAGCGAAAAAGAGAGAGGAGAGAAGGAGAAGGAGAAGGAGAAGGAAGGAGAGAGAAGGAGAAGGAGAAGGAGAAGGAGAAGGAGAAGGAAGGAGAGGAGAAGGAAGGAGGAAGGAGAGGAGAGAAGAGTAGAAAGGGAAGGAGATAGAAGTGGAGCAGAAGAGAGAGGAGAAATAGAGAGGAGAGAAGGAGAAAAGGAAGGAGAGGAGAAGGAAGGAGGGAAGGAGAGAGAAGGAGAGGGCAGTAGAGAAGAGAGGGAGGAGAAAGAAGAGGAAAGGAGAGGGACGTTGTAAAAATGAAATATAGTGTACAGGAGAAAAGAAAACAGACAGACATATTTTTTTTCTTGAGGGTTATACTATTGAAACTATAACGGAAGATAGTATGGATGCTAAAGCACATTGGTTTAGATGTTATTGCATATGAGCTAATATTTATATGAAAATTAAAATTTTGTGGAAAAGGTAGGAGTAAATAATATGAAATAAGGAAAATGGAATGGAATAATTAGGAATATGTTTATATGTATTGAAATGTATGATACTCAAACATCACGCTATTCACACAAGGATATGTATAAATTTAAAAATAAATAATAAATAACTTGATTAAAAAAAAGAAAGAAACTTTGAAGGAGAGATCCATCCTAGAATTAAGGAGAAATCTCTTGTCAGTGAGAACAATTAATCAATGGAATGGCTTGACTTCAGAAGTTGTGGATGCTCCGTCACAAGAGCTTTTTAAGAAGAGATTGGAGAGCTATTTGTCTGAAATAGTATACAGTCTCCTGCTCAAGCAGGGGGGTTGGACTAAAAGACCTCCGAGGTCCCTTCCAACTCTGTTGTTCAACAGTTGTGTAAAGTAGGATATGCACTAAATATTTAAAAGGATGCCACAGTCATTTCGTGTCACCAGCCTCTTGTAGTGGAGATAATAGAAAGTTAACCAGATTGTATTTGGCACTTTAATCTTACAGGTTTAAAAACACAGTTTCAGTCAAGGAAGCACCTCCAAGTGGCAGATTTTTTTGTCTAGATATGGAAAAAAAAAATAGGGCAAATTCTTTGTGCTCAAACAATGAAGCTTCAGGAAGGTAAAATCCCTGGGCCAACTCTTAAAGGGGGAAGGGAGGTATGCAGAAGGAGGAACTGTCCTGAATATTATTGTGAAGGACAATGTGGTTTTTCTTTTTCTTTTTACTGGTCTGACTGACAGGTGTATAAGTTAGGCACATAAAAGCTACAGAGGAAATTCAGAGGGGAGAAAAGTTTAAACTCCTGAGAATTATCTCAAACTGACACTGAGGTTTTGAAAAAAAAGGAAGTATAAACAAATCCAGAGGTGACAGACAGAAAAGGGGGAGATTTCTTTGAGGGTAGGGAAAAGGCAGTGGTGGGATTCAGCCAGTTCCCACCACTTCAGGAGAACCAGTTGTTAACTTTCTGAGCAGTTTGGCAAACTGGTTGTTAGAAATCATTAGGGCAGAGAACCCGTTGTTAAATTGCTTGAAGTCCACCACTGGGAGAAGGGAGAATAAAGCTGAAGGGATCAGGGAATGATCTGAAGCAAGGGAAAAGAGGCCAGGAAGGGATCTCTAGACTCAGCAGAAAAGAAAATCCAGATCTAGATTGTAGACTGGCTGCAGCCTGCAATTTAGTGTGTCTGCAACTCATTTTTTAAAAAATTTCAAACCATCCTCGGACTTCCTATTCTTTGCCAGCCCTAGGATGTAAGGTTTCAGACTCTTATGCATTTCATACAGGTAGGCCTTGATTTACGAATGAATTTAATAATAATAATAACAACAACAGAGTTGGAAGGGACCTTGGAGGCCTTCTAATCCAAACCCCTGCCCAGGCAGGAAACCCTACACCATCTCAGTCAGATGGTTATCCAACATTTTCTTAAAAATTTCCAGTGTTGGAGCATTTACAACTTATGCAGGCAATTGTTCCACTTATTAATTGTTCTAACTGTCAGGAAATTTCTCCTTAGTTCTAAGTTGCTTCTTTTCTTGATTAGTTTCCACCCATTGCTTCTTGTTCTAACAAACAGGAAGCTAAGCAGGATCACATCAAATACCTGTACAATTAGCACAGGGGCCCCCCAAGGCTGTGTGCTCTCCCCACTTCTCTCTGTATACCAATGACAGCATCTCCAATGATCCATCTGTTAAACTACTGAAGTTTGCATATGACACAACAGTGATTGGTCTCATTCGAGACAATGACGAATCCGCATATAGACGAGAGGTCGAACGACTAGCCTTGTGGTGCGACCGAAACAATCTGGAACTGAACACACTCAAAACCGTAGAAATGGTGGTAGACTTTAGGAGAAACCCTTCCATACTTCCACCTCTCACAATACTAGACAACACAGTATCAACAGTAGAAACCTTCAAATTTCTAGGTTCTATCATATCGCAAGATCTAAAATGGACAGCTAACATCAAAAGCATCATCAAAAAAGGACAACAAAGAATGTTCTTTCTGTGCCAACTCAGAAAGCTCAAACTGCCCAAGGAGCTGCTGATCCAGTTCTATAGAGGAATTTTCCTACTTGAAATCAGTAGAATCATCAAACTATACATACCACAAATCACCACCAAAATCAAAAAAAGTAAATTATCCATATCAATAAAAAAGCTTCAATCCAAAAAAAAATCCCTCTGGAGAAGAAACAAAAAGGGCTATGTAGCTAACTTCAAAAATTGCTACAGAAATACTGCAAACAAATAAAAATTGAATGCACCAATTACCACACCAAACAAGACCTTCTGTGCACAAATTCAAATCGTGTTTTTTATAATTTTGTGAACAACAAACTTAAAGAATCAAGATCCATCCCACCACTAAAAGAATCTAACGGCAAAGAATGTAATGATGAAACAGTTAAAGCAAACCTCTTTAATAAATTCTTTGGCTCAGTCTTTGTTAACAGTGATGGCTCATATCCGACATTCCCCGATCGTACCAACAATGAGTACAATGACTTAACACATATAGACTTCACAGAAGATATTGCTAACGTAGTGTAAGCCGCCCTGAGTCTTCAGAGAAGGGCGGGATATAAATGCAAATTAAAAAAATAAATAAAAAATAAAAATAAAATAAAATAAGATAATGTTGAAAAAGCTCTTCGCAAACTGAAACCATCTTTATCTATTGGGCCTGATGGACTATATGTATACTTCTTAAAAAAACTTTCCACTAATATAGCAGAACCCCTAAGCATAATCTTTGACAAAGCTTTCACGACTAGTTCCCTTCCCAAACTTTGGTCTCTAGCCACAGTCATCTCTATCTTCAAAAAAGGAGATCCCAGCCTAGTTGAAAATTACAAACCATTCTCCCAGTCGGGGAAAACGGCCGTCAGGACTGGGTAGAATCTCCTCATTGCTAATTGGACCGAGTCTTTAATTTGTTGTTTGTGGTCCCCGCCTACTCCTCTTTCTTTCCAGCTTTTTCGACTCGGTTTGCTTTGGACCGGATGTGTAATTTTTACCTCAGGCTTAGTGAACGGAGTTTGAGGTTTTCAGGTTTGAAATTTTTATAGTTTTTATAGTTTTTGTTTTTTGGTTCTATTTTTGTACCTTGGTTTTGTCTTTTATTTTTCTTTTTTTGGAGATTTCAGCGAAGAAGGGACTGGCTCCCGAGCCCGCTGAGGGTGGCTTCGGCAATTTTTTTCTTTTTAATTTTTCGCCGGCCAGCCAAACAGCTGAGAAGCGCTCACGGGCTTGTCCCCGAAGCGCGGAGAGCCGCACTTTTTTCCGGAACGGTGAGGAGGAAATCAGGAGGCTCACGGGCTCGTCCCCGACGCGCTCCCGGCTAGCGGCTCTCCCTGTCTCTCTCTCTCTTGCTGCCCGTCTCGCTCCCACTGCCACCAACGCCTCAGGGAGTTCACTGCCTTGCCCACGGCCACCAACGCCTCACGGAGCTTCTGGCCTTGCTCCTACTACCACCAACGCCTCAGGGAGTTTTTAGAAAGCCGCGCTTGATGCCTACAGGCTAGCGGCTCGCTCTACTTCACCGGCAATCAAGCGGCGGCCTCTGGGGCGTGCGGCCTAAAAAAAAAATTTTTAAAAAAAGAAGAAATCAGAGAGGGACATTTTATTTTTTGGCCGCTTGGATTCCTGCAATCATTAGTCCTTCTAGCTGGACTTTAGTGGGCCGATTCTCCTGCAGCCTCCACAGGGTTCTACGAACTGTAAGTAGGCCAAGGCGGCCCTAAATTGGCGGGAAGAAATTTCAAGATGGCGGACGCCAGTAACCCCCAGCCAGAATTGCCTGCTTCACCCCCAGAAGCTACTAATCAGGACAATCCTGGGGAGGGCACATCTTCTGACCCTCGGGTTTCCCCTCCCAGGGGTAGGAAAGTAACCCGGGCCAAGAAGGGGGCTAGGGCAGAGGAGAGGCGTCATAAGGCTCTGGAGAGGGTGTTTGCCAAGGCCTCCAAAAGGGCCCACAGATCCCCTTCACCAAGAGGGAAGAGGGATAAGGTAGACCTACCTACCCCTCCAAGCCCAAGCTTCATGGCACAATCAATCCAGGGGTCTGGATCCTGGTCTCCAGACAGGACATCTCCCTGGCCTTCGGCCCAGGCTGGAGTTGCCCCATTGTTCCGCACTCTCTCTGAGACAGAACTTCAACATACTCCAGGCCCAGTTCCTAACCAGTCAGGCAATGTGACCCAGGGGGCAGGAGCGCCTATGCGACAACCAGAGGTCACATTACCACAACTGCCAGTTTTTCAACTCCCTGATTCCTTTGGGCTGATGATTCAGCAGGCTATACGCCAGGAACTGGCCTTATCTCTGCAAAGGGAATCTGCTCCCAGTTCTGTCCCCAAACGACGTAAAGGTGAAAGAGCACGTGAGACTTCCACTTCAGAATCAGTCATGTTTAGGCCTCATAGGGAGCAATCCACCGAGGAGGACAGTCAGGCCTCATTATCAAAGGAGGAAGATGCCGGAGAGACATTGTCGGAGGACGAGGGGCTAGGGCCGGATCAACCATCGTTCGTGGGGCTCTTCAAACCCCATCTGTTTCGGTCCCTTCTGTTTAAGGCTTTAGCAACCACGGGCTTAGGTGCGGTTCAAAGCCCTCTGACAGATCCTCAGTCCCTGCCTGGCACCTCAACTAGCCTCTTTGTGGAACCCACAGTGGTGGCAGAGACCATCCCGGCACCCAAAATGTTCGTGGACATGGTCCAGCGACAGTGGTCTCATCTGGGTTCAGGCTCTAATCCTAATGCCACAGACAAAAAGTTCTACAATTGCGCTCCGGATCTCGAAAATATCTTACAGGTGCCCACTGTGGATGCTCCAGTAGTCGCCCTAACAACGGCCTCTCATGTCACGGGTCCGGAAAATGAGGCTCTGCGTCCGGAGGATAAGAGAGCGGACCAATCCCTCATCAAGTCCCATCAAGCCTCGGCCTGGCCCGTCAGGTCCTCCATAGCGTCTTCATTTTTCAATAGAGCTTCTATTATGTGACTCAAGAAGCTTCAGGCCCGCATATCAACATCAGACATGAGAGCTCATCAGGACCTTAACAAGGTCATCGCGGCCTTAGAATTTTCGGCCGATTCCACACTGAATGCTGCCCGCTTTTCAGCGAAATCTATCGGGTCTACAGTTACATCTCGCCGGCTCCTCTGGCTCCGCCATTGGCGAGCGGACACCCGGAATAAGTGGTGTCTGGCATCCTCTCCTTATGCAGGCTCGCACTTATTTGGGGCTTCTCTGGACCTGATTCTAGTAGAAACCAAGGACAAGAAGAAGGTTTTGCCATCTTTATCGCGGCGAGGGGAACTACGTCAACAGCCCTATTTTCGTCCCACGACTTCCTCTTCTTCTTCCTTTCGAGGCCAGGAATTTGGAGGTTCAGGCTTTCGAAGACAGCGATTTTCACCTTACAGAGGAAACTCCCAGCGAGCCGACCAGGTTAGAACAGGGACAAAATTCACCGCCCGCAAGCCATTCAGAGGGGGTCGGGGCAAACCGTTCAACCGTTTCAAATAATCCCATAGGAATCTTCCCATTGGAGGCCGGCTGGCTTATTTTTCTTCCCAATGGGGTTCTTCCACTTCAGACCGGTGGGTCCTAGATACCATCTGTCTAGGTCTGGCATTAGAGTTTATCTCCACCCCTCCGACGGTTTTCTTACCTTGCCCGGTTTCCAACCGTAGCTCGAGCATCTCCCTCGTGGAGTCAGCGGTCAACCATCTTCTTGCTATCCGGGCTATTCAAATGGTTCCCTCTGATCAACAAAAACAGGGTTTTTACTCCAGACTCTTCGTAGTAAGTAAGCCGTCGGGGGGCTGGAGAGCTATTCTAGACCTTAAGGTCCTAAACAAATACATTGTGTACTGCCGTTTCAAAATGCACTCATTACGTTCCATCTTAGAGTGCGTAAGGCCGGGGGATTATATGGCTTCCATTGATTTGATGGAAGCCTATCTGCATATTCCCATTAGACGAGAGCACCATAAATTTCTCCGGTTTTGCTTCAAAGGCATTCACTATCAATACAGGGCCTTGCCCTTCGGGTTGTCCTCGGCCCCCAGGGTTTTCACTAAGGTAATGGCGGCACTAATGGCCCACATTCGGGGGATTCCCGTTAGGCTTCAGGCCTACCTGGATGATATTCTCATTCTGTCAACATCTCAGGAACAGGCTAACAGGGATATCTCCCTTACCTTAGATGTATTACAATCACACGGGTTCTCGATTAATTGGGATAAAAGTCATCTTTTTCCATCTACCACCATCGTCCATTTAGGGGCTCAGATAGATTCATAGAAGTCAATGGTCTACCTGTCGGCGGAACGTCAGGTTAGTTTAACTGAGTTAGCTAGCATCTCTATGTCTTCACAGTCAGTCCCTTTAGACCAACTTACCCAGCTCCTAGGGAAAATGGTATCATCATACGATATTATCCCATGGTCTCTCCTCCACAGTCGGCCTCTGCAGTGGTTTCTCTTGCCACATCAGAGGAGCCGACTCTGTCCTTCCAGGCGACGGGTGACTCTTCCACGGGAGGTGGTCGACTCTTTGGCGTGGTGGAATCCAGAGATGGTAGCCAGAGGATCTATATTCAGGGAACCAGTGAGAGTGGTCATCACTACCGATGCCAGTCTGTCAGGATGGGGAGCTCAACTCGATCAACACCTGGCTCAAAGCAAGTGGTCCCCAGCAGATATCCGCCACGGCATCAACTTTCTGGAGCTACGTGCCATCCGTCTGGCTCTCATGGCCTTCAAGGATTTCATCCGGGACGGGAATGTCCTTATCCTCACGGACAACGTGACAGCGAAGGCGCATATAAACAGATGGGGAGGCACTCACTCTTGCTCATTGATGACGGAAACGCTTACTCTAGGTCATTGGGCCGAATCCCATCTGAGTTCAATAAGAGCAGAACATATTGCGGGGACGGAAAATTGCACGGCGGACTCCCTCAGCCGTCAGACTATCGACCAGTCAGAATGGTCCTTGTCCCCAGAGAATTTCCACGAGTTGTCATCCCGTTTCGGGCTACCAGTGGTGGACTTGTTCTCCTCCGAGACCAACAATCAGGTGCCTCGGTTCTTTTCGAGGTTCCCTTCTCGGGGAGTGGAATCAGTGGACGCCCTACGCAGCAGCTGGCCTCGGGGCCTACTATATGCCTTTCCACCAATCCCGCTGATCCCCAGAGTAATACGGAAGCTCCTCTTGGAGAAGTCAGAATTAATACTGGTCGCCCCCTTCTGGCCCAGGAGACCCTGGTTTGTGGACCTGATGACTCTGTCAATTCGAGAACCGTGGAGGATTCCGGACAACCAGGTGTCTCTCTACCAGGGATCAGTTCGACATCCCGAACCGCAATGGCTAAGCCTAGCCGTGTGGAGATTGAGCGGAGCGTCTTAACTAGGGCAAAAGTTCCAAATCAGGTCATCCCCACCATGTTAGCCTCTCGCCGAGACTCGACCAAAAGGATTTACGAGGCTACGTGGCGCACATTTGAAGGGTGGTGCGCACCTCAAGGTATAGTGGCCTCATCAGCTTCTGTCTTAGACATTCTAGCCTTTCTGCAGCGAGGTCTCGATTTAGGGTTGGCGACCAATACACTCAAGAGACAAGTAGCGGCAATTTCGTCAGTCCTGAGATGTGGTTCACTTATATCCCTTTCAAAAGAGCCTCTCATTCAACAATTCCTCCGGGGGGCTAACAATGTCAACCCGCCTGTTGTACACCGCTTCCCATCTTGGCGATTAAACGCTGTGCTCAATGCTCTGACCAAGACACCGTTTGAACCACTTAGAGATGCCTCTCTCCGTGTTCTGTCGCTGAAGGTGTCCTTTCTGATAGCCATCACCTCGGCCCGCAGGATTTCGGAACTATCGGCTTTATCAATTCGGCAGGACCTCTGCACGTTCTTCAATGATAGAGTGGTGCTATGTCTAGACCCTACCTTCCTCCCGAAGGTTAACAGTCAATTCCATAGAACACAAGAAATCGTACTGCCTAATTTCTGCCCAAATCCCAGGCACCATTTAGAAAAGGTGTGGCGCACTCTAGACATTAGGAGAGCATTGAAAATTTACATTGATCGAACATCGACCTTCCGCAAGACAGAGGCTGTCTTCGTTTCGTTCCAACCACTTTCTCTGGGTCAGAAGGTGACCAAGTCGGTTCTGGCCAGGTGGATCAGGGCGGCAATAGCCACAGCATATGAGAGTCAGTCTCTCCCGGTGCCGCGCAAGATTACGGCACACTCTACCAGGAGCGCAGCATCTTCTGCCGCTTGGGGAGCCCAGGCTTCAATCGAGGAGATATGCAGAGCGGCGACGTGGTCCACCCCCTCTTCGTTCATTCGACACTACCGGGTGGACTCCTACATGTCGGCTGACGCTGCGTTTGGCAGACGTGTCCTACAGATGGTTTTTTCGCAACAACAATGACAAGCCGCCATCGACCCTCCCGATAAGACATTGGGCTTTGGTATGTCCCAGTCCTGACATTTTCCCCGACTGGGAGAAGGGAACGTTGTCTTACCTGAACGTCCCTTCTTGGAGAGGGGAAAATGGCCGTCAGCCCCACCCAAGGCGACTGTCAAATCTGGGTTCAGGGCGGGAGGGCGCTAATTCTCTCTCATTTCAGTACAACACGATGACCTGCAGTTGGATCCTCGCCGAAAAAGCTAGAAAGAAAGAGGAGTAGGCGGGGACCACAAACAACAAATTAAAGACTCGGTCCAATTAGCAACGAGGAGATTCTACCCAGTCCTGACGGCCGTTTTCCCCTCTCCAAGAAGGGATGTTCAGGTAAGACAACATTCCCATCTCTCTATGCTGCATCACCTGCAAAGTAATGGAATCTATCATCAAGCAAACCATTACCCTCCACCTCGAAACAAACAACCTACTCTCTAATAAACAATTTGGTTTCAGAAAAAAATAATCATGCAACTTACAACTTCTCCACTGCAAAAACATATGGACTACTAATCTTGATCAAGGCAAAGCAATAGATACAATCTACATAGACTTCTGCAAAGCTTTTGACTCAGTAGTACATGATAAACCTCTCCTAAAACTAAAATCCTATGGCATTTCAGGACCTCTTCACACTTGGATAACTGC
The DNA here is from genome assembly GCF_028640845.1 of Ahaetulla prasina. Lineage (NCBI taxonomy): Eukaryota > Metazoa > Chordata > Lepidosauria > Squamata > Colubridae > Ahaetulla > Ahaetulla prasina. Next base: position 34,445,897 of record NC_080540.1, on the reverse strand, counting down.
TTTCCTGTCAAACAGACAACAAGTGGTCAAAATTGGCAATGCTCTATCAAATCCTGTTCCTGTCAAAAGTGGCGTTCCTCAAGGCAGCGTTCTTGGACCAACACTCTTCATACTATACATAAATGATCTCTGTGACCTTATCTCAAGTTATTGTGTTCTGTTTGCTGACAATGTCAAACTATTTAACACCACCAACAATACTACTACCCTTCAAAAAGATCTTGACTTTGTATCCGATTGGTCTAAAACTTGGCAACTCCAAATCTCAGCCAGCAAATGCTCAGTCTTACATATTGGAAAAAAGAACCCAAACACAAACTTGATGGACATTACCTTACAGATGACCCCCACCCTGTCAAAAACATTGGAGTTTTCATATCAAATGATCTAAGTGCCAAAGCCCACTGCAACTACATAGCAAAAAAGGCTCTAAGAATTGTAAACCTAATTTTGCATAGCTTCTTTTCCCAAAACTCTACACTACTAACCAGAGCATACAAAACATTTGCTAGACCTATTTTTCAATACAGCTCACCTGTCTGGAACCTATAACACATCTCTGACATTAATACAGTTGAATGCACCCAGAAATATTTTACAAGAAGAGTTCTCCGCTCCTCGGAAAACAACAAAATACCTTTTACCACCAGACTTGAAATCCGGGGATTAGAAAACTTAGAACTCCGCCGACTCTGACAAGATCTGTGTTTAACATATAGAATCACCTATTGCAATGTCCTTCCTGTTAAAGACTACTTCAGCTTCAATCGCAATAATAGAATAGAATTTTTTTTATTGGCCAAGTGTGATTGGACACACAAGGAATTTGTCTTGGTGCATATGCTCTCAGTGTACATAAAAGAAAAGATACGTTCATCAAGGTACAACATTTACAACACAATTGATGGTCAATATATCAATATAAATCATAAGGATTGCCAGCAAAAAGTTATAGTCATACAGTCATACGTGGAAAGAGTTTGGTAATGGGAACTATGAAACGATTAATAGTAGTGCAGATTCAGTAAATAGTCTGACAGTGTTGATGGAATTATTTGTTTAGCAGAGTGATGGCCTTTGGGAAAAAACTGTTCTTGTGTCTAGTTGTTCTGGTGTGCAGTGCTCTATAGCGTCGTTTTGAGGGTAGGAGTTGAAACAGTTTATGTCCAGGATGCGAGGGATCTGCAAATATTTTCACGGCCCTCTTCTTGATTCGTGCAGTATACAGGTCCTCAATGGAAGGCAGGTTGGTAGCAATTATTTTTTCTGCAGTTCTAATTATCCTCTGAAGTCTGTGTTTTTCTTGTTGGGTTGCAGAACCGAACCAGACAGTTATAGAGGTGCAAATGACAGACTCAATAATTCCTCTGTAGAACTGGATCAGCAGCTCCTTGGGCAGTTTGAGCTTACTGAGTTGGCGCAGAAAGAACATTCTTTGTTGTCCTTTTTTAATGATGTTTTTGATGTTAGCTGTCCATTTGAGATCTTGCGATATGATAGAACCCAGAAATTTGAAGGTTTCTACTGTTGATACTGTGTTGTCAAGTATTGTGAGAGGTGGAAGTATGGAAGGGTTTCTCCTAAAGTCTACCACCATTTCTACGGTTTTGAGTGTGTTCAGTTCCAGATTGTTTTGGTTGCACCACAAGGCTAGTCGTTCGACCTCTTGTCTATATGCGGATTCGTCATTGTCTCGAATGAGACCAATCACTGTTGTGTCATCTGTGAACTTCAGTAGCTTAACAGATGGATCATTGGAGATGCTGTCATTGGTATACAGAGAGAAGAGAAGTGGGGAGAGTACACAGCCTTGGGGGCCCCCTGTGCTAATTGTACAGGTACAATACAAGAGCAAACAATAGATTTAAACTTAATGTTAACCGCTTCAATCTTGATTGCAGAAAATATGACTTTTGTAACAGAGTTAACGCTTGGAACACACTACCTGAGTCTGTGGTCTCTTCCCAAAATCCCCAAAGCTTTAACCAAAAACTGTCTACTATTGACCTCACCCCATTCCTAAGAGGACTATAAGGGGCATGCATAAGAGCACAAAACTGCCTACCGTTTCAGTCAAATTGTTTCCTTTCATTATATGAAATTAATATAGTTATTGCTAACTTTTGCTCATATATATATATGCTTATATGATGTGTTGTTGTTTTATGTTGATGCTTGTGTATACTGTTGTGACAAAATAAAAAAAAATATTGAGTCTTTATTTGCACCTCTATAACTATCTGGTTTGGTTCTGCAACCCAACAAGAAAGACACAGACTTCAGAGGATAATTAGAACTGCAGAAATAATAATTGCTACCAACCTGCCTTCCATTGAGGACCTGTATACTGCACGAATCAAGAAGAGGGCCGTGAAAATATTTACAGATCCCTCACATCCAGGACATAAACTCCTACCCTCAAAACGACGCTATAGAGCACTGCACACCAGAACAACTAGACACAAGAACAGTTTTTTCCCAAAGGCCATCACTCTGCTAAACAAATAATTCCCTCAAAACTGTCAAACTATTTACTAAATCTGCACTACTATTAATCTTCTCATCATTCCCAACACCAATCTCTTTCCACTTATGACTGTATGTCTGTAACTTTGTTGCTGGTAATCCTTATGATTTATATTGATATTGATTGTTCCTGATTGCTTATTTTTACCCTATGATTATCATTCAGTGTTGTATCATTAAGTGTTAAATTGTACCCTATGACCATCATTTGTGTTGTAAATGTTGTACCTTGATGAAGGTATCTTTTCTTTTGTGTACACTCATATGCACCAAGACAAATTCCTTGTGTGTCCAATCACACTTGGCCAATAAATTCTATTCTATTCTATTCTATTCTATTCTATTCTATTCTATTCTATTCTATTCTACCCTCAGGTGCTTTGGAGAACAGCCCGACTCCCTCTTCTTTGTGGCAACCCCTGAGATATTGGAACACTGCTATCATGTCTCCCCTAGTCCTTCTTTTCATTAAACTAGACATACCCAGTTCCTGCAACCGTTCTTCATATGTTTTAGCCTCCAGTCCCCTAATCATCTTTGTTGCTCTTCTCTGCACTCTTTCTAGAGTCTCAGCATCTTTTTTACATTGTGGCGACCAAAACTGGATGCAGTATTCCAAGTGTGGCCTTACCAAGGCATTATAAAGTGATATTAACACTTCACGTGATCTTGATTCTATCCCTTTTTTTATGCAGCCCAGAACTGTGTTGGCTTTTTTAGCAGCTGCTGCATACTGCTGGGAAATTTCTATTGCCAAGCATAGAGGTTGTTAAGTGAATCATGGCTCATTTTACAACTTTCCTGGTATGGTGTTAAACTGCAGTTGTTAAGTGAATCCAGCTTCCACCACTGACTTTCTTGTTGGAAGCACAAATGGTAGTCATATCAGTGGTGAAATCCAAATTTTTTTACTACCGGTTCTGTGGCCGTGGCTTGGTGGGCATGTTGTGGCTTGGTGGGTGTGGCAGGGGAAGGATACTGCAAAATCCCCATTTCCTCCCCACTCCTAGGGGAAGGTATATTGCAAAGTCTCCATTCCCACCCCACTCTGGGGCCAGCCGGAGGTGGTATTTGCTAGTTTGCTGAACTGCTCAAAATTTCCGCTACCGGTTCTGCAGAACCTGTCAGAACCTGCTGGATTTCACCCCTGAGTCATATAACCTAGTAGACCGGAACCCATGCCAGTTGCCAAGCTTTCAAATTTGGATCATGTGACCGTGAGGATGCCGCAACGGTTGTAAATGTGAGTCATCGGTTACTTTTTTCAGTAACTCTTTGAACAGTAATGAAACAAATACTAAGTCCTGCATGAACCGTTCCCTCTGTGTTTTGGATGTGAGTATCCCACTAGTCAGATGCCCCAGCTGCTAAGCTTCAGTCCAGAAACTTTCCAATTCAAGAGTTCTGAGTCCCTAAGAGAACAACCAGCCCAACGACAGTACTATTTTGATTAAATTCTTACCCGAAATAGCACATCCCTGTATTGATTCGTTTTCTTTGCGCAAAGCCAAACAAAATGACACTCCTGTACATGCAGCACTTCATGCAAACAATAGAGAGGACTTGGAGATTTTAAGTTTATTTTGGCATTCTGTTTATCACTAAAAAAAGTCAAAGGGGGAAAAAAAGCGGATTTTTATGTTTAGGGAAGAAATCCCAAAGACTAATTGTTTTTACTTAGAACAATGAAGCTGCCAGTCTCATAACAAGCTAAGATATATTCGTAAACCCCCTTTTCAGTCAAATCTGGGCGGGATTGGTTTGACATCCTTATTATTGTCTACACAGACCAAGCAAAGGCCTTTCATTTCACATGATTAGAATGTGAAGTGCAGCAGCCAGAACAAACACAACTCTAGGTAGACATCAAAAGAACCTTTCTGAGTTTGATGTACAGTTTGCTGGGCCTTTTTTACACCCCCTCAATCTCTTCTTTTGTACTTTTGAACACTTTGGGAATTTTCAGAGATGCCAGTGACACCAACTGATGAGGGCATTGGTTCCCAGCTGTAGCTGGTGCCTAAATCAGAACTTTCCAGTGACTCTGAAATATAATCAGTCTTGTTAGATCTTTAGAAACTGCGTGATGCCCCCTATTAACATCAAACATTGGGACTTAATCGGTGGGGATTTTTTTAAAGATGTGTTTAAGTAGCCTCAAGCTTCTTTTTAAAGAAGCTTTAAGATATGTTTAAGTAGCCTTGAGTTTCTTTCTCTCGCCTTCCCAGCTTTCTTTTTGTTTGGATTAATCACTTGAGGATAGATTAACAAAGCATGTCTGTAAGAAAAGGACAACCAATGCGGAGCTGAAAAGAAAAAAGCAAGATAGATAGAGTAAGAAATCTTGCCTTAAATAACACTCGGGAATCCTTGCCAACAACTGAGTTGCTCTCCTCATTGCTTCATTGGGTTTCAAAGTGACAGTCGGGAATTTCAAGGTTGGGATAGACAATGTCAGTCAAACTTCGGAGATGGCTACAGGGAAGACACTATGAAATTCAGCTACTTTGATCCACTTCAATTCAGTGATACCTTCATATGTGATCTTAGCAGGCAGGTAGCAATAAAGATAGCAACCCCTCTCCTTTCTAAACAGACTACCTTGCCAACTTTATGATGTGTTGGCTTCAGCTCTATGCTGGCTGGGGAATCCTGGGAGTTGACTTTGTATTTAATTCTTGATTTCTTGACTTGTCACGCAAATTTGGAGATTATTTTTTTTTGGCCATTGCTTAGATGGCATATCAGTTGTTAATATACATATTGTTTGAAAGAGCAATAGCGATAGCAGTAGCACTTAGACTTATGTATCCCTTTACAGTGCTTGTTGTGGTCAACCAGCAGCCCATGGACCTGGTGACAGAGTCAGACAGTGAGGAGGCTGGGAAGGACAATGGGCCAGTCCTGGAGTCAGGGGAAGGCCCAGATGAGGGCTCTGCGTCGGAGGCAGAGATGAGGCCAGGGCCATCTGGGATCGATGCGCGGACTCCAGAGCCTCCAGAAGCAGACAGCAGAGAGGCAGAGGAAGAGGAGGAGCCTGTTCCTAGTGCACGCCTGCGAAGAGCTGCTAGAAGGCAAGAGCAGCTGAAGAAAAAAGGACAACTCAGGAGTAAGGCCAGAAGATGATTGGCCACTCCCATAAGGCTTAAAAGAGCAGCAATGAGCCGTTAGGTTCTTTGTAGAAAAGCAACCGTGCTTCTTGTCAGCGTCTCTTGAACTTTGTGGGGGTTTTGCCAAGAAAAGCCTTTGGCAGGTTGCCAAAGATATCAAAGATTGGTGATAAGGCCGAGGGACTGGTTATTAAGAATTTGTTTTGGACTAAGCTAAGAATGAATTAATTCTCAGCTGTTTTAATAAAATAAGTTTGTTGAGGATTGAATTGAGTTTAGTAATCACTACTTGGGCCTTGGTCACAACAGTGCTTTACAGCCCTCTCTAAGCAGTATACAGAAACAGCATATTGCCCTCAACAATTTGGGTCCTTATTTTACCCACCTCGGAAGGATGGAGGGCTGAGTCAACCTTGAACCATTGAGATTCGAATTGCCAAACATCTGGCAGCCGGCAATCAGCAGAAGTAGCTGCAGTACTGCACTCTAACCACTGTGCCACTGCTAATGGAACATTTTGTATGCGAGCTCATTTATATGATGCAAGCCTATAAGGAAAGGTTAGTGAACATCTGTACAACATTATTTACATATTTGAGAATATTTCTACATTTTCTTTCAAGTATCCCGAATGAGGAACTTTTGCTTGTTCGATCAAGATTATCATGAAGCAATGTAGGGGCATTGCTTGGAGTTAAATTTGTTCTGGCCATATAAATAAGCCGCTCACGAAGCGAAGACAATTTGCTTAGAGAAAACTAATAAACAAACAAAAAATGTATACATGTAGATTATTATTCTGTAGAATATTTTGTGCCTGAGAACAAGATTCTTGCCATACCACTAACATTTTCATGTGCTCTTCATTCCAGTTTCAATATTCGGTAATTATTTTAATCTCATTGGCTCCTCATACATTCTAACACTGTATCCAGGTCAGTATAACAACATGTGGCAGATGTAAAAATTTGCTTTCCTCATCCCAGTGAAGTGTGAAAATATTTGGAAACTGGAAAACATAGCTTTCTAATAAATATAATGACAAAGCCTAACTTTATGATGAGAACACATTACTATGAATACCAGGGCCTGGGAATTGTTTGTTCAAGTTGCAAAGATTATTGTTAAAGTGATCTCAAAAGCAGTAAAACACCAAACAACAACTTCACATTGTCCTGCTACCGTTTGGTGATTTTGTCAGCAATACCATAAGGCATCCTATAGGACAGTGGTTTTCAACCTTTATAGTGCTGCGACCCCTTTAAAACAATTCCCCACAATGTGGCGACCCCCAACCATAAAATTATTTTCGTTTTGAATTTATCGCGCCTGAAGCCATATTGGCTAGCGATCTGAACTGCTTGCGATTGCCTTGAGGACAGAGGCATTAAAGCGGAGACTCCTCCCCTATTAAGCCAGATTAGGCTAGCGATTGGGACTGATTGCAGCTGGCTTGAGAGGAAGACATCAGAGCAAAGATTTCTCTCTTTTTTAATTGATCACGCCTGAAGCCGAATTCGGCTAGCTATTTGAAGAGCCTGCAGCTGGCTTGTGAAGTCAACCATTGGAGCGCGATTCTTCAACTCGCAAGTATACTTCCCATATTTCCGATGGTTTTAGGCGACCCCTGGCAAATCGTCATTTGACCCCCAACGGGGTCCCGACCCACAGGTTGAGAACCGCTGCTATAGGACATGACAACGATTTTTTTTAAACAAAGAATTCAAGAGGGAGAAAGAAGCTTTGATTATTTTTCTGCTCTGTGCTTATTTTTTGGAGGTCAGATGGCTGGTATGACTAACACGTGCAGATACATTTAAGAAAATTGGTAAAAATAAGTGACTCATGCTGAGCCATAGCGTGGAAAGATTAGAAACTTAAGGCAATTAAGATTCAAGCTTAGAATCAGAAGTGAATTCTGACTAATTTGCAAAGCAACTGCGCCATCAGTCACCTCTCAGGGCTTTGAAGATTATTTAAGTGAGCAAAAAAATGAGACCCAGCACTTTGATTCCACCGTCAAACTACTGTTCGTGTTAAGGAAAGTTTCCTTATATCCCACTGAAATCTGAATAATAAGGATTATAACTGAAATAATGCACATAAATCCATTATTCTACATCCTGTTTCTGGGGTGATAGATCATTTGGGAGACACAAGCTAAGAGTCTTAATTTGGAAATTTTAATTTGGAGTCAGGATAAGGAAACCAGCAAAAGACATTCCCATGGTTTGTTCCAATACTCTCACTAGCAGGAGGAATCAGGAAGAGAGATTGAGCAGAATATGCGCCAAAGTATTAGTGATCCATGATACCGATGATTATCAAGATGTTGTTAATTCATGATTAGGCCAGAATGCAGCCACAGAGGGCTCATTTGAAGGCAGGGGTGGGCTTCAAAAATTTTAGCAAGGGGTTCTCTGCCCAGTTGCTGGGTGGGCGTGGCCATGGTAGACATGGCCTAGTTGGCCTCCTGTACCATGGTGTAGGGGGCGTTTTTACCTTCCTTGGGCTCTGGAGGCTTTCCTTGAGCCTCCAGCAGGGCCAAAACAGCCTCCCAGCCTCTGGAGACCTGTTTCTGGCCTTTCTGAATTTCCAGTAGGACTGTTTTTTGCCCTCCTTGAGCCTTCGTGTGCGCCCTGCACTTACCTGCATCCAAAATTGGCCACGTGGAGACTCCTGGGAGGGGCAGGGCGGGCTGGGCCAGCCAGGAGTGGGATCTGGGGGTTCTCCGAACTACACAGAATCTTAGCTACAGGTTCTTCCTGCGAACCCCCAGCAGCCCACCCCTGCTTGTAGGCCACGCCACTCATCAAAAATATATGGGGAATATTTTACTAAATATCTTATATGACCAGCCTTCATACTTTTCACATGATTCACTTCTTTAGAGATGGATCTAGAACTTCTGTTATAATCAGCAAAGTAGGTTCTGAACTGGTGAAATTTCTGAGAGTAACTTTCTGTTTAAAAACTTCTATCAAATTGCATTAGTATAACCTTTGTGAATGGGTAAGGCCCTACTGTTAAAGAACTCTACTGAGAGATAACTATTCAGTATTTACCAATGGCTGTGCAATGTGGTTACCGACCCATGAGCATCCAAGTTTGCTGGATGATAAGCATAATGGGGAAAGAAACAGAATAGAGTGTGATAATGGTGAATATTTACGCTCGGGTGTAGGAGGAGGGTGGAGATAGCTCAGGAAATGAGGGGCCCTTGGTGCTCTCTGGGCTTGGTTGTTCGCACTGGCGATATTTTGAATAATGAAAAGTCTGGAAGAAGACAACTAAGCTCAGAGAGTACCAAGGACCCCTCACTAAGAAACATTATCAGTGCTGGATGTTATGTGGCAACGGTCACAACTACAGCATAGTCCAACACTGGTGTGACACTCGACAAGATGGTCTCTTTTAAATGGTCTTGCCTGCACACTACGGCTAAACTCAGCTTGAGGAATAATAACATCAGAAAATTGATAAACTACACATGGGGAGCTCAACTGTTTACGTTGCACAAGCAGTTTTGGCCCTGAGCATCTCTGCAATAGAATATGCTGCTCCAGTGGGGGTGCATCTGCACACACAAAACAAGTCGATACCGCCATCAATGAAGCAGTGCACTTTGTGATGGGATGACTCAAACATACACCAATTGAGAAAATATAGCCTCCTGTTGGCAATGGCCCCCACCCCAGATCAGGAGAGAGGGAGCGGCAGATGTCGAAAGAACTAAGCAAGAGAATGATCCTGGACATCCTCTGAACAGATATATGTCCCAAGTTCACTGATTCAGTTCTAGAAACAGCTTTATGGCAAGAAAAAACAGTCTGGAGGGTACCCAAGAACAAACCTGAATTAAAAGATGGAGGAAGAAAACCACTGAGCAAGGAATAACATTAAAAAAAGGATCAGGCTGAAGGATCCAACCTCTCTTATACTACTCGGAGGACCTGAATAGACTGAAAATTGGAGTGCACAAATGTAAAACCAATATGCTGAAGTGGAAGCTCTTAGCAGATAACAACACACTGTGAATGTGGAGAGATGCAGAGCCCAGCCTATCTGCTGGCATATCAGCTATTACTGGAAACATGTGCTGATAATAATTTATTTTTGGCCAATGACAAAGTCAGGAAGGTAGCCTCATTCTGGAAGTTTACAGTTTGTTTGTTTTTCCCCCATTTTTTATTTTTATTGTATAAAATACAATACAATACAATAAACTAGGAAATTAAGGGAAGAAAACAGAACGGGAAAAGGGGGTGTGAAATTCAAGGGGGAAGAGAAAAAGAAAGAAAAGGGGGCATTGACTTCCAACTCTTGCTAGCACAGTACAATATAAATACACTCCAACTAGTAGTTTAGAGTTTGACCTAGACACGGAAGGAGAAGGGGAAGGGGAAGGGGAAGGAGAAGGAGAAGGAGAAGAAAGAGGGGTAGGGGAAGGAGAAGGAGAAGGAGGAGAAGGGGAAGGGGAAGAAAGAGGGGTAGGGGAAGGAGAAGGAGAAGGAGAAGGAGGGGAAGGGGAAGGAGAAGAAAGAGGGGAAGGAGAAGGAGGGGAAGAATGGAAAGGAGGAGAAGGAAAAGGGGAAGGAGGAGGAGGAGGAGGAAGAGAAGAAGGAGAAGGAGGAGGAGAAGAAGAAGAAGAAGGAGAAGGAAAAGGGGAAGGAGGAGGAGGAGGAGAAGAAGGAGAAGGAAAAGGGGAAGGGGGAGAAGGGGAAGGAGAAGGAAAAGAAGGAGGAGGAGGAGGAGGAGAAGGGGAAGGGGGAAAAGAAGGAGGAGAAGGGGAAGAAGCAATAGAAGATGTCATCAGTGCTAGGAGAGAGTAGGGTTTGCCCTCTGTTTATATACTAGTGGCTCACCTTTTCAATGTTGGTGGGAGTGGTCTTGATAGTTTCTTTGATTAGACTGTTGCTAGTACAGACTATAGAAATGCATCTTTCATCATTTTTAAATTTTGCACCCCACCTTCAAGCTCAATTCCCCACCCCCGAAGACTCGCAATGATTTGTTGTTTTTCTAATAATATGAAGACCCACTTCCTAAAATACCTTTTAAAATCCCTAACAAAGTAATATTAGTTTGGCCTTAGAAGAAAGTGCTGAATGTTGAAGGCAGAGCTTGGAGCCGAACACTCTGTTATTCTTCTCCTGCTGAGAGAGTGACATTTCAAGTACAGTTCTGAAAGATCCCGCTTCTCATCAATTCGTTTTGTCTTTGGAGAAAGTGAGCTGTGTAATTTACCTCTTTGCCTGGTGACATACAGAAAGAGAACAAAAGTAGGGAAGCAAATGTGCCTCGAGGTTAGAATGAAATAGGGCGTGTTTCTCTTTGTATGTGCTGAAGAGGTAGATCTCGTCCAAACTCAAGTGTCAAGCTGCTCTACGCATATCTATAGATTACAAAGGCTGAATTTAGAGAATCTGTTCTTGTTTCATTCAGTCGCTATTATAGTGGCAGAATGAGACAGAGGCTTTCAAAGCAAGGGCACCTGTAGCGCCTCTTTATAAGCTCTTAGTTATTTGTCACAAAGCAGAAGATTTTTGCCTGGTTTCCTGTGTGCTCATGGTTGGATCTACTCTGCAATATTCTCAATTATGAATGTGTTAATACGTTGCTTCCTGCAGCCTAGATTGCAGATAGGCGAGTAAAATAGGAGGTTCATGAAGTGAAAGATAAATGAGGTCTATTGCTACATTTTCAAAAGCCCGGGCATTGTACAAGAGTTTATTCAGATGGTTGGTTGGGTAGTTGAATTTTGGAAAAAAGATGTTAGATTTTTTTTTAAAAAAATGAAAATGGATTGATTCAATTGTTTTGGAGGTAGAAGGCAGGACTGGATTTGGAAAATATAGTGTTCACATATATTTGTGGAATATGCCAAACAGTTACCTATGTGTCCCAGGATAAATGTTTCAGGATCCAATCTGGGTCAGTCACTGGGACCAGAGGTTTATTATTCATTCGTTCATTCACTCATTCATTCATTCATTCATTTGTCAAGCAAGTATTAGATAACAGATAGAAGTATAAACACAATTATGAATACATGAAATGGATATGTATCAGGGATGAAATGCTCCCGGATCGGATTGGATGGTGCGATCCGGTAGCGATCATGGCTGGTAGTTCGGCGTTCCGGTAGCGATGGTGGAGCAAAGGTCCGCCCACCTGCCCGGGTGTTTTTTACCTTCTGCACATGCACTTCCAAACCAGTAAGGAAGGTAAGTAGATTTCACCCCTGATACGTATAAAAGGGGACATTAGGACAGGGATGATAGGTGGAATGGGGTGAGGTCAACAATAGACTGCCTTAGGTTAAAGTTTTGGGGGTTTGGGAAAGAAACCACAGAGTCAGATAGTGCATTCCAGGCACTGACCCCTCTGTTGCTGAAGTCGTATTTTCTGCAATCGAGTTTAGAGCGGTTTACCTTAAGTTTGTATCTATTGTTGCTTGTGTATTGTTCTGGTTGAAGTTGAAATAGTCATTGACAGATGGGACATTGTAGCAGATAATTTTGTGTACTACGTTTAGGTCAGACCAGAGGTGGCGTAATTCTAAGTTGTCTAAGCCAAAAATTTTAAGTCTGGTGGCATAAGGTATTCTGTTGCAAGCAGAGGAGTGGTGAACTCTTTTCGTGAAATATCTCTGGACTCGCTCAATTGTATTAATGTTCAATATGCAGACAGACAGATGAGCTGTATTCAAGGATTGGTCTAGCAAATGTTTTGTATGCTCTAGTTAGCAGTCTTCCAAAATTTTGGACTTGTTCTGGAGCCCATCTTCAGGGAACTTCTCTTTCACCAGAATGTGTGCTTTGGGCTATTCTATGTATGGTATTTATATGGTGCCTATTGTGTGTGGCTTTTTAGTTGTTGATTGGTTGTTTAGTTCCCTTTTGCTTTTCAGAAGTCGGAATAAATTTGGTATTCTGAAGAACAGACAGTTGCAATTGGCCTCTGTCCTATTTCCCACTTAATTTGGCTTAATTCAGCCTCTCCTGCTGAAGGCAAGAAATGGCAGATTCTTTCAGAAGATGCCTACTTCATGCTACAACTTTCTGATGTCTGATTAAAGGCAGTGTAGCATACCAGGCAGGGACGCGGTGGCTCAGGGGCTAGGACATTGAGCTTGTCGATCGAAAGGTCAGCAGCTCAGCGGTTGGAATCCCTAGTGCTGCCGTGTAACGGGGTGAGCTCCCGTTACTCCTCCCAGCTTCTGCCAACCTAGCAGTTTTGAAAGCACGTAAAAATGCAAGTAGAAAAAATAGGGACCACCTTTGGTGGGAAGGTAACAGCGTTCCGTGCGCCTTTGGCATTGAGTCATGCCGGCCACATGACCACGGAGACGTCTTCAGACAGCGCTGGCTCTTCAGCTTTGAAACGGAGATGAGCACCGCCCCCTAGAGTCGGCAACGACTAGCACGTATGTGCGAGGGGAACCTTTACCTTTACCTTTAGCATACCAGGCTGCTTGAATCATTATGTGGAAGGGATTTCCTTTTGAAAGAGAAGGAATCCCACTATAGGGTATTTCATAATGTTGTGACTCTTCCTCCCTCCTCTCCTCAGCCGGGCCCCTCCCATCTCCAACCGGGCCTTTTATCAGACTCCGAGTCTGATAATAAAGATGAACGGCCTGTCATGCCTCCAGTTCCTGGCCCTGGCCCCATGCCCAGAGAGGATTCCAGGAGTGAAAGGACAAGCCCAATAAACCTCACTCATACAGCGTGTGTTCCTTTGGCTCAGCCTTCAGAGCAGGAAGCCAGCCAGGTGCTGGAATCACTCAGCCCTACTCCCTCTGATCCCTCCCTTTCCCAGAAGCTGACAGCAGGCCCAGCTGAAGACAATTCAGAGTAGGAGGACCCTCGCTTCTGGAGATCTGAGAGGCGATGCCAGCAGAAGGAAGGGTGGGGCAGGCGTGGATAAATGCTGAGTCATGGAGCCACACCCCACAGCCTATATAAAGGACTGCTTTTGGCATTCCAACCTTGAGTCAAGCAAAGTCTTATCTAGTTTGCTGATATCGGACTCTATTGCTGAAGTCACAACTTGGAGTCCTGCCTGCCCTGATAAACCTCAAAGGAACTTGGCAAGCTGCAAATGCTTCATTGCCAAGTTTGTTACGGACTTCCTTGACTCGTTTGTCGGAGTGGGAGTGAGACACGACACATAAATTGTGTGCTTGATTACTTAAGATACAGATTAACAGAGTTAGAAGGGACCTTGTAGGTTATCTAGTCCAATCCCCCCCCCCCCGCCCAAGCAGACCCTACACAATTTCTGACAGATGAAGTCCAGTCTTGAAAGCTTCCAGTGATGAAGCTTCCACAACTTCTGAAGGCAAGCTGTTCCATTGGTTGATTGTTCTCACTGTCAAAAAAGTTCTCCTTATTTCTAGGTTGAATTTCTCCTTGATCAGTTTCCATCCATTATTCCTTGTCTGGTCTTTAGGTGTCTTGGAAATAGCCTGACCTCCTCCTCTCTGTGGCAGCTCCTCAAATATTAGAACACTGCTATCATGTCTCCCTTGGTCCTTCTCTTCACTAAACTAATCATGCCAAGTTCCTGCAACCATTCATTGTATGTTTTAGCCAGTGGTGAAATCTGAAAATTGTTGCTACCTGTACTGTGGGCATGGTGGGTGTGGCCAACCTGACGTTGTGCATCATTCACTGTTGGGGGCCAGGAGCTTCACATTCTAAAGCACATTCTGCCCTTTTGAAGCTTCCAATGCTTTGAGTTTCCCTCCACCATCTAGCTTGACTGCCCAAGCAAATCTCGGAGCCTTCTCTTGCCCCACTCTCCATCCCGGAGGGCCGCACATCCCCCTTGCCAATCCTCCATACTAACCGCCCACCCCGTTTCTGCAAAGGCAGAGCCCCCCCACTGCAGGGCGCTCCAAAGAAGGGAAGGGGATGCTGCAGAAAAGGCCATCTGTGTCTTCCATGATAGCTCCACAGGGCTTGGGGCTCCGAAGCAGCCCACTGGATTCCCACCTGGGCACCTGCCTCCTCTCTTTGCAGATCTTTCCCTTTGGCCTGGGCACCAGCGCTTAACTGGGTGGGCCAGTGCAGGTAGCCAGCCCTTCATCTTGGCACTGTCTCCATGCGCTGCCCTTGGAAGGGGTCACCACTGCTGCTGCGCCAGGAAGGGCCTGGCATTTTAGCCCCTGGACATCCTCTTGCCCTCCCAGAGCACCACCACGGCAGCCTTGTTTGTTTTTTTTCCTTCTCTCACAGCAAAACGAAAGTGAACGGTGGCAGCAGTGCTTCAGGAGAGCACCACATGTCAGCACCATCCAGGACATCAGCTTGCCCTCCTGGAGCACCGCAGTGGTGGCAGCGCCCCTCTCAGCTCGGAGCAGCAGCTGCATCTCCACCAAGCAGCGGCTGCATCTCCACCAACAGCGGCTGCATCTCCACTGGATGGGCCAAGTTGGACAGTGATGTTGGAAGGCAAGCGGGCATGGGGGACCACCAGGAAGACAGCGGGGTAGGCAGACAAGCATGGCAGGACTGCAGGGAAGGGAGTAGGCTGCTAGCTCCCTTCCCCACAGCCCTGCCATGCTTGCCTGCCTTCCACGTGGCCTTCCGCTTGCCTGCCTTCACAAGCTGGTCATTGGGATGCCGGGAAAGCCAAGTGGAAGGCAGGGAAGCATGGCAGGACTGCGGGCCAGTTCGGGGGCATGGCCAGCCAGTGATCACTACTGGCTCAGTGAACCAGCCCCAATCTCCACTACCGGTTCATCCGAACAGGTCCTTTCACCCTTGGTTTCTGCATACAGTCCCCTTGGTTGCTCTTCTCTATTAACTTTTATAAATGGTACCTTTTGGTCAATCTTGACTCCAATTTCCGCAATTTTCTTGGCAAGATTTTTGGAAGTGGTTTGTCCTTGCCTTCTACTTCCTAGGGCTGAGAGAGAAAGAGACTGGCCCAAGGCCACCCAGCTAATTTTGTGCCTCAGATGAGACTAGAAGTTACAGATTCCTGGTTTCTAGCCTGATGCCTTAACCACTACACCATACTGGTTCTACCTGTGACCTGTTACTATTTTAACTCTTTTATTGATGGATTTTATTATATTTTCTGAGCAACTTTTGGATTTTTGTGACATGAATTCTTTGAATGTCCTTAAATAATAATGCAATAATTAAGTACATTCTTTCCTAATAGCATCACTCAATTTGGAGATATGACCCTTCCAATTTTCAGGACAGCATTTATCCTGGTTAGAACTATCTAGGAACAAGCCCATCTTGCTGAAGATTATCTGATAAAAATAGGATATTATGTTATGAATGTATGTATGTAATTACACAGCATATTATAGCTGTGCTATGTAAGTTGCTTAGAGATTGTTATGTAATACATGAATATTTGAAATAAATATTATTTTAAAAGCATATTGGCGCTAAACTGCAAGACTGATATAACAGGAAATTTGGATATCATTATATGAGAATTATTATGGCCATTTGCTCTGGAATATACATATTTTAAGCCTTTTTCTATTTATTTTACATACCACACAAATTCAATTGCATTGCCTTTCATTGAATCATCATTATTTTTTCATATGTACAAACTCTGAGGAAGCGTAATTTCATAGACACAATCACGTTCTGAAATATGAATGTTTAGGGTCTTAATTCCCTGAATAAGAGTTTATTGAGGAGAGATTTCTTCAAGATATAGAAATTTTTGATACTAACTGGATTATTCCTAATGATACAGAGGCTGTGAATAACTGTGGCTCATAATAATTCAAGCTACCAAATCAGACAAAAGTATATTTCTAATATAAAAGAGCCGAGGTGGCGCAGTGGTTAGAGTGCAGCACTGCAGGCTACTTCAGCTGACTGCTAGCTGAAGTTTGGCAGATTGAATCTCACCAGACTCAAGGTTGACTCAGCCTTCCATCCTTCCGAGGTGGCTTAAAATGAGGACACAGTTTGTTGGGGGTGATATGCTGACTCTGTAAACCGCTTAGAGAGGGCTGTAAAAGCACTATGAAATGGTATATAAGTCTAAGTGCTATCGCTATTCTAACTGTGGAGTCCTTGATACTTGTTTAATTACCCAACTAGGTAACATTATCAGTGCTGCTAAGTGTGAGGTTCATTCTGTTTATATACCAGGGGTCTCCAATCTTGGCAACTTTAAGACTTGTGGACTTCAGCTCCCAGAACTCTGGGAATTGAAGTCCACAAGTCTTAAAGTTGCCAAGATTGGAGACTCCTGGTATATACAGTAGCTTGCTCTGCAAGTGTTGGTAGGGATATGTTTTTTTTTCTTAGTAGATCCTTGATTAGGATATTGTTTTGATTAAGAATGGATTGTAGTATTGCAAACTTCATACTTACCAGCACTGATGATGTTACCTAGTCAAGTGATGAAATGTCTGCAAGGAAACAACCAAAACCAGAAGCAAACTCTGTTTGCTCAGAGACTACCAAGGATTACGCAGTTTAACCCTCAGCTGTATATATTCCCTTCTAGTGTATATTCCTGTTTGTATTGCCCAGTTGTTGATTCATTTATTTATGAAGACAGGGCTTGCAAAGAACTTGCACATGGAGAATAAATTCTTTTCACTTGAACAGAGATTACAAATGTTCTGTACTCTTTGGATAAAAAGCTAATAGACCTGGATTCCTAGACAATAAAAAGAGGGAATCCTATGAATGTAAAGTATATGATCCCTTCCTTTTTCCCTCCCCCTCCCCAATTAAGCCTGCACTGAACAAAAAACCTCTGTAAGAAGGACCGATGCCATGATCAAGCAATGGTTCAACTTTGTCACACATGAGATTCATGTTCTATGAAGACTTCTCTAACCCAGGTTCAATTCAAATTGTGATATCGAGAGATGCCGCTTCTTTCTCTTGAAGTGGAAGAGAATCATAAACATTGGAAGAGGATTTTTCCTGCCCTATCATGATGTCTAAAAAAATTGCTGTCTGGAGGAGCATGTCTGTTTTATTTGCTCTGCCCTTTCACTTACAAAGATCCCTGAACTGTCATCATCAAATACAGGTGAATCAGATGAAAATATAGTTTGGCTTTTAATCATTTGGACCTCCGTTTGCTGTATTCTGCAGTAAAGGTCAGAAAAATGAATAAAAAAAATTTGGACTCTTGATTAGGTTGGGGTCATGGTGGAAAAATTAAACCGGGCCAGCGTATTTTGAGTTGAAAACCTATTTTTAAAAGGGATGAATAGAAATGCCACGGATTACAAGTGGAGAGGTATTGAACAATTGGATCGGATATCTTTTGATGACTTGTTCTTAGTTTCAAGTGCCTGGATGGGTTCAAGATTACATGTTTTGCCTGCCACTTATTTATACTTCAAAATATTTTAACCAAAATTTGCATGATGTTTTGCTGTATCATTTTAAATTTGTATTCCTCTGCTCAGTTCAGCGAGCACTTTCAAGTGCCACCAGAGCAATGCAGAGGAATGCTACGAGTATATTGAAACTGGACGACAATGCCATTTTTCATTCTTTGTTTTATTGTGTTTCAAGTGTATGTAATTACATACTGTGACGTGCGACAGTTGTGTATGGTGATGACAGTAGCTGGTCAATGCCTGTGAGCAAGTGCATGGTTAGGTGAGCATCTCTATGATAAAAAATAGAGATTTCTTTTATCATAGAGATGATAAATAGAGGTTATGCTAAAACCACCACAGAAAAGTCCGCTGTCTTCTGTTTTCTCAGCCATTTCATTCACTACATGATCATTTGTAATGTGCCTCCCCCTCCTCTTCCCCCCTCCCTTCTTCTTTTATTCCTTTCTCTCTCCATTTATATTGGGGTGGTCACCTTTTGATGTTTGGATGCAACATCAGTTAGAAGCACAATAGGCAGGTCCAGGAATTTTCTATATATATATATAGACCAAAGACCTATATAACCAAAGACCTATATATAACCAAAGACCTATATATATATATATTCTATATATATATAGACCAAAGATCTATATAACCAAAGACCTATATATAACCAAAGTCATATACATATATATATGTTCCTGTTCCCTTGTAAAATCTAAAAGCGTTCAGTACAATTGCTGGAGCATAAGAGACAATCTGGGACATGGGTTGGAAAGAAAAAGGACCAACTTCTCTTTAAAACATTCTAAAGAGAAGTTGGTCCTTTTTCTTTTCACCCATGTCCCAGATTGTCTCTTATGCTCCAGCAATTGTACTGAACGCTTTTAGATTCTACAAGGGAACAGGAACATCTGGATTTATTACATTGAAGCGTGGGCTGAAAAAAGATGCATGTTTTCCCCCATCATAATAGTATAAAGAAATAGAAATGGATAGAAAGAGACTAAATAGTTTGGAGTTGTTTACTGAATTCCCCACACATTTACTTGTTTGACCATTAAAATATCCCTCCCTCCCTCCCTCCCCCTCTTTCTCTCTGTCTCCGTCTCTCTCTTTTTGTCTCTCTCTCCGTCTCTCTGTCCCTCTCTGTCTGTCTGTCTGTCTCTTTCCCTCTCTCTCTCTCTTTCTTTCTCTCTGAATCTCTGTCTCTCTGTCTCTGTTTCTCTCTCTCTCTCTCTTTGTGTCTGTCTGTCTGTCTGTCTGTCTCTCTCTGTGTGTGTGTGTGTGTCTCTCTCTCCTTCCTTATGTATGTAGAGCTATTTGATGAAATTTTCTTCTTCTTTACTTATTCTTTTACCACTTCAGATGTAAAGAGGGTTCTTGTTTTTACATTTCTGGTATCTTCAACCGTTGTTATTTGATGCTGTGTCTTTGATGTTGTCTCTCCATTTTCTTCTGGGTCTCACTTATGTTCTTTGACCTGCTCTTCTTTTTATATATGCCTTGCATGGTATAAAATCCCAAGACATTCCTTCCAGGTGAGCAAACGACTTAACTTGCTGTATTTGTATATAGCTTAAGTTTGGTTCTCTTCCAATTCTTTCTCTTACAATCTCATTTTTTATTTTCTTCCTTCTGGTCACTCTGGCAGCTTTCCTGAAACATGATGCTTCATGAAATTCAGTGGAATAATTTTAGTATAGATGCAACTAGAATATGCCATTTATCAAAAAGGGCAGTATGCAATATAAGAAACAGAATGTATTTAAAGTAATTGTAAATTGCTTGATGCCCTTTGGTTTGCTATGAGCTGTGGTGGCTCAGTGGTTAGAATGCAGTATTGCGGGCTAATTCTGCCACCTGCCAGCATGTCAGAGTGTGCACAGTGTGACTGTGTGACACAACCCAGGAGCAAATACAATAAACTGAGTTTTGTATTTAAATAGTGTTTTTATACGTTCTTTAGTCAGACCCCAAACAAACATTAATCATCAATTACAGCATGGAAGCACACATGGATAGAGAGATATGCCCCAACAGGGCCTCTTCTTATTACAGGCTCTTAAAGTGATATCAGCCCAAAAACCTTGCTGATTCATTTTCAGCATTACATCATTGTAGCAGCTAGTCAGCTCTTAAATCTTTACCCTGACACAGCAGCTCAATCCTGACAGGCTGAAGGTTGACTCTGCCTTCCATCCTTCTGAGGTCAGTAAAATGAGGACTGAGACTCTATAAACAGCTTAGAGAGGGCTATAAACCACTCTGAAGCGGTATATAAGTCTAAGTGCTATTGCTATTTGGAGCAGGAACCTCAGTAAACAAACCTTTGGGCTGCTGTCTGCCCAAGGTGTCCTTTTCATAGTTGATGAAGATTACCGTGGTATTCTTGAACCATACTGTCGATGGAATTTTCCTACTATGCTTTTGACTGGAGTGATAGCAAAATTGAGCACCACCATCTAGAGGTAATGCTGCCCTCTATGGAACGGTTGACAGCTTCCAAAGCTGATATTGTTTTCCTTTGCCTCTTATGTTCACGGCAATGAGCAACCAGTGCTGTTAGCTAAACGTGTCACAGCAGCTCAATAATCACCTGCGGGATGACATAAAAACAGACCTGCTGGGGCAATGAAAGGTGAACGGCATGCTAGATGATTTCCATAATACAAATGGTGACTGCTGCTTATGAGATTTTCTTATACGGGAATGCCTGACTTCTGAAATCTAGCTTTGTAATCATATCATGACTTTCTTTTCACTGCATGTGCTTTTTACTTACATGGATTAGTTAGTGCCCAGTCAGAGCATTGGGTTATATTTTTTTTAACGCAGTGAAGCTGAGGAATTTAATGACTGTAGAGCTAAATGGCACACAAGCAGAATAACAAAAAGAGTTGTTTGGTGTAAGCAGCAGTGACAGCTATTTGTAATGCTGTATTACAGAGAGAGAGAGAGAGGGAGGGAGGGAGGGAGGGAGAGGTACTATGTGTACTTATGGAATAAAGCAAATTAATTATGGATGGGCTATTACTGCTTCCCCACACACACAAAAATAAACCTCTGTTATTGAATTGTTTTAGAATATTTTCACTGTGTATTCAAGAAGAATTGATTATGTGCCTGTTTCACCAATGTTTATGGGGAGAGTACATATTGTGCAGCTTGGCAATAGCATCCCCCCCCCTTAACTGCCATCAAGGTCCACTATATATTATTAATAAGTTTGTCTTGCGGTTTGCATCATTTTAGTCTGGATCCTACAGCGGGTGCCCAATATTGACTTGCACACAACAATTTCATGCATACATCCAAGTAGCTCTGCGCTTGTCAGATCACAGTTCTTTTTATTGTTAAAAGTGGCTTTATCTGAAATCCACCCAATTCCAGATTGGCTTACTTGGGGAACCTTTTGGAGGATCATTTTTCCAAAATGCAAGATGTTTTTCAGTTATCTGTCAAAAACGAATGGGGTTAGAATCAGGTACATAACAGTATATATTCCAATAGTAAGTCACCAAAATATAGGCTAGAGCAGTGATGGTTAAACTTTTTGCATGCAGCTTTCTCTACATATGAAATGCCACTGAGTTGCAATCTCCCTATTTAAAGCGATCTACTGGAACCATCCATTAAAAAAAAAGACCAGACCTCCCCCCCCCCAGGAGCTCATTTCCATTCCCACAGATGGTTCAGAAGAATCCAATGGTTGATGGTATCAAAGAGAGCCAAGAGGTTTGAGAGTGCCCAAAAGGAAGCACAGCCCCCATCTAGATCTTGACAAAAATATTAGTATCGGCATCGTTTCTGTCTCGATAAAATATCGTAATTGTATCTAAAAACAACTTTAAAAACAGTATGGAAAACCTTACATTGAAAAATAAGCAAACCACATGAGTGCACCTTAAAAAAAATTGTGAAAACTCTTCACCCAATCTTTTGGTAGGGTGGTTGAAGACCCTCTGAGATAGTGTGGGTGTGCTTCTCATTGTTGCCTGGTTTTTGCCATCTTTTGTTCCTTGTCTGTCATCTCGTGTTGTTTTATTGTTATCTTTCTGTGCTTTTATTTTGTGAACTTCCCAGAGTCCTTGGGACTGGGTGCTGTGCAAATGTAATAAATATATAAATAAAATAAAAGCATATGAAACTATCTAATAAAAACAAAAATACTAATTCAAAGTTATATAAACTCAGTGCTACGTAACGGTAGTATACAATACTTATTATACCTGTGTAAGAAACATTACAATTTGCATTTTAAGTAATGAATCGAACACTTACAGGACAGAATCATATTGTCCAGAGTTAGTTCAAAGACTGTGACTTGACATATTACATTGAGCCAGAATTTTATATCTGATTACAAGTATCTATCCAAGTATACATCTTTAGGCCAATAATCCAAGTACAATAAATCTAAATGTTTTAATAAATAAACAGTTCCAGATTTTAGGAATTATAATTTAGCAACACATTTATATTTTTAAAACTTAACTTCCTTTAAGGAAGTTGATACACTAAACCAAGAATTTCCAGCTAGAACGATACTACCAATGGGTATGACCCAACCATGTGTACTAACTTTCCTTTAAATTTATTACATTGCCAAAAATAAGCACTCTTTTTCAAACATCCCTAAATAGAGTTAACTCCTTGTTTTAAGATTAAAAGAAACATATTTAGCAATAAAGGAGAATATTTGTAGTTCAGGGTTGACATGAGGGGTCCTCGGTGCTCTCTGAGCTTGGTTGTGGGGTTTTTTTTGCAGATGTTTCATTATCCAAACTAGGTAACGTGATTACACTAGCACTAATGATGTTATCTAGTTTGGGTAAAGAAATGTCTTCAAGAAAACAGCCAAGCTTAGAGAGAACCAAGGACCCCTCAGAAACATATCTAACATATCTCAACACATTGATCTATAAGAAATTATAGGTCTTTGTCTCAAGTTTATTGTCCCTATATTGACTAACATTTTTTTTTTAAAGTTGAAGAAAATGATGGCAGAATTAACTTAGTTTTCTAATTTGAAGTTTTACAGTTTGTCAGCTTTGGAAGCCATATTAGGCCAGAAGCTTCCGTGCTGCCACTTTCTCATGTGTGGAAAAGTAGGACGGGGGATTTAGTAGAGGGGTTGTCTTTAGACATAAAGGAATTCTTCCTGTCGGTCAAGGTCAGGCCAAGCCTGCGTCTGGAGAAGGAGTGGTTGGAGTGCTGTCTCAAGATGGGACGGTTGGCGATTGGAGCATGTGATTGACTGAGGAGTGAGGGAATGGTTTTGGGGGTTTTGATTTACTGAGGGAAAACCCGGACCTCTCAGATTTGGGTTTTCACAGATGTTCCAGTTTACCTATCCTAGTAAATAGAACTTTGAAAGATGATAGCTTCAGAGATTTTACTTGGAGTTGGGGTCTTTTTCTGGAACGCTGACACAATTATATATAATGATTAAAGGTAACTATCTCATTCTCAACTCTTTTTTAAAAAATTAAATAAGGATTTTTCTAAATGTTCCAATTTATTGCAAGAGCAAGAATCAAATTTTAATGCATCTCCCATTGTTTTCCAAATATTTTTTTTTATTTGCATTTATATCCTGCCCTTCTCCGAAGACTCAGAGCGGCTTACACTATGTCAAGCAATAGTCTTCATCCATTTGTATATTATATAGAAAGTCAACTTATTGCCCCCAACAATCTGGGTCCTCATTTTACCTACCTTATAAAGGATGGAAGGCTGAGTCAACCTTGGGCCTGGTGGGGCTTGAACCTGCAGTAATTGAGAGACATTTTATATCCCTTTAATGCTGGAAATAACAACTGAGTTCCCACTATGTTTAGAATCAAACATTTGCCAAGATATCAGAGAAGCAAAATAATAATTGTCCAATTGGGCCCATAATGGTGCATAATCAACATAATTTTCATTCTAGGCCAATAGAGGATAAACAGGCTCAGTGATATAATTCAAAATCAGGAAAATTAAATCTCCCATTTTTATGTGTAAGTTGAAATTTTGAGAAAGTCTTCGAGTTTGACCATTTACTAAAGATTTAATTATAAACTTATTGATTTTAAAAAAAGCAGAATTAGCATAGGCACCTCACTAAAGAATACATAATGGTTTTGAGCATAATACTCACCTTCAAAACATCTTTTCTTCTCCATAAACTAATTAATATCACCTCTGATCTACATTATATACTCTGATATTTTCAAATCTAGGGAAAAAAAGATATGTTCCTAAGAATGATTGTTCCCAAATATTTAAAAGAATTTGTTAAATGTGTTAAAGTAAGGGCTTCAGGTATGAAACATCTGCAAGAAAACAACCAAGTTCAGAGTTGAAATGAGAGGTCATTTCAACTCTGAGCTACAAATATTCTCCTTTATTGGTACCCTATATCCTGCTTGACAAGGCCTTCTTTTCCAGCTATCCAGATCTGTCTTTCAGCTTGCAGCAAACCAACATTTGAATTTTTTTTTTGACTGAAGCCATAAAAATATTGAGCCAATCTGCTATGATTGGGGTGGGGTGGGGGTGAGAGAGACTGTGTGTGTGTGTGTGTGTGTGTGTGTGTGTGTGTGTTAGTGTGTGTATGTGTGTAGAGAATGTGTTGTAATTTAGGAAAGAGTGGCAAATTAGGTAACAATAACCATGTTTGTTTTGAGTACTTCAAGCTGAGAGACAGTATAAATAGAGAAGAGAGTATAAATAAAGGGGAGTTGGAATAAATTGAAGGTATGTAATTACAGAAGCTGGCAGACTTCTGATCAACTCTAAAAAAAAAAGTTACATAGGATTATGCCTAGATATGGTAGACCACAATAAATCCTAGAAGTGTGGATTGGGCAGAGGAGTTCAAAAAAAAGAAAAAACCTTGAAAGAAGATAATCACAACTTATTTCCACAATGGTTCAAAAATAATAATAACATGGGCGTGTCTATGGAAGACAGAAACAACTGAGTTTATTCAAGGTGATTTTATCTTTAGGTAAAGGTAAAGGTTTCCCTCGCACATATGTGCTAGTCGTTGCCGACTCTAGGGGGCGGTGCTCATCTCCATTTCAAAGCCGAAGAGCCAGCGCTGTCCAAAGACGTCTCCGTGGTCATGTGCCCGGCATGACTTAACACCAAAGGCGCACGGAACGCTGTTACCTTCCCACCAAAGGTGGTCCCTATTTTTTCTACTTGCATTTTTACGTGCTTTCGAAACTGCTAGGTTGGCAGAAGCTGGGACAAGTAACAGGAGCTCACCCCGTTACACGGCAGCACTAGGGATTCGAACCGCTGAGCTGCCGACCTTTCGATCGACAAGCTCAACGTCCTAGCCCCTGAGCCACCACGTCCCACTATTTTATCTTTAAGAGCAAGTAATTCTCACAATCCTTTGTTGTTAACTATGTTGGTCAGGGTGATTTAAATCCAAATCCTGGGACAGTTAACAAATACGATAGAAAGATAGAAGATCAGAGCAAGTAGTCTTACGTTTTTCAATGACAGATATCAGAATATGGTTTGGATTTTGGATTGTTGCTAAATTCAATTTATTCATCAGAATATCCAGAGTTGCCTCTAGGTGAGACGGATAGCAAATAAATAAATGAAGGAAGGAAGACCCTTTTTGAAGGTTTACCATGCAGTATTGTACAGCCTTAAAAACATGATTTTGCATGTTTCACCAACCACAGTAAAATAACTGCTAAATTTCTAAAGCATCTTTTTTTTATGGTTAAAAAAAAAAAGGAACTATATAGATCAGGGGTGTCAAACTTGATTTCATTGAGGGCTGCATCGGGGGTGGGGGGGCTGTATTTGGCCTCAGGGGGGCAGTGTGGGCACCGCCAGGGTAGGCATGGCCAGCTCGATGCCTGGTTAGGTGGCTCAGTGGCTAAGACACTGAGCTTGTTGATCAGAGAGGTCGGCAATTCAAATCCCTAGTATAGGTCTCCTGCGTGAGCAGAGGGTTGGACTAGATGACCTCCAAGATCCCTTCCAAATCTGTTACTGTTAGTGTCAGGGGCTTCTGTGATAGCCTGAGCACTCTGTCAGCAAAAACAGGCTTGCAAACTCGGGTTTCGGCTGTGACAGCCTCCTGCAACCTTCTGCTAGTGACAATGGAGCTCCCTCCCGAGCTTTGTTGTTCCCTGGCAAAGGCACCACGAAATGATGGCGAAACTATGGCACGAGTGCCACAGGTGGCACGTGTAGCCATATCAATGGGCACACGAGCTCAGCCAGCTGATTTTCGAGCCTTCTGGGCCCACCAGAAGTAGGAAAACAGGCTGTTTCCTGCATCCAGAGGGCCTCGGGGTGGGGGTGGGGAAAGCCTGTTTTTCTCTCTCACCTGGCTCCAGAGCCTCTCTAGGAGTCTTGGGAGGGCGAAAATGTTCTTCCCACCCCCCCAGAGGTGGTCCCACAAGAAGTTGGCAAATGGGCCGTTTCTGGCATCTGGAGGACCTCCAGGGGGTGGGGAAGGCTGTTTTCGGCCTCCCCAGGTGCCTAGAAAGGCCCTGGAGGCTGGGAACAGCAAAAAATGGGCCTTCTGGTCCCACCGGAACTTGGCAAACAGGCTGTTTTCAGCCTCTGGAGGACCTCCGGAGGGTGGTGGGGAAGGTCGTTTTCAGCCTCCCCAGACTCCTAGAAAGGCTCTGGAGCCAGGTGAGAGAGAAAAACAGGGCCATCAAATGCCAGGAGCAGGGGAGGGCATGCAATTGCGGGGATGGGGCACATAGAATTATGGGTGTGGGCATGCACGTGATCCCCCCCCTCCTGGCACACCATGACAAAAAGATTAGCCATTACTGGCTTAGAGTATGAGGTTGAACTTTGCCCTTTTGCTCTATGTATCACTGCTCTCTCTCAAGTGTTTGGCTCCTCTTATTAGAACAAGAAGTTTGAAACTGACTTGTTTATAAGACGTTTATACTGCTTCAGTTTTACTAGTTTAGTCTTAGGTAGCATCATATGATATATAAAATATATCGAGTAGTTTTGGAATGAAGTCAACTCCTGACTTCTTCCTGAGTCTCCAGGAAGCTGCAGGAAGACTTCCTCTATGACTTTACATTTTGGAAACAGCTTCTACTGTATCCCCGCTTCGCTTTCACATGGTTAATGCGGAGAGGAACTGTAACCATCATCGGTAACGTTAAGATGCTTCCTGTATGTCTCTTTAGATGTACAGTAATGGTTTGGTTTATGTTAGAGTCTCTATGTCCTTTAATAAAACATGTCTTGTTTTATTTTAGCTTATGGCTTTGCCATTTCATGCAGAAGATTGTCGCTTCAACACGTCTCATTAGATTCCACAGGAATGGTATGCGCGGCTCTCATCAGTCAAAGAATATCCTCTCGCAGAACCAGGAAGTGGGCATTTTATGTTGCTGAAGCTGCCATGTGGAACTGTTCCCCCGAGAGTAGATTAGCTCTGACCCTGCTAGTTTGTCAAAAGGCTCTTAAGACATTGATGTGTTTCTGGGCATCGGGGGCAGGGGGAGTTGGGCATTTAGTACTTATGATGTGGTTTTCATTTGTCTAAATGGCGTTGACTATTGGCTTTGTTCATTATTTTGATTATGTTGTTATATATTATGCTTCTAAATGATGTATGTCATGCAGAGTCATTGCCTGTGATGAAATAGGTGGCTATGTACATCAAATGAATGAATGAATGAATGATAGTTGGGACATAAAACATAGAATAGAATGGAACATAGAATAGAACATAGAATAATAGAATTGGAGGGAACCTTGGAATCTTCTAGTCTCCTGCCCTGCTCAGACAGGAGACCTATATCAGGGGTGTCAAATTCAAGGTCCGGGGGCCGGATCCAGCCAGTGGGGTGCTTAGATCTAGCCCACGGGGCCGCCCTGGAAACTATAAAGGACTGGCCTGCAGTGCCTCTGCCAGTGAAAAGGGAGCTCAGGAGGGCCACTGGTGACCCTCGTGAGCTCCGTTGTCATTGGCAAAGGGTAGCAGGAGGCCATCACAGATAGAGCTCGCGAGGACCACGGGCAGCCCTCTCGAGCTCCATTTTTGCTGGCAGATTGCAGGGTGCCATCACAGCAAAAAATAGAACTTGGGAGCCCACTTTCACTGGCAGAGCTCACGGGTCACCACAGGTGCCCCTGAAAAGAGTGACATCAAGCTGGCCACGTCCACCCTGCCCACACCCACCCTGGCCCCCAAGGTCAAACACAACCCTGATGCAGCCCTCAATGAAATTGAATTTGACACCCCTGCCCTATATCATTCCGGATAAATGACTGTCTGGTCTCTTCTTGAAAACCTCCAGTGATGGAACACCCACAACTTTGGGAGCTGTTCCGCTGATTAACCTGAATTCAATATTCTATAACTTTAGGAAAGTATTGATGAGATCGAAATATTGAATGAGATAAATTAGGTTTTCCTTTCCTAAAATTCCTATACTGAGGCCATTGAAAGGTATAAATACCCACCTAAAAATGTGTTACTCTACTGGTAGAGAGAGGTTATAAAGAAAGGAGTAGGAAGCTTAGTAAATAGAAAGGGTAATAGTGGCAGGTGGAGAGAGCGATGGTTCTGTCTCTCCTCCTGTGGCAGGACTTCTTGGATACAAATTGGGTAGATTTAATTTAAAATGCAGGCCAGGTAATTGCATCCAAAATCTTTGCACCCAGTGATGCTGTTTTCATCTTCCAAATGTTTTCATTAATATTTTTTTGCTTGCTTTTACAACTAAAAGCCATTTGTTAGGGAATACTTGAGAAAGGCACTTCTATCTCTTGTTCTGAAATTATTGCATTATAGCTATTGGCACGAGTATTCGGCAACTGTGTCAGGTCTGCCAGGTTTGGCTTGGCACCTCACAGGCATCCTGCCATCAAAGGCTAGAAGAGGGAAGGAGGGTAGATCGGCAATAAAGCTGTATGTGTACGTGATGGGAAATAGGGAGGAGGAATAAAAGGTGATAAAGACCAGAGAAGCGCAGAACCAGTTTGTACTCAAGGCCAGACACCCTGAGAAAGAATGATACCCCAAAATATCTTAGCATTCTCAAAACATTTCAGCGAGTTCCAATTGGCTGAAGACAGACTGGAAAGGGCTAGGACGAAGGGAAATCTTTCTGTATCTTTTGAGCATGGGAGACCCAGAGATAGCCTGACCTTACTGCAGGCAACATCTTTTAGTAAAAAAACCTTTCGCTTGAACCAGGGGTGAAATCCAGCAGGTTCTGACAGATTCTGGAGAACTGGTAGTGGAAATTTTGAGCAGTTCGGAGAACTGGCAGTGGAAATTTTGAGTAGTTCGGAGAACCAGCAAATACTACCTCTGGCTGGCCCCAGAGTTGGGTGGAAATGGAGATTTTGCAGGAACTTTCCCCTGCCACGCCCACCAAGTCACACCACACCCATCAAGCCATGCCCACAGAACCGGCAGTAAAAAAAATTGGATTTCACCACTGGCTTGAACCAAATGGATCCAAGGGTCTTTCTTTCCTAAGGGATCATATTGGTCTGACAAATTGTTTCAGATTGGGAAACCATCTCTAGCAAATTTCTTAATTGTTTTTAATTAATTATTAATTAATTACTT
Organism: Ahaetulla prasina; assembly: GCF_028640845.1. Lineage (NCBI taxonomy): Eukaryota > Metazoa > Chordata > Lepidosauria > Squamata > Colubridae > Ahaetulla > Ahaetulla prasina. The sequence continues at coordinate 34,416,331 of NC_080540.1, read as the reverse complement.
AATTGTAATTACTACATGATAGTTGATCTTTCAGTTGGACATCATTGTCTTTAAGTAATGCGTTACATCAGACCCCAGCTTAGTCGAAAACTACAGACCGATCTCCCTTTGCTGCGTCACCTGCAAAGTCATGGAATCTATCATCAACCAATCCATTACCTCACACTTAGAAACTAACAACCTACTCTCCAACAAACAATTTGGTTTCAGGAAACAGTTATCATGTAACTTACAAATTCTCCACTGCAAAAACATATGGACTTCAAATCTAGATCAAGGCAAATCAATAGATGCAATCTACATAGACTTCTGCAAAGCTTTTGACTCAGTAGTACACGATAAACTTCTCCTTAAACTAACATCCTATGGCATCTCAGGACCCCTCCACAAATGGATATCTGCTTTTCTGTCTAACAGACAACAAGTGGTCAAAATCGGCAATGCTTTATCAAATCCTGTTCCTGTCAAGAGTGGCGTTCCTCAAGGCAGCGCCCTTGGACCAACACTCTTTATTCTATACATTAATGATCTTTGTGACCATATCTCAAGTAATTGTGTTCTCTTTGCTGACGATGTCAAACTATTTAACACCACAGATAACACTTCTATAATTCAAAACGACCTTGACCATCTAACTGCTTGGTCTAAAAATTGGCAGCTCCAAATTTCAACCAGCAAATGCTCAGTCTTACATATAGGAAGAAAGAACCTTACAACTAAGTACATACTAGATGGACATTACCTTACAGACGACCCCCATCCCGTTAAAGACCTTGGAGTCTTCATGTCAAATGATCTAAGTGCCAAAGCCCACTGCAACTACATAGCAAAAAAAGCTCTAAGAGTTGTAAACCTAATTTTGCGTAGCTTCTTTTCCAAAAACACCACACTACTAACCAGAGCATATAAAACATTTGCTAGACCAATTCTAGAATACAGCTCACCTGTTTGGAACCCTCACCACATCTCTGACATCAATACAATTGAACGTGTCCAGAAATATTTTACAAGAAGAGTTCTCCATTCCTCTGAAAACAACAAAATACCTTATCCCACCAGACTTGAAATCCTAGGCTTAGAAAACTTGGAACTCCGTCGCCTTTGACAAGACCTAAGTTTAACTCACAGAATCATCTATTGTAATGTCCTTCCTGTCAAAGACTACTTCAGCTTTAATTGCAATAATACAAGGGCAACCAATAGATTTAAACTTAATGTAAACCGCTTTAATCTAGATTGCAGAAAATATGACTTCTGCAACAGAATCATCAGTGCTTGGAATACTTTACCTGACTCTGTGGTCTCTTCCCATAATCCTAAAAGCTTTAACCAAAAACTTTCTACTATTGACCTCACCCCATTCCTAAGAGGACCATAAGGGGCGTGCATAAGCGCACAAACATGCCTACCATTCCTGTCCTATTGTTTTTCTTTTCTTCTTCCTATATATGTTTATATGTGTATATACTATATAATCTTTTTGTATGATGTTGTGACAAAATAAATAAAATAAAATAAATAAAAATTTTGATCCTGAATTAAATACTACCCCATTCCTTCTCTTCTTTCAAGATCTCCCAACCCTAGAGTTTCAATATCTATGTATTCCTAGGAAAATTCAATGCAAAATCCTGGGGTTGTTGCATCTTGGATCATCAATATCAGAACTAAGTGATTAGAAGAGAAACACAGCAATTTCTTGTGGAGGAAAAGGATGGGTTTCTACTGTTAGAAAAGACTTTCAAAATCTGAGATTACTTAGGTGATCTATTGTGGATAATCAACCATTGTGCATGCCAGGATCATGTCCCTTCTGCTAGCCTTTAAGTCAGTGACAATCTCCTGCTTAATATGAGTGTCTCTATATGTATGACTAAGACAAAGAAGAAAATAATTATTCTAGACAATGCCAAATATCCTACTCTTGAGTTTGAAACAGTAGTGAGTTCTACTTACCTTCAATATTGGTTCAGAACTATGAGTGCACGTGGCACTTCTGCGCATGCGCAGAGCACCTGTGATGACATCCAGGTGGGTGAGTAGAGCCTTCTGCCGCAGCCACTACCAGTTCATCCGAACCGGGGTGAACCGGTAGAAACTCACCACTGGTTTGAAAGGCTATGAAACTTTACTTCTCTCCTTGCTAGGTAGCTGAGCTGGAGGAAGTAGCTGAATATGTAAATGTCTGTATGCAGAGCACTAGACAAGAGGCTACAGTTAATCAGAATAAATCCCTAGTTTTGTCTGATCAGCATCTGAGGAAGAAGCCAGGAATCACCTTCCTGCGATCCTAGGGTTGGAAGTACTTGAAGAAGTTTGTCATCCTTCTTCTGAGCACTTGACATGACAAATGTGATGGCTTTTGTGCCTTGATCTAAATTCTGTTGAATTTTACCTGTTTAAATCAGTGCTGACTTATGTGTCAAAGATGCTTGCAGCTGAAGATTTATTTGAGTAATCAACTGAAATTTCAAAAACAACCTCTATTCTTTTTTTATAAATAAATATATAGTGTTAAGTGTTGTTCCCTACTTTATGGAATATGGTGTGGTTTAAAATCTGTACAGTTTTTAATTTTCATAAGAACTTACAAATTCCAAGTGTTAAACCTGAACCAGAAAAGGTTATGCAAAGGAATATATATTTGTGTGTGGATGTTTTCTTATTTCCTGCTCAAGCAATTACAACACTTCAGAGGCCATTGGCGTCAGTGATGGATTATACCCTTGTGTCATGTACATGCCTAGCCTTCATAAAATAGGTTAAAGCAGCCTTCTACCGCCTCATAACATGGAAATCTCTGGTAACCTAGAATTCTCAGCACTGTCCATTCTGTCTCTAGATTTCCAAGTGTTGAAGTCAACAATTGTGGAAATCACTTAGATTGGGGAAGCTTGGGTTAATGTTATTTTTGTGTAACATTTTATATATCTATCTGTGTCTGCATTATTTATACCTATATTTTTTATCTATCATCTCTTTCTCTCTCTCCCCCTCCCTCCCTCTCCCTCCCTCTCTCTTTTTTAAAAAGAAAAACAATAAAATACAAATGAACATAAAAGAGATAAAAAGAGAGAATAAAAGGGAAAGGTTAAAAAATACATAAAACAAATCTCTACAAAAATTAGTCCAACTTTTCCATGGTAGACAGACTGAGAATACAATAACCTTGTCAGGCCTGGAAACCATACTAGGCCATAGGTTCCCAGACGCTGCCACATTTCTCCCCTGAGGGGAAGAAGGGGGGTTGATGGGTATGGTAACATTCTTCAAGCGGTCAAGGTCGGATTGTGTTCGCATCTGCAGAAGGAGTGGCAAGAAGAGGTTTCGAATAAAGTGGAAGAATGTTGGACCATGTGACCGGCAAAGGGGTTAGGGGGGTGGGACTCTTGGGATTTGTATAACTGGGAAAAGAATCCGGAAGTTTCAGTTTTGGAATTGCACTCATCGTGTGCCAGTTTCCTTATGCTAGTAAAGAACTTTGAAAGACAATGGCTTCAGAGTTTTTTTCATGCAGAAGAGGTTTTTCTGGAACCTTGTCAAACCTTTCTCTAGGTTAAAGTAAATAATATCCATACCTAAAAACACCTAAAATATTAATAACTAATATTCAAGGAAACAATATTTATATATTCTTAGTTTCTTTAATCTAACATATTAAAGCCTATTAATTATAAATACATTATTGCCATATATTTAACAATCCACAATATTTCTCTAGTCAAATCAAATCAAATCTAATGCTAAAATCCTAAAATCAAAACTTCATTTTTCTCCTTATCATCTAGAAAATCTAATAGTGGACTTCAAAAAATTTTGATAGTGTTTTGAATAGCATCAATATTGTAAAGCTACAAAGGGAAAGGGAAGATCATTTATATGAGATCTTTCTTGAGAAAGATCATTTATATGTGCCATGTGCAGTTTTAATAAAGATTGTATCTCAACCAGGCAAGCTTAAGATACAGTGGAGGTGAATGTATAATCTTTGGAGAAACCATATGCAGCTAAATTAAATCCAGATAAATAGTTGCTGGAAATGAATATTTAAGGGATCAACTAGAAAATCATTATCTGCCAGCAATCCTTCCCCACAAGCCGTTGTTTCCTCTTCGCACAGCTTGTTAAAAACCAATTATGTAATTTTCCAAAAGGCCAAATTATATATTCACTAGCTTTCTCATCTCTGTCAAGGTAGCAATAAATTACCTGATTTTTATAGCGAATATAAACTTATCATTCCCTATTTCTAACCAAGGTATATGGAAGACGCATGCATCAAGAAATTGTACAAAAGTGGAACAACTGTCTTGATGTCTTTTTTATAAATAAATATATAGTGTTAAGTGTTGTTCCCTACTTTATGGAATATGGTGTGGTTTAAAATCTGTACAGTTTTTAATTTTCATAAGAACTTACAAATTCCAAGTGTTAAACCTGAACCAGAAAAGGTTATGCAAAGGAATATATATTTGTGTGTGGATGTTTTCTTATTTCCTGCTCAAGCAATTACAACACTTCAGAGGCTATTGGCGTCATTGATGGATTATACCCTTGTGTCATGTACATGCCTAGCCTTCATAAAATAGGTTAAAGCAGCCTTCTACCACCTCATAACATGGAAATCTCTGGTAACCTAGAATTCTCAGCACTGTCCATTCTGTCTCTAGATTTCCAAGTGTTGAAGTCAACAATTGTGGAAATCACTTAGATTGGGGAAGCTTGGGTTAATGTTATTTTTGTGTAACATTTTATATATCTATCTGTGTCTGCATTATTTATACCTATATTTTTTATCTATCATCTCTTTCTCTCTCTCCCCCTCCCTCCCTCTCCCTCCCTCTCTCTTTTTTAAAAAGAAAAACAATAAAATACAAATGAACATAAAAGAGATAAAAAGAGAGAATAAAAGGGAAAGGTTAAAAAATACATAAAACAAATCTCTACAAAAATTAGTCCAACTTTTCCTTGGTAGACAGACTGAGAATACAATAACCTTGTCAGGCCTGGAAACCATACTAGGCCGTAGGTTCCCAGACGCTGCCACATTTCTCCCCTGAGGGGAAGAAGGGGGGTTGATGGGTATGGTAACATTCTTCAAGCGGTCAAGGTCGGATTGTGTTCGCATCTGCAGAAGGAGTGGCAAGAAGAGGTTTCGAATAAAGTGGAAGAATGTTGGACCATGTGACCGGCAAAGGGGTTAGGGGGGTGGGACTCTTGGGATTTGTATAACTGGGAAAAGAATCCGGAAGTTTCAGTTTTGGAATTGCACTCATCGTGTGCCAGTTTCCTTATGCTAGTAAAGAACTTTGAAAGACAATGGCTTCAGAGTTTTTTTCATGCAGAAGAGGTTTTTCTGGAACCTTGTCAAACCTTTCTCTAGGTTAAAGTAAATAATATCCATACCTAAAAACACCTAAAATATTAATAACTAATATTCAAGGAAACAATATTTATATATTCTTAGTTTCTTTAATCTAACATATTAAAGCCTATTAATTATAAATACATTATTGCCATATATTTAACAATCCACAATATTTCTCTAGTCAAATCAAATCAAATCTAATGCTAAAATCCTAAAATCAAAACTTCATTTTTCTCCTTATCATCTAGAAAATCTAATAGTGGACTTCAAAAAATTTTGATAGTGTTTTGAATAGCATCAATATTGTAAAGCTACAAAGGGAAAGGGAAGATCATTTATATGAGATATTTCTTGAGAAAGATCATTTATATGTGCCATGTGCAGTTTTAATAAAGATTGTATCTCAACCAGGCAAGCTTAAGATACAGTGGAGGTGAATGTATAATCTTTGGAGAAACCATATGCAGCTAAATTAAATCCAGATAAATAGTTGCTGGAAATGAATATTTAAGGGATCAACTAGAAAATCATTATCTGCCAGCAATCCTTCCCCACAAGCCGTTGTTTCCTCTTCGCACAGCTTGTTAAAAACCAATTATGTAATTTTCCAAAAGGCCAAATTATATATTCACTAGCTTTCTCATCTCTGTCAAGGTAGCAATAAATTACCTGATTTTTATAGCGAATATAAACTTATCATTCCCTATTTCTAACCAAGGTATATGGAAAGACGCATGCATCAAGAAATTGTACAAAAGTGGAACAACTGTCTTGATGTCTGTTTTATCCTAATGTTACAAACAAAATAATGTATGTTTGTTAGGGACTGGCACAGGGTTGAAATAGTAGTGTACAGCCCAGATTTTGCAAAATTGCAAGAAATTAGAGACTTTTTTCACCTTGAATTGGGGGTTTTCTTTTCAGTTTGAAGTTCAGAAAACGTATTTCAGCTGAAGTCCATATATAAACAAGTCTATCACATAAATAGATAATCTGAAAGACGAAAGGAAGTGAAGACGAATGGACATAAATTGGATATGTTGAGTTTCAGAGAAAATGATATTAATTTATGAGTGAAACAGGCAAACAAAAACTGTATGAGGGTCACTTTGAAAGCAGTTTGGTGAGGAAATTAAGTGAATTTGGCTCATATATTTTCCTTTTAAGTAAAAAATCTGCATTCAGCTAAATAGTTTTAGAAGACAACAGAAAGAAATAAAAGGGTTTTTTTTGTCTTAGTAATTCTTAAGAAACAAAAGGGAAAATGAATGCAGAATGTTTTTATTTTGCAAATGCAGTACTTATGATATTTTTGTGTTCCTACCTAAAATGAAATTAGTATATATTTGCTCCAAGTGCAAACTGCTAGTAATGCAGGAAGAAAATCTAAGAGGAGCAGTGAATGGCCACTTCAATTGACAAGAAATGTATGACAAGTGCAGAAAACAAACTTCAGAGCCTGACACTAATACTTAGAATGGCTTTATAAAAGATCAGAATGAGATTGATCCAAAGGTAGCTTTATTATCAGAAAACATGTCATTATCAGAAAACAGCATGTCAACATGTCTTGCAAGACTGAAAATAACTCATTTTTATTGGGCATCTCCTTAATAGATTGTGGGGATGCTGTAGACCAGGGGTGTCAAACTCGATTTCATTGAGGGCCGCATCAGAGTTGTGCTTGACCTCCAGGGCCTGGGGTGGGCGTGGCCGGGGTAGGTGTGACCAGCTCAATGTCACTCGTTTTGGAGGGCCCTGTGGTGGCTCAAGCGCTCTGCCAGAGAAAACAGGCTCCCGACCTCCGTTTTCGCTGCAGAAGCACCATGGGCCAGTCCTTCTCTGTTTCATGGTGGCCCTGCAGGCCAGATCTAAGTACCCCATGGGACAGATCCAGCCCCTGGGCCTTGAGTTTGACACCCCTGTTGTAGACCTATTATAACTTGATTTCAACAAAGTACCCTATGACTATCATTAAGTGTTGTACCTTATGATTCTTGATGAAAGTATCTTTCCTTTTATGTACACAGAGAGCATATGCACCAAAGACAAATTTCTTGTGTGTCCAATCACACTTGGCCAATAAAAAATTCTATTCTATTCTAAATAAAATAAGCACCAAGATACTGCATAATATTCTGACTGATTAGCTTGTTAAGTGTAAGCTGGTTGACATGACAATTAAGTGGATAGATAGTTTACTTGGAAATCTTATGCAAAAGTATCAATTAGTAATGTTTCATTAAACAGGAGACAATATTGAGTGATTTGCCAAAATTTAGTTCTAGGCCTTGTGCTCTTCAATATTTCTAACAACTTGGATGAAGAAGTTGAGCAAATGCTTAAAAAATTTGCAGGTGGCGCAAAATTGGATGGAATAGCCAATGCATTAGAAGGCAGAAAAAAATCTTGCTAAGTTAGAAAAATGGACAAAAAATAATTTAATAGAGACCCTGCAAAAATTAATCATTCAAGAAACAGGCATTCAAAAGCACAAGTACAGGATGAGTATAACTGGAATGAGAATTTTTGAAAAAGAAGTTGTCATTGATCATTTACTGAATGTGAGTCAGCAGTTACAGAAATTAAAATAAGCAATTTTGCCTATTTATTGTGGTACCAGCTGTGGTCTTGGCTAAAAAATCCCACATTAAAAAATAGTTATGAGTGTTATTACATTTGCTGAATGCTGATATATTTAATAAGGTGCATACAAACACCAGTAAAAAATGCAGGTCAGTTTATAAAATCTATACTATGGTATTTATATTACATGCTTTATGCAGGATGAAATTTATAATCCTTGTTGCAAAGAATTATAGACAAAGGATAGAGAAACATAACATGATGAGAGACAAACCTTGATTATATCTGAAAGAGATGCTTACGCACTCAATAATTATCCAAAATGCATCCCTTAAACCAGGGGTCTCCAACCTTGGCAACTTTAAGACTTGTGGACTTCAACTCCCAGAATTCCTCGGCCAGCTTTGCTTAAAGTTGCTAATGTTGGAGACCCCTGCCTTAAACTATGCATATTGTTATAACAGCATATCTGAGGTATAGTCCCCACTTCTCTGTCATAGCAATACTTATGAACAATTTAAAATGTACAGTGAATACAATTAATGCTGAAAATACACAATAATTGCCATTAAACTTTAGATCAGGTATGTCAAACTCAAGGCCTGCGGACTGGTTGCGGCCCACAGGGTGCTTAGATCTGGCCTTGCGGGGCTGCCCTGGAAACAGTGAAGGACCGGCCCATGGTGCCTCTGCCAGCAAAAACAGAGCTTGGCCCTCCCGAGCTTGGTTTTGAGTGGCAGAGGGTTTCAGGAGGCCATCACAGCCAAAAACGGAGCTCTCAAGGGCTGCGTGCAGTCCTCCCAAATGCTGTTTTCTCTGGCATAGGGTTGCAGGAGGCTGTCGCAGCTAAAACGGAGCTCGGGAGCCCATTTTGGATGGAAGAGTGCTCAAGCCACCCCAGGCGCCCATGACATGAGTGATGTCGCGCTTGCCACGCCCACCCCGGCCACGCCCGCCCTAGCCCCTCAAGGTCAAACGCCACCCTGATGCGGCCCTCAATGAAATCGAGTTTGACACCCTTGATTTAGATGAACAGAATATTTAAACCAATGGAAGAATTCATTTCCTACCTTTGTAATGTAAATCTTGCCAGGGTGTCATCTGAAAGAGGGAACACAGGGAGACCATCATATTCTGAGTTTACAAGTTAGCTAGTAGGAAAGATAAATAGAGACATAGAGTCAGGGGTAAAATGCTCCCAGATCGGACCAGATCACGCAGTCCGGTAGTGATCATGGCCAGTAGTTCGGCAATCCGGTAGCGATGGTAGATCAAAGCTCCACCCACCTGCCTGGGTGTCATTACTTCATGCTTTTAAAAGGTAAAGAAAAGGCTCTGACGATCGCACGCCACAGCTGTGATTGTCAGAGCCTTTTTTTACCTTTTAAAAGCATTTTTTTACAATCTATTGCCCGAATAGGTTGTAAAAAAATACTTTTAAAAGGTAAAAAAAGATTCCAAGGATCACAGCTGTGGCACACAATTGTCGGAGCCTTTTTTTATGGGGGTGGGGGTGGGGGAGTCCGTTTTTGCTTCCAGCAGGCTTCCCTGAAGCCTGCTAAGCAAAAAACAGGGTGGTGTGGGGGGGTTCATTTTTGAGAGAAAGAGAGAAAGGAGGGAGGGAGGCAGAAAAGGAAGGAAGGAAGGAAGGAAGGAAGGAAGGAAGGAAGGAAGGAAGGAAGGAAGGAAGGAAGGAGTACAAACTTGGCACTAGACGCAGCTTCAGAGGATAATCCAGAGATGGAAGGGACCTGGAGGTCATCTAATCCAACCTGCTCCAGCAGGACGGTTAGTGAGTTTCTGTCTTTTGCTCCCCCAGTCACATGGTTACATAGCCACGCCCACCCAGTCACATGACCACCATCACCACCAAGTCACGCCCACCAAGTCATGTCCACAGAACCGGTGGCAAAAAAATTTAGATTTCACCCCTGCATAAAGAACAATATACTATATAAATTTGGATAAAATGGATAATATAAGGAGTTATATCTGATAACTTTGAAGTATAATTACAAACCCAAATTTCATTGAAGCCGTTAGCATAGGAAATGACACTGGGGGACAGAAGGAGAGCCAATGAAAAAGAATATTTGTAGCTCAGAGTTGAAAGCAGGGGTTCTTGGTACTTTCTCAGCTTGGTTGTTTTCTTGCAGAAGTCTTAGAGTCCACCCCACCAAAACTGAGAGGGCAATATAAATGGACATCAAACTACTCTCCTTACTAGCACTGATGATTTACCTAGTTTGGGTAATGAATTGTCTGCAAGGAAAAAAAAACAAGCTCAGAGAGCACCAAGGACCCCTCAGAAGTAGACAGTGATCTAAGACAGTGATCAGATAAGTGAGATTTGAGCCTGGGCCTAGAAACTAACTTGAGAAAACATCTCAGACAAGAACCTACTTAGTCCACACACATATCAAGTGAAGGAAGAGGGAAGGCTATTCAGATTTGCAAGATTCTGCTTCTATAGCTCTTACAATAAAAGTCTTGACATATATGGAGTTAGTGTCTTGGTTTTTAGGGCCAACAATTGACAATTTAAATCTGGAATGATATGGGAAGGAATCGGGTAAAATCCAGCAGGTTCTGACAGGTTCTGGAGAACAGGTAGCAGAAAATTTGAGTAGGAGAACTGGCAAATACCACTTCTGGCTGGCCCCAGAATGGGGAGGGAATGGAGATTTTGCAATATTCTTCCCCTGCCATGCCCACCAAGCCATACCACACCCACCAAGCCACATCCACAGAATCAGTAGTAAAAATAATTGGATTTCACCACTGGAAGGAATACTATGTCAAAAGTGTCCCAAGTACATTACTTGGAACACCGAACACAGTTAGGATGGGAGCCTTCACTGCAAGAACACATAGCTGTTGATAGAAACCTTTACTGAAAGAACATATGGGCACTGATTAGAAAACCATAACTGTGGGCTGTCAGTCCTAAGAAACAAAGAAAAACTCAGCTCATAAAGATCCTTAAATCTAAATCAGAACACCTTAAAAGGAGCAGATAAAACAGACATAAATGAAATCTCAAAGAACAAAAGATTGCAGCCTTTAAAAGCCAAAAGCAGAAAACAAGCAAGTAGTAACTACAAAGGAGAATAAGAACAGAGACCTCAAAGCCCCTGAAAGAGCTGAAGCTGATGATAGGAGTCAAAGATACAGCAGGTAATAGAGCTGTAATAGGGCCACCAGGACACTGGAGTCATAAGAAGCTGGAGTTAAGACAAACATAGACATGCTGTTCAAAAAAATAAATCACAACCGCAAATATCGGTATTCTGAAAAATGTATGAAATGTATATTTTAAGAGAATGTATATTATACGTTTCTCTCTATATGTTCCGTTGCGTATGTGATTTTGGCGTGGATTATCAAAGCGTGTAAACTAATTAAGTAATTGAGAATTGCTATGTGTAGCACTCAAAACATTAGAATAGGATTGGAAAAACCCAGATACAAGTCCGCCCTTAGTTTTGGAAACTCTCTGGGTAACTCTGGGCTTCACATCCTCTATCACAGGGGTCTCCAACCTTGGCAACATTAAGACTTGTGGACTTCAAATCCCAGAGTTCCTCAGCCAGCTTTGCCAAGGTTGGAGATCACTGCTGTATCAGTTGCCAAGGTTGGAGACCCTTGCTCTATCAGATCAATCTACTTCACAGAGATTCGTTTTGAGAAAAAAATGGAGGAGAGAATCCATAGCTGAGTTGCTTCCTGGAGCTTCCAGAAGAGGGGTAAGATATAATTAGATATATATTATCTAATGGATAGATAAATAGATAACTGATATTTCACGATGATCCTTAAATACAGGCGCCCATTAGCGATATTGGCTTAGTAAGGATTTCTCGATTCTAAAAGTAACATCCAGAACTGACCTTTCTTGTTATCACTGGGATGGCTAAGGACGTCTGTAATCAGCACTGGATATAAGGAAAATATGAGGAAGATTTGAGCTGGTCTTCTTGGATTTAAGTTGAATATTTCTCTCATTGCAATGGCTGCAACCATAAAAAAAAGACCATGGCTATATCCTTCTCTTTTCACTATATGCTAAGCTTTTACATGGGTCTTTCAATTTTTCTAGACCAAGGTTTTGTTTTAAAAGCCATGATCATATTGTCTAAACCTGATTAAAGCTCTGCTTTCCTTTGATGGACAAAGTACATGCCTGCTTGATCAGTGTGTAAAAAGTTAGCACCCACCCCAAGAAGAATGAGATATTTTGGGAAACGTTAAAAAGGCAGAATATTATATTTCCCCAAAGGAGAAATGGAGAAACATGCTCTTGGAGACAGAAAGCAGCCACCATGTCTTTCTTAACAGCCCCCAGCAGATATTTTGTGCCCATTAAGAAAGATTGGGACAGCCTATTCAGAAACCAGCCCCAGTTTCCCTTCCCCAAACAGAAACTGAAGAGGCCAGCTTTTAGAAATGCAGATTTGGTAATCCATTCAGAAAGACTGCACCAAAACAAACTCAGATAATAAACAAGCAATAAACAAAAGGTTGACAAAATTAGCTCAAACACCTAGGATTTCTATTTCCTCTTTTGCCTATAGAGCCAGCTATGACCCCTACATGACCCCCATAGGAATCTGACAACAGCCAATAGAATATTAAAGGACATGTTTTTGCACAGGAACAGGAAGTTCAAATACAAAGCCCAAAGAAGGTATAACCCACCCACCCCACTCTCAACTCCATTTTGTCAGCTGCACCAGAACCACAACCCCATGTGGTTCTGCTTCATAAACCTTCTTTCCAATCAGCCTCCATGTTTCCAGTGTCTTTCTCCCAGCTTGGAACTGAACCAGATGGATATTTCTTCCCATAGGATCTTGTATGAAATAGTCCTTGAGCATCTTGTTCTGTCTCTAGTTGGGTGTCATCTTCAGTCACTTTTGTAGCTTATACTCATATATATATATACTTATATGTTGTATAGATACTTCATGCTTGTGCTTATGTATGCTGTTATGACAAAAGAAAGAAAGAAAGAAAGAAAGAAAGAAAGAAAGAAAGAAAGAAAGAAAGAAAGAAAGAAAGAAAGAAAGCTCAGTATTTAACAATAGCTTAGCTTCTTTATTTTCTATAGGATCCTTCCTATTTAAACACTTTGGCTACTATTTTGTGCCAGACTTAATGCTATCTCAAGCCATTGTATGAATTTTGTGGGATGGACTTTTGCAAAGAATAGGGAAGAGGAGTTTTAAAACATCTACAATACTAACTCCATGCATACACAATGTCCTTCTCTATCTGCCCAAATTAGAAAGATTAGCATAATTACATTTTTCAATTTCCCATTTGTTTTATTACAGTATTCCATGAACTTGTGGCATGCATTACTTTTTTCTTCGTGTATTTATTTTCCAGCTTTTTTTTTAAAAAAAGATAGATGTTTAGCAATACTGTTGACCTCTGTTCTTTGTGAATAACTTAGCATATTGTGCTTTTTGACATTATGTTCATTAGAAGAAGAAATAGATTTTCATTGCCACTGAATTAACCCTAATTGCAGGAGTTTAAACTTGTGTGAGGCTAAGGGTCATATCCTGAAAACCCTGCTTGGATAATGAGATAGTTCTTCAGTTAATGTCGTTATATACTTGCATTTCTTGGCCAGTGCCTCAGATTCTGTAGAACACACAATTATTTGGAAGAAGGTTCTCCTGAAATGGGTGTATTTAGTTTTCTGTAAAAGGTAGAAATAGAACATTATTTCAATTTTGAATTGAGTCTTACTTTCATATATGCACAGGACTGAAAGACTGGGACGGTATTCCCTCATGGCCTTGTGATAACATGATGCTTACATAAGTTTTAGGATCAACTTTTCTCCCACTCCATAGAAAAGGCTGTAAAGAGACCTGATGTAGTATGGTAAATAGAATAGAATAGAATAACAGAATTGGAAGGGACCTTGGAGGTCTTCTAGTCCAAGCCTCTTACTTAGGCAGGAAACCCTATACCATTTCAGACAAATGGTTATCCAATCTCTTCTTAAAAACGTCCAGTGTTGGAGCATTCACAACTTCTGCAGGCAAGTTGTTCCACTGATTAATTGTTCTGTCAGGAAATTTCTCCTTAGTTCTAACTTGTTTCACTCCTTGATTAGTTTCCACCCATTGCTTCTTGTTCTACCCTCAGGTGCTTCGGAGAATAGCTTGACTCACTCTTCTTTGTGGCAGCCCCTGAGAAATTGGAACACTGCTATCATGTCTCTCCTACTCCTTTTCATCAAACTAGACATACCCAGTTCCGGCAACCATTCTTTATATGTTTTAGCTTCCAATCATCTAATCTTTGTTGCTCCTCTCTGCACTCTTTCTAGAGTCTCAACATCTATATAAACTATAACATAGTTTACCTTATTGTATAAGGTATGTGGTGGAATGTAGTCTAGAGTCTCAGGAGGGAGGGGCTGGTTCCCAGAGGGCAAAGAGACAGTAGAGCTTAGAATGTCTGGTAAGCAGGTAGAGGATGAAGATCCCTAGCAGTTCATAGAGTATATCTATAATCATGCAGATAATTATTTTAGACTGGCAAGATTTATTTGTAGGCAAACAACAATAAACAAACCACTCAGAAGTAACTCCATGTGTCATTCTTGTTCTGTTGGACCTGATATCAGTCTTGCCAAACTCATGGCAGTCATGTTATGCACCTTTCCACTGATCAGCTGGAAAGTATGTTATCTTGATAGGAGAAAGGAGCACAGGAGTGAAGAGATTCATAGGCAGTGGTGGGATTCAGCCAGTTCGCACCACTTTGGGAGAACCGGTTGTTAACTTTCTGAGCAGTTTGGCAAACGGGTTGTTGGAAGAAACCATCAGGGCAGAAAACTGGTTGTTAAATGACTTGAATCCCACCACTGTTCATAGGGTGTCCTGAAGCTTCTGCAGAGGATCGGACAACTGGATGAAAGTGTTCTGAATTAGAAAAACAGAAAAATTTGCACATACCACATTGCCTTTCATTTCAAGTTTTTCAGATTTCTGTGAAATTGAATTATATAGTAAAGAGTAAAATATTCATGTGTTTTAATGTTTCCATTATAATAGTTTCATTGCCCTGAATAGTAAAGATTCCATGCTGAATTCTTAAATGCAATTATTTGGATGGATCTTACAAGTCACCATTTTTTAATGTACAGTTGGATCTGCTACCTTGTGAATCAAATTTAACACCACAGAAGACACATAGTTTAAGTTCTACATTAGAAACACAGATGCATTGATTACTTCTGCAGAACTGAGATCAAAATAGCTTAGAGCAGTGATTCCCAAAGTGTGAGCCGCGGCTCCCCAGGGAGCCGCGCTATCGTCATGGGGGCGCCGCGGAATATCTGCGCCCGCTGGGTCTGGCGCTGATGCGCCATTTCTGGGGCGTCTGGTGCGCATGCGCAGTTGCAGGTCGGATTTCCGGGGGAGCCGCGGGCGAAAAAGATTGGGAACCCCTGGCTTAGAGCATAAGAATACTCCTGTTGGATCAGGCCTAGACCTACCTTATTTCAGTATTTTGTTTCTCAAGATAGTCAACCAGACTTTTAGCCTTTGAGAAGAACAGGGAGGAAACTGCCCCACTTTACAATGAGGTGGGGCTGTGTGGAGAGAGTTTCCTCCTTTAAATTCCTGGGAATCTATCTCAGTGAAGACCTCACTTGGAAGATCAACACAACCCAGGCGGCCAGAAACTTTCTTAGAATCTTGCAAAAAAACCCAAAGTGGAACAACAACTGTTGACTACCTTTTACCAGTCCACAATAGAAAGCATCCTCACTCAGTGCATTACGGTGTGGTATGCTGGCTTGACAGCCGCGGATAGAAAAACATTACAGAGGGTGGTGAGCACAGCACAAAACATCGTGGGCTGTCCCCTGATACCACTAGATGACATCGCTTGGGCTTGCTGCCTTAGAAGAGCGAGGAAAATCCTCAGGAGCAACTCACACCTTGGTCAGCACTTCTTTATTCTTTATTCTTTATTCTCCTTCCATCGCCTGGATTACTGCAATGCTCTCTACATGGGGCTCCCCTTGAAGGGCATCCGGAGGCTGCAGTTAGTTCAGAATGCGGCTGCTGGTTATAGAGGAGCCCTCGTGGCTCCCGTGATGACACCTATCCTGCGCAGACTGCACTGGCTACCTGTGGCCTTCCGGTGCGCTTCAAGGTGTTGGTAACCACCTTTAAAGCGCCCATGGCATAGGGCCGGGTTATCTACGGGACCGCCTACTGCTACCGAATACCTCTCACCGACCTGTGCGCCTCACAGAGAGGGACTCCTCAGGGTGCCGTCAGCTAGACAGTGTTGCCTGGCGACGCCCAGGGAAGGGCCTTCTGTGGGGGCTCCCACCCTCTGGAACGAACTCCCCCCAGGACTCCGTCAACTTCCGGACCTCCGAACCTTCCGTCGCGAGCTCAAGACGCATTTATTCATCTGTGCAGGACTGGCTTAGATTTTAAATTTAGATTTTAAATTTATAGATTTTTAAATTTACAGGGGTTTAAATTTGGTTTTAAGATTTATATTTATATTTTTAATATTTGGCATTAGAATAAGTTTTTTAATAGTTATTTTAATTGTATATAAATGTTTTATGTGCCTGTGAACCACCCTGAGTCCTTCGGGAGATAGGGCGGTATACAAATTTGAATAAATAAAATAAATAAATAAAAATAAAAAGGAGATATAGAAGCATAGGCAGCCACACAAACAGGCTGAAGAACAGTTTTTATCCATAGGCTGAATGAAAAATAACTACAACAACATAGTACGATTGACTTGCGGGATTGGTGCGACGTGCAATAAATTCACATGGTGCAATTGGATTGGGTGAGTATTAGCAGGATGCATTGAGATAGGGATTTTTTTTTGTCTTTCACCATGAGTTGTATTGTGTTGGGGGGGTGCACGAAGGGAGGCTCAGCCAATCTCATAGTATACATGTTGTACTCTGACAATAAAGGTTTGAATTGATTGAATTGAGGTATCTCTGCTGATGTACTCAAGCTAGAGATGGAGGCATGTCCTTCTTTATTTTTATTTATTATTTATTATATACCACCATCTCACTATTCTTCTTGTACCGTTTCTTCCCTGGAATTGAAGGTACACTGCCCCTCATCCAGACTTAAAATCTAGTCTAAAAACAAATACGCCTTGATAAACCTGTTCTCTATTAATTTACCTAATCCTCTTTTAAAGCTATTTCAATTAGATGCCATCATCTTATCCCTTCTTAAATAGGTTTCCACCCATCAGGTTATGCGCCGTGTGAGGAAATTCTTTCTTTTGTCCTAAATTTCCTTTCAATTAGTTTCTTATGTGATTTGGAAGTATATTTTCCTCCAGGAAACAATGATCGTGAGGTTTTTCTAATAGATATTAGCATTCATCAGTTCTTGTTTCAACCCTCATTGGGAAAGTTTTATCTCGACCCTAAAATAAATGTGGTGAGATGCAACCCACAAAGAAAGCTTTAAGGGAAAAGAGATGGCTTACAGAGAAAGAGGATGCTCTGAACATAATGGGGTTGCTATATCACATCCTCTATTATTCATTGCCCTTTCTCTTTGCAGGGTCAGTTTGCAACTACAAAGATTAGACTAGAGGCTTCTCCTTTCATCAGTTTCGAGAACGGATTTGCTGGATTGCAATTCTCCGCATGTGGCTTATATATGATATAGGTAGTACATGGAATACAAAGAAATCTTTCTAGGATGAACTTCTGTTACTTGGTTAAAATCATCCAGAAATAAAAGAGTAAGACCAAATAAGCCAAATTCAGCTGTGGACTGTTGCAAAGAAAGAATTAGCAATGTTTTCTATCCTCATCTTCAACAGTCACATTATTATAAAACAACAACAACAACAACAAAAGGCTGCATAGTTAAAGTGCAAAACTTCAACTTGCATTTCACCGATCATGGCAATAGAGCTGTTTCTATAAAGTATTGATAATCACAATGTTTTAAAAAGATGGATGGATATGGAAGGTGTGGGAATGACCCAGAGAAGAGGGATTTAAGGGAAGGTCAATAGGCCTTTTGTAGTCTGCCTCTCTTCAGAAGTCATTTGATTGTAGTTCTCAGAGTTCCCAGGAAATACATCCAAAGTTTCAGAATAGTTCAGAATAGCTCATAGAATAATAGGGCTTGAAGGGACCTTGGCGTTCTTCTAGTCAACTCCCAGCTCAAGTAGGAACCCATATACCACTCTGGACAAATGGCTGTCCAGTATCTTCTTGAAAACCTCTGGGTGTTCCATTGATAAATTGTTCTCAATGTCAGGAACTTTCTCCTTAGTTCTAGGTTGGATCTCTCTTTAATGATCTTGCACCTGTTACTTCTTGTTCAGGTGCTTTGGAGAATGGGCTGACCCCCACTTCTCTGTGACAGCCTGTCAAATATGGGAAGACTGCTATCATATCGCCCCCTAATCCTTCTCTTTGTTAGACTAGACATACCTAGTTCCCTCAATCGTTCATCGTATAATTTAGCCTCCTTAGTTCTTCCCATGCTCCACTGACCCTGATGGATACCAAACATTACTGCCTTTAGTGTATATTACTTAGGTAGCAAAACATTTATTCATTTACCAATAGGTCAGGGTTCTATCATTGATAAATAAACATCTGAGAATAAGGAAGAAGCCGTTTGGTTCACATTTTTGGGTGGACCTCCCTCATGTGGGTTTCCGTCAGCATTGCTGAGATCTCTCTTCATTTGCTTCATTTCCCTTCGCTCAATAGAAAGCCAAGAGTCCATCTCAGATTGACAAACAATGAAAAAGGCACCAAGAAACAATCCTGTCTAATGTCCATTTTCCCAAAGCTGACCAGATATTCAAACTAGTGGTGAGTTTCCCCCGGTTTGGACCGGTTCTTGCAAATTGGTAGTAAAACCAGGGGGAGGCTCTGCCCACCAACCCCAACGTCAACAGGAAGCTTCTGCACATGTGCAGAAGCAACCGCGCGCACACGCGATCCTCCTGCAAACCAGTAGTAAAGGTAAGTAGAACCCACCCCTGATTCAAACAGACCTGGTTTCCAGATCATGAGGTAATCCCTAAGTGCCATCGAGAAACCCTTTAGATCCATCATGCCCTTTTGGCAAAACATCTTAGTAGATCCATTCTCTCTATGGTTACTAGGACTCCCATCAGCCATGTAGTTCTAGGAAGTGATCTTATTCTTTATAGAATTATCCTCAAAGAAAAAATTCTTCTTTAGAAATCTTGTTCCTCATATTAAATTAAGTGAAACAGGCTGAGCTGTAAGTCGGAATTAATAAGGGAATGAAATGCATGTGAATGACATTTTTCCCTTATGATTATAGCATAGCGTGATTATAACTGAATATTTATTATTAGTGATTATTTGGACTTCTCACATTTCCCTCTCGGCTCATGCTGTATTAGTGTTCGGTGTGGTAATGCTAAGATGAAGGGGGAAATTCAGTTTTTCTCCATCCTATCTCTTTTCACACTGGAATTAAGAAATTTTGTCATGTACTTTTGTTGTGCTTCTTCAGTAACCATGACTCACCTTAATACCACAGTTTGACATTAGAAGTCCCTCCAGAGAGGAAGAAAATCATTGAGAAATGAGTTGGATAAAGGTTATTAAACCGGCACTTAAAATTCTAGTCCTGCACATTTTATTTTAGCTTCTAATTAAATGCCAAGTACAGAGAGGCAGATTTTTTTTTTTTAGTATACACACATGCTGATTACACCTTTATCAGAAGGAGAAAATTCCAGAGGGAATTTTAATTTTATTCCCAAGACCTAACTTTTCCTTCCTTGTGTGTGTAGAATGCTCTTTCTCCAGAACCGGTGGGAACGGGTGGCCTTGACTTCTGGTCATGCAGCCATATGGATCTCCAAGTCAAATACAAGTGTCTTTGCTGTGGAATATGCTAGTGTTTAGTATGGGAATGAGATCTGTCTTTGAGAAATCATCCTGTGAAATTTCAGCAGAACTGGTAGCTGAATATAAGCTAATTGTTTAAATAAGGCATTATGATGTGAGTTAATAACATGTGCATATATCAGTGCTTATAAAAGTTTCATTTAGAATCCCATCGGACTCTTCCTAAGTGTTAACTTAAATCTTAGTTTAACGTGAGTGGAAGGCGCTTATCAGCTTTCCAATTACTTTCCATCCTCTGGATTATAATAAATAAGAGAAAAGAAACCGGAAGAAACAAACTATATTAAATTGCTTTGGCATCAAAGAATCAATACCGAGCATTTGGGTTTAAACTGAAGTAAATATTTAATCAAATTTGATTTAAAATATTTAAAATGTAGTCAGCGTAGGGGAAATGGAGACATTTCAAGAGATCAGTATGTCTAGTTTAATGAAAAGAAGGACTGGGGTGACATGTTAGCAGTGTCTCAATATCTCAGGGGCTACCACAAAGAAGCGGGAGTAAAGCTATTCTCCAAAGCACCTGAGGGCAGGACAAGAAGCAATGGATGGAAACTAATCAAGGAGAGAAGCAACTTAGAATTCAGAAGAAATTTCCCAGCAGTTAGAACAATTAATCAGTAGAACAACTTGTCTCCAAAAGTTGTAAATGCTCCAACACTGGACAACCATTTGTCTGAAATGGTATAGGGCTTCTTGCCTGAGCAGGGGGTTGGACTAGAAGATCTCCAAGGTCCCTTCCAACTCTATTCTGTTCTGTTCTGTTCTGTTCTGTTCTACTCTACTCTACTCTACTCTACTCTACTCTACTCTACTCTACTCTACTCTACTCTACTCTACTCTACTCTACTCTACTCTACAAATGCAGATGAAAGAATGTATGTTCTAAGGAATGAAGGTTTTTTGGAAGAATAAAGAATGCTTGAATGTAAAACTGAGGACATATCGTTACATGGAAAATGAGAGTTGGGTATGGGTGGAGAAATATGAATGTAAATTGAATGCATTTGCTCTAGCTAGCAAGTAGCTGTGGCTAGCGAGATGGGTAGTGTATAAAATAAATAATAAACAAACAAACAAGCAAGCAAATAATACTAAAATATGTGTTAATTAACAGTAGTGTGTATTTATGGGAATGGAACAGATAGGATCAAGAAAGAATGAGGGAGGGCACAAGGTGTTATTTCTGTCATCCCTTGAGATTCAGTCCATCAAGTGTCAAATAAATACTTGACTATCCATTCACAAACACCAATAAAAGGATTTCCGGAGAGCGTGCCAGAATCCAGGAGATAGCAGATTAGTCAGAATAAGAGTATGCAGTCTTAATAGGTGCAGAAAAGCATTGACATTCGTACTGCCATTTCAGATAGAAACCTGAATGAAGGCTCATACCATTGTCAAGTCATCATACTGTAGTTCTTTCCCTTTTTTTGCCAAAATTCCGTCTCTTTTTGCCTTTCATTTACGTTACATATATATAAAATCTTACAATCCAATTCTCTTGACACCAAATAATGAAAAATAGAGCAAGGATTATGAGAAGAAAATCCATTTCGTTTGATCTTTTTTCTTTAAGAGCATTATTATGCTCTCTCTCTAATTTCTAGTGGCAAATTAAATGCATTAGTTTTAGAAGTGAGCAACATTCCTCACTTATTTTTATCTGGGCCCCAAACTTATATATTATAGTGCATTATGTTGGAGTGGTTTTTTTTCTCTTTTTGTTTAAATTCTCTAGGATTATGAATGGGTGTGTCAGACTAAACAGCTGTATAGGTACTATTTTGAAGTCTTATGCTGAACTAGACATATTTTAGATAATAATAGCTCTTTTAAAAGCTTGAGGGTATCAGAAGAGCAACAAGAATTATGCTAAATAATTTCTCGTCCTACCTCCCCTCTCAATCTTTTGTGATGTAGAAAGCCTATCTTGAAATATTGATTGTTGCCTTAAATCAAACCCACTGGTGTTCCTTTTCCATAGTAATTTGGTTGGGTAAAGTAATTTTATTTTAAAATGTAAATTTGGTTTATTGATATTGTGTCACGTGAGTTCATTAAAAAATATTTGGAATCAGCTTTAAAGGGAAAGATTCATTTTTTTAGTTCCTGGAATCTACTCTTGAGAAGAACTACATCCAGAGATGACAGAACATCTATTGGTATGAAAATTGTTCCAGTCTCACGTCTCAAAGGATAGCTTGATGGAAGACTGCTCAGGATAAGCCAGTTATTAATATTTAGAATCCAAATTGCAGTGATTATCACTCTGGATTTGAGCCCATCAATTGGAGATCAATTTTTGGTGAAATTATCCTGGATACTTTTAAATGAGCAGCTGCATGGATGTGATATAATAATATGACTTTGATAATTAAAAGTGGTACTGGTATTTATTACTATTTTTCCTATTGGGTTTTTTTTTTAGAGGACAGTTAATGTTTATTGGGGAATGTAGAAATGTTTGTGGAATATTCTTTACTTTGTTTTTTCCATACTTACTTATGGGACTGAAATCACTTTGAAAGTTGCAACCTTCTAAAACTTATAAATATTGACAAAACACCAGTCTGCAGAAATGTGGATGTGAAGGCAAGAAGAAATGACCTTGAGGAACAGGAGGAAGAGCTGCTACCAAGATAACAGTCTGCTAAAAGAAATCTGAGTCTGGACCAGATCTGTAAACCGGGAAAGCATCCAGACAAGACCCACCTTACTTCTCACAAAGATAAAGGGAGAGAAAGCACTTTTAGGCTTACAAGAGCCTGTTGTTATAACCTTATAACCTTATAATAAAAATGGCATTAGCATGCATGACTTCAATTTCCTAGTCCAGTCTACCTTGAAGGATTGACAGTGAAGGAATTGAAATGACAATGAAGCTGTGCAGGATAATTTCACAGCTCAGTGAAAGAAGATTTGAGGAAGATCCAGATTCCATTCTTCAGTTTTCCCATCAATATGATCAGATGCAAGTCCATCTGCTTTCATGGAAAGCTCTGAGAGAGAAGGACAAAAACCATATCAACCAAGATGGACAAATAAGATCAATTCTTCAGGAAGGATTTAGGAACAACTTGCTCAATAACATTTATGATTAGTATACTGACTTTATCTGGTAGAGGGGATTATGGCAGTGGTGGAATCCCTCCTCAAGACAGACATCTTGTTCATCAACATAATTCATTTCCTCCATGCAGGTAGTGGAGAGAATGTTATTCTGTTATGGTCCTTTGAAATCAGCTGCAATAGCAATAGCATTTAGACAGCTTCACAGTGCTTTTCAGCCCTCTCTAAGTGGTTTACAGAGTCAGCATATTGCCCCCAACAATGTGGGTCCTCATTTTACCAACCTCAAAAGGATGGAAGGCTGAGTCAACCTTGACCCGGTGAGACTTGAACTGCAGGCAGCCGGCAGTCTCAGAAGTAGCCTGCAGTACTGCATTCTAGCCACTGTGCCCACTGCAGCCAACATGGTTCCCTTACATTATGGGAGTAAGAGGTTTTGTGGGAGAGAGAGGATTAAGGAACTAAGGGACTAAGATGACTGATCAGAAGATTTGATTTGATTTGATTTGATTATGCTGAGATGGGAGTATTATTTCAATAGCTGGCCAATTCAGCTGATCTCAGCTCCAGATACCAGTATATATATTGAGGTATTAACTTGATCAAGTAAAGTCACTGTGCCAGGTAAATCTCCACGAGAATGCTACTTCATAATCTAAGGGAGGACTTCCCTGATTTATTAGAGCAGATTTTGTAGTGCAACTGATTATAAATATATTTGCATAATTCAGACAAAATTCATTTTTGAATCATTTATTCAGTCAATCCATCCATTTGCTTGATGAATTGAACTGGTTTGGCTCAAACCTTATTTGCTTCCTTGATTTGAATTGGATCAATTTGAATTGGACCCAAGCTGAAGATTTGAAATAAGCCACTTCTGTCTGAACATCCAAATTATCGGAATCAATTTGGAGAAGTGCTATTCACTTGGCAATTCAAATGGACCACCTGATTTAGTTGAGAAAATCAGTTGGGAGATTTGATCAAATCATTTTTATATCACCCCTCTGAAACCCCTCCGACATTGGCAGAGCCCACATAAATATGCTGAGTTGACTATACAATTCATGTTGTGCCATGTGAAAAATATCTCAAGTTATATTCTTTTTGTATTGCTGTCTACCCTGAAGTATATTGCAGCCATAGAAAACTGTTGTTGCTTTTTAATCACAACTCACCATCTCTGGGGTTGTCCCTTTAGGAAATACTTGTATGTTATAAGAGAGAAAAATAAATGAAACAAGCATCACACGTAGGTATTATTTGCTCAGACATTGTTTGTACATCAGTTGACTCAAATTAAGCTTTCTTAACATTCAGCAGTAAAGTTATACAAGCATTCAAGTAAAATTGAAAGGGTTGGGGTGAGGGGCAGCTAATTTTTCATACAACCATACTTTTAAGTATGTGCCAGAGCTCCGATTGTTGTCAGCCCCGGAAAGGATTAATATTTTTGTTATGTGCATGAAGGAAGGTCAGTGTAGCTTTAAAAAGCTCTTTAAACCTCAGCAATTCTTAATTCGTAAAAGTTAGTAGTGCATTACAAGAAAGAACTAAATTCCTATCAAAAAGCTAGATGTTTCCAATTTTGCCTCTAGCATCCACACACTTGTATTAAATAGATGAAGCTAAATGAACAGCCGTGTCTCCAGTAAATGTCACCATAGTAAATTGCCATAAAAAAGAGAAAGAATAGGATTTAATGTACAATCATTCCTGTTCCCAATCAATCAATCTCTGCTGTTTGAATTTACAGCTTTTAATAACTTCAGCAAAAGATTGCACCTAGTTCTATCATGTTTTAATATTGTTTTCTTTCTTTCTTTCCTTTCTTCCTTTCTTTCTTTCTTTCTTTCTTTCTTTCTTTCTTTCTTTCTTTCTTTCTTTCTTTCTTTCTTTCTTTCTTTCTTTCCTTCCTTCTCTTTCTTTCCTTCTTTCTTTTTTTCCTTCCTTTTTTCCTTCCTTCTTTCTTTTCTCCCTTCCCTGTCCTGTCCTGTTCTTTTCTTTTCTTTCATTCTCTTCCCTTCAATTCTGTCCAATTCTTGGAGATTGCCTAGGCAAGTCCCTGCAGTTTTCTTGGCAAAATTTTATAGGAATGATTTGCCGTTGCCTCCTTCTTCCTAGGGCTGAGAGAGAGGCTTTCAAGTTTACCCAGCTGGCTTTGTTCTAGGAGAGACTAGAACTCACATCTTTTGGTTTCTAGCCTGATACCTTAACCACTACAACAAACTGGCTCTTCCTTCTCTTTCTTAGTCTTAGGCAAATCCTGGCTGACAGTACAGCTTGAGTGGAGTACGGAATTTCCCTAGTATAGTAACAAGACTCTGTCTTGGTTTAAAAAAGAAAAAGAACAACTCTAGTCATTAGAGGGCTGTCTATCTGTCTGTCTATCACTATCTTATATCTATTTATCTCTGTATATGTCTGTCTATCTGTCTGTCTGTCTATCTATCTATCTGTCTGTCTGTCTGTCTGTCTGTCTGTCTGTCTATCTATCTATCTAGCTAACTAGCTAGCTAGCTAGCTAGCTATCTAATTTATATAGCTGCCTATCTCACAAACAAGTGTGATGTATTGTTATATATTATTATTATGATTGAAAAATAACAAACATATTTATTAAAGCTCTATATGGCTTAATGCAACTTTTGAACCTCATTTTTAAAGGCAAGTCATCAGTGTCAGTCAATAATATTTGTGATGCATCTTTAAATGTTCAGTTGACTGAGTTTCATGTTTAATGAATAAAATCATCATCGTCATCATCATCATACAGGGCCCTCTGGTGGCTCAGGCTGCTAAGACAGTCTGTTATTAACACAGCTGCTTGCAATTACTGCAGGTTCTAGTCCCACCAGTCCCAAGGTTGACTCAGCCTTCCATCCTTTATAAGGTAGGTAAAATGAGGACCCAGATTGTTGGGGGCAATAAGTTGACTTTGTATATAATATACAAATAGGATGAAGACTATTGCTAACATAGTGTAAGCCACCCTGAGTCTTCGGAGAAGGGCGGGATATAAATGCAAATTTAAAAAAAATATAAGGCACCCTTTCACAATGTTGAAGAAACACTGTACTATCTAGTTAGCTGCTGCAAGAACTTTGCACAGACTAACTGCGTACAATGGCATGACAAAGTAGCAACAATAGTGCAATGGGATATCTGCAAGAAATACCATTTGCCTGCAAGCAAGAATCGTAGAATGATAAAATAGACAAAGTAACAAAAAAATAAAGATTCAATAATTGTTGATACGAAAGACAAAGTAGCATGGGCAGTGGATGGAGCAGCATCTGGAGACAGCAGAATAGAAAAAAAAGAAAGATCACAAAATACAAAATGTGTGGAGCAAATCAAAAACTATAAAGACCTGCAAATAAAAGTAGAATAACCATGGCAAAAGAAAGCAAAGACAGTACCAATAGTAACAGGCTCCTTGGGTGCAATCCCAAGCTTATATCCTGCAACAACACCTCTAATATCATCAAACATCTGCCTATCCCAGGTCCCAAATGCCAAACCCAGTCTAAACATCTGGATGACTGTGGAACCAACCATAATAATATCACCTTCCAAGTTTTGCCTCCCTTCCATATAGCTGCTAAAGTTCTGAAACACTGCATCAGAAAGATCCATCCCTGTTTTAGGTTTACTATATTAAGGAAAGTTTAAAAGGGATTGGGAAGTCAAATTTCAAGTCATTAGTGGCTTATACAGTTCCCCGCTTCTCTTACATATTTGTGAAGTTACTCTGTTCTTTCTGCTAGCTCTTGGATTCTGCAGGATTTGCATTTTCTTTAATGCAATTTCAAGCTGGTTTCTAGAAAGTTTAGAAAAAGGCACCTACAGATGAAAACTGAGTTTTCAGATTCAGAGTGAATGTGAAACTGTCACTTTTATTTATTTATTTATTTATTTTTGTCACAACATCATACAAAAAGATTATATAGTATATACACATATAAACATATATAGGAAGAAGAAAAGAAAAACAATAGGACAGGAACGGTAGGCACGTTTGTGCGCTTATGCACGCCCCTTATGGTCCTCTTAGGAATGGGGTGAGGTCAATAGTAGAAAGTTTTTGGTTAAAGCTATTAGGATTATCTCTATATGAGCTCAAGCACAAAGGTACGTCTTTGACAAGTATTGACTATTTTTTTTTCTTTGTTCTGATCAGCTTCTTAAGCTTAGCTGTAAATTTCTAAGGAGTCTTCTGCTTGAATTAAGGGATGTTGTTATCCTTCCAGATTGAGTTGAGTTCCTTAATGTGTACAAGATTGTAAATAAAGTTTCTTTAGCAAGCTTTTGCAAATTAGATTTTTAGATTTCTTTTTTTATTATTATTTGCATTTATATCCCGCCCTTCTCCGAAGACTCAGGGCGGCTTAGCAATAGTCTTCATCCTATTTGTATATTTATATACAAAGTCAACTTATTGCCCCCAACAATCTGGGTCCTCATTTTACCTACCTTATAAAGGATGGAAGGCTGAGTCAACCTTGGGCCTGGTGGGACTAGAACCTGCAGTAATTGCAAGCAGCTGTGTTAATAACAGACTATCTTAGCAGCCTGAGTCTGTTGATTGGAGGATGGGAATTATCTTATTACATTCAAGTCAACTTTGCAAGACTTGAGATGTGTTCCATTTTGTCTGGTTTGGGTTTGGTAAAATTCCTTGGAACTCAACTCAAGGCTGATTTTGTAAATCAAGTTGATCCTTTGCTATCAGGTTATCCAAGAGGATTTTTAGCATGAAAACATGCTAAAATACGCCTACTCAGGGGTGATATTTACTTACCTTCACTACTGGGTCTCAATTGTGAGAGTGTATGCCTCCTCCACGTATGTGCAGAGCCTTCTGCACATGCACAGAGGGGCAAAAACAGGATGTGATGACATCTGGGCGGGTGGGTGGAGCCTCCCGCCGCCAGCACTACCGGATCTTGTGATCCTGATAGAGCCGGCTGAATTTCACCACTGGGCCTACTGTGGAGTCCTAAAAAATGATTATTACCACTCAGTTAACAATATTAAGAATAGCAAATGTGAAATTGTCAAGGTTGGTTCTCTTGTTGTTTTTTAGCTATTATTTTTGCTATGAAATATATGGGGTAAGGTCCTGTGCTTTCAATTGGACAAACCCCCTCTAATACTGAATGTTTATTGCTTGGGATAATTGCTTTGAAAATATTTCCAAAAATGAAAATATCCATTGCTTATCGATGACCTAGCTGCTTAATGTTACATCTATTTAAAACGAATTTGAACCACCATCCCCAAAAGTCACCCAACATATAAATATTATTACTGCCAGCACTGCTGTGTTGAAAACTAAATAAGCTACAAAATTGCAAATGCATGT
Organism: Ahaetulla prasina; assembly: GCF_028640845.1. Taxonomy (NCBI): domain Eukaryota; kingdom Metazoa; phylum Chordata; class Lepidosauria; order Squamata; family Colubridae; genus Ahaetulla; species Ahaetulla prasina. The sequence continues at coordinate 34,387,984 of NC_080540.1, read as the reverse complement.
AGAATTCTATAATGTGTTTCAATTGTTATTGAAAGTTCAATTTAATTAATTGTTTAATTAACAAAAATTAAATACAGTATTCAATACGCTTAGCTCAGGTTTTGTTTAAACACTGTTAGGCAGGTAAAGATTCTCCGCATTTGAATCGCTTTCAAATTCTGTTCATATCTCCTTTGATTCTTAATACCCATTAAATAAATTGCTATTAATCATTCAGGGCCTTTAACATGCAATTCAGCTGACCAATGGCATGGCCAAGCCAGCAACCCTAAAATGTGTAAACAATATACAAAGACATCAGGACAGCTATGAAAAGTGTGCGAGCATGTATTTATTAATGGAGATGAAGAATTTGGATGCTGGAGAAATACTGCTAGGTTTAATAAGCCTGCAACTTTTATTTATGAGCATTTAGCAGAAAGTAGCTAACTTTAGCTGGCTCATTGTAGGTCAAACAAGGGTAGTTCAATCAGCACATGGAGTGGAGGAATTCAGTTTAGCTCCTTACTTCAATTTTTTTTTTTTTGCTCAAATGCAAGTGACATGTAGAGTTCAAGCTAACTACTTTATTATGTTCTGCCCATAATACAGGAATCTTCCAGAATTGCTTGGCTGGGAACAGATAGATAAGGTTCCATGGAGCTTAGAGGGATCCTGTATTAGAGGGCAATGTTACAAGACTAATCCTTCACTTGCTGGCAGGGCATTTCCCAACATCTTTTATGATGAAATTATTTTTCTTTTCACTGTATTGTATAAATGAGGAAAAGTGAGGTTACGCAAGGACAACCTTTGTTCCATCTGCCTGCAGAATTACAAAGTCATAAATTGTCCCTTGGTGTTTCTTGTCTGGACTACCTTTTAAAGGGTGACACCTATGATAATGGGAATGGCAGCACCAATCCCACTCCATATTTTTCCCCATAAAGAACATTTTTTCCAGCATGTTTTTCAACCTGCAGGAAATGGCAGCATCCCTTGTGAGGGTGGGAAACTGTCACACACAGTCATTCCTCATTTTGGTGTAGCATCTGTGTAAAATAGGCTGAATATTTTCTCTGAGATGATTTTGGAAGGACACAGCCGCTCTGATATTGGCAAATATATAATATTGGCAAATATATACATATGCAGGTGTGTCTCTACTGTACATACATAGTTATAATGTATATGCACACTGTCTATGTACATAGACAAGGATGAAGAATGTTGATTTTCAAAAGTAAGTTCTTTAAGGGAAAAAGGAACTGGTCCAAGCCATTTCCAGATTTCCTTTCTATGTAGGTAGTGGTTGCCTGGTCCTCCTTTGGTATCTCTTTAACATTAATACAATGCTGAGTTTGGAAAAAAAAATGAAACAAAATCTCAGAAGAAACATAACACAGTCACAATAATCAGCAGCATTTAAACCAGTTAGAGATCAAAACATGATATTAACTTCCAGGTTGGATACAGGTAGCTCTCGACTTACAAAAGTTCATTTAGTGACCGTTCAAAGTCACCGAAGAAAGAGATTTAGGACTGTTTTTCACATGACCATTGAAGCAGGGTCACATGATCAAAATCCAGATGTTTGGCAACCGATTCATATTTATGATGGTTGCAGTGTCTCTGGCTTATGTGATCACCTTTTGCATCTGACAAGCAAAAATCTAAATAATAAATAAATAATAAATCAATCAATCAATGGGGAAGTTAGATTCGCTTAACATCTATGTTACTTAACATCTATGTTACTATGTTACTAATCTATGTGATTCACTTAACAACTGTGGCAAGAAAGGTTGTAAAGTGGGGGAAAATCACTTAACAAATGTCTTGCTTAGCAACAGAAATTTTGGGCTCAATTGTAGTCATAAGTGGGCAACTACCTGTACTATCTTTAAAGGATACTATTTTCATCAATCATAAGGAAGTTGTCATTGACTCCTTTGGAGGAATGTTGTTCGTTGCAGTGGAACCACAACAAGAGACCCTCTTCATAAACTCAATTTTTTCAATGGTGAAAAAAGTAAGATTCTACATTTAGGAAAGAAAAACAAAATGCACAGGTACAGTTTATATGGTAACCTTGCTCAATTGTAGTAACTGTGAGAGGGATCTTGGAGTCCTTGTGGACAAATATGAGCCAGCAGTGTGCTGCAGATGCCAAACACAGTTCTAGGCTGCATAAACAGAGGGATAGAATCAAGATCACGTGAAGCGTTAATACCACTTTATAATGCCTTGATAAGGCCACACTTGGAATACTGCATTCAGTTTTGGTCACCATGATGTAAAAAAGATTCTGAGACTCTAGAAAGAGTGCAGAGAAGAGCAACAAAGATGATTAGGGGACTGGAGGCTAAAACATATGAAGAACAGTTGCAGGAACTGGGTATGTCTAGTTTAATGAAAAGAAGATCTAGGGGTGACAAGATAGCAGTGTTCCAATATCTCAGAGGCTGCCACAAAGAAGAGGGAGTAAAGCACCTGAGGGTAGAACAAGAAGCAACGGGTGGAAACTAATCAAGGAAAGAAGCAACTTAGAACTAAAGAGAAATTTCCTGACAGAACAATTAATCAGTGGAACAACTTGCCTCCTGAAGTTGTAAATGCTCCAACACTGGAAGTTTTTAAGAAGAGATTGGATAACCATTTGTTTGAAATGCTATAGGGTTTTCTGCCTAAGCAGGGGGTTGGACTAGAAGGCCTCCAAGGTCCCTTCCAAATCTGTTATTCTATTCTATCTCAGTCAAATATGTCTCAGGCTATGTTGTGGCATAGGAAACATTCTTAGAAGATAAGCATGTTGGACCCGTAGAAAGTTATCCCTAAATTATATCCGGAATCAAATTGGAATGTAGTGTTTCACTTAGAAATTATATGTTCTAATGCTCAACCTCTATCCATATGATTTTCAATAGCATGAGAAAAATATCTGTAAAAATGTGTTAAACCGCTTGGAAGGTCAGCTGTTGACTGCAGTGTAGATTTGTAAATTCCAAACATAGTTTACAGAAGAAAGCATTATAAAGGTTTCCCATCTCATGGTGGGTTAGGAAGAAAAGAAAGCATAAGGTTACAACATTAATCTGGAATGATTATAGTCTGAGATAGAGGAGAGAATAAGATGTTTGAGAATTCATGGTGTGTGACACTCTAGGTGAAAGCAAGTTTACCAGCTGTTCAACCAATACTCTAGTTGATAAGAGGGCAGCACAATGTACAGAAAAAGTCTGTATGCTGATCCTTTCACGGAAGAAATGATTTAGCAGAAAATATTGATCTCAAATATTTTCCAGTCCTCAGAGCTTTGGGGAAAAAGGCTAATTCAATAGGTTTTCTAAAATTTCCCTTAGGAGTTTATGTTCTTCACATTCTGAAGCCTGCATTGATATTGCATTCCTGAAGACTGCTAACTGGGTTAGTAGAATGACATTGCTCTTGCTTATTCTCAAATACTACCAATGGCCTGCAATTATTTCCATCAACCACCTTTAGACAGGTTAGGATAGTCATTTAGATGTAATACAAAGCTGCAGGAAATAGCAATTCTGGGTCAACAATGCTATACACTCAGTTCCTGGAAAATAAATCAGACCTACTTCAAGTCTTATATATACACAGATAATTGCAGCTGTGATTTATTATGGTCTTGGGAAAAAATCAGTATTTATATTTAGCAGAAAAAGAATAGTATTTAGAAGTATATTAGACTTAATTAGGCTTTAAACAAACAATATAAGCTATAAGTCTGGGGGACATTAAGAGAAATTCACAGCAGCTGCACATGTAGGAGTCACAGTGCTGTGAATTTTTCCAGCTGATTATCAACTGATGAATGGGTACGCTGGGGGTCGTCAGGAAAGAAATTTAGTTTTCACACCTGTTGGCAACCTATGGTTCACATGTCTGTACAACTTTTTAAAGTTTCAGAATAAATGTTCCACCTTGCTATCACGGCACACAGAAAGCTGAAATTTGATGGATCTTTAGCCTGTTCCAGGTCTGTTATTCTTAGACTTCTGGGATCTTTAAATTGATGAAATAGATTGTGGTTTGGCTTATGAAGATATAGAGAAACCATTGGTTATTTAAAAAGTGCATATGTAGTAACTGAAGATACATTTCCTCATTCTGGAATTTATTTATTTTTTATTTTTTTATTGAAAGAGTTTTTTTTTAAAAAAAAAAAACATTTTCCCCCCTTTTTTCCCCCTCCCTCCCAAAAAAAAACAAAAAAAACAAAATGCCCCCCTCCCTCCCCCACCCCCCGGCTTCCCGGGTCAATCACAAGGTAAAGTTATACATAAACCAAACATAGAATAAAATTTTCCCTTCCAATCCAAATAACCACATCCAAAGCTTTTCGTCTCCCAACCCCCTCCCCATTACATAAAATAACTTTCTAATTATTCAAAGGCAATCTGATATTTCTTAATCTGATATCTGTTTTGTAGATAATCAATCCATTTTTTCATTCTGGAATTTTGACTTACCAATGTTATTTACTGATGGTGGCTAAATCATGGATCTCTACAGCTATCTGATAAACAAATCCAAACCTGATATTATTCATTTGACACATAAAGTAACACAATAGCTTGTGGTTTCTTTCTTTCCATTTCTCTCATTTCAGGGTGATTCATTTAAAAATTGCACATATTTGCAAACAGACAAAAACAGAACAATCTGCATGATAAATATAACGTATAGATCTCTAGACGTTTGTAGGTGGTGAGGAGAAAGGAGTTTTAATGGTTTAATTTAGCTATAAATCAGAATATAGTTGCCTATCAATTCCTAATACTCCAATTTATAAGATGTTGTATAATGTTCTCAATTATCCAGTTCTCTAGTGATAACGGTATTCATCCCTCTCCAATTTTCCTTTTTTTTTTGTTATTGTTTTTTGTTTTATGACTGGACTTTATCTGATATCTGGTCAAAAAAACTACTTAATGTATATATAAAGATTAATGCAGTCTGTAGCTAATCCATCTCTTCAAAGTGAATCCTCAGATGCTTTTCAGAATAGCTTGACCCTCTTTTTTCTATGTAAAGGTAAAGATAAAGATTCCCCTTGCACATATGTGCTAGTCGTTCCTGACTCTAGCGCAGTGCTTCTCAAATAGTGGGGCGACTCTGTAAAGGGGGGCGCGTTTGACCTCCGTAAAGGGGGGGCACGTTTAATAATGATACTATTTACAGTCGCGCGGGGGGGCGCGAAAAATGTTTTCTTCTTCCTAGGGGGGCATGACAGAAAATAATTGAGAAGCACTGCTCTAGTGGGTGGTGCTCATTTCTGTTTCAAAGCCGAAGAGCCAGCACTGTCGAAAAATGTCTCTGTAGTCATGTGGCTGGCATGACTAAATGCCAAAGGTGCATGGAATGCTGCTACATTCCCACCAAAGGTGGTCCCTATTTTTCTACTTGCATTTTTTATGTGCTTTCGAACTGCTAGGTTGGCAGAAGCTGGGACAAGTAACAGGAGCTCACCCCGTTACGCAGCACTAGGGATTAAAAGTCATCGCTCAGTGACAACCCCTCAACTATTGGAAGACTGCTATCATATCACCTTTAGCCCTTCTCTGCGTTAGACTAGACTTATCCATTTCTTCCCTAACAGTCATCATATGGGGGGAGGGGCCTTGATGCTCTCTGAGCTTGATTGTTTTCTTGCAGACGTTTCATTACCCAAACTTAGGTAGTCTTATTTTAATAATGTTACTTAGTTTGGGTACTGAAACATCTGCAATAAACAAGCAAGTGCAGAGAGCACCAAGGACCACTCATGTCAACCCTGAGCTACAAATATTCTCCGTTATTAGCTCATCATATGGTTTAGCCTCCAATCCCTTGCTGCTTAATTAAGCTACATTCATATATGATTGTGTTTTTTTCTTGCAGGCTTCTGGGATCTTTAAATTGATGAAATAGATTGTGGTTTGGCTTATGAAGATATAGAGAAACCATTGGTTATTTAAAAAGTGCATATGTAGTAACTGAAGATACATTCCCTCATTCTGGAATTTTGACTTACCAATGTTATTTACTGATGGTGGCTAAATCATGGATCTCTACAGCTATCTGATAAACAAATCCAAACCTGATATTATTCATTTGACACATAAAGTAACACAATAGCTTGTGGTTTCTTTCTTTCCATTTCTCTCATTTCAGGGTGATTCATTTAAAAATTGCACATATTTGCAAACAGACAAAAACAGTACAATCTGCATGATAAATATAACGTATAGATCTCTAGACGTTTGTAGGTGGTGAGGAGAAAGGAGTTTTAATGATTTAATTTAGCTATAAATCAGAATATAGTTGCCTATCAGTTCCTAATACTCCAATTTATAAGACGTTGTATAATGTTCTCAATTATCCAGTTCTCTAGTGATAACGGTATTCATCCCTCTCCAATTTTCCTTTTTTTTTGGTTGATATATATTTAATTATGTATATATAAACTACTTGATGTATATATAAAGATTAATGCAGTCTGTAGCTAATCCATCTCTTCAAAGTGAATCCTCAGATGCTTTTCAGAATAGCTTGACCCTCTTTTTTCTATGTAAAGGTAAAGATAAAGATTCCCCTTGCACATATGTGCTAGTCGTTCCTGACTCTAGCGCAGTGCTTCACAAATAGTGGGGCGACTCTGTAAAGGGGGGCGCGTTTGACCTCCGTAAAGGGGGGGCACGTTTAATAATGATACTATTTCCAGTCGCGCGGGGGTCGAAAAATGTTTTCTTCTTCCTAGGGGGGCATGACAGAAAATAATTGAGAAGCACTGCTCTAGTGGGTGGTGCTCATTTCTGTTTCAAAGCCGAAGAGCCAGCACTGTCCAAAAATGTCTCTGTGGTCATGTGGCTGGCATGACTAAATGCCAAAGGTGCATGGAATGCTGCTACATTCCCACCAAAGGTGGTCCCTATTTTTCTACTTGCATTTTTTATGTGCTTTCAAACTGCTGGGTTGGCAGAAGGTGGGACAAGTAATGGGAACTCACCCCGTTACGCAGCACTAGGGATTCAAGCCATCGCTCAGTGACAACCCCTCAAATATTGGAAGACTGCTATCATGTCACCTTTAGCCCTTCTCTGCGTTAGACTAGACTTACCCATTTCTTCCCTAACAGTCATCATATGGGGGGAGGGGGCTTGGTGCTCTCTGAGCTTGCTTGTTTTCTTGCAGACGTTTCATTACCCAAACTAGGTAGTCCTATTTTAATAATGTTACTTAGTTTGGGTACTGAAACATCTGCAATAAACAAGCAAGTGCAGAGAGCACCAAGGACCACTCATGTCAACCCTGAGCTACAAATATTCTCCTTTATAAGCTCATCATATGGTTTAGCCTCCAATCCCTTATTGCTTAATTAAGCTACATTCATATATGATTGTGTTTTTTTCTTGCAGGCTTTTAGGTAAGAGTTGGAAAATTCTGGGTGACCATATGGGGCACCAGAAAGAGATAAAACAACCTGTTATTCATGATGGTTCTTAGTAGCCATTTGGATTTTGGCAGCCAGATACAGTAACAGTTGTGATCTATGGTGCTTGAGCAAGAGAAGAATGGTTATATAAAAGCATCAAAATCTATACAGCTGGAGAGCACTGTCTCTTCCCCAGGCACCCAGAAAAAAATATAAACCTGCTGTCCCAAAGGTGCTTTTTCAAAAGGCAACTGGATTTCCTTGTTTTTCTTTGCTGGCTGAAGAAGCTTCTTAGATGAGAAGCTTCTTAGATGCTGGCTGAAGAAGCTTCTTAGATGAGAAGCGAAACCTCTTCAAAGAAAAACGAGAAGGTCCACTTGCTTCTTGAAAAAGCACCTTTGGAACAACTATGACCTGGATGACTGAGAATCTCCAGGGACATTTATAAATCTTCTCTTTCTCCCCCTATCCCCAAGCCCCCAATATGACTTAGTAAGCTAAACCACAGTGTCCTGTAACTAGAGAACTGGAGTAAAGTCACTAAATCAAACAGTAGCTTTGGCTGGCTTGTATAGATTTGCTCCAGCTGTGACCATGTTTTAATGTCAGAGCTGTTGACTAAGTTCATGTCTTTATAGGAGTGACACAGATTAATTCTACTCCCTGTCAAGAAATGGTCTTTTTTTCTATTGCTGTGGCTGTGAACTCTTCCATATTCTTGTGAGAAAGCATGAGATTAAATCCGTCACTACTATATTCTTTTTTTTTAATTAATTCAACCACCAAACTAATAATTTTCTGGTTCCATTTTCCCCTGTCTGGTCTGCAGATTAATTAATTAATGTCAATTTAATTAGTTAATGCATCTACTGATGAAATATGCTCTCGCTCCAGCTGATACGGGTGACTGTTGAATTCATCCTTACAAATAATGGGAAGGAAGGAGGTCAGCTCCTTACGGGGAAAAATATTCTCTGAATAGCAGGTCATAATGCTGCTAAAGATGTGGGTAATAGTTACATTATATTATTAAGAATTATCTTCCTTTTTCTTTTTTCTCAGTGTAGTAACCCATGGCAGCTAACAATCAACCAGTTGACAATTAAAAAGCAATTGAATGATCAAGAGAAGCGATGGGCATTTGATTGGATGTCTTAGGTTCTACCTTAGTAAAGTTCTACATTTAGGCAAAAAACCCAAAATGGACAGGTACGGTATATGTGGTACTTTGCTCAATAGTAGTAACTGTGAGAGGGATCTTGCAATCCTAGTGGAAAATCACTTAAATATGAGCCAGCAGTTTGCAGCAGCTGCCGAAAAAGCCAACACAGTTCTAGGCTACATAAACAAAGGGATAGAATCAAAATCACGTGAAGTGTAAATACCACTTTATAATGCCTTGGTAAGGCAACACTTGGAATACTGCATTCAGATGGTCGCCATAATGTAAAAAGGATGTTGAGACTCTAGAAAGAGTGCAGAGAAGAGCAACAAAGATGATTAGGGGACTGGAGGCTAAAACCTGTGAAGAACGGTTGCAGGGACCGGGTATGTCTAGTTCAATGAAAAGAAGGACCAGGGGAGACATGATAGCAGTGTTCCAATATCTCAGGAGCTGCCACAAAGAAGAGGGAGTCAAGCTATTCTCCAAAGCACCTGAGAGTAGGACAAGAAGCAATGGGTGGAAACTAATCAAAGAGAAGTAACTTGGAACTAAAGAAAAATTTCCTGACAGTTAGAACAGTTAATCAGTGGAACAACCTGCCTCTAGAAGTTGTGAATGCTCCAATACTGGAGGTTCTATGCTATGCTATACTATGCTAATGCTATGCTATGCTATGCTATGTTATACTATGCTATGCTATGCTATTCTTCAAAACCTTCTGGAAATACATTGTTTTCATTCCTGTATCTAGCAGAGAAGTGCACTTGAAGTCCTACAGAGTCCCTTCTGACTTTATGTTAACATAACATAACATCAGAGTTGGAAGGGACCTTGGAGGCCTTCTAGTCCAACCCCCTGCCCAGGCAGGAAACCCTACACCATCTCAGTCAGATGGTTATCCAACATTTTCTTAAAAATTTCCAGTGTTGGAGCATTCACAACTTCTGAAGGCAAGTTGTTCCACTTATTAATTGTTCTAACTGTCAGGAAATTTCTCCTTAGTTCTAAGTTGCTTCTTTCCTTGATCAGTTTCCACCCATTGCTTCTTGTTCTACCCTCAGGTGCTCTGGAGAACAGCCCGACTCCCACTTCTCTGTGGCAGCCCCTGAGATATTGGAACACTGCTATCATGTCTCCTGGTCCTTCTTTTGTTAAACTAGACATACCCAGTTCCTGCAACCGTTCTTCATATGTTTTATCCTCCAGTCCCCTAATCATCTTTGTTGCTCTTCTCTGCACTCTTTCTAGAGTCTCAACATCTTTTTTACATCGTGGCGACCAAAACTGGATGCAATATTCCAAGTGTGGCCTTACCAAGGCATTATAAAGTGGTACTAGCACTTCACGTGATCTTGATTCTATCCCTCTGTTTATGCAGCCCAGAACTGTGTTGGCTTTTTTAACAGCTGCTGCACACTGCTGGCTCATATCTAGATGGTTATCCACTAGGACTCCAAGATCCCTCTCACAGGTACTACTATTGAGCAAGGTACCACATATACGGTACTGGTGCATTTTGTTTTTTTGGCCTAAATGTAGAACCTTACTTTTTTCACTGTTGAATTTCATTTTGTTAGATAGCGCCCAATGTTCAAGTCTGTCAAGATCTTTCTGTAACTTGAGCCTATCTTCTGGAGTGTTGGCTATTCCTGCCAGCTTGGTGTCATCTGCAAATTTGATGAGTTCCCCATCTATCCCCTCGTCCAAGTCATTGATGAAGATGTTGAAGAGTACTGGGCCTAAAACAGAGCCTTGGGGTACTCCACTGCATACTTCCCTCCATGTGGATGTAGTTCCGTTGAGGACTACACGTTGGTCAGCCAGTTACGAATCCATCTGGTGGTGGTGCTGTCTAACCCACATTTTTCTACTTTATCTAGTAGTAGGTTATGGTCTACTTTATCAAATGCTTTACTGAAGTCCAAGTAAATTATATCAACAGCATTCCTCTGGTCTACTAATTTTGTCATTTTGTCAAAGAATGCGATAAGATTAGTCTGGCATGATCTGTTTTTGACAAACCCATGTTGGCTTTTGGTTATTACTTTGTTTGCTTCTAGGTGTTCGGTGATTCGTTGCTTGATTATCTTTTCCAGAATCTTCCCCGGTATTGAGGTCAGACTGATAGGTCTGTAGTTTCCTGGATCTGTTTTTTTTCCTTTTTTGAAGATGGGAACTACATCAGCTCTTTTCCAGTCCTCTGGCAGCTCCCCTGTGCTCCAGGATCTTTGAAAGATATAGTTCAGTGGTTCTGAGATCACGTCTGCCAGTTCCTTCAGAACCTTGGGGTGTAATCCATCCGGTCCTGGTGATTTGAACACGTCTAGGGTAGACAGGTGTTCACTTACCATTTTCTTCCCTATTTTAACTTGTGTTTCTAATCTGTTTTTTGTAGTGCTGTTTTTGATAGGTTGGATTGTTTTTTCCTTTTGTGTAAAGACAGATGCAAAATATGAGTTAAGTAGATCTGCTTTCTCCCTGTTGCTTGTCATCTTCTTGCCACTTTCTCCCAGCAATGGGCCAATTGTTTCCTTGACTTTTTTCTTGTTAACAGTTGTACAGGTAGTCCTTGATTTACAATCACAATTGACCACAACATTTCCATTGCTAAGCGAGATGGTTGTAAGTTTTGCCCCGTTTTATGACCTTCCTTGCAACGGTTGATAAATGAATCACTGCAGTTAAGGTACGTAACATGGTTCTAAAGTGAATTTGGCTTCCCCATTTCTTGTTAGAAGGTCACAGAACATGATCACATGAATCTGGGACACCCCAATCAACCCATAAATATGAGCCAATTGTCGAGCGTTCAAATTTTGATCATGTGACATGGGGATGCTACAACAGTTGTACATGTGAAAAATGCTCATAAGTCACTTTTATCACTGCCACTGTAACTTCAAATGGTCACTAAATGAATGGTTGTAAGTTTTGCCCATTTTATGACCTTCCTTGCAATGATTGATAAATGAATGACTGCAGTTAAGGTATGTAACATGGTTCTAAAGTGAATTTGGCTTCCCCATTACTTGTTAGAAGGTCACAGAACATGATCACATGAACCTGGGACACCCCAATCAACCCATAAATATGAGCCAATTGTCGAGGGTTCAAATTTTGATCATGTGACATGGGGATGCTACAACAGTTGTACAGGTAGTCCTTGATTTACAATCACAATTGACCACAACATTTCCATTGCTAAGCGAGATGGTTGTAAGTTTTGCCCCATTTTATGACCTTCCTTGCAATGATTGATAAATGAATGACTGCAGTTAAGGTATGTAACATGGTTCTAAAGTGAATTTGGCTTCCCCATTACTTGTTAGAAGGTCACAGAACATGATCACATGAACCTGGGACACCCCAATCAACCCATAAATATGAGCCAATTGTCGAGGGTTCAAATTTTGATCATGTGACATGGGGATGCTACAACAGTTGTAAGTGTGAAAAATGCTCATAAGTCACTTTTATCACTGCCACTGTAACTTCAAATGGTCACTAAATGAATGGTTGTAAGTCGAAGATTGACTATATTCTGCGAAACATAATACAGTATTGGAAATACAATCCCATAATTCTTTTATTTAACTCTAATTTGTATTATATATATTTTTTAAAAGCAAACTAAAAAGTAATACAATACAAAGAAAATGCTAATGGGGCAAGAAAGGAGAAAAAAAGAAAAAGAAAAATAGGGGGGAAATGCAAAGAAGTAGTTTCCAATCTTCTTTTCAGCATTTATAATTACAATTATACTTTTACCTTTTATTCTGTTTGCAACATAACCTTCTTCTTTCTGTAACCTATCTGATCTAATCATCAAAATGGTAGATCATAAGTTCTTTTTTCCTCCTACTTTGCTTAAAAAGTCTATAAGGGGTTACCAGTCAGGTGTCTGTTCTCTGAACAAAGAAGTCAATTTAGCCAGCTCAGCAGGTTCCATCATCTTCACCAACCGCTGTGAGGTAGAACCGAATCTTTCCATCTTTGTGCATACAATAATGTCACTGCAGTGAGAACAAGTCCCATAACTTTTCCCCCACAAACTGTTTGTCCACCAATCCCAAAACAAAAACCTGATCTCCTCTCTAACATCCTCTGACTGGTATTTGAATTCATGTATTTGAATTTTCTAGCTTTTTTTTTTTTTACATGTCCACCAAATATGATAAAACATTTTCAACATGCTACCTCTAATGGAATTTTAATACATGCCATTTAGCCCAGGGGTGTCAAACTTGATTTCATTGAGGGCCACATCAGGGTTGTGTTTGACCTCGGGGGGCCAGGGGGGACATGGCCAAAGTGGGTTGGTCAGTTCGACGTCACTTGTGTCAGGGGCACCTGTGGTGGCCTGAGTACTCTGCCAGTGAAAACGGGCTCCTGAGCTCAGTTTTCAGCTGCGACCAGTGGTGGGATTCAAGTAATTTAACAACCGGTTCTCTGCCCTAATGATTTCTTCCAACAACCAGTTTGCCATACTGCTCAGAAAGTTAACAACCGGTTCCCCTGAAGTGGTGCGAACTGGTTGAATCCCACCACTGGCTGCGACGACATTCTGCAACCCTCTGCCAGCGAAAAAGGAGCTCTGGAGGGCCATGTGCAGCCCTCCTGAGCTCCATTTTTGCTGGTAGAGGCACCCCAGGCCAGTCCTTCGCTGTTCCCAGGATGGCCCTATGGGCCAGATCTAAGCACTCCACAGGCTGGCTCCGGCTCCTGGGCCTTGAGTTTGACACCCCTGATCTAGCCTGCACTATAACCTAATATTCACCTATAAAATTCATTTTTTGGGGGGGGGTTTAGAATTTCTACTAAAAGAGATTTAAATTTGGGTTTCTCGTATTACTTTTGGGGAGCAGGAGTTGTTTTTCTATGAAGAAATATTGAGACTGGCTCTGTTGTTGAATAATGGTAGGGAAACATGTCAGCATTACAACTCTGTTAATCTGTATCTGCTGTAACTGCCTCTATTTCCCAAATCCCATGTTTGGGAATATAACTAGCACAAGAGAAATATTTTCATTATTTATATGAACGGGACAGGTAATTAACAAATCAATGGCAACCCTTGAACGTTAAATAATGAAATAATGTGGTGATTATGATGTCAGACTCTGTGAATATTATAACGTAATCCTTCAGATGGTTCTGCACCTGAGTTTTATTCAGAGCTGTGCCTTAAATTAGATATTATATATCTTCAAAAATATCTTTCTCAGCATGCTTGTTGACTCCAGCTGGGAGGATGTAAAGAATCTTCAACATATTTAATGTAGTGTTTCCAAGTGTAGTTTCAGAACTTGGTAAAATTTGTGCATTGTTATCTGTCAAGGTACTGCTTAAATCAGTTTTCAGTGGTTGACCACATCGGGTTATCTGTGTATATGCTTGTGCATGCATAAGAAGCTTCCAGCTTTCTTAAAAGCATTGTATAGGGCAGGGATGACAAACCTTTTTGGCACCAAGCGCCCAAACTGGAAGGTACCCGTGTGTGGACATGCACACGTGCACCAGAGCCCCGGAAACTTTAAGACCAGCTGGCTGATGTACATGTACGCGCCAGCCACCTGGTCTTCTGGTTTCCAGCGTGTGCATGCACGCTGACCAGCTGGTCTTCGCACACCCAAAGACCAGTTGGACGGTGCACATGCATGCGCTGGCCACCAGGTGTTTGGATTTCCTGTGTGCGCGTGCACGCCAGCCAGCTGGTCTTCAGGTTTCCAGGGCTCTGGCAATTGCAAAGAGCACAACCAGAAGAGCAGCTGGCGACGGCGCACGTGCCCAGAGAGGGCTCTGTGTGCCACCTCTGGCATGTGCACCATAGGTTCACTCATCTTGGGTATAGGGTATTTTTTAGAAGTCTGACCTAATATAAAACAAATGGATATTGTTTAATGCAAGCCATCAGCTCTTCAGTATCTGATTTGCAATGGATAATAGCTAACTTGACAAAAGAAGAAATAATTTCCTAAGCCAAATAAAGCAGTTTGTGGCATAATTAGACCCAGAGCTATTTAACAGTATAATACTCATGATATTAATATTTTCTTATTAGGCTGTATTTTTAAGGTAAGAGATTGGATTTTTATATAATGAATGACCATGTGGAAACGTTGAAAGGTCAGGTAATAAGGCTTCCTTAAGGGCATTTGCTCCTGTTGCCGGGTTGATTGAATTTGTAGGCTTTACTTTTAATGTGTGTATATTTTCATGCAGTTTTCTAGAGGAGAGAATCAGTGGGTGTCATGCTTATTGAGATACAAATGATAGATATCCCTGATTAATTTGGGAAACTATTTATTTATTTATTTATTATTTACATTTCTATACCGCCCTTCTCCGAAGACTCAGGGTGGTTTACAGCCAAGTTAAAAAGACATATACAAAAATTAAAACACAATATTTGAAATTTAAAAATCTGAAACCATAAGGTCGAATATTAAAATAACAAGAAATAAAACCACTCAATTAAAAATTACTCTTAGGCCAACCCTGCTCGTTGAAACAAAAAAGTCTTGAGCTCGCGCTTAAAGGCCCGGAGGTCGGGAAGAAGGCGTAGCCCCAGAGGCAGTTCGTTCCATAGGGTAGGTGCCCCAACAGAGAAGGCTCTTCCCCTGGGGGCCGCCAGCTGACATTGTTTAGCTGACGGCACCCCGAGGAGACCCTCCCTGTGGGAGCGCACAGGTCGATGGGAGGCTATTGGCGGCAGTAGGCGGTCCCGTAAGTAACCTGGTCCTATGCCATGGAGCGCTTTAAAGGTGATCACCAACACCTTGAATTGCACGCGGAAGACCACCGGCAACCAGTGCAGCTTGCGTAGGAGAGGTGTTATATGGAAGCTCCGAGACGCTCCCTCTATCCCCCGCGCAGCCGCATTCTGTACCAGTTGAAGTCTCCCGGTGCTCTTCAAGGGGAGCCCCATGTAGAGAGCATTGCAGTAATCCAGGCGGGAGGTAACGAGGGCATGAGTGACCATGCATAACGAATCCCGGTCCAGGAAGGGACGCAGTTGGCGGATCAGGCGAACCTGATAAAAAGCTCCCCTGGCAACGGCCGTCAAGTGTTCTTCCAACGACAGCCGTGCATCCAGGAGAACGCCTAAGCTGCGAACCAACTCCCTGGGGGCCAGTGACTCGCCCCCCACAGTCAGCGACGGAACTAGCTGACTGTACCGGGACACCAGCATCCACAGCCACTCCGTCTTGGATGGGTTGAGTCGAAGTCTGTTCATCCCCATCCAGACCTGAACGGCTTCAAGGCACCAGGACATCACATCGACAGCTTCATTGGGGTGATCCGGGGTGGAAATGTACAGTTGAGTGTCATCAGCATACAGCTGGCAACTCACCCCAAAACCACGGATGATCTCCCCCAACGGTTTCATGTTGAACAGGAGGGGCGAGAGAACCGACCCCTGCGGCACCCCACATGTGAGGTGCCTCGCGGTCGATCTCTGCCCCCCCACCAACACTGTCTGCAAGCGGTCGGAGAGATAAGAGGAGAACCACCGAAAAACGGTGCCCCCCACTCCCAGGCTCCTCAACCGCTGCAGCAAGATACCATGGTCGATGGTATCAAAAGCCGCTGACAGATCAAGTAGGACCAGGATAGAGGAACAACCCCTATCCTGGGCCCTCCAGAGATCATCAACCAACGCGACCAAAGCTGTCTCCGTGCTGTACCCAGGCCGGAAGCCGGACTGGCACGGGTCTAGATAAACAGTTTCATCCAGGTACCAAGGGAGCTGATGTGCCACAACACTCTCAACAACCTTCGCCACAAAACGAAGATTAGAGACCGGACGGTAGTTCAATAAAATAGCTGGATCCAGGGAAGACTTCTTGAGGAGGGGTCTCACTACCGCCTCTTTCAAGGCTGTGCGGAAGATACCCTCCTTCAAAGAAGCATTAACAATTCTCTGAAGCCAGCCTCGTGTAACCTCCTGTGTGGCCAGTACCAACCAGGAGGGACACGGGTCCAATAAACATGTGGTAGCATTCAGCCCTCTCAGTATCCTGTCCATGTCCTCGGGAGTCACAGAATCGAATTCCCCCCAAATAATATTCTCAAGAGCTGCCTCCGCCGTCCCACCTGAATCCACCCAATCAGCGTCCAGCACATCCTGGATCTGAGTGATTTTATCGTGCAGATACATTCCAAACTCCTCAGCACATCCTTGCAAGGGGTCCTCCCGAGCTCCCTGGAAAAGCAGGGAGCGGGTTACCCTAAACAAGGTGGCTGGGCGGTTATCTGCCGATGCGATAAGGGCGGAAAAGTATTCCCGCTTTGCCCTCCTTATCGCCACTAAGTAGGCCTGAGCATACGACCGTACTAGTGTTCGGTCAGATTCGGAACGGCTGGCCCTCCAGACGCTCTACAGGCATCTTTTCCGGCGCTTCATCTCTCTCAGCTCCTCAGAGAACCAAGGAGCTGGTTGAGAATGGCGCCAGGTCAGAGGCTGCAAAGGCATGACACGATCCAAAGCCCCCGCCGCCGCCGTTTCCCAGGCAGCGACAAGTTCTTCGGTCGAGCCATGAGCCAGATCCTCAGGAAACGGCCCAAGCTCCATCAGGAACCTCTCCGGGTCCATCAGGCGCCTGGGACGGAACCAGCACATTGGTTCCGTCTCCCTGCGGTGTGGGTTTGCGGTTCGAAAGTTGAGACGAAGGAGCGAATGATCTGACCATGACAGGGGTGTAATAACCAAATCCCCCAATTCCAGATCATTCAGCCACTGTCCCGAGACAAAAATCAAGTCCAGCGTGTTTCCTCCAATGTGAGTGGGACCATTCGTTAACTGGGTCAGGTCCAAGGCTGTCATGGAAGCCATGAACTCCCGGGCTGTCACCGATGTCTCGCCCACCGACGGCAAATTGAAATCCCCCATGACCATAAGCCTGGGGGAATCAACCGCTGCCTCGGCAATCACATCAAGCAGCTCAGGCAGGGCTGCTGTCACGTGGCAGGGAGCCAGGTACATGATCAGCAAGCCCACCTGCAAGCCCTGGCCCCACCGAACAAGAAGAGACTCACAGCCGGCTATCTGCAGGACAGTGACCTCCCTCGGCTCTAGAATCTCGTTTATAATAACCGCCACCCCTCCACCCCTACCTTATACCCTCGGCTGATGGAATGCTCGGAAACCCGGTGGGCACATTTCTACCAGGGAGACACCCCGTTCCGTGCCCAACCAGGTCTCCGTAATGCCCATCAGGTCCATGCCCCCCACTTGAATAAGATCTGAAATGAGGGGGGTTTTATTGGTCACGGACCTGGCGTTGCACAACATCAGCCGAAGGTCAAGGCCCCGAGGATTCCAGCCACCCAGGGAACGGGAGAAGACAGAGGGTCCGGAGTGCACAATCGCTTGTAAACAGCGAGGGCGCACTCCCCTAACAAGATACGGACCCCCGCTTCCACCATATCTGCCCCTCCCACTAACCGTGCCAATTGAATAAACCTCATGGCCTTGGGTACCAGCCTCCTCCCCCAGTGTTACCTCCAAACCTACCTGTAACTCGCGAGCCCTTGCAGGGTCTGGCCCCTGTAATGGGTCTCCCCCACGACCCACCTCAACCCTCCCTCCCTTTAAAAATTCGTTAAAAGCCTTAATTAAAAAACCCCTAAGGTTCCTTTTTGACGCGTGCCATCTCTCAGGGTTCCAAAACCCGTCATCAAGGTAGGCCCTCGATAGAGAGGAGGGCCAAATCTGCAAGAGGGGGGCATCTCGCAGACCAAGAAGCAAAGCAGGTGAGTACATAATGTTCAGGAGGTGATGAAAAGTCTAATCCTAGTCAGCCCAGATGGAAATATGTTCAACCGGGGGCTAGCACAGATGACAAGATGAAGGTCAAAAGATGGAAAAAGACCTAGGGTGGCCGCCATTTCCGCGGACATCACCAATCCGATCTTCCTAGTCTCTCATAGTCCAAAGAAAGGTAGCCTCTGCCACTTAAGATGGAACTCACGGCCTCGGCTACTTCAGACTGTTCAAACTGTTGCCATCGGAGTTGGGGTTCTTTTACCCATGTCTTTGAAGGTATCCCTATAAACGAGGGGTGTCAAACTCAAGGCCTGGGGGCTGGATCCGGCCCATGGGGTTCTTAGATCTGTCCTATGGGGCTGCTCTGGAAACAGTGAAGAACTGGCCTGAGGTGCCAAAGATAATTAGGGGACTGGAGGCTAAAACATATGAAGAACGGTTGCAGGAACTGGGTATGTCTAGTTTAATGAAAGAAGGACTAGGGGAGACATGATAGCAGTGTTCCAATATCTCAGGGGCTGCCACAAAGAAGAGGGAGTCAAACTATTCTCCAAAGCACCTGAGGGCAGGACAAGAAGCAATGGGTGGAAACTAATCA
This sequence comes from Ahaetulla prasina, assembly GCF_028640845.1. Taxonomy (NCBI): domain Eukaryota; kingdom Metazoa; phylum Chordata; class Lepidosauria; order Squamata; family Colubridae; genus Ahaetulla; species Ahaetulla prasina. Next base: position 34,369,026 of record NC_080540.1, on the reverse strand, counting down.
AGGAGAGAAGCAACTTAGAACTAAGGAGAAATTTCCTGACAGTCAGAATAGTTAATCAGTGGAATGACTTGCCTGCAGAAGTTGTGAATGCTCCAACACTGGAAATTTTTAAGAAAATGTTGGATAGCCATTTGTCTGAGATGGTGTAGGGTTTCCTGCCTGGGCAGGAGGTTGGACTAGAAGACCTCCAAGGTCCCTTCCAACTCTGTTGTTATGTTATGCTATGCTATGCTATGCTATGCTATGCTATGCTATGCTATGCTATGCTATGCTATTCTATGCTATGCTACGTTACGTTACGGTACGTTATGGTACGGTACGGTACGGTACAGTACGGTACGGTATTGTATGGTATGGTATGAGGTGTCTTTGCCAGCGAAAACAGAGCTTAGGAGGACCGTATGTGGCCCTCCTGAGCTCTGTTTTCACTGGCAGAGGGTTGCAGAAGGCCGTGGCAGCCGAAAATGGAGGTCTGGAGCCCGTTTTCACTGGCAGAGCACTCGGGCCACTACAGGTGTCCAGACATGAGTGACGTCAAGCTGGCCATGCCCACCCTGGCCACGCCTATCGCAGTTTGATGCAGCCCTCAATGAAATCGAGTTTGACACCCCTACTGCAAACTAATAGCTTTTAGTATTTCATCTATGGAAGAAAAGATAACTCCATATGTATTCAGAATTACAAATTAAAAGACACTGTTTAAGCTACAATGTAAAATTGTAAATGAGACAGGATGATCTCATTATATAGGATGTAAAGTCAGCCCCCATAGGCCAATCGTGATATGTTTTGTTAATTATTATATTTTTTCCTCAAAGAAAACGTTACTGTGTTTTTAAATGTTCAAGAGTTAAGCATCAAGTGAATAAGGCGAGTGCTTAGAAGAAAATGCAAGCAATTCAATTATATTAAAATAACATATATAATAAATTGTCTATGTTATAATAATCAGGGCATGTTATAATAATGGGGCATGATTTTTGATATCCCCTACCTATGTCGAATCTAAAAACACCCAGAATTTCCATGAAATAATATTATAAGATTACTGTAATATTATAATAATATTAAAATAAGAATTGGAAAAAAGAGCCTAAACTGTGTAAATTGAATAATTCACGCAGTATCCTTACCAAAATCTCACCTACTGCTTCTTATCTGCCTTTCTTTACAAAACAGAGTGCTCCATTCTTCCCCCTATTTTTCTCCAAATATATATATATATAAAAAGAGAGAGAAAGAGAGAGAGAGTGAGTTTCCTGCCTAAGCAGGGGGTTGGACTAGAAGACCTCCAACTCTGTTTATTCTATTCTATTCTATTTTATTCTATTCTATGAGGGGGGGAGGGAGAGAGGGAGAGGGAGAGGGAGAGGGAGAGGGAGAGGGAGAGGGAGAAAAAGAGAGTGTTTCCCACCTAAGCAGTGGGTTGGACTAGAAGACCTCCAAGGTCCCTTCCAACTCTGTTATTCTATTCTATTCTATTCTATTCTATTCTATTCTATTCTATGAGAGAGAGAGAGAGAGAGAGCGCGAATATGTCACAGGTCCTATCCAATCTTTCCCCTTCATTAAAAAAAGAGCTTTTTTGTGTGTGGATAAAGTATATTATTATTGCTCTTGCTTTTTCCTGCTGTTGTTATAATAATCAGTCGGTCTAGAGCAGTTATGATGCAGTCCATCTTAAGTTACAGGACTCTCAGAAATATCCTAGAATTGTTTACATAAAAGTTTTTTCTTTTCTTTTTTCTTTTTCTTTTAACTGCAGCCATTGTTGGTTAGGTGCTTAATCCTTTTTCGAATTATGTTGTTCCTTTTCTTGTCTTGTATGCTAGCTTTCATGCTAGCTAACCACATTTCCTATGGAGCTTGCTGTAGACTTTATCCTACATAGGCTGAAAATGCAGATGTTTCTCTGATGTCTGCAGTCTCCATAGTGAATTAATGGACTGTGTCTGCTTTGTGAATGCTCTCTCGTTTCTCATTTTCCAGCCCTCAACATTTGAAGCTGACCTGCTACCTTAATAAAAATATCTATTCATTTCTATTTATTATCAGTGTGGGTCCAGAGAGAGCCTGCTTCAGAAGAAACTTGACATCTGGTTTGGAGTTGAAAAACTCATTTGTTTTCTCTAGTTTTCAACTGTTCGTGGGCACCACACAGTACATTATTAAATTACAATTATTGCACTATGTTCTGGCATGATAAAGTGCTCAGCAAATAGAGATATTGAATATGAAATCTATTTTCTCCACTGTGGATGCCGGAGTAACTCTTTTTTTAAACAATGGAGTGATTAAACCTTCTCTTTAAATACTTTGGGGGTTTTCAGAAGGGTTGCCCTGTAAACTTTCACTAAAATAACAACTAAGGGACCTGCAGCATCATAAAGTTTAAGAACAGTATTATCTCATAAACATTTGAGGATCACAGTCTATTTAATAGGGAATTTACATGTAGAAACACAGAATTATGTACAGAATATATAAGAGCTGTGGTAGTGCAGTGTTTAGAATGCTGTAACACTGTAACAACATTGCAAAAAGGGCTTTAAGAGTTGTAAATCTTACTTTACGAAGTTTTTTCTCTGGTAACACTGTATTCCAAACTAGGGCATATAAAACCTTTGCCAGACCTATACTTGATTACTGTTCACCTGCCTGGAACCCTCACTGTATTTCAGACATCATTACATTAGAGAGGGTCCAGAGATATTTTACTAGGAGAGTTCTCAAATCTTCTGCTCGAAATAAAATTCCCTATACCACCAGGCTTGAAATTTTAGGTCTGGATAGCCTCAAACTATGCTGTCTACATTCCGACCTATGCTTAGTTCATAAGATTATTTACCAAAATGTTCTACCTGTAAATGAATACTTTCATTTCAACCATAATAATACAAGGGCCATCAATAGAACTCAATGTAATTTGCTCTAATCTTAATTGTAGGAAATATGACTTTTGCAATAGAATAGTAAATGTCTGAAACAATCTACCTGATCCTGTTGTTAGTCGCTCTAATCCCCATACCTTTTACCATGAACGGTCTACCGTGAACCTTTCATGTTTCTTAAGAGGTCCCTAAGGGGGCGTGCATAAACGCACCAGCGTGCCTACCGTCCTACTGTTCCCAATTACCGTATATACTCGAGTATAAGCCGAGTTTTTCAGCATGTTTTTTGTGCTGAAAACGCCCTCGCTTATACCGAGTATATCCATACGAGTTGTTTTTTTTCCTTTTTCACATTATACCGGATGGTGCAAACTTGGCGGGCTTTGCATTAGCGGGAAGCCCTGCCGGTGCAGTGAGAGGCGGGCGGGGAGCCAGCCTTCTCGGCTGAGGGAGGGAGGCTTTCCCTGACCGGTAGCTGCCTCATTTCCCTCCCTCGGCTTATACTCGAGTCCCCAGTTTACCCCAGTTTTTTGGGGTAAAATTGGGGACCTCGGCTTATACTCGGATCGGCTTATATTCGAGTATATACGGTATATGTAATCATTCTATGTAGTTTATGGCTATGTTTTGTCAATTTATATCTTTTTTTTGTGTGCCAAAATTTTTTCATGTGTCCATATCTTTGTCTACTCTGTTACTTGTTTTCTTATATTTGTTGACAAATAAAATAATAAAATAAAATAAATAAATGCAGTACTGCAGGCTACTTCTGCTGACTGCCGGCTGACTGCAGTTTGGCAGTTTGATTCTCACCGGATCAAGGTTGACTCAGCCTTTTCTCCTTCCAAGGTGGGTAAAATGAGGACCCAGATTGTTGCGGGCAACAGGCTGACTCTGTAAACCACGTAGAGAGGACTACAATACCCTGTGAAGCAGTATGTAAATCTAAGTGCTGTTGCTATATAGCCAGTGTTTAAAATGGTAGAGGGATGAAAGAACAGAATGGCAAAAAGTGATGCAAAACAAAATTACCTACAGGTAAGCATCTCCCAGAATTCCCCAGTCAATCAGTCATGCTGGCTATGGAATTCAAGGAGCTGAAGTCCACACATCTTAAAGTTACCTTGATTGAGAAACACAGTTCTGTAAATAAAAGAACAATTATCTGCAGAGAGGCATTTGAATTTGATGATCTGGTTAATAATGTGTATTGTATTGTAGTGTGATGGGAAAAGTGGGGGGCTTAATCTTTTTTAAAAGACAAATAAGTCCTGAAGAGTTAAAATATCCAGCTTTGTGTTTGTTGATACCTATAGTATATATCAGGGGCCTCCAACCTTAGTAACTTTAAGGTTTAAAGTTTAAGGTTTAAAGCTGGCTGAGGAACTCTGAGAGTTGAAGTCCACAAGCCTTAAGTTACTAAGGTTGGAGACCCCTGGTATATATTGCATTTCCTGTTGTCAGTTGTAAAAACAGCAGTGGCAACAACAGGGCATGGCTGAAAGATGAAGGGATATATAGGATAAGCAAGTGTAAATTCCCCTGATATTGTTAGTGAGACTTTTAGGATATGTCTTTTTTTGTTTTAATAATATTATTGGATTAGATCTGTACACAGAGTCCTTAACACAGCCACACCAATTTTCAGAACTATTGCTAGAGTCATTTGCGACAATAGAGCCTAAGCAGGTGTGTGTTTCTGGAAACACACACAGCTGTTTTAATGAGTCACTAACTGTTGCAATGTTTATGTTCTGTGTTCCTAGGGGATGTTTTGCAATGAAAGTTAAAGCATTTACACATCCCCGATATGGCTCAGTGTTCCTTACTTTTTCAACTTTCCCTTTAAAAACAAAAGACAAATGGCAAGAAATCTTGCTTTGATCAGATCAGTTACCATAGTGCTGAGTGCCATGGAGCTACAAACATAATCATGGAAGCAAAATGAATTATTCTTTACTCTGGAACAACTGCAATAATAACTGCACTTGTGTCTGCAAAGAAAATGAGTTGGATTTCAACCTGGTACAATAAACAAAGAAGGAAAAATGCATGTGATGTATGTACACTTGCATTCCAACGCTGCCATGTATTATTAGGTCCCTGATATTTCATATAACAGGATATAACAGGAATTCGTCTGTTCTTGCAAGTCTGATCTTTTAATTTATCTGCCTTTCTTCTGTGTTCTTAGACAATGCTACATTATTGCTGTCTATTACTTCACTTATTCCTTTGATTTTAAAAATGTGACATTTTCACAGAGCTTTTACTAGCTTATGTAATAAACATTGCTGCCTGAGATGAAAAGGGAATCAACTACTACAGGGTATCCATTTGCTTCTTTCAGATATAATTGCTTTTCCTTTATCCTTTGTTTTCTTTGAATCTTGCTTCCTCTTAAAAATACGCTGCCATTTTTCCAAACTGCCTCTTCTTTTCCATGCATTTCATGGTTAACTTTGTCTAATATCTCCTTCTTCACCTTACCATCTACATTGTGGGAAAAGAAAAGGACTGATTGGGACTGTTTATGTAAATAATGGGGCCACCATTCCAAGAAAAATAGCAGAGAATAGGTTTCTGCCTTCTCTAGCTGATAGAACTAAAAATAAATAAATCCAGCCCCCCAAAAAATCCTCTTGGTGATTGCTTTTTACAGATGCATACAAGATGCAGAGAATTGATTTTCCAAAAGGGCTTGCACATTAAAAATCTATTTGATAGGGCAATGCAGTGTTTTGAACTTGAAGGCAAAAAAAAAAATCAATTTTGGGTGCAAGGGGGCAAGTGCATCTCCTTTTGTGCAGTTTCTTAAACCCATGTCATTCTCCTGGATTGTATATGGTGGGAACATGTTTCAAGGTAGAGATTTTCAAATTGTTTGATAGGATTCCAGGAATAACTAGGGACCTTAGAGGGACCTTCCAACCCCTGCTTAGGCAGGAAACCCTACACCACTTCAGACAAATGGTTATCGGGTGGAGGTGGCCGGTGGCGGCGGCCTACCTCGGCGCTTCAAGGTGGCGGACGGCCTGTTTAACATCTTTACCATCGGTCCGCCCCCCCCCTCTCCTTCTTCCTTAGTTCACCCCTGACTATTTATAGGGGGGTGGCGAACTGACTGAATGAATGGTTTTGTTTTCTACCCCACGAGGATCACTATTGACTGCTTCCCATCAGGACTGACTGACAGACCGGTTGTGGTCACTGTATCATCTGTTACCATCTTGACCGGCCCAGGATGGGCCTCCTGCCGGACTTTCTTGGTGATGCGAACGTTTACGGCGGCTGACCTTCTTGCCCTGCGAGACGCCCCTCTCTCGCGGGTTTGGCCCTCCATACTATCGAGGGCCCACCTTGAGGACGGGCTTTGGAGCCCCGAGAGGTGGCATGCTAAAAATAGGAGGCTTAGGGGCTTTTTAATTAGTTGTTTTAAGAAATTTTTTAAGGGGAGTTTTAATGGGGATTTTAAGGGTTGGGAGGGGAGGGATTCACGGGTAGGGGAGAGAACCCGTCGGGAGGGGGTGGGAGGGTTAGGGCGGGTATTGGGAGTAGCCCGCGGGGTGGGGAGCCAGTCCTTGCGCGCGCTCGTGGCGGTTCAGTAATGGGTTCGGAGGTTATAGGGGGATTACGCCTTTTGGTGAGGGTGGTTCCATTTGCACGGTAAGTGGGAGGGGCAGATATGGCGGAAGGGGGACCGATCGTTCTGGGGGCGCGCCGATGTCTGCAGGCGATCGCGCGCCCGATCCCTCCCTTCTCCTGCCCCGGATGGTCAAGACCCTCAGAGCCTGGGCCTTCGCCTGATGTTATGCAACGCACGGTCCGTGGCCAATAAGGCCCCTAATACATGATCAGATTCAGGGGTGCCGCGGATATTATAGGCGTTACGGAGACCTGGTTGGGCACTGAAGGGGCGTGCCCTGGTCGAGATGTGCCCACCGGGTTTCCGTGCATTCCATCAGCCGAGGCCCAGGGTAGGGGTGGGGGTGGCGGTTGTTATTAAAGAGAGTCTAGAGCCGAGGGAGACCACTGTACCTCAGATTGCCGGGTGTGAATCCTCTTGTGAGGTGGGGTCATAGGTGTCAGATGGGCTTGCTGGTCACGCACCTGGCTCCTTGCTGCGTGACAGCCGCCCTGCCCGAGCTCCTGGAGGTGCTGGCTGGGTGGCAGTTGAGACCCCAGACTTTTAGTCATGGGGACTTTAACTTGCCATCTTCCGCTCGCCATCGACGGCAGCTCGGGAGTTCATGGCTTCCATGACGGCCTTGGACCTGACCCAAGTAGTTGATGGCCCTACTCACATTGGGGGTGGCACTCTGGACCTGATTTTTGTCTCTGGTCAGTGGTTGAGAGATCTGGACTTAAAGGAAATAGTCAATGAACCTTTGTCATGGTCAGATCACTCTTCTTCGCCTGGACTTTCTGACCGCCATTCACCACCGCAGGGAGACGGAGCCGACACGCTGGTTCCGCCCCACGCGCCTGATGGACCCGGATGGGTTCCGGACGGAGCTTGGGCCATTTCCTGAGGGTCTGGCTCACGGCTCGGTTGAGGAACTTGTTGCGGCCTGGGAACGGGCCGCGGCGGGGGCCTTAGACCGTGTCGTGCCTTTGCGGCCTCTGGCCCGGCGCAGGTCCCAACCGCCCTTGGTTCTCCGAGGAGCTGAGAGGGATGAAGCGCCGGAGAAGACGCCTAGAGAGTTCCTGGAGGTCTAGCCGTTCGAAGCTGATCGACACTAGTGAAGTCCTATACTAGGACTTACCTAGTGGCATTGAGGAAGCGAGGCGTAGCTACGCCTCCTCCTCATTGCATCGGCAGATAACCGCCCAGCCGCCTGTTCGGGTGACTCGCCTCCTACACCAGGGGAGCGGGATGACCCGCTGCAGGGACGTGCTGAGGAGTTTAACGGTTATCTATACGATAAAATCGTTCAGCTTCGGGATGGTCTGGACCAAGATTGCGGTGACGCGGGTGAGATGTTCGAGGGTGGTCTTGGCGATATTGTCTGGGATGAGTTTGACCCTGTGGCTCCCGAGGACATGGACAGGTTGTTGGGTAGGCTGAATGCCACCACGTGTTTACTGGACCCGTGCCCCTCCTGGCTGGTGCTGGCCACTCGGGAGGTGACACGAGGCTGGCTCCAGGCGATTACGATCGCTTCTTTGGTGGAGGGCGTCTTCCGGCCGCCTTGAAAGAGGCGGTGGTGAGGCCCTCCTCAAGAAGCCTTCCTGACCCGCTGTTTTAGGTAATTATCGTCCGGTCTCAACCTTCGCTTGGCGAAGGTTGTAGAGAGTATGGTGGCATATCAGTTTCCTTACACCTGGATGAAACTGTCTATCTAGACCTGCTCCAGTCCGGTTTCCGCCCGGTTACAGCACGGAGACGGCTTTGGTCGCTGGTGGATGATCTCTGGAGGGCCAGGGATAGGGGTTGTTCCTCTGCCCTGGTCCTATTAGACCTCTCAGCGGCTTTCGATACCATCGACCATGGTATCCTGCTGCGCCGGTTGGAGGGATTGGGAGTGGAGGCACCGCTTATCGGTGGTTCTCCTCCTATCTCTCCGACCGGTCGCAGTCGGTGTTGACAGGGGGCAGAGGTCGCCCCGAGGCGCCTCACTTGTGGGTGCCGCAGGGGTCGATCCTCTCGCCTACTGTTTAACATCTACATGAAGCCGCTGGGTGAGATCATCAGTGGTTTCGTGTGAAGTACCAGCTGTATGCGGATGACACCCAGCTGTACTTTTCACACCGGACCACCCCAACGGTTATCAAGTGCTGTCCCGTGTCTGGAGGCCGACGGGTCTGGATGGGGAGAAACAGGCTCAAGCTCAATCCCGCCAAGACAGAGTGGCTGTGGATGCCGCATCCCGCACAGTCAGCTAACCGCTGACCATCGGTGGCGAGTCAGTGGCCCCGATGGAGAGGGTTCGCAACTTAGGCGCCCTCCTGGATGAACGGCTGTCTCTAGAAGATCATTTGACGGCCGCTCCAGGAGAGCTTTACCAGGTTCGCCTGGTACGCCAGTTGCGCCTTTCTGGACCGGGATGCCCTATGCACGGTCACCCACGCACTCGTGACGTCTCGCCTGGATTACTGCAATGCTCTCTACATGGGGCTCCCCTTGAAGGGCATCCGGAGGCTACAGGTAGTCCAGGATGCCGCTGCGCGGGTGGTAGACGGGGCCCCTCGTGGCTCCCGTGATGACACCCATCCTGCGCAGACTGCACTGGCTACCTGTGGCCTTCCGGTGCGCTTCAAGGTTCTGGTGACCACCTTTAAAGCGCCCATGGCATTGGGCCGGGTTATTTACGGGACCGCCTACTGCTACCGAATACCTCTCACCGACCCGTGCGCCTCACAGAGAGGGTCTCCTCAGGGTGCCGCCAGCGAGGCAATGTCGCCTGGCGACGCCCAGGGAAGGGCCTTCTGTGGGGCTCCCACCCTCTGGAACGAACTACCCCCGGACTTCGCCAGCTTTCGGACCTTCGGACCTTCCGCGGGCTTAAAACATACCTATTTAATTGTGCAGGACTGAGCTAGATTTTAAATTTATGGGTTTTAATTGGGTTTTGTTTTTATATTTTAATAACGGGCTTTAGAATAAGTTTTTTAATTGTTTTATATTGTATTTATGTATTATGTATTTTTAAGTGCCTGTAAACCGCCCTGAGTCCTTCGGGAGATAGGGCGGTATATAAATATGATTAATAAATAAATAAATAAATCCAATCTCTTCTTAAAAACTTCCAGTGTTGGAGCATTCACAACTTCTGGAGGCAGGTTGTTCCACTAATCAACTGTTCTAACTGTCAGGAAATTTCTCCTTAGTTCTAAGTCGCTTCTCTCTCCTTGATTCATTCCCACCCATTGCTTCTTGTCCTGCCCTCAGGTGCTTTGGAGAATAGCTTGACACCCTCTTCTTTGTGGCAGCCCCTGAGATATTGGAACACTGCTGTCATGTGGCCCCTAGTCCTTTTTTGGTCACCACATTATAAAAAAAGATGGTGAGACTTTGGAAAAAGTGTAGAGAAGAGCAACTAGGATGATTAAAGGCCTGGAGACTAAAACATGAAGAACTGCTGCATGATTTGAGTATGGCCAATCTAGAGAAAAGAAGGACAAGGGGTGACATGATAGGGTATTCCAATAGTTGAGGGGCTGCCACGAAGAAGAGGGGGTCAATTTATTTTCCAAAGTACCAGAAGGGAAGACATGAAACAATGGATGGAAATTAATCAAGGAGAGAAGCAAGCTGGAATTATGGAGAAACTTCTTGACAGTGAGAACAATCAGCCCAATGGAACAGCTTGCCTTCAGAAGTTGTGGGTTCTTTATCACTGGAGGTTTTTAAGGAGAGACTGGACAGCCACTTATCTGAAATAGTATAGGGCCTCCTACCCCTCTATTCTCTTCTATTTCTATTATTTCTATTTCTATTATTTCTATTTCTATCAATAATGCTTTGCCTCTTGATCTTGAACTCCAAGAATTTTAAGTCTTTTCAACTATTTTTTTTTCTGCACAACCTGGAAAAGTTTTAAAGATGCTTTAAGGAATCACAGTCAGATTTTGTATGATCAACTCAACCTTTGCCTGTAAATCCAAAAGACTCGACTTCCCTGTTATTTAGCTAATTGAAAATGCCGCATAGATGAAATGGCAGCAAGGCAGAACCCAGCAATTTTTATTCTCAAGGAATAAAATTGCAAGGAATGAAGGTAGATTGGTTTTAGGATGCAAAGCATTACTGAAAGGAAAAGTAAAGCATTTTAATCTTCAGAACCTCTCAAAGAACCTTAACAAGGGGCATTTCCCTAAAAGGTTTTGTATGAAAGCAGTTCTGCATATTTGTCTTCCCAGGGTGCCATCTGATCTGTTATGGCTTGGTTGAAACCACTATGGTGATGCTGCTGATGTTTTTTTTTTTTTGTTTACATTTATACCCCGCCCTTCTCCGAAGACTCAGGGCGGCTTACAATGTATAAGGCAATAGTCTCATTCTATTTGTATATTTTTTACAAAGTCAACTTATTGCCCCCCCAACAATCTGGGTCCTCATTTTACCTACCTTATAAAGGGTGGAAGGCTGAGTCAACCTTGGGCCGGGCTCGAACCTGCAGTAATTGCAGGCTTTGTGTTCTAATAACAGGCTTCTCTATTGCCTGAGCTATCCCGGCCCCTTGTTACTTTGGCATGTGAGGCTATGCTTTCTGATTGGACAGAATTCTTCCATTATCCCTCCTCCTTGCTTCTGAGCTGTAGGTCCTGTAAGGGAAACGGCAAGCTTGTCAGCATTTTCTTTTAAAAGTCCAGATAAAATGAAGTAAAATTTTCAAATAAATAAATAAATAAAGTCACTTTTCCCCTGTACAACCCGCAAGACAAATGGATCTACAGAAACACAAATTACTTTTCCCTTTTCTTTTAGTGTAGTTTGAGGGGTGAGGCAAATCTTGTTGTTGTTGCAGGACCTTGAAGTGAGTCCTGATTTCCATTCCTTGGTCTCAGCATTTCAAGTTGTCACAACCATGAATCATTCTCAAAGTGCTTCTGAAGTTTTGGAGAGCAAAACCAACAGCAGCCTGAAAGAGCCAATGAGGGCTTTCTCCTTCCTTTTCTACTTGTTTTTATTATTTTTGTTCCATAAATTAAGATGAAAAATGCTTCACAGTTACCTACCCCTACCCCTACCATTTCTTTCATAGGCCAAATTCATAATTTGCTAGGCTGCAGAAATTTTCTTTTTGTTGATTGATACAGAATTCACCGTAGTTTTTGCAAGTCAGAAATATTATTGCATTTTTGTATGTCACTTGTACCCTCTTTTCTGTTCTGCTGTCTGCAGCTAGCTAACGTTCATATTTTGGAAGCTGTTCTTTTATTATCCGGCTGTTTAAAATTGCTAAATATTCAATGTCCCCTCCACCCTGACAGGTGGTAAAAGGAATGAGTGAAAATAGCAGTGCTTTTTGTATCTTAATTATTCAGTTAGAATACTTAAGCCATCTCTTCTTAATAGCATAAATGCAAAATAAGAAAGCTACATAGAGTATTAGGAACTGAATCCTAGATTGGTTTTTTTCAGTGTCTTATATTAGAGGTTTATTGGGGAAATATTTTTTTTTGCCTATGTCAGCAATTGTGTACATTTGAAATTATGTGGAGGTGGAGCCTATTTTGGACATTCTCAGATACATTTTTTCTTAGGCTGGTATGTATATCTTCAATGAAAAAAATAACTGCACATATGCATCATTTTCATTGTCCTGAATATATCATTGCAATCATTGGGCCATTACGTATGGAATCCAGAATCAGAGGGCCCAATATGAAGTCAATATTATTTATGTTACATTATATATTGTAATGTTATTTATCATAATTTTTATCCAGTTTTGGTCGCCACGATGTAAAAAAGATGTTGAGACTCTAGAAAGAGTGCAGAGAAGAGCAACAAAGATGATTAGGGGACTGGAGGATAAAACATATGAAGAACGGTTGCAGGAACTGGGTATGTCTAGTTTAACAAAAAGAAGGACTAGGGGAGACATGATAGCTGTGTTCCAATATCTTAGGGGCTGCCACAAAGAAGAGGGAGTCAGGCTGTTCACCAAAGCACCTGAGGGTAGAACAAGAAGCAATGGGTGGAAACTGGTCAAAGAAAGAAGCAACTTAGAACTAAGGAGAAATTTCCTGACAGTTAGAACAATTAATAAGTGGAACGACTTGCCTTCAGAAGTTGTGAATGCTCCAACACTGGAAATTTTTAAGAAAATGTTGGATAACCATCTGACTGAGATGGTATAGGGTTTCCTGCCTGGGCAGGGGGTTGGACTAGAAGGCCTCCAAGGTCCCTTCCAACTCTGATGTTATGTTATGTTATGTTATAATGACACAACTCAAGAAAATACATAGAGAAGTTTGTATGGTATTCTGCAAGGAAAAAGTAATTTCATGGTATACTTGTGTACAAATGACATAAGGAAGAGGACAATTCTATCTCCTAGAAAGATACAAAAAGTTTGAATTGAAATCACATGGTTGCATTTTATTGATTTACTGTGTTTCAGCAAGTCATTGTTGTCTTGAAATGGACATTATGAGTTCTTACACTTATAAAAGGGACGCGGTGACTCAGGGGCTAGGACATTGAACTTGTCGATTGAAAGGTCGGCAGCTCAGCGGTTTGAATCCCTAGTGCTGCCATGGAACGGGGTGAGCTCCCGTTACTTGTCCCAGCTTCTGCCAATCTAGCAGTTCGAAAGCATGTAAAAATGCAAGTAGAAAAAATAGGGACCACCTTTGGTGGGAAGGTAACAGCGTTCTGTGTGCCTTTGGCGTTGACTCATGCCGGCCACATGACCACGGAGATGTCTTCAGACAGCGCTGGCTCTTCAGCTTTGAAACGGAGATGAGCACCGCCCCCTAGAGTCGGCAACGACTAGCACATATGTGCAAGGGGAACCTTTACCTTTACACTTACAAAAAAAATTATAATTACAAAATATGTTGATTCAAATGATTACATGCCATCAAGTTGGTATCAATTCTGTAGATACATAGATTAATTTCCTGCATTATAATCAGTTCCTAACCTGGTCTTTCGGGTCTGGCAATGGTGCAACGATTGCCAAATATAATTGAATTCCATGCATCTTGCATCATCCTCTTTTTCTCTTTCCTTCCATTTTCCCCAGGATTAGTTTCTTCTTCAAAGAGCTAGATCTTTGCATAACGTGTCCAAAGTAGGATAACTTAAGCCTGGTCATTTGTGCCTTGAATGAGAACTCTGGGTTGATTTGTCCCAAAGGTGCTTTTTCGGGAGGCAGCTGGACTTTCTTGTTTTTTCTTTGAAGACATTTCACTTCTCATCCAAGAAGCTTCTGAGTAGTGCTCCTGATTCCTGTAGTCTGCAATTATTATTATTTGCACCTTTGGGACAACCATGACCTGGATGACTGAGAATCTCTATAGACTTTTAGCTATCCGATTTGGGATGTACCACCCTTTCACCCTTTGAAAGGTGTGGGAGTCGGAATAGATATCCAGAGAAAAATTGCAGACTATAGGAACCAGGAGCACTACTCAGGTGACCCTGAGGACAATGCTTCAATGACCCTCTAAAACAGGGCTGTCAAACTTGCGAACATGCCCACTCCCAGTTTAGCAAAGGGGGGGAAAGTCCCAATAAGTGATGTGACGACACCTTGACGATGCAAGTTTAACACCCCTGCCCTAAAAGGATGCAGATCACCAGCTGTCTGCCAGGAATATAAATCCTCCCATTCCCCACTATCCCGGCAGAGCTGAAGAAGCTTCTTGGATGAGAAGCAAAATATCTTCAAAGAAAAAACAAAAAAGTCCAATTGCCTCCTGAAAAATCACCTTTGGGACAACCATGACTTGGATGACTGAGAATCTCTACAGACTTCTGGTTTGATTTGTTAAATGATCCATTTGTTTGTTTTCTTGGCTGTCCATGTTACTCCCAGGAGTTTTGTCCAACATCAGTGTTTATTTATCCATCCATCCAATAATATCCATGGAAAAAACCTAATGGAAGACTCTCTTCCTGTCTACTCTACTTGAGCCCTAGGCTTTCCACAAAGCTGAACTTTGAGAAGTTTAATTTGTGAGAATCTTCATAACATATTCTTGACTTTTACTGGCCTGGGCCCGGGGGGGAGCGGGGGCTGGAGCCACAACAGGACCTTTATTTTGGGTTCTAAGTGTATGTATTTTTTTATACATTATAATTCTTTTAATGTGAGTTTCTAGACAGTCTTGTAATTGGAATGCATGCATTTTATACCATTACTTTTATCAGAACTAAATTTATGCTGAGCTCTGAATTGCTAATCTAAGGCATGCTAGGCAGGCATTTAGTTTCTGACTATCTGTCTCTGACTGTGACCAAAGCAAATAATATTAGCTACACCAGCCAATTAGTCAGTAATGACTTGATAATGAAATATTGGGACTTACTTCCAACAAGTTAGGGAGAACTGAGAAAAACTTCTCTTACAATGAAGTAATCTGCTCTTGCCCAAAGACCTTCCTCTATTTTGTTGCTCTGCTTTTGCTTCACTACACAGGTTTATCTATCCTGTCTCTTGTACAGAGTTCACATTGTCCATATTCTTGTAGATGATTAGGCTGACCTCAAAGGCGGAGTCAAACACATCATCAGTTTGGAGTCTAAACGAAGAGGAACTAAAGAGTCTTTTGATGCGGGTGAAGGAGGAGAGTGCAACATTAAACATTAAAAAAACTAAAATCATGGCATCCGTCCCTTTCAATTCCTGGCAGATAGATGGTGAAGAAATGAAGGTAGTGACAGATTTTATTTTCCTGGGCTCCAAGATTACCGCAGATGGGGACTGCAGCCAAGAAATTAAAAGACGCTTGCTCCTGGGGAGGAAAGCTATGGCAAATCTAGACAGCATAATAAAAAGCAGAGACATCACCCTGCCAACAAAAGTGCATATAATCAAGGCTATGGTTTTCTCAGTTGCAATGTGTGGCTGTGAAATTTGGACTATAAGAAAGGCTGAGCGCCAAAGAATTGAGGCCTTTGAACTATGGTGCTGGAGAAGACTCCTGCGAGTCCCTTGGACTGCAAGGCGAACAAACAAGTCAGTTCTAGAGGAGATCAACCCTGACTGCTCTTTAGAAGGCCAGATCCTGAAGATGAAACTGAAATACTTTGGCCACCTAATGAGAAAGAAGGACTCACTAGAGAAGAGCCTAATGCTGGGAAAGATTGAGGGCAAAAGAAGAAGGGGACGACAGAGAACGAGGTGGCTGGATGGAGTCACTGAAGCAGTAGGCATGAGTTTAAATGGACTCCAGAGGATGGTAGAGGACAGGAAGGCCTGGAGGAAAGTTGTCCATGGGGTCACGATGGGTTGGACATGACTTCACAACTAACAACAACAACAACATACCCTGTAAGAAACCTAAGTCCAGGGCAGCCCCCCTTGAAGTCCATTGACTTGTGGCACCAATTCGCCATGACCTCATTCAAGTTCTTGTGTGTAGATAGCATGAAATAAACTTGTGGTACTTTTGAACACTATCCTGGCTCCTGCCTTGTTGCACCTGACAATTCTGCACATACATCCTTACTTTGCTGGCATATGTGGCTAGGTAAAAGGGTCGGGATGGAACCTGATTACTTTAGAGAAGGAAGCTGAGATTCAAAGCACAACAGGATGGGGGTGGATGATCTGGAAATGGAGAAAAAAAGACAGAAAGCAAAAGGGTTGCAAGAAGCTGACAAGGGAAAGAACAAGAAGAGAATGACATCCAAAGAAGTTAAGTGATGGCGTACAAGAGGTGTTTAAAACCCAGAGCAGTGTTGTTGAGAATTGAGGAGGGAAGTGGTAGAGACAGCTTTCAGGGAAGGTGGGGAAGAATAAGGAGGACAATCAGATACCCATAAAGAATTGAGAGATGGTAGATGGGGCTGTAGAAGGGAAGAGAGGTAGGCTCCTTCCTTCTTTCTCAAAAATGCCAAGTAGCCAGCAGCTTTCCAACTATGTTCAGAGCCAGAGGTCAGAGCAATAAAGAACAATGCTGAATCAGGCAGAAGAGCAAAAACTCACAGCTGGTGCTGAAGCTTATGAGTTGTGCTTGGAGCAAGAAATCTGGCAGCTACCAAGCTCCTCAGTGGTGAACAGCCATGGGAAAATAAAGACAGACCAGCTGAAAGCATCTGGCATCACAACTTAAGCAATAATAAAATCAAGACTGATGAATATGATGAAGTAAAGCTAAAACTGAGACTGAAGGGGTGAAGAATGCAATGAATCATCAGGCTAAGGCTAAAATGAGTCTACAGAAGAGGTTATAATAAAGTTGCTGCTGCCAGACGAAGATGAAAGGAGGATTCTAGAAGGAAAGACAGCACTGAACTGAGGAAGACCAGCTGGGAGTTGTTTGGAAGCAGTTGAAGGTGTAAAGAGAAAACTTGAAATGGGAAGATCAGGCAAGGAATTCAGAACTATAGGAATAGAATAGAATAGAATAGAATAGAATAGAATAGAATAGAATAGAATAGAATAGAATAGAATAGAATAGAATAGAATAAATAACAGCAGCAAGATTACTAATAGGACAATACTGGAAGAAAAAAGAAGTACCTACAATAGAAGAATGGATATTGAAAGTTGCCAATTTGGCTGAGATGGCGAAGATATCAGCCTTTTTGAAAGACAATATGCAAGAAAGATACCTAAAGGAATGGAAAAAATGGATTGACTATATTCAAAGTAGATATCAGACTAAGAGTTATCAGACTGTTTTTGAATGATTATGATGTATTATTTTTGATTGTTTTCGGGGAAAGTTAGGAATTGATGATTGTAGGGGTATAATTAAGTTGGGAAGAAATTTTTTTAGCATATGTTTGTTTTATTTTTAACTATACCTTGTGCTCGTTCCGGGAAGTCGGGGAGGGGTTGTGAAGGAGGGGAGGGAGGTGGGGAAAGGGGGAAAATTTTTTGTAAAACTTTTTGAATAATAAAAAAAAAGAATAGAATAGAATAGAATTTTTTATTGGCCAAGTGTGATTGGACACACAAGGAATTTGTCTTCGTGCACATGCTCTCGGTGTACATAAAAGGAAAGATACGTTCATCAAGAATCATAAGGTACAACACTTAATGATAGTCATAGGATACAAATAAGCAATTAGGAAATAATATCAGTATAAATCGTAAGGATGCAAGCAACAAAGTTACAGTCATAGAGTCATAAGTGGAAGGAGATGGGTGATGGGAATGATGAGAAGATTAATAGTAGTGCAGATTTAGTAAATAGTTTGACAGTGTTGAGGGAATTATTTGTTTAGCAGAGTGATGGCGTTCGGGAAGAAACTGTTCTTGTGTCTAGTTGTTTTGGTGTGCAGTGTTCTGTAGCATCGTTTTGAGGGTAGGAGTTGAAACAGTTTATAATTATAAACAGTTTATGTTTAGAATGAACAGACCATAGAAAAATATAGGAATAATCAGCACGGCTGGTGGTGAATTTTGGGAACTGAAGTTCACACATCTTACAGTTGTCCGAGTTGAGAAATATACATCTATAGAATAGACACTGAGTAAGTTAAGGGTGCAGTAGTCCTTCCTTAATGACCATTTCTTTAACAACTGTTGGAAGTTACATCAGTGTTGCAAAAAGTGACCAGTTCTCATACTTACAATATCCCTGAGGTCATATGATTTGGGCACTTGGCAACTGTCAGGCAGTCATAGCATCATCCTTTTCTGGGAAAGCCAATAAGAAGTTGCAAGTCATGTGATGTTTTGCTTGACAACCACTTTGCTTAGCAACAGAGTGTTGTTCCCAGTTATGGTTGTTAAATGAGGACTACCTCTATAAGGAACAGAAAATGTACAATAAATAACATAACACCAGGGCATCTGGTGGCTCAGACTGCTAAGACAGTCTGTTATTAACACAGCTGCTTGCAATTACTGCAGGTTCAAGTCCCACCAGGCCCAAGGTTGACTCAGCCGTCCATCCTTTATAAGGTAGGTAAAATGAGGACCCAGATTGTTGGGGGCAATAAGTTGACTTTTTATATAATATACAAATGGATGAAGACTATTGCTAACAGTGTAAGCCGCCCTGAGTCTTCGGAGAAGGGCAGGATATAAATGCAAATTTTTTTAAAAAAAGAGCACTTTGCTGTTCGTTTCATGGGAACATAGTTTAATATTAGCAGAACACCTTGCTGATAATCACGGTTGTTCACAATAAAAGTCCTTCGTGCCTGAAGCTGTCTGCATCCCTGACCCTGTGATTCTGACATATTTTGTCCAAACATATGTTGTACGGCTGCTTAATTTAGGGGAAAATAAACTAAGGGAAAGTTTGGCTGGTGTGAGGCAGCTAGGCAGCCTTTCAAATTATTTCTGTCTTTCTTATAGATGAAAGTAACCACGGAGAAGAATTTTCATGCATACTTCCTCCTTCCATGTCAGCAAGCAGAAGGCCTGCTAAGCTGCCATTTACCCGTCTCAGATTTCTGGAGCGAAGCTCAGAGAACAGAGCAATGCTGTAATAAACAAGGGTTTGGCACATTCAAGGATGCCCACATAAAGAGAGCCAATTCCTGAAGTGCTGGGTGAAATTTACAATGCTAGCATTGCTTCTCTGTGGTTTTAAAAATGAAAGAGGCACATCCTCTACGGCAGGTAGATTTACAAGCTTTTTCTGGACAGTCTTGAATGTTTCCTCCATAACTAACCAGGACAGAAAGTCTGCACATCCAGAGGGGATAAAGTTTGTTTGAATGACTTCCATTGCAAATGCATGAATAGTCAATCCTGCTAACTCTATGCCGGACAATAAATTCTGTATGTGCTGATAAAAACAAACAAACATTAAATTTATATGCCACCCATCTCGCTATCCAGAGCAACAAATACCTGAAAACGGATTAGGCGTGTTTAATACTTATTTGAATTTAGGTTACTTTCCTGTGTTGTCCATTATTGATCTATTATATTTAAAGAGATAAATTATCACTTTAAATTAGGATCAGGATTCCTCTGTACTTCATTCCATCTTTTCTGACTGCTCTCCAGTTAGCTCCCCAGTCTTCAGAATCCCCAGAAAATCTTTTAAAGAAGATTTTCCTTTCTCAGTTAACTTGTGAGCAGCTCTGTGGGTAGCTCCACCCTGAAGGTGTTATAATTGATGTATTTGCAGTCTTAAATTCTCCATTCCTCTGAAAACAACAAAATACCTTATCCCACCAGACTTGAAATCCTAGGCTTAGAAAACTTGGAACTCCGTCGCCTTCGACAAGACCTAAGTTTAACTCACAGAATCATCTATTGTAATGTCCTTCCTGTCAAAGACTACTTCAGCTTTAATTGCAATAATACAAGGGCAACCAATAGATTTAAACTTAATATAAACCGCTTTAATCTAGATTGCAGAAAATATGACTTCTGCAACAGAATCATCAGTGCTTGGAATACTTTACCTGACTCTGTGGTCTCTTCCCATAATCCTAAAAGCTTTAACCAAAAACTTTCTACTATTGACCTCACCCCATTCCTAAGAGGACCATAAGGGGCGTGCATAAGCGCACAAACGTGCCTACCGTTCCTGTCCTATTGTTTTTCTTTTCTTCCTATATATGTTTATATGTGTATATACTATATAATCTTTTTGTATGATGTTGTGACAAAATAAATAAATAAATAAATTAAGCATTCATAACTGAATGCTGCCCTCATTGAAATACAAATAGTCCTCGACTTAACAACCTTTAGCTTAGTGACCATTCAAAGTTACAATGACTGAAAAGAGTGACTTATGACCATTTTTTCACACTTACAACTGTCGCAGCATCCACATGGTCACGTGATCAAAATTCAGACCCTTGGCAACTGACATGTGCTTATGACGGTTGCAGTGTCCCAAGGTCAGTGATCCCCTTTAGTGACCTTCTGACAAGGAAAGCCAAGGGGTAAGTCAGATTTCCTTAGCGATTGTGTTACTAACTTAACAACTGCAGTTATCACTTGATAATCTTGTCAAGAAAAGTCATAAAATGAGGCAAAATTCACTTAACTCTCCTGCTTACCACTGGGTATCTTGGGCTCAATTATGGTCATAAATTGAGAATAATCTCTAAAGGGTGATGAGGTAATGGAGTTATGTCCACCCTCCTTTTTCTTCAAAACAGAAGACATTATGAGGAACAAAGTTCTTTAGGATTAAACTCTTCCTTCCAGATTGGGTGATAAATTATTCACCAGATGTTTAAGCACTGCTTATTCCTCCCTTTGAGTGGGCTCGATTCTTTGTAATGATTGTATGCTGATCCTATTAGTCAGAGATTCCATTTTGAAGCTGTGGATGTCACAATGCCAAATGGGCTGTGCTATTGGACCTTGTGACAGAAATCAAGTTTATCTGATTTGAGAGAAGCAAAATGTTCTCACAAAGAAATAGGTGATGAATGTGTTGGGAAAGTTCTGAAGTGAGAATGGTCCAGTTCATTTGCTGTGGCCTTATCAGGGATGCCTCCCTTCAAAACCCAAGAAAAGAAACCTTCCAACTCCATTGAGACAGAGAAGAGGTACTTTTACTGAGTTTGAAATGATAGCAGCGAAAGCAAGGCAAGATCTGATTCAAAACACGCGAAAGTTTCAGATTGAAGGTTTCCCCAAATCCCTCCCCCCAGGGTCCAGTGTTGAGGATCCAGTCAATGTCCAGTATAATGTTTTGTGAAGCTCATCTTCAGGCATTTTACCTATCTGGAGTCCTTTACGGTTGGCCTTGACAGGGTGTAAACAATTCCACTCAGCAGCACAATAATTCTTCAGAGCAAACCTCCTTTTCGGTTCACCACACCAGCTCACTTCCCCAACCCTAAATGCCATCCCCCCTCCCATCATTACTATGGCAGCCAATAGCAAGCATGTGGCAGAGTTGAACCCCAGGCTGGAGATCTGGCTGACAGGCCTACACTTTTCAAAGCATATATGTGAGAATAAAAGCAAGCCCATTAGGAGTGGCTAAAGACAAATGCTTAAGATCCATATGAAGAAGTAAACTTGATTAGTTTTTTTTTTTACTATATTGGATTTAGAACTTAGAATCACAGGTTTGGAAGAGAATGTGGAAGTTTTCTAGTTTAACCCTTTACTCAAGTTGGAGACTCTATACCATTCTGGACAAACGGTTATCCAATCTCTTCTTGAAAACCTTCAGTGACAGAACACTCACAACTTCAAGAGGCAAGCCATTGACTGATTAATTGTTCTCACTGTCAGGAAATTTCTCCTTCATTCCTGATTGGATCTCTCTTTAGTGAGCTTCCACCCAATACTTCTTATCCTTCCCTCAATTGCTTTGGGGAGTAAGTCAACACACACTCTGGGACTGCCATCAAGATCTAGAAGACTGCTATCATCTCACCCCTAATCCGTCTCTTCATTAGACTAGACATACTTTGTTCCCTCAATCATTCAATGTCAGGTTTAACCTCCCTTATCATATTTGCTGCTCTTCTCTACACTCTTTCTAAGGCCTCTGTCTTTTTGGTATTGTGACAGGATGGGACTTGGGGGGGATGTGTTACTATATTATTTGTATGAAAGATGAGCATGAATGCTTTATTACCATTTACATGTATTATTGAAGAGATGGTCATTGATCTATCTAATTGTCCTTCAGCTGTTATGAGTTACATCAGCAAAATCTTTTTGGTTGTTTGGGCTCATCTGTTGTTGTTGATTTAAATGACATTGCTTTTTGTTTTTCTGAGGATGCAACTGTCCATACCGAATATGTCACAAATATCTTGGAAAGCTTTGCAAAGGCAAGCTGTATGCTGAGCTAGAGAAATGTGCATTTGATCTGCCTTCTTTAGACTGTTTAGCTATCATATTTCTTCAACAGGCACCTAGACCAAACCTGTTAAAGTAGATTCCTTTCTATCTTGCAAACTCCAAGGAATGCCTAAAGACATTCAACATTCAGATTTTACAACTTCTATATGCAATTAATATTTGATTTCCCAATCTATTCCATGCTACACAAACCCCACTTATTCCTTTGTTGTTCAAATGGATGCTTCTGATTTTTTGCATTAAGAGTTTTATTTTTCTTAGGTGGCTCATGAGCTTGGAAAATATATTTTCCCTTGTCCTTTCATCTGAGTCTGCTGAAAGGAATTATGATGCATATAACAAGGAACCATTAGCAATGAAAAATCCCTTTCAATAGAAGAGAATATATGTAGCTCAGGGTTGAACTGTGGAACACACTGATGACATTACCAAGTTGGGTAATGAAACATCTGCTAGCAAACAACCAAGTTCAAAAAAGCCAACTATGATCTTATAGACACCAACCTCTCATCTCCTGACTGACAAATTCTATTCTCTAACTGTATCACTGCCGAAGACCACTAGCGTTTTCCTACTTGAAGTCAATAGAGTCATTAAACTATACATACCACAAACCACCACCAAAATCAGGAAAAACAAATTATCCATTTCAATAAAAAAGCTCCAATCCAAAAAAAAAATCCCTCGGGCGAAAAAACAAAACTGGCTATGTAGCCAACTTTAAAAACTGCTACAAAAATATATGCCACCAAATAAAGACTAAATGCACCAATTACCACATCGAACAAGAAGACTTTCTGCGCACAAAATCCAATTGCACTTTCTATAATTTTGTAAACAACAAACTTAAAGACTTGAGATCCATCCCACCCCTAAAAGGATCTAACGGTAAAGAATGTAATGATGAAACAGTTAAAGCAAACCTCTTTAACACATTCTTCGGCTCAGTCTTTGTTAACAGTAATGGCTCATACCCAAAATTCCCCAGTCGTACCAACAATGATTATAATGATCTAACACAAATAGATTTCACAGAAGATAATGTTGAAAAGGCCCTTCGCAGACTGAAACCATCTCTATCTATTGGACCTGATGCTCTATGTGCATACTTCTTAAGATAGTACCCAGGATTCCATAAAAATTCCTTTCAACATGGGAAACACCCTTTGGAAGGAACAGCAATGTCATCGGTGTTCAAACAGATCACAAGAACTGGAACACTTAGAAGCTACAGAAAACTATGGAGTTGGGTTGATTGGTGATTTAGTACTCACAAAAGTGAGCTTTACTCATGTAAATCCAGACAAGCTCTTTTATTTTAAATCAGTGCCTGGTGTGGACAAAGCAAAGGTAGAGGTGTTGAAAATTAATCCATAAAACCGCTCTTGATTATTAAAATTATGAAAAAGAAATTTAAGTTTTGTTGAATGGGGGTTACTTCCTTTGAAAAATGAATTTTGGTTTTGCTTATAATAGATTGGCTTGACACCTGCATTCCACATACAAGTAGTGCTCGAAGTACAATCTTTTGTTTAGTGACTGTTCAAAATTACAATGACACACAAAAATGACTTATGACCATTTTTCACACTTAAAACCATTGCAGCATCCCAAAGGTCACATGATCAAAATTTGGACGTTTGGCAACTGATTCATATTTATGATGGTTGCAGTGTCCCAGGATCATATGATCATCCTTTAAGAACTTCTGATAAGCCAAGTTAATGGGGAAGCCAGATTCGTTTAAAACCATGTTACTAATTTAGCAATTGCAGTGATTCACTTAACTGCAGCAAGAAAAGTTGTAAAATTAGGCGACACTCACTTTACAACTGTCTCACTTAGCAACAGAAGTAAATTGAGGACTACCTGTATTACATTCCACCAGGAGCTAATTGCCCAAGTAAGATGAGTGGGCAAAATGCATATTTTCCCAAATATCAGACTTGCTTGGTTCGTGTCGGTTGTAATTGTAATCTATGTGACCGGATTACTGAAATATACTCTTTTTGAAAATATTTAGAAACATGTTTGAAAGATATTTAGCAACTTCTGCTGGTCCAGAAAGTATGGTCACAACTTATCTGGAGTCAGTTATATGAAGGGAATGTGTTTATTTATTTATTTATTTTGTCACAACATCATACAAAAAGATTATATAGTATATACACATATAAACATATATAGGAAGAAGAAAAGAAAAACAATAGGACAGGAACGGTAGGCACGTTTGTGCGCTTATGCACGCCCCTTATGGTCCTCTTAGGAATGGGGTGAGGTCAATAGTAGAAAGTTTTTGGTTAAAGCTTTTAGGATTATGGGAAGAGACCACAGAGTCAGGTAAAGTATTCCAAGCACTGATGATTCTGTTGCAGAAGTCATATTTTCTGCAATCTAGATTAAAGCGGTTTACATTAAGTTTAAATCTATTGGTTGCCCTTGTATTATTGCAATTAAAGCTGAAGTAGTCTTTGACAGGAAGGACATTACAATAGATGATTCTGTGAGTTAAACTTAGGTCTTGTCAAGGCGACGGAGTTCCAAGTTTTCTAAGCCTAGGATTTCAAGTCTGGTGGGATAAGGTATTTTGTTGTTTTCAGAGGAATGGAGAACTCTTCTTGTAAAATATTTCTGGACACGTTCAATTGTATTGATGTCAGAGATGTGGTGAGGGTTCCAAACAGGTGAGCTGTATTCTAGAATTGGTCTAGCAAATGTTTTATATGCTCTGGTTAGTAGTGTGGTGTTTTGGAAAAGAAGCTACGCAAAATTAGGTTTACAACTCTTAGAGCTTTTTGCTATGTAGTTGCAGTGGGCTTTGGCACTTAGATCATTTGACATGAAAACTCCAAGGTCTTTAACGGGATGGGGTCGTCTGTAAGGTAATGTCCATCTAGTATGTACTTAGTTTTAGAGTTCTTTTTCCTATATGTAAGACTGAGCATTTGCTGGTTGAAATTTGAGCTGCCAATTTTAGACCAAGCAGTTAGATAGTCAAGGTCGTTTTGAATTATAGAAGTGTTATCTGTGGTGTTAAATAGTTTGACATCGTCAGCAAAGAGAACACAATTACTTGAGATATGGTCACAAAGATCATTAATGTATAGAATAAAGAGTGTTGGTCCAAGGACGCTGCCTTGAGGAACGCCACTCTTGACAGGAACAGGATTTGATAAAGCATTGCCGATTTTGACCACTTGTTGTCTGTTAGACAGAAAAGCAGATATCCATTTGTGGAGGGGTCCTGAGATGCCATAGGATGTTAGTTTAAGGAGAAGTTTATCGTGTACTACTGAGTCAAAAGCTTTGCAGAAGTCTATGTAGATTGCATCTATTGATTTGCCTTGATCTAGTGTTGTTCTAGCTTCATTGGAACCGTCTCTGTTTCTGGACACACAGGGTAATGATGGTGCAGTTCTTAACATTTTAACACAATCTTTGTATCAGAACTTTTCTAGCATTTTGAAACACAGGCTTAACTTTTGGAATATGTTACATGAAGAGGAGATGCTTTTGCAGCATGTGTGTGTAACTGCTGTTCACATTCTCTAGTTTTGGCACTAATCTAAAAAGATTTCTTGAAAGGTCCATAGTTCTTCACGCTTTCCCAAACACTTCAGTTAAGCAGAAGAATTGAAATATATTTTGAGTGTGTTTCTGGGTTTTTTGCTCATAAACTGCTGCCCAGGCAATAATCTTAACACTTTGCTAACCTTCAGGGTTTATAACCGTAGTTTTTTCCTAGAGACTTTGGGATTCATAATGTTCATAAGGGTTGGGAAAGTGGGAGAATTTTCTTCCCGCATGGACCAAAGGTATGGCTTTTGTTTTTTTGTTTCTTGTTTGGAATCACTGAAATGAGGCAGTGCCCATTCATATCTGGCAATGGGAGCATTGTGAAAACTTCAGTACTAGATATAGAAAAGATCACGGAATAAACTTCTCATAACCTCATTGTGCTTTGAGCCCTTCATGCACGAATTATTAAATACACCTCTTCATTTCTGTTACTAGAACTTGTTGGCTCAAGCAAGGGTTGGCTTGGCAGGGCTAGTCAACTGATCCCCAATCATGGAAATAACACTAACTTTGGACAGTTTCAGGGGTATCTTCAGGCATTGCTATTGTGGCATGAAAATAGCAACAGCACTTCGATGTATATACCATTCCATAAGGTTTTACAACACTTTCTGAGTGGTTTAATGTGTCATCATGTTGACCCCAACAATCTGGGTCTTCATTTTACCAACCTTGAAAGGATGTAAGACTGAGTCAACCTTGAGTCGATCAGGATCAAACTCCTGGCGGTGAGCAGTGAGTTAGCCTGCAATACTACATTCTAACCACTGCACCACCATGGCTCTTATATAGACTGAGAAGCAATTAAAGTGAATTTTAATATATTGTTATCGGAAGGCGTTGTAGATTTTGACAGATAAACCACACTTCTATTAAGTATTTGGAGTAAATTAACCATTTCAGAACTAATGTTTTGCCAATTCTGATATCTACAACATATGTGGTATTCCCTTGTGAAATATATTTTCAGAAATTGAACATACTGTTTTGGAGGTTTATTTGGAGAATTTCTCCCACTCGTTTTTCACTCAGGAAGCTGTAGTGGCCAGTTGCCAGTTGCTAAAGCAGGTTTTTCACTTTCATTCCATTTTCAAACTATCAGCTTAAATCTAAAGCGAGTTAGTTAATGAATGTTAAGTTTTGTTACTGGCAATTTCCACTCATGGGCTCTTTTGAAATAGACACATTGAAACATATTTTGAAAGGCTTTAGGGATCAGTTATTATAGAACATACTGAATTCTTACCTCCTCTGGGTTAGCCATCAAAGCAACGTGTTATATCATAGCATGCCAAATCCAGTGTGATCCTTACACTCAGGGTAAATTAATAATGTAGTGTCATCTAGTTTTACAAGTAGCAAGGCCACCCTTTCATGGGAAAATATGCACAGAAGAAGAAGATACCTTACTGTATCTGGAGGGTGGCAGGGACAGACTCAGCTCAATACTAGCAATACTGGATTATGGATATGTAGGTACGGTTGCCATCTTGAGTTATTTATAAAAATAATAAAGTGAAAAATATTTATTTTCTTGTGGAAGACTTGCTGGTTTTGGGGTCTGCCCAACGTTCCTTTTGAACTGCATTCATAAATTTGGAACCTAAGGAGATGTGAAACAAAATGGACATTCTTCATTGTTACACTTATCACAAAATCGGTTGTTTGCATGGCATCAAATCGGTGTCAGATCTTAGTAAACTCTCAAATAGTTTTTCTCCATGATGATCTATCTTGAAGCTTATCTTTCTTCTAATGAGGTACCCATCACCTCTATATCTAAGTCCTTCCACCTTGTGGCTGGTTATCGTGGTCTTCTTTTTCTTTCCACCTTTCCAAACATTAGAGCCTTCTCCAGAGAGCCTGGTCTTTGAAAAAGGTGTCCGAAGTAGGATAATTTGAGTTTGACATAGTTGGTAATATTACTATTTTCCATCATTTATACCAGGGGTGTCAAACTCAAGGCCTAATAACCAGATCTGGCCCATAGGGTGCTTAGATCTGGCCCATTGGGCCACCCTGGAAACAGCAAAGGATTGGCCCTCAGTGCCTTTGCCAATGAAAACGGAGCTCGGGAGGGCTGAGTGCAACCCTCTTGAGCTCCAGTTTCACTGGCAGAAGGTTTGCAGGAGGCCACGGCAGCCGAAACGCAGCTCGGGAGCCCGTTTTCAGTGGCACAGTGCTTGGGCCCCCACAGGCGCCCCCAACACAAGTGATGTCAAGCTGGACATGCCCCCCCCCACCAAGGTCAAACACAACCCTGATGCGGCCCTCAATGAAATCGAATTCGACACCCCTGATTTATACGGTGCTATTAAGACACACCTTTCTTTTTCTATTGTACAAACATACAATAACTGGGAAATGTTCTCTTTTTACCCTACTCTATATATTTAATATTCCATGTATCCCCCTCCTTTAAAATTAATTTTAGAGTGGCATATATAGGTGAAAAGCAGTATGATCTAGTGCTATACTTTCCAAACATTTTTCTTCATTACCCAAAACCATTTATCAGAAAGTCTTACCAAATCTTGAGGACTGATCTTAAATCCCTTCCTTCAGCAGTGTCATAAAACTGAACGGTCGCTGAATGTGGTCGTAACTTCAGGACTATCTGTATTATAAAATCAATTTCGTTGAATGATTTTGATGTCATTTCAACAAATTGCCATTGATAATTTCATCAATTTTCATTTTAATAGGAATGCTTTGGGAGATTTTTGAATATATTCTAGTACTTGTGGCAATCTTTAAGTTTCCATGGAGAGTCTCAGTCACCTAGGTCGTGGTTGTTTTCTGCAGGATATTTTCTGCCCAGTTTTTTCTGTTGAACACAGGCACAGGCTGTTGGGGAGAAGGCTGTGTTGTCTGCATCTGAAACTGAAGCACAAATGGTGCAATTTTTCTGGAAATCTGTTCATAAAAAGGTAAAGGTTCCCCTCACACATACGTGCTAATCGTTGCCGACTCTAGGGGGTTGCCGACTCATCTCCGTTTCAAAGCCGAAGAGCCAGCGCTGTTCAAAGACATCTCTGTGGTCATGTGGCTGGCATGACTCAATGCCAAAGGTGCACGGAACGCTGTTCATACTTATTTCATATTATTATAATATATATTATATAATATATATTATTATAATATAATTATTTCATATTATATATTATGTTCATACATATTTCATAATATGAAATCTGTTCATACTCCCACACAATTTGAGGGTGTTCATCCCAAAGTGCATAGTTAAATGTCTATGAGGATTCTCAGCCATCCGGGGCATAGCTGGGACACATGGTTGGGACACGGGAGAAAACATCCCGCAGAAAACACAGTTCCACAACACAATCCTTTCACCAAGAAGGCTCCACACGCATCTTGACTGCTCAGGTGAGCCTGAGGACACAGAGAAATCTCCCAAGTGTTTCAATGATCCTCAGAAAGGATGCAAATGACCAGTTGTCTAAATCCTTCCATTTCCCACTATCCTGTCAAAGCTGAGGAAGCTAAACATCTTCAAAAAAAAAACAAAAAAACCAAGGAAATCAAGTTGCCTCTTGAAAAAGCAACTTTGGGACAATCTTTAAATTGATTTAAATATCGCTATTTTGATGAGTAATGGGTTTGTGTGTCATTAGCCAAAGAATAACCACTTTTACCCAATTTGCGGCAATTTACCCAGGTTTGGGAAGCACTGTTTTAGTGATTAAGTTGTTGGATAGGACTGGGAAAGGAAACATATCTACCCTGTTTTCCCCCAAATAAGTCATCCCCTGATCATAAGCCCAATTGGGTTTTTGAGCGCAGGGCAATAAGTCCAAGCACTTTTTTTAGAATAGAATAGAATAGAATTTTTATTGGCCAAGTGTGATTGGACACACAAGGAATTTGTCTTGGTGCATATGCTCTCAGTGTACATAAAAGAAAAGATACATTCATCAAGGTACAACATTTACAACACAAATGATGGTCAATATATCAATATAAATCATAAGGATTGCCAGCAACAAGTTATAGTCATACAGTCATAAGTGGAAAGAGATTGGTGATGGGAACTATGAGAAGATTGCCTTATACACTGTAAGACTAATGATGACCTTTAAAAAGGGTGCAGATAAAGCATAGCTAGTTTCAGAACATGAAGATTCTCTTCATTAACCACCCTTTAAGCATTTTAATAAATTTACAGGGTTTGATCTTTTGGGGGCTATAAATAAATTTTCTACTTGGATATTGTTCCTAGAATATAGAACTCCCTTCACAGTACACATTAAGGACAATACAGTTTCAATGGTTTCGGCCTAGCATCTTGTGCAAACTCAACCACTGTAGACTGTCATAGTTGGAGTATTGTATATTGTGCGAACCCAATCAATTTAGACTTATTCAAGAAAGCAAAATTTAAAATATGACTGTATAGGAATCTACCTCAAGCCTCTTAGATAATAAATGTCATTTGAGACACGTTGGGTGGAAATCATTTGATGCCCGAGGTTGAGATCAGATCAAAGAACTGAGAGACCTAGATCGTTTAATATTGAGTCTTGATTACAATTCATAGGGTTTGATTTCTCTTGAAAGGACAGTTGTACTTGTGCTGAACAGAAGACCCTGTTGAAATACTAAAATCTTATTCTGTGATACAGGTGAAAAAGGGATGACTGAAGCCTCTGAAAATGAAATAAGTGTCTATTCCCAGATCTGGCTTTTTCACAGAAAGATTGCAGTCGTGGAAAAAGCCACTTCTCAGTGCTCAAAATATAATATATATATTTCATCTCCCTGTTCCCTGATGTAATTTAGAAATATTTCTGACGGCTGGTTTATTGAGAGATTATATAAAAAAAGAGCCAAAGAAAAATGTGTATCATTGTCAAATAGACAGGGAGTTCCAGTCTTTATTCTGTCTTGGAAAATGTCTGTCCATTTTTGCTATGAGCCCAACTCTGAAATGGCTAGGAATCTGAAAGTGCGTCTTAACACATTTGCTAACATGGCATTATTTTAAATATGTTTCATAAAAAGGCCTATAAAATAAGTACTGATACTGAAAAAAGAAATTTGATAGTATGCAAGAGGGTTGTTTTTTTTTAAATTTTATTTTTGCTTCCTTTATCATGCATCCATCAAAAAGCCTAATGCGATATTTTTCTGCGTTCTTTTCTGAAGAATATTTTGCAAATGCTGGTAATTCGGATCCAATTCAGCCATGCAGAGCAGAGGGAATATCAGTTCTTGCTTCCAATGTATCACACACAGAAGAGGGAAAAGTGAATACTGAGGAAAATGCTTTTTGAAAACAAGAAAATATATCGTCCATGGGCTGGAAATTTGGGGTTCTTTTCTTTTCAGGGTTTTTTTTTGTGTGTGTGTGCATTTTAGAACTGTCATGCTGGCCATACAATATGCACTTACATGCTTCTAATACAGGGGTGGAATTGACTTACCTTCGGTACCAGTTCGCCTATGTGAGTGCTTGTGCTCGACACCTCTGGGCATGCGTGACATCTCTGCGCATGTGCAGAACCTTCTGCGCATGCACAGAATTCAGAAATAGGATGTGATGATGTCCAGGCAGGTGGGCGGAGTCTCCTGCAGCCGCCGCTACTGATTCGCTCGAACTGGATAGAATCGGCTGGATACCACCACTGTTCTAATACTGTTAAGGACAAAGTAGGAATTGTTACATGGTCTGCTTTTCACCATATTACAAGTCTCTGGTCTAGTGAATTACTATAATGTGATCATGTTAACTTTTTAAATGATGGCTTCGACTCAGTAGTCCCAAAGGTGCTTTTTCAAGAGGCAACTGGACTTTCTTGTTTTTTCTTTGAAGACGTTTCGCTTCTTACGGAAGAAACTTCTTCATCTCAGACAGGATAGTGGGAAATGGAAGGATTTTTATTTCTTGCAGACAGCTGGTAATTTGCATCTGTTTAGAGACCCTTTGAAACACTTGGAGGTTTATCTGTGTCCTCAGGGTCACCTGAGCAGTGCTCCTGATTCCTGTAGTCTGCAATTTTTCCTCTGGAAATCCATTCCTACTCCCACACCATTTAAAGAGTGTTCATCCCAAATTATATAGCTAAAAGCCTGTAGAGATTTTCATCATCCAGGTCATGGTTGTCCCAAAGGTGCTTTTTCAGGAGGCAACTGGACTTTCTTGTTTTTTCTTTGAAGACTTGGAATCCTTCCATTCCCCACTATCCTGTCTGAGCTGAAGAAGCTCTGAAGAATTACCAGAAATATCAATATATATATTTAATTTAAAAAATTCAATTTTATAATCCAAACATCAATTTCTTTAAGCATAAAGCAAAAATAATCTCTTCCCAGTTATAAACAGATCTTTAAAGCTTTGTCATTGAGTCCTGGTCAAAAACAAATCCCATTAACAGCTACCAGAAACCTCTCTATCGCTCTATTGTTTGTCTGTCTGTCTGTCTATCTGTCTATCTATCTATCTATCTATCTATCTATCTATCTATCTATCTATCTATCTATCTATCATCTATCTATCTATCTTCTATCACCCTTAATCATCTACACTATTTTACCTTGATCAAACAGATTTACTTTATAAACCTCCTTTTTAGTTTAAAAATTTTTGATCTTTAGTCTCATCAAATAATAATAATAATAATAATAATAATAATTATTATTATTATTATTATTATTATTATTATGTGTGTGTGTGTGTGTGTGTGTGTGTATTATTATTATTTAATTTGTATACCGCCCTTCTCCCGAAGGACTCAGGATGGTGAACAGCCAGAATAAAATACAAAAGGAACAATACATACAATACTAAGAACAACCCTTAAAAAACTTATTCAAATGGCCAAATTTAAAATAAAATAACACCCTGTAAAATTGACATTTAAAACCCATAAAATCAAATTAAAAATTTTTTAAAATCAAGCGGTCCAGCAAGGCGGAATAAATAGGTTTTAAGTTCGCGGCAAAAGGTCCTAAGGTCAGATAGTTGTTGAAGTCCAGGGGGAAGTTCGTTCCACAGGGTAGGAGCCCCCACAGAGAAGGCCCTCCCCCGGGGGCCACCAGTCGACATTGTTTGGCTGATGGCACCCTAAGGAGTCCCTCTCTGTGAGAACGCACCGGTCGTTGGGAGATAGAGGACGACAGTAGACGGTCCCGTAAGTATCCCGGTCCTAAGCCATGGAGCTCTTTAAAGGTAGTAACCAATATCTTGAAGCGCACCCGGAAGACAACAGGTAGCCAGTGCAGTCTGCGCAGGATAGGTGTTACATGGGAGCTCCGAATTGCTCCCTCAATAACCTGTGCAGCCGCATTCTGGACTAACTGGAGTCTCCGGGTGCTCTTCAAGGGGAGCCCCATGTAGAGAGCATTGCAATAGTCCAAGTGAGAGGTAACGAGAGCATGAGTGACCGTGCATAGGGCATCCTGGTCCAGGAAGGGACGCAACTGGCGGATCAGGCGAACCTGATAAAAAGCTCTCCTGGAGACGGTCGTCAAATGGTCTTCAAAGGACAACCGCCCATCCAGGAGTACGCCCAAGTTGCGCACCCTTTCCATCGGGGCCAATGATTCGCCCCCAACAGACAGCCACATCTGCAGCTGACTGTACCGGGGTGCCGGCATCCACAGCCACTCCGTCTTGGAGGGATTGAGCTTGAGCCTGTTCCTTCCCATCCAGACCTGTACGGCTTCCAAACACTGGGACAGTACTTCGATAGCTTCGTTGGGGTGGCCTGGGGTGAAAAAGTACAGCTGCGTGTCATCAGCGTACAGTTGGTACCTCATAGCATGTCAGAAATTGATTTCTTGTAATTTTCTCTTTGTCTCCTTCCAGGAACAGCTTGACCAATCCCTCTTTGTCTCTTCTCAGAGAGAGTTTCCATGGTTCCACACATTCATTTAATAAATCCAAAATATGAAGGTTTTCCAGGTCAATCTACTGATTTATTATTTGTACGCCCCTTTAATTAATAAGACATCAGTGGTTTCATTTGCAAATACAAATTTTGGCATTATTTTCTATATTGTTTTTTTATTCTGGCATTTTATAATCCATTGTCAGATCTATAATTTCTTTTTACACATCAGTTTTATAATCCAGCATGTGTTAAAATTGCAAATCCACATTCAAATCAGCCTCAGTCTCTGTTTTGGCCAATAAAGTCTGTTTTTCCTCTGTATCCACTGCTATAATACCAAACAATCTTGTTAAATAACTTCTGAATTCCCCAACAGCCTGAATTTGTTCTGTGGTCAAATATTGTTGCTCCATTGTATGAATGGGTCTGTTCTCCTTTAAGAGTAATCCTTTGTTCTCTCTGGTTCCCTGTAGCCAGCCTTCAATTTCCTTCTTATCATCTGTTTATTTTCCAATCAACAACATTTTCCCCCAGGAGAATTTCTTACAATTAATTTCAAAGACTTCATACTGTATACTTTTAAAAACATTTTTAAATCCCTTCAAGAAATGTTCTTTTAAGTCTATCTAGCTCCTTAACTTTCAAAAATCCACATTCTGGTCTCTGTTTTGTTGTTTTCCTAAAAGTAAAGGTTTTCTTCTTAATCCTTAGTCTTACATTGGAGCTTCTGTCATCCACGGTAGACAGATTTTTCCCGGCAACAAAATGCAGCTTGCCCTTTGGAAGTTACAAAGAAATCCGTGACAAGCAACTTTCTAAACTAGTTAAGAGAGGAAGTAGGAGAAGTCAGCTTTGCTGGCTGAGAGACTCTGGGAGTTGAAGTCCACAAGTCTAAAAGTTGCCAAGGTTGGAGACCCCTGCTCTGAAAGATGCCAAAGATGGTCCCCAAAATGTTTTTCCAAAAGGCAACTTGAACTTTCTTGAGGTTTTTTTTCCTTGAAACATTTCAGAATGGAAACGTTTTCTAGGGGAGAAAAACTTAGAAAGTTCAGTTGCCTTTTGGAAAAGCATCTTTGGGACAATCATGGCCTGGATGATTGAGAATCTCCATAGGCATTGTGCCAAATCTGGCTGAGGCAAGATGAATATTCCCCCAGCCCTCATACCTCTCAAATCCACAGAAGAATGCAGCATTGCACTCTCTTTGTTCTTCAAAGGGAGGATCTGTATGGAGTCAAACATGGGCAATCCTTGTCTTCTTTTTAATCCAGAGACGAATTCTAAGTCAACCCATTCATTGGCTCCACATTCATCCTCAGTTCTGTAAAAAAATAGGAGCCAGCCTTTCAGTCAGTGCTGACTCCTAGCAGCTGCCAGAACTAATCCTTGCAGATTTATTGGCAAGGTTCTTCAGGAGTCATTTACCCTTGTCTCCTTTCTAGGGTTGAGAGAGAGGGACTAGCCTAGGATCATCCAGCTGGTTTTGTATCTAAAGCAGAACTAGAACTCAGTCCTGGTTTCTAACCACGTGCCTTAACCACTTCGCCAAACTAGCTCTCAACCTAAAATTGGATAGAAGACTTTCTATACCTTTTTACATGAATGCCCATGTCATCCTATGTGAGTTTCTGAATTTTCTTTGTAATTTTATTTATTTATTTGAATTTCTAAGCCCCCAACTCTGATGGATTCCTGTACGGCAAGGGTAGTCAACCTTTTTATACCTACCGCCCACTTTTGTATCTCAGTTAGTAGTAAAATTTTCTAACCGCCCACCGGTTCCACAGTAATGCGCCATATATTGTCGTCTGCGCATGCCTCTCGCGCATCGTGGATTGGGTTTGGGGGGGGAGGCGCGCTGGCTACCAGCTCTGCTTGTCTGTTACAGCTGGGTGGTGTGGGGGGAGATACGCAAACTATTCTGGGACGAGGCTCTTTTGTTTGCGGTCACACTATAGCCCCATTTAGTTTCACTTATGTAACATGAACTAAACTTATCCGCGTGCGATACAAATAGTATATTTTCAGAAATTTAAATTGTCACAGGGAATTTTATGAAAACCTAATGAAAATGTTTTTAAATAATGCTATGAGAATTTTTTAAAAAGTCAAATTAAAAAAAAGGAAAGTGCTTCAGTATTGGACAAAACCCCTACCGCCCACCATGAAAGCTGGAGCACCCACTAGTGGGCGTTAGGGACCAGGTTGACTACCACTGCTGTACAGGTATATGAATTATAGGTGTGCAAGCTATGTATATCCATGGACATGCCTGTTCAACACGCAGAGAACTGTCCTGGTAGATAGGGAGAACATTGGAGTTAATGTGAAATAATTTATTATCTTTATTCTTCCCATTCTCAATTATGGTACCTAGCTAAGGATTTTGAAAGCATTTTTCCAGTTTTTAAGATTACCATATTACATTTGAAAAATAGAAATTTGGGGAGAACTTTTGTCAACATTTGGAATAAAGAGAGCTCTCTGATCCAAGACATGCATTGTTTTTTCTTTCTTCTAATCATCATTAAAGATGATTAGTTTGCTAAGAGTTTGCTTCTTAAATGCAAAATGCTCCAAGCTATTATTTGATGTTAAATGTATTCAGGTTTGGAAGGAAAGAGGGGTTGAGCCAAGTCAGGTCACTGAATGGGACATCATCATCATTAGCATAATATCTGCTGTATACAGTGCTGCTAATGTGGGCCCGAATGTCTCATTAATCTTTATTTAATGCCTTCATATGAGCAGAGAAAAAAAATAATTCAGAATTCATACAGCATGTGTGCATTATAGAATCCCTCTGGGCATTCAGATAGTATTAGTCATAGCTTAGAAAGGTAAAAATGCAAGTTATTTAAGCTGAGTTTAAGACACAAAAGGCAATATTCATTTCACAGCATGAATAAGCTATGCAAATAACAGCAACTTCAGGCAGAAGTAAAACACAATATTCTAGCCCCTGGAATAACACAATTTAATAAGCACTTGCCATAAGAGAAACAGCAGCTGCTGACTTCTTTTCTTTTCTTTTCTTTTCTTTTCTTTTCTTTTCTTTTCTTTTCTTTTCTTTTCTTGCCTTGCCTTGCCTTGCCTTGCCTTGCCTTGCCTTGCCTTGCCTTTCCCTTCCTTCCTTCCTTCCTTCCTTCCTTCCTTCTTTCTTTCTTTCTTTTTCTTTCTTTCTTTTTCTTTCACCGAAGCTGTCTGCAACTACTTCATTTATTATGGAAAATTATTTAGAAAGCCAAGTACTATATTAAAAAGAGTGCTTCTTCCATGCCCAATCTCATACACACTAATCAAAACAATGCTTCCTGTAGGAGATGACTAGGATGTGCCTGAGGGAGGGGTCAAACGCATCATCAGTCATGAGTTCCTGCACACCTACAAGAGATCTAAGCCCAGACCACCTTTAATTCCTTTGATTCTCATCTACCACCAATTTGCTTTGACCATTAGTAGCTCAGATTCTTGTAGAGAGCTTACGCGTGCAATGAATCTCTATACTCATTTGAACTGCCTGAAGCTCCTGATTTCCCAGGTGCTTGACACTTCCTGCAAGAAGGTATATTGCAAATAATGAACAGATATATTGCTATGTGTCTAGATGTGGAGCCACATATGGTTGCACCTTGTTTTAGAAGAATCAGAAGAAAAAAGCAGAGGGTTTTTTTTAATCACTGAATTGTCTCAACATACTGAGGCTCTGTCATGAGTAAAGAATAATATATAAGAAATATTTTGTTTTTATAGCTCTGAAAATATTAAAACCTTCCAGGATAAGCATGTGGCAACCAGACTGTTTCAGACTTCTGTGAAGCTGAGTTTAACGACATTATGGCAGGTTTATCCAGATTAAAATATAGATGGATTAAGGCAACCTCTGGGCCGCAGCCCACTAGTGGGCCATGAATTGTTTGCAACCAGTCTGCAGAAATGGCAGAGGAGTGTGTAGGAGATGCACACAAGCACACCTGTTGTGACTCGTCCTCCCTCCTCTCCTCAGCCGGGACCCTCCCGTCTCCAACCGGGCCTTTTATCAGACTCCAAGTCTGATAATGAAGATGAACGACCTGTCATGACTCCAGCCCCCGGCCCTGGCCCCATGCCCGGAGAGGATTCAAGGAGTGAAAGGAGAAGCCCAACAAACCTCACTCATACAGTACGTGTTCCTTTGGCTCAGCCTTCAGAGCAGGAAGCCAGCCAGGTGGTGGAATTACCCAGGCCTACTCCCTCTGACCCCTCCCTTTCCCAGACGCTGACAGCATATCCAGCTGAAGACAATTCAGAGTAGGAGGACCCTCACTTCCGGAGATCTGAGAGGCGATGCCAGCAGACTGAAGGGTGGGGCAGGCCTGGATAAATGCTGAGTCATGGAGCCACACCCCACAGCCTATATAAAGGACCTGCTTTTGGCATTCCAACCTTGAGTCAAGCAAAGTCTTATCTAGTTTGCTGGTATCGGATCCTATCGCTGAAGTCACAACTTGGACTCCTGCCGCCCTGATAAACCTCGAAGGAACTTGGCAAGCTGCAGAGGCTTCGTTGCCAAGTTTGTTATGGACTGCCTTGACTCGTCCGTCAGAGTGGGGGTGGGACACGACAACACCCTTGCCAGCTGCTCACGTGGAACCATCCCCTCCTTCCACCCCCCTCCCCGCCAGCCTGTAAAGCTGGAAAGATTGGGGAACTCTGGATTAAGGCAGGGGTGAAATCCAGCAGATTCTGACAGGTTCTGGAGAACTGGTAGTGGAAATTTTGAGTAGTTCAGAGAACCAGCAAATGCCACCTCTGGTTGGCCCCAGAGTGGGGTGGGAATGGAGATTTTGCAATATCCTTCCTCCAGAAGTGGGGAGGGAATGGGGATTTTGCAGTATCCTTCCCCTGCCATGCCCACCAAGCCACACCCACCAAGCCACATCACACTCACCAAGCCACACCCACAGAACCCATAGTAAAAAAAATTTGGATTTCACCACTGGATTAAGGTGATATCTCTAATTATTAGGTTTGGTAGAGAAAGGCTTCAATTGAAAAGGTGCTTTGTTTCTGAAGTGATAAGTCAGAACTGACCCGAATTATAGTCTTCAGTTAGAAATTTGTAGAAATACACAGAGCACCATCCATAAAGAAATACATGGATTCTGACATTGATCGTTCTTATCTGAAGACTTGTACATTTCATCTTGTTTATATCTGCCAGGTAGAGGAAAAAATGTGCATCTCAAGCGATCTTAATTTTAAAAAAAATCCAATCTATTGTGGGCTGATATTTTTGTGAAATACAATAAAAATGAATTATTAAAAATGAAACAAAAAGATACACGTTACAAGCCCATTTTTATTATTAGATTCAGCAGACATGAAATTATATTTCAATAAATATTGTCAGAACAATCATAGGAAAAAAGAAAAGAATTACAAAAATTGTACACATTGTTCATTGAAAGTGGTGTGTAGAGATGATTGATATAGAGAATAGTTATTACACTTGTAATATTTGTTTTGTACAGTTTTCATTACAGACTATAACAATTTGAAGACTATCAGTAATCTTAGCTCATACTTTAAGTAGTACGGCTCTCTACAAGTCAAATATGTCTCACAAATGTGTCTACTGTATGTCACTAATGCAAATCTATACTGTATATTTAATGTACCGTGTTTTCCCCAAAATAAGACTGCATCTTATATTAATTTTTGCTCCAAAAGACACATTATGGCTTATTTTCCGGTTAGGTTTTATTATGGGGGAAATGTAATACTAAACGCCTCCTGCTGACAATCTTAAGTGGGGCTTATTTTTGGGGAACTTATATTACGAGCATACTGAAAAATCATGCTAGGCCTTATTTTCTATTGGGTCTTATTTTCGGGGAAACAGGGTACTTACTAGACAATCTATGACCTGTTGGGTCATCCTTTGAGAGAAATATAGTAGTGTACTCTGATGCAAATGAACCTTACATTTTCCTGCATTGTACTGCTATTGGTTTGGTTTGAAAATTAACTTTGATTAAAAAATTGGTGTGGTACAATGAACCATGTGTGGGAATAACTTCTGACTTCCTGCCAGCTTCATCATTGACTTTTCTTGTGGGAAACTGGTAGGGAATATTGGGGATGCTGCAGTGGCCAAAACTTTGTGAATAAAAGTGGTGTGAATTTTTATTTCAATTCCACAGGCTAATGGATCCCAATTTTTAATGCATTCTGTGAGTTCATGTATTTGAGATACTTTGATTCAAAAACTGTTCCTGTATAATGCATAGTTTGGGCTATCTGGAGGGTACAATCAGACAAACAGACAGAAGAATTTTAGTAGTATATAAATAATGTTATTTATTGAATTGTTTAGAGATTTTTAAAGTTTACTGTAATAAATATGAGAGGACATTTATTGAGTTTACTGTAGTAAATGTGAGAGGACATTTATGCTTCGCAAGATAGTTATTTATGTCATAGTAGTGCTAATCGTCTTCAAAACTATAATGTGATATTAGGTGGAGACTATAAAGTACTAACACTTCATTAAATTTCTCTTCTGTATAAACTGTCCTGGGGAGTAGAATATTGTAAGAGGGTGTGACAAAATAGGATTTTGGTAGCACTTTTTCTGACTATGAAATTTGATTTAAAAAGCATAAGCTTCATCAGACGCCTAAAATGGTTAGACTGATATAAGATTTAAACTGGAACGAGATGGGGAAGAGAGGGGTAGACAAGTTGATTATGCAGATGCAGGTTACATTACCCATTGGGTTTGTTGAGACCTTCCGAAATTGCCGGAAACCTTCTGATGTGTCTGAGTTCAGCAATTTCTCATTCAACAGAGCTGTTAAAAGTTGTGTTTTTCCAAAGCAGTCAATTTCAATCTCCTATTGAGCGATCTGGGAGCCTCCAATGCTATGCTATTACTTTGCCCTTGCTTTGAGCCCTGATGTTAAGCTTCTGTCCACTAATTCTTTTGCACAGAATTTGTCCTACACAGATTCCAGATGGATATTGCTGGCAGATGATGGAATACTGTGTATCACATTAAAGGAAGAACATGTGGAGGTGCTTCTGATCTCATGTGTGTGCACTTGTTGTCAACACTATGAGGGTACTGTTTGTATTGATACGAGGACAAAGTAACATCTGGCTTTGATATACATTCTGGTTGGCATCATTGTCCCAGTTGCTTGTGAGAATCTTTTTCAGGTTGATTGTAAGCAAGTATGGGCCTGCTCCCAGTAGTAATGTATGGCCGTGAGAATTGGACCATAAAAGGAAGGCTGAGCACTGAATAATTGATGTTTTCAAATTGTGGTCCTGGTGAAGGCTCTTGAGAGTTCCTCGAACTACAAGGAGATCAAATCAGTCAATCCTAAAGGAAATCAACCCTGACTATTCTTTGGAAGGACAGATTCTGAATCTGAAGCTCAAATACTTTGGCCACCTAATGAGAAGAAGGGACTCATTGAAAAAGACCCTGATGTTGGGAAAGATGGAAGGCAAAAGGAGAAGGGGACTGTAGAGGATCAGATATTTAGATAGTGTCATTGACACAACAAACATGAATTTGAGCAAAATCTGGGAGACCGTGGAGGAAAGGGACGTTGAGTTGCTATGGTCCATTGGATCACGAAGAGTCAGGCACGGCTGAATAACTGAATAAGAAAAATAGGCCTGACATCAAGTCCTGAGAAAATTACTATCATTGTGCAGTGAGGGTTGTCCCTTTTTAATAATGGACTGGTGGTTTAAATGATATTCTGCTATTCTGTTTCTGGGTCTGCCTTTTAGTGAGGTAGAACAAATTTAGCTGGCTAAAGGTGTTATATTTGGTGGAATGTTCTGAGTGAAAGCTGGAAGCAAGTAGATATTCATCATGATCTATAGGTTGTATAACATGGTTTTTATAGGTCCCTTGTGGAGATGTGTAGTGGCATTAATGTTCTAGGTCAGCCATGAAGATGTGGGCAATCCATTCATGGCTCCATCACAGACTCCAGGTACATGATATTGCCACTGTTGAG
Organism: Ahaetulla prasina; assembly: GCF_028640845.1. Taxonomy (NCBI): domain Eukaryota; kingdom Metazoa; phylum Chordata; class Lepidosauria; order Squamata; family Colubridae; genus Ahaetulla; species Ahaetulla prasina. Next base: position 34,327,300 of record NC_080540.1, on the reverse strand, counting down.
GTTGTCTATGAAGATTCTCATGGTCATGGTTATCCCAAAGGTGCTTTTTTCAAGAGGCAACTGGGGTTTTTGGTTTTACTTTGAAGACGTCTTACTTCTCATCCAAGAAGCTTCTTTAGCTCTGACTGGATGGTGGAGAATGGAAGGATTTATACTCCTTGTATCATCATTGAGGTTGTTTGGATGAATATAAATTACAGCCGGGTGACAAGGGATGCTGTTTTGATATCAGTGATGATGTTCTTAATGGCTTGTAGCAATAGCAATAGCACTTAGATTTATATACTGCTTCACAGTGCTTTACAGCTCTCTCTAAGCGGTTTACAGAGTCAGCATATTGCCCCCAACAATCTGGGTCCTCATTTTATCAACCTCGGAAGGAGGGAAGGCTGAGTCAACCTTGAGCCTGATGAGATTCGATCTACCAAATTGCAGGCAGCCAGCGATCAGCAGAAGTAGCCTGCAGTACTGCACTCTAACCACTGCGCCACCGCGGCTCATTGTAGTCCGTGTTTGTGGGGGATATTGTTGTATAATGACTAAAATTGTGTTGTTAGGGAGATTTCCTATGGGATTCAGGTTTTTTTAGGAAGTCTGTGAGGTCTTATGTGAGTGCTGGTGGCCTAAAGTCTAAACACAAAGTCCCTGAAACTCGATATTTCAGCTTTTTTTTTAAAAAAAAATTGCATTTATATCCCGCCCTTCTCCGAAGACTCAGGGCGGCTTACACTATGTTAGCAATAGTCTTCATCCATTTGTATATTATATACAAAGTCAAGTTATTGCCCCCAACAATCTGGGTCCTCATTTTACCTACCTTATAAAGAATGGAAGGCTGAGTCAACCTTGGGCCTGGTGGGACTTGAACCTGCAATAATTGCAAGCAGCTGTGTTAATAACAGACTGTCTTACCAGCCTCAGCCACCAGAGGCCCAATAACACCAGAGCTGTGATAATTCCAGTGTTTGAGACAGTGGGACAGCCTGGCTGGCCTGGTTTGGATATTATGGCAAAGAGGTAGAAAATGCTTGGTTGAGGTTCTTGAAGTATTTTCACATAAGGTTGTGCTGGTGCTGTGTGCTTTTAGGAGCTCTTTCATCAGGTTGCATATTTTTGTTTAATAAGTAAGGATGTGAGGAGAGAAATTGATAGAATGGGGTATGCAATAGGGAAGTGGGATCAGAGGTTACTCCCAATTATCCCTTGAATGTCAAAAGTAATTTTGCAGGTCACACAGAGATTACAATTAAAATTCAAGCTGTCAAAGTTTCAAAGAAATGTAGTAAGTCTGAGTGGCATATATTTGACATATTAAGGAAGAGCCATGCTTTAGTTGTAAATCTCGGGTTTTGTATGTGGAAAAGAAGTGCTCAAAATCAGTTTCTGACATCTCCAAATGAGGTGGCGAAACTGAAGCTCGGTGATGCAGATCTGTCCCTTCTAACATGCTGTTCACACTGGTACTAAGTGAGCTTGAACGCAAGGAAATATTTCTGCTTATGCTTCTCAAAAACTGTTGTTGAAAGATATACTGTCCCACTGGCATTAGCCCTCACAGCTAGTAGTTGTTGATGAATCATTCACTGCATCTTGTTGAAATGAACGCCAAAGGTTATTGTACTGTTGAGAAATAAGTTTTAGGGAGTTCTGTTTTCTCCACACCATGGATGAAAATTTTGTACTTCTCTCATGTTCTCTCTTGCTTTCATCATCATCTTCATTTAATGACCTCATAATTCCTTGTGGGGTGGAGTCTGGGCAACTGAATGGAGCTGAGTGTTTACTGGCCAGATGCCCTTCCTGTCGCCAATGCAGAGTTATATTTAGCAGATATAATCTCAATGTGCCCAGAGAGAGAAGCATCTGCCTCTACGTAGGATCAAACTCACAGCCTCCTGATTGTGAAGCAAGAGCTCCACCTCTAGGCCGTTGCGCCACTCCATGTCCTTTCTTGCTTTGGATCTGCCTAATTAAATGCTTGGTGTGCAATATGTGCACAAGATGTTCTTATCAGCACTTGAGGTGAATAGATACAATGCAGTCATATCATGACAGTCAAGCATGTTCCTTACAACCTATTTAATAGCCGGGGCCATATTTTTGTATGTATATATGAGCATAGGGCAAGCTCAGGGTTGGCTGACCAGGAGGGAGGGGGAAAGGGAGTTTAGAATGGAGCAGCCATCAACTTCCTAAAATGCTGCTGAGAGGCAGATCCGTGTTGTGATTAAGCCATTAGGCTAGAAAGTAGGAGATAGTCATTTCTCATCCTGCCTTAGGCCCAAAGCCAACCATGTGACTTTGAGTCAGTCAGTTTTTCTCATTCTTAGAAAGGAGGTAATGGCAAACCACTTCCCAAATACCTCACCAAGAAAACTTCAAGGATTAATCCAGAAACTTGTCAGGAGTCAAAAACTGACTTGAAGGAACCAACTCAACCCAATCAAAATGCAATTGTCTCTTTCATAAGAATATACAATGAAAAAAATTGCATTTATTTCCCCCCTGCAGATCCCAACCTGACCCAACCACTTTTCAAACTTAAGGGCTATTTTTGCTTCTCTTCCCACCTCAGTTTTGATCAACCCTGTTAGACTCAGCCCACTAACAAAAAGACGTGTGGACCGTGTCCCAACTCCCTGTTTCTTTTCACTATCCTGATGAGTTGAAGGAAATGAAAAGGAAGCAAAAACTAGCTTGATTGCTTCAGGGACAAAACAAGTTTGTTTTAAACGAACTGTTCAAAACAGAATGCCCTTAAATACCAAGGTTAATAGAATCATCCATACTACCAGAAGTTTTAATTCCGGTTATCGAAATTGTAGTTACTAGAGTTTAGAGTATCTACAATCATCAATAATGCATTATATTTAAACATACGGCTTTAATTTCCCAGCTGTTTGCTTCTTGCTTGAATGATCTATTGACCTTTCCTGATGCTGCTAATGAACAACTTAGTAATAAAGTTGTGACATTAGTCTCTTGACTCACTATTTGCAGGTTGTATGGCATATTTTCTCTTGCTTCACTGGAAAAGGCCTTTTGTCCCATCACCTTGGAAAGCATTACTTCTTTGTTATCTTTGACTTCAGTTTCCTGCTAGGGAAGGTTTTTTTTTAAAAAAAACCTCGGACAAGATTTTTCACCTTTGCTTTCAACACTGGGCTATTTATTCTTGTGAGTGTCATTCCATTTTAGTTTTCCTCTGGTTTCTTAAAAATACACATCAGTCAAGCATCAGCAGCTTTCCTGCTCTGGTTAAGGTGAGTCTCAAAGAGGGAGTTGTGACCTTGTAAATGCAATAATTTCTAAGTATTAATATTAATTCAGGTGTTTCCCTATCTATTCCGTCAAGAGTAGTTTCTGTTTGAATAGACAATACATGTCCGGTTGAGCTTTTACTCTTCAAATGGGTTTTCTGTAGTCAAGTCATATGTGGAGTCTGATTTTTGCAATGCAAAAGGCCCTTCGCTCTTTCTCCCTTTTCAATAAAATAAAATAAAATAAAATCCTTTACATTAATGTTTCAATACAGAGAACAGGAAGAATAAAGTTTTAGTTGGGAGAATTTCTGAAGATTGATGCTGCTGAACTGGATTCTTTTGCTAAACATTTGATACAAGTAAGAAAATCCATCTTGGACATTATAATAATAACTTCCTTAAGGTATTCTATCCTAACCTTTCTATGATAAAAGAAATAAGAATAGATAGAGAACTGGTCTCTACAATATCTTCCTTCCTTCCTTCCTTCCTTCCTTCCTTCCTTCCTTCCTTCCTTCCTTCCTTCCTTCCTTCCTTCCTTCCTTCCTTTTCTTTCTTTCCCTCTCTCTCTCCCCTCCCTCCCTCCCTCTTCCATCTCCCTCGCCTACCTACCTCCCTTCCTCCCTCCCTCCCTCCCATCTATCATCTAGCTATCCTCTGATCAGAAATGTGCCGATCATCTTTCTAATTGGTTTCATTGGAGCATTTTGAGCATTGCTGTGGGAATTGTCAGCCACATATAATGGCTGATGCAATTAGCAACTCAAAGAATTTGCACAAAAATGTGCATAATATTTAAAGAGAAAGTGCAAACTATAGCATAAGGGGAAAACAGCTTATAAATATATATATCTTTTGAAATATATGAATTTAAAAGTGGGTATAAATTGGGTACTAGGAAAAAGCAGAAGAAAATATGGTCAAAAGTGTGTTACCTATGTGCTACTGAAAGTCTCATTATCATGATCTTTAACTGGGTGAAACACTGCATCACCGGGCACCAACTTTTGAAACAAGTTATGTCAAATGGGCCAATTTACAGAATGCACCCAAAATCTGGAACCCACGACCCTCAAATGAAATTTGAGAAAGCTATGACTGCTTCACTCTACTGGCTGCTACTGCATTGCTGGGCCACTGTTGTGGTCACATGATCTTCATTTTTCACATTCCGTGACAGTTTCCCAGCCGGTCTTGCAATCCCTTGCTCCCACTTCCACCCAGCAGCAGCCATTTACCTGCCTGCTGGGAAGGGAAGGGAAGGGAAGGGAAGGGAGATTTCTGATTTTCCCACAAGCAAACTCAATGGGGACCTGGCAGGAAGCCAGTCTTGCTCCACTGTTTTTTGACCTACCCTTGGTAATTCTGTTTAAGTAAGGACATATATCTGAAACACTGATGCAACAGGGCACAAATTGTCTAGTTTATGTATTAAAACGATTTATAGATGGCTTCTCATTCACGAAGCCTTGGGGCAGTTTCCAATACTAATATCAAAGTGATACTAGAAAATAAAAACCATATTTTAAAAAGCTCAGTACTAATGGGAGTTGCTGACTGAGGAAGGCCATCATAAAATAGATGCTAGTACCTTATTAAGAAAAAAATCACCCCATAGGCTGTTACCATAGAGATAACCCAGCTCTACATTGTTACTAACTGGCCATCCATATTGTAGTTGCCTGATAGGCTGGTATAAATGGAGATATGGAGGCGTTCTTTACCTTCTCCTAATCCTGGCCCTAATGCTTCAATTATGTCTCAAAAGTAGCTTTGTAGCTAAGAAATATCTTTAGCATTGGTTCAATATGTGTTTGTTATATGGCAAAATAATGCATCCCTGTCAGGAATCTTATTGCTGCAGTAATTGTCACTTCCCAACCAGCCCCAAAGGCATTGCAAGGATCCAATTTTGAGATGGCCAATTTGTATGAATGGACCAAAGAATATCCTACTGGAAACAATAAAATTATTGTGAAACCATACTTCAAAACTCATCCATCTCTAATTAACAAAAACAATGTCTCTAGTTAAAAGGTAAAGGTTCCCTTTGCACATATGTGCTAGTTGTTCCCGACTCTAGGGGGCGGCGCTCATCTCCGTTTCAAAGCCGAAGAGCCAGCGCTGTCCCAAGACCGGTGGCCGCAGTGTGGCTCAGGCTGTAAGATAGCCTATTAACACACAGCTGCCTGCAGTTACAATTACTGCAGGCTCGAGTCCCACCAGGCCCAAGGTTGACTCAGCCTTCCATCCTTTATAAGGTAGGTAAAATGAGGACCCAGATTGTTGGAGGGGCAATAAGTTGACTTTGTATATAAATATACAAATAGGATGAGACTATTGCCTTACACAATGTAAGCCGCCCTGAGTCTTCGGAGAAGGGCGGGATATAAATGTAAATTAAAAAAAAAATAAGTAAAAAAAAGACATCCCCATGGTCATGTGGCTGGCATGACTCAACACCAAACATAACACTGTTATCTTCCCACCAAAGGTGGTCCCTATTTTTCTATTTGCATTGTTACATGCTTCTGCTAGTTTGGCAGAAGCTGGGACAAGTAATGGGAGCTCATCCCGTTACGCGGCATTAGCGATTCGAACCGCTGAACTGCCGACCTTTTGATTGACAAGCTCAGCATCTTAACCACTGAGCCACCCTTAGTATAGACATAGACATGTTATTATTGTTAGATTTATATCCTATGTTTATTTTTTTGTATAATTCCAGCTGTTATGTTCCTACCTCCTGTTTTTCCCACAAAGCAAACCCTTTGAATTGGTTTGGGCTAAGAAAGAGTGACAGGCCCAACGTCATCAATCATCCTGATTTTCATGCTTAAAGAAGGCTGTAATTCACAGTCTCCTGGTTTCTAGGACAACACCTTAACAACTACACCAAATTGGCTGTCATAATATTATACCAGAGAAGACTAACTTCCTTGAAGCAGGCCAGGATGACTATAAGTTGTAATGTTTTGGGTCTGGAAAGTTGAGAGTAGAACATACAATGCTATTCTTCATAGGTGGAAAGTTGAAATATATTGAAAATATATATTTATACATTGAAAAGAACTGGCCTCCTTCAGTAGATGGTTTGCCTGGGCTTTGCAAAGAAGACAATTTTACCCAAATGGAAATCAACTTATCCTCCTCAACATAAGGAGTGGATTCAAGACCTGTGTTTGTTATGAGTTTTTGAAACAATTTTATATTCCACACATGAGAAGATGCAGCAATATATGGCTTAGAATGAATGGTAAGTTGAAAGATGGAATTTATTTTATAGTGATACTCAATAAGGGTTTTTTTGGGTAGTAGTTTCATTTCTTTTATGTTTCCTTTTATCACTATATTGTATGTAGTTTTATTATTTTTATCATACATTCACGGGTGTTGTAGTTATTGTTTCACCGATAAAAGTTTTAGATTGTTCTTTATGAGACCTTTTTCTAGATGCGTCAAAATTCTTTTCATAATAGGTTTCATAGGAAAGCTGTTACGGCGTTCTTCTCTTTCGTCTTTGCAAAAAGAATTATCAAAATATACCCTCAACTGAGCAATTGGGATATTTGAAATGGATAATGAGGGTGAGTGAGTATTGGGAGTTGAGGGGGTTATTGACATAATTGAGGGACTTGAGTGCCCTGAGGAAGATAGCTATATCGGAGGTTCAACCATATGAACAGGTCTTATAAGAGGAGTCAGACAAAGAGTGTCTCTTCTGTAAACTACATGGTGTGATGTAACTTACAGAAACCCATACTGGACAATTTATTGCCCGGGTCAACAAGGACCTTGCTACCTGGAAGTTGAGTCATGGCAACTGGACTTCTTTTCTTGTTAGTTTGAAATGCTTTGCTGCTTATCGAAGTAGCTTCTTCAGTCTGAGCTCCGATTGAACAAATTACTTGGATAAGCAGCAAAACATTTCGAACTAACAAGAAAAGAAATCCAGTTGCCATGACTTAACTTCCAGGCAACGCTGTCTGGATGACTGAGAATTTTAATTGACTGTGGCCATGCTACGTGATGGATTTCCTCAACATCTAATAACAAGTGGGCTACAGGACTCAGGACTGTTAGCTGAACAACCACGGCCAGCAGCTGCAAGATTACTGGAAGAAAAGTTGCTTACTCATCACAAATATACAACAATTTAAAAAACGCTATTACAAATCAGGTCCAATGAGAACAAGATCTTTGAAAAGAATGCAACAGTTCTGGAAAGAATGACATCCAAAATCAGCAATAACAGATGCCAGAACTCAGGCTAGCTAATCAATGTTGATTTATAATATGTATTAAAAATATTCCCAGAAATAGAACTAGAAGAACTGCTAAGGTCTACCAAGGGCAAAGAAAGAAAAACCTTGTCAGACATAGCTCAGACAATAGGGATAACCCAGAGGAACTCAGCAATAGAGGATGCCAGCATCTCTACTGAACTATTTTCATTTCTAAACCATGCATCCACTCTACCTTCTCCTTAAAAAGAGCAAAGCAATCTATCTGGAAAATGAGAAGAACTGAAATGAAGGAATAATTGAACACCTAAAATAACAGAAAACAACAGAAAAAGGTTGCCTGCATTGAAATGTGTTCCGAAGAAACAGCTAGCACCAGTATTAGAATATGGCAATACTGTAATATAGACTATAATTAGACGCTATAGAGCACTGCACACCAGAGCAACTAGACACAAGAACAGTTTTTTCCCGAAGGCCATCACTCTGCTAAACAAATAATTCCCTCAACACTGTCAGACTATTTACTGAATCTGCACTACTATTAATCGTTTCATAGTTCCCATCACCAATCTCTTTCCACTTATGACTGTATGACTATAACTTGTTGCTGGCAATCCTTATGATTTATATTGATATATTGACCATCAATTGTGTTGTAAATGTTGTACCTTGATGAACGTATCTTTTCTTTTATGTACACTGAGACCATATGCACCAAGACAAATTCCTTGTGTGTCCAATCACACTTGGCCAATAAAATTCTATTCTATTCTATTCTATTCTATTCTATTCTATTCTATTCTATTCTATTCTATTCTATTCTATTCTATTCTATTCTATTCTATTCTATAATTACAGCAAGAAATAAACCAAGTGATGTACAGTATAGCTGCAATCATAACTGAATACCTGGGATGCAAAACGAACAAAAAAACCAAAAAAAGCCAAACAGTGCATCACCAGAATGGAAGATAAGATTGGAAAATAAGATCAGCATCCTAAAACAGACGAAGGGAAAGAAGCTGAAGAGCAAGGAAACCAAAGAACACCTCATCAACAAATGTCACCCAGAGACAAGGAAGATCAAGGAAGCACCAGAAAGAACAAAGCAACAAATAACAGCTATAGCCAAGATGATCAGTAGATATAAAGCTTAATTGCACACTGTAAGCAAAATCTTCAATTTTAGATGAGTCTGAAACATGTCTACCAACCCATCCATGGTGAGAATGCAATTAACCACTGAACTCTGGACAAAGGAGAAACAGTGCAGTTCTAGGGACTTCTAGGGGACAATCCAAAGAAATACAAAAGAATGCAACTTAGATAAAAAAAGGTAGAAAAGGAAAGAAGAAATGAAAATGAAATGAAAGAACTGGTAATAACAGCAGAAATATTAGGGGGGGGAAAGGAAAGAACGATCAAGAATTGGTTGGCACCAGGCAAAGATGAACTGCATGGTTTTCGGTTGAAATGCCTGTCTCATGTGCACCTAGTCATGGCCAAGCCATTTAACAACATTGAACTGGTTCAATGAGTTTGGATTGTTGTACACCACCCAGAGTCACTTTCTGTGACACGTGGAGCCATATAATTTTTTTTTTTAATTTACATTTATATCCCGCCCTTCTCCGAAGACTCAGGGCGGCTTACAGTGTGTAAGGCAATAGTCTCATTCTATTTGTATATATTTACAAAGTCAACTTATTGCCCCCCCACAACAATCTGGGTCCTCATTTTACCTACCTTATAAAGGATGGAAGGCTGAGTCAACCTTGGGCCTGGTGGGGCTTGAACCTGCAGTAATTGCAGGCTGCTGTGTTTTAATAACAGGCTTCTTATAGCCTGAGCCACCACGGCCCTTTATTTGATAAATAACTAAACAAACAAATATTGTTGTGGTCCACCAGCAGTCTGCAGAGCTGGCAACGGAGTCGGACAGTGATGAGGCTGAGGAAGAACATGGGCCGGATGAGGACTCTGCGACAGAGGCAGAGGTGGGGTCAGGGCCATCTGGGAGTGATGAGTGAAACTCAAGAGGCTGACAGTAGTGAGAGAGAAGAACAGGAGGAGCCTGTTCCTAATGCACACATGAGAAGAGCTGCCAGAAGGCAAGAGCAGCTAAAGCAAAGATGACGACTCGGGAGTACGGCCAAGAGATGATTGGCCCCTCCCAAAAGGCTTAAAAGACCAGCAACGACATTTGGACTCTTTGCCGGAAAACAGTGTTGAGTTTGCCTAATTAGTTCAAGGTTGGTGATAAGACTGAAGAATTGTGTTATGAAGAATTTGCTTTGATTTAGTTTGGACTACGCTGAGAATGAGTTAATTCTCAGCTGTTCTAATAAAGTCTGTTTGTTTTTGAACTGATTGCGTGTACTACTACCTACGTGGGCCTGGGTCACAACAAACATACTGCAAGGAAGTGAAGTTGAAGATTGGTTAACATCTGGCAAAGCCTACCTGATAATGAGAGATCCAACAAAAAGGGCACAACAAACAACTAAAGGCTAATTGTCTGTTTAGTTTCACTTGGTAGCTATCGTGGTACTGTGGTAATCCAACAGCATCTAGCTGAAGGAAACAAATTCTTTCCACTTGAGCCAAAAAGAAACTGCCCAACAGCAGAGTAACAAAGGATCAGCTTCTAATTGACAAGATGATTTTAGAAAACTGTAAGAGAAGGAAGATCAACTGGAAGGTAGCTTGGATTTATTACAAGAAGGCATTCAACCGCCTGCCACATGCCTGGAGAGTCAAGTACCTAAAAATAGCAGGAATCAGTAGAAATATCAGAAGCTTTGTGCAAAGATCAATGGCACAATGGCAGACACAGTTGCTAGTCAATGATGATAGATTGAGAGAAGTTAACATAAAGAGAGGAAAATTTCAAGACTCACTATCACACTGCTGTTTGTTATTGCATTGATTCCACTGCCAACAATATTGAACGTGACTATCAAACATCAAAGGCATCTCTTAGGTTATCCCACTTCCTCATGGATGAACTGAAGCCGTATCGGAAAACATCACCTGAAACGGAATTCCTTTTCAGCACTTAAATTACCGCCAAGATATTGCAATGGAATTTGTACTGGACAAACGTGCCGCCTTTACCATTTAAAGAGGGAAAAAAATAGTGAAAAAATGAAAGAACCAAGATGCCATATGAAAATAGCATCAAGCATCTGGATGAAGACAACCTCTACAAATACTTGGGCATGAAGAATGGTGAAGAAGATGCGCTGAAGCTAGTACAGGTAGTCCTCAACTTACAGCAGTTTGTTTAGTGACCGTTCAAAGTTACAACAGCACTGAAGAAAGTGACTTATGAGTGTTTTTCAAACTTACAACTTTTGCAGAATCCCCAGGGTCACATGACCAAATTTCAGACTCTTGGCAACTCACTCACGTTTATGACAATTGCAGTGTCTGAAGGTCATGAAATCCCCTTTTCCAACCTTCCGATAAGCAAAATCAATGACGGAGCCAGATTCACTTAATAACCCTGTTGTTAAATTAACACCTGAAGTGATTCACTTAACAACGGTGGGACGAAAGGTCATGAAACGGGGCAAAACTCACTTAACAAATATCTCACTTAACAACATAAATTTTGGGCTCAGTTGTGGTCCTTAAATCAAGGACTACCTGTATACCAAGAAGATTTATTGAATATCACAGAGGCAAAAACGAGGAAGACCAAATACAGAATAGAAAAAAAAAAAATATGGCAAGGCAAAGTATGATGTGGCCAGTACATAAGAAAACTAGCAGGCAAAACAGAACACATCAAGATCTGGCAATGGCTAAAAGCAGGGGAAAGGGACTAATTTTGGTTGCACAGCAACATCAAGCCTTAAGAACAAATGCGTACAAAGCAGGGGTGAAATGCTCCCAGTTTGGACCGGATCTCCTGATCCGGTAGCGATAGCGGCAGGTGGTTCGGAGAATTGGTAGGAAAAATTCCTTCCCCCCACCCACCATGCCCAGCTGAGCCACGTGATCGTCAGAGTTTTTTATTAAAGCATTTTTTTCTTCATCCGTAAAAATGTTTTTAAAAGTAAAAAAAAAAAGCCTCTGATGATCACGCGGCTCAGCTAGGATCATCAGAGCCTTTTAAAGCATTTTTTCTACAACCTCTTCGGCCGAAGAGGTTGTAAAAAAATGCTTTTAAAAGGCTCTGATGATCCCAGCTGAGTTGCCTGATCATCAGAGGCTTTTTTTTTTCTTTTAAAGGCAAAAAAATGCTTTTAAAAGAAAAGAAAAGCCTCTGGTGATCAGACAACTCAGCTGGGATCATCAGAGCCTTTTAAAAGCATTTTTTACAACCTCTTCGGCTGAAGAGGTTGTAGAAAAAATGCTTTTAAAAGAAAAAAAAGTTGGCCACGCCCATCCAGTCACATTACCCCCTCCCCAAGCCACGCCCACAGAATCAGTAGTAACAAATTTTACATTTCACCACTGGTATAAAGCCAAAATTGAGAAGACAGCAACAGACAGCAAATGTCTCCTAGGAAAGAAACTGAAGAAACAATGGATCACTTTGTTAGCTGTTGCAAGAAGATCAGATAAACTGACTGGAGACAACACAATGACAAAGTAGCAATAATGGTGCACTGGGAGATGTGCAAGAAACACCATTTGCTTGCAAGCAAGAACTGGTGGGACCATAAATAGACAAAGTGATAGAAAATGGAAAAGCTAAACTGCACTTGAATTTTAGAATTCAAACAAATAAGCATCTGCCACACAAAACACCAAATTAGCAATTGTTATAAGGAAGAGTAAAAAAAAATGTCTGGATAGTGGACATTGCAATATCTGAAAACAGGAGAACAGAAGAGAAAGTACTGGAGAAAATCACAAAATACAAAGACCTGCAAATAGAACACTTGTGCTAAAAAATAGCAAAGGTACTACCAATAGTCATAGGCAGCATGTGGAGACCACTTGAATACCGTTGACATTGACAAAGTCACTATCAGTCAATTACAAAAGGCAGCTTTACTTGGAACATCTTACATCCTGCGACAGTATCATGAATATTATTAAATAGCAACATCTTCCTATCATAGGACTTGATAAGTGGGGGAAAATGCCAATTCCATTCTAAATAACTCACCGCAGCCAACTCGCTATGGGCAACATGCCAGGATCCACTCACCATGGCCAATTTGCCGTGGCCAACTCACCAGGGCCAACCAGGTGCAGGACTACTCGCCATGGCCAACTCGCCATGGGACAACTCAATTTATTTATTTAAAAGAATTAAAACATTATTTTCATTTTTGTCATTTACATTTCATTTTGTCCCTTCTTTGGCATCCTTTCTTTAAGGATTCTATTCCACCATTTCTTCGATATTAGTGGAACTCTTGTCCCGCAACGAGTTGGCCATGGTGAGTTGTCCCACAGCAACTTGGCTATGGCAAGTTAGCTGCACCAAGTTGGCTGTGGTAAATTGGCTGCAGTGAGTTGTGGTAGACCTGGCTGACTCTGCAACCAACCATAATAAAGGTATTCCTTGACTTATAACCATTTGTTTAGTGACTGTTCAAAGATACAACGGCACTGAAAAAAGTGACTTATGACAGTTTTTCACAGGAATGTTGCAGCATCCCCATGGTCACATGATCAAAATTTGGTTGCTTGGCAACTGGTGTGTCGTTAGGACAGTTACAGTGTCCCGGAGTCATACTTTTGTGTCACCTTTTGTGACCTTCTGATAAGCAACGTCAGTGGGAAATCCAGATTCACTTAACAACCGTGTTACTAACTTAACGTTTGCCGTGATTCACTTAACAATTGTGGCAAGAAAGATTGCAAAATGGGGCAAATCTCACTTAACAACTAACTTGCTTAGCAATGGAAATTTTGGGCTCAATTGTGGTCGTACAGTATGTCAAGGACTACCTGTAATAATAGTGTGCATGGTACACTTTTTAGCAGAACCACACATGATACATTTTAGCAGAAAACAAACCAGGGAGATGCTAGGTGGCTCAGTGGCTAAGACACTAAGCTTGTCAAGCAGAAAGGTCGGCAGATCGGTGGTTCGAATTAGTGGTTAGTATAGGTCTCTTGCATGAGCAGCAGTACCTATGATATATTAATGTTGTATATATTCATACTGCATTCAAGGTTAGGTATCACACATTGGTAAACGTAAGCTGGTAGACAAACAGGGTTATCTCCTTCTCCAGAGTATCTTCTATTTAGAAAACTCATATATGATACAACTTTGTGTGCTGTTCTTATTACAGGTGGGGTGTGGGGCTGAGATTGGTTTGTACATTCAGTCTCAAATCTTCAATTCCTTTGCACTTTTGGTAGATATATTTAAATTATATCTTCTGACTTTCTCTTAAACTGATCCTAGATGACCTCCAAGGTCCCTTCCAACTCTTTTACCATTACTGAGATTATTTGGACTTTTTTTAAAAAAAAAATGCATACAAAAGATCCCTACCATTATTTTTCCCAACTCATTCTAAAGATTAAAATGCACAATCTATCATTTCTCCAGGGACGGACATCTGTCATTGCTTTTGATCATTAATTCAATCTTAAAACAAGTCACACATTCCAATATGAAAGAAGCAGCAGTGATATCAAGCCATAGTTGGTGTAGTCGAGGATTTTTTTTTTTTTTTAAGGCAGAGCTACGGTATTATTATCCTGCTGCAACTTGAATAATGAATGGCTGAAAAGCACTAACCTTGAAGAGATGCCTCACATGGGGAAAATTAAGATATCAGAAAGCTTACTGGGCTTGTGGTTTTCTTTATTCTTTCCTTTAAAACAAAAAACCTGTTTTAGTATATTCATTACCCCGAGTGTTCACGAAAAAAGAATGTTCATTGAGGAGCTCATTTTTATCCACAGAGTAACCTGTTAGTTAAGTTGGGCGAATGTCTCACTTCAAACTTCACGGGACAAATCAGGTCAACTTAGCTTCTCTAGTGTACACCAGATATTTGTTTGTGGTTGTTGTTGTTGTTGTTGTTGTTGCTGTTGTTGCTGTTAAAAACAAACCAAACAGTTCTGTGCTAACTTGTGTATGCTTTCCTGGTTTCTTCGGTTGGACTTCAAAATATGTTCAATCAAAGTAGGAAAAAGGATGGTGATTGATAGAAAATAGATTCATTTTCTCAACTTCAAGTTGGTTCTTCATCAATGTCATAGAAAGATATGTTTCCATATGGACAAGGTCCGATTCGCTAATTAAAAATAGAATTGCTATGTTATATTTATTGTAATATATGTGGGTTTGCTCTGTTTGGATCTTTTTTTTTCTAATTTTAAAGCATTTAAAGTTTACATTTTCCCCATATGTTATCTTTGGTGTTGTAGAAGTAATATTTGCCTTATGTGTGGTATAGTATTACTTTTTTAAGGAAGGGGAAGAATGCAGAAAATGATTCTAACAGGCATCAAAAGATTTACTTACTTACTTACTTACTTACTTACTTATTTACTTACTTGATATAACAAAACAGAACAGAACAGAATAACAAGAGATGGAAGGGACTTTGGAGGTCTTCTAATCCAACCCCTTGCTTAGGCAGGAAACCCTACACCACTTCAGACAAAAGATTATCTAATTTCTTCTTAAAAACTTCCAGTGTTGGAGCATTCACAACTTCTGGAGGCAAGTTGTTCCACTGATTAACTGTTCTAACTGTCAGGAAATTTCTCCTCATTTCTAAGTTGCTTCTCTCCTTGATTAGTTTCCACCCATTGCTTCTTGTCCTGCCCTCAGGTGCTTTGGAGAACAGCCCGACTCCCTCTTCTTTGTGGCAACCCCTGAGATATTGGAACACTGCTATCATGTCTCCCCTAGTCCTTTTTTTTTATTAAACTAGACATACCCAGTTCCAGCAACCGTTCTTTATATGTTTTATCCTTAAGTGCCCTAATCATCTTTATTGCTCTTCTCTGCACCCTTTCTAGAGTCTCAACATCTTTTTTACATCGTGGCGACCAAAACTGAATTCAGTATTCCAAGTGTGGCCTTACCAAGGCATTATAAAGTGCAAATTAACATTTCATATGATCTTGATTCTATCCCTCTGTTTATGCAGCCCAGAACTGTGTTGACTTTTTTGGCAGCTGCAGAACACTGATGGATTTTGTTTTTTCCTCTCTAACTCATGGTGCCAAACATACCTAATATTATTTCCTTCCTTCTATTTTCTCCACAACAACAACCCTGTGAGATGGGATGGACTGAGAAAAAGTGACTGGTCCAAATTCATTAGCGAGCTTTTATGCCTAAAGTGGGACTAGAACTTTATTTTTTATTTATTTATTTTTATTTATTTATTATATTTATTTATAATTTAATTTCTATACCGCCCTTCTCCCAAAGGACTCAGGGCAGTTTACAGCCATCTTAAAAACTAACACAGAATACAAACAACAGATTTAAAAGCAGAATTAAAACCAAATATTTAATAGGCCAAATCAAACTAAAACAGTCATAGACCGACATAAAACCCATTTAAAATTTCAATTTAAAATTTCACTTAGGTCAGTCCCGCACGATGAAATAATAAGGTCTTGAGTTCGCGTTTGAAGGTCTGGAGGTCGGGGAGTTGGCGCAACCCCGGAGGCAGCTCATTCCAAAGGACCGGTGCTGCCACAGAGAAGGCTCTCTCCCTGGGGGCCGCCAACCGACATTGTTTGGTCGACGGCACCCTGAGAAGGCCCACCCTGTGGGAGTGCACAAGTTGATTGGAGGCTATCGGTGGCAGAAGGCGGTCTCGTAGATAGCCCAGTACTAAGCCATGGAGCGCTTTAAAGGTGATGACCAGCACCTTGAATTGTACCCGGAAGGCTACCGGCAGCCAGTGCAGGCCACGCAGGATAGGTGTTATATGGGAACAACGAGGTGCTCCCTCTATCACCTGCGCAGCCACATTCTGGACTAGCTGGAGCCTCCTGGTGCTCTTCAAGGGGAGCCCCATGTAGAGAGCATTGCAATAGTCCAGATGGGAAGTGACGAGGGCGTGAGTGACCGTACGTAGGGAGTCCCGGTCTAGGAAGGGGCGAATCAGGCAAACTTGATAAAATGCTCCCCTGGTGACGGCTGTCAGATGTTCCTCTAAGGACAGCCGATCATCCAGGAGAACGCCCAAGTTGTGCACCCTCCCCCTGGGGGCCAGTAATTCACCCCCAACAGTCAGCGATGGTGTAAGCTGACTGTACCGGGACGCCGGCACCCACAGCCACTCTGTCTTGGAGGGGTTGAGCTGGAGCCTGTTCCTCCCCATCCAGATCCGCACGGCTTCAAGACACTGGGCCATCACCAAAAAGAAAAAAAGAAAAAAAAAAGACCTCGACGGCTTCATTGTGGTGGCTCGGGGTGGAGATGTACAGCTGAGTATCATCAGCGTACAGATGATACTCCACCCCGAAATCATAGTCTCCTGGTTTCTAGCCTGGTACCTTTACCACTAAACCAAATTGGCACTCTGCTTTTCATTCCTCTCCTTTTACTGTACAGAAAATGAGGGAGGGTCCCTTCTAAAATGTTTTCCCCATCTCTTCTTTTGTGGAATGAGATATATTTTTATATATTTTATATATATATTTTATATATCATTGCATGATTCACCTTGTACCTGCTTACAGGCAAAGGCTTAAAGCCACAAAACCAATAATTAAATCAGTGAAAACCTGGACGGAGGAATCAGAATTAAAGCTACAGGCATGTTTTGACTGCACTGATTGGAATATTTTTAAAGATACCTCTGCAGACCTGGATGAACTCACAGATACTGTAGCATCATATGTCAGCTTCTGTGAAGACCTATGTGTACCTACAAGGAACTTGCGAATACACAGTAACAACAAATCTTGGTTTACACCTAAACTTAAGCAGCTACGACATTCCAAAGAGGAAGCTTACAGAAAAGGTGATAAAATGCTGTACAATCAGGCCAGAAATGCACTAACAAGGGAGATAAGAGCAGCAAAAAGAAGCTACTCTGAAAAGCTAAAGAATCAGTTTTCAGCAAATGAACCAGCAAACATGTGGAAAACTCTTAAAAATATCACCGGCTATGGCAAACCTCCTTCCCAGGCTGAAGGTAATCAACAACTGGCAGATGACCTGAATGAGTTTTACTGCAGGTTTGAAAGGAAACTACAGCCACCTATCTCCACAACCCCCATCTCAGACACACCAACAACAGCCAAGCCTCCTACAACTGACCCCATCCCATTGGGTTCACAACCCCTAGTGATCACAGAAAAGGAAGTGCAGGACCTATTTCACAGACAAAAGCCAGGAAAAGCTCCAGGCCCAGACAAGATAACTCCTTCTTGCTTAAAAGTCTGTGCTGACCAATTGGCCCCCATCTTCACCCATATTTTCAATAAATCACTAGAGATGTGTTATGTTCCTTCTTGCTTCAAACGCTCTACCATCATCCCAGTGCCGAAGAAGCCCACCATCAAGGAACTGAATGACTACAGACCAGTTGCTTTAACATCTGTAGTCATGAAAACCTTTGAAAGGCTAGTGCTTTCCTACCTAAAAACCATCACGGATCCGCTGTTAGACCCCTTGCAATTTGCATACCGAGCAAATAGATCAACAGATGATGCTGTTAATATGGCTCTGCACTACATCCTACAACATCTTGAGTCTCCAAAGACCTATGCAAGGGTCCTTTTTGTAGACTTTAGTTCAGCATTCAATACCATCATTCCAGACATTCTTCTAACTAAGCTAAACCAGCTACAGGTACCGGAACAGACTTGTAAGTGGATCACAAGCTTCCTAACAAACAGGAAGCAGCAGGTGAAGCTAAGCAAGATCACATCAAATACCTGTACAATTAGCACAGGGGCCCCCCAAGGCTGTGTGCTCTCCCCACTTCTCTTCTCTCTGTATACCAATGACTGCATCTCCAATGATCCATCTGTTAAGCTACTGAAGTTCGCAGATGACACAACAGTGATTGGTCTCATTCGAGACAATGATGAATCCGCATATAGACGAGAGGTCGAATGACTAGCCTTGTGGTGCAACCAAAACAATCTGGAACTGAACACACTCAAAACTGTAGAAATGGTGGTAGACTTTAGGAGAAAACCTTCCATACTTCCACCTCTCACAATACTTGACAACACAGTATCAACAGTAGAAACCTTCAAATTTCTGGGTTCTATCATATCGCAAGATCTCAAATGGACAGCTAACATCAAAAACATCATTAAAAAAGGACAACAAAGAATGTTCTTTCTGCGCCAACTCAGTAAGCTCAAACTGCCCAAGGAGCTGCTGATCCAATTCTACAGAGGAATTATTGAGTCTGTCATTTGCACCTCTATAACTGTCTGGTTCGGTTCTGCAACCCAACAAGAAAAACACAGACTTCAGAGGATAATTAGAACTGCAGAAAAAATAATTGCTACCAACCTGCCTTCCATTGAGGACCTGTATACTGCACGAATCAAGAAGAGGACCGTGAAAATATTTACAAATCCCTCACATCCTGGACATAAACTGTTTCAACTCCTACCCTCAAAACGATGCTATAGAGCACTGCACACCAGAACAACTAGACACAAGAACAGTTTTTTCCCGAAGGCCATCACTCTGCTAAACAAATAATTCCCTCAACACTGTCAGACTATTTACTGAATCTGCACTACTATTAATCGTTTCATAGTTCCCATCACCCATCTCTTTCCACTTATGACTGTATGACTATAACTTGTTGCTGGCAATCCTTATGATTTATATTGATATATTGACCATCAATTGTGTTGTAAATGTTGTACCTTGATGAACGTATCTTTTCTTTTATGTACACTGAGAGCATATGCACCAAGACAAATTCCTTGTGTGTCCAATCACACTTGGCCAATAAAATTCTATTCTATTCTATATATTTTTAACTTGGTCTATATTTTTAACTCCAGTCTGTGGCTCTTCTTCCTGTATCACAAGGTCATTCCCCCAGATCATTACAGGAATTAAAACATATGTCGGGTTCTGTATTGAAAGAAGAGCTTTGACTCTGTGAGTGAAACTCTACCCTTTTTGTGTGTGTTCCACACATGCGACATATGCAAACAAGAGACAGAACTTAATTTTGGAGAGAATTCCTGTATTGGAATATGTGTGCAGCGGCTCAGAAATCTTTTAAATTCAAAATTACAGTCTTTATAAAAACCTGAGCCAGAGACATTAGAAATCTGTCTATATTATAAATAAATATACCATTTCCTTTATGAGCAGTAGCCCTCTTTAATAAGGCTGGTGTCAATCAACATCTCAAATTTTCAACTTTGTCACTGTGAAAATACACCATGCACAATTCACTGATTTTAGCACTTGTTAATTGATTTTGGATCTAGCAAATCAATTACATTTGATCTGTGACTTAAAATCTATGTTTAGTATTAGCTGAAGAGGTAGAAACCTCACTCACCGCTCCCTTGATCATCCCTCCTTCAGTGCAAGAGAATGAATATCTCAGATAAGAGGAATGTACTGATCTTCAGACGCAAAGATATAAGATAGCTGCATTTCCCTGCTAGAAGCTCCAAACAAGCATGTCAGCAGCTGCCAAAAAAGCCAACACGATTCTAGGCTGCATAAACAGAGGGATAGAATCAAGATCAAGTAAAGTGTTAATGCCACTTTATAATGCCTTGGTAAGGCCACGCTTGGAATATTGCATTCAGTTTTGATCGCCACGATGTAAAAAAGATGTAGAGACTCTAGAAAGAGTGCAGAGAAGAGCAACAAAGATGATTAGGGGACTGGAGGCTAAAACATATGAAGAACGGTTGCAGGAACTGGGTATGTCTAGTTTAATGAAAAGAAGGACTAGGGGAGACATGATAGCAGTGTTCCAATATCTCAGGGGTTGCCACAAAGAAGAGGGAGTCAAGCCATTTATTTTTTTTATTTTTATTTATTTATTTATTTGTCACAACATCATACAAAAAGATTATATAGTATATACATTCTCCAAAGCACCTGAGGGCAGGACAAGAAGCCATGGATGGAAACTAATTAAGGAGAGAAGCAACTTAGAACTAAGGAGAAATTTCCTGACAGAACAATTAATCAGTGGAACAACTTGCCTCCAGAAGTTGTGAAGGCTCCAGTACTGGAAGTTTTTAAGAAGATGTTGGATAACCATTTGTCTGAGGTGATGTATGGTTTCCTGCCTAAACAGGGGGTTGGAGTAGAAGACCTCCAAGGTCCCTTCCAACTCTGTTATTCTCTTCTTTTCTATCTTTGTCCTTGTTCTCAAGAATTTGGGGAAACTGGAACCTGTGAGAGCCATGAAACCCAAGATATATCATTTAGACCTGGGTTCTAGGTGTAAAGAACTTAAAGCTCAGTGTCTATGGAGGTTCTCAGTCATTCAGCTCATGGTTGTCTCCAGAATGTTTTTTTCCCAAAAGGCAACTGGACTTCCAGCTCTGAAGAAGCTTCTTGAGTGAGAAGTGAAACATCTTCAAGGAAAAAACAAAGTCCAGTTGCCTTTTGGAAAAAAAAAAAGCACTTTTGGGACAACTTGAAATTTAGTTCCCAATAAAGCCCTTCATAAACCAACGCTGTCTATTAAGCTGCATGTGATGGATAGAAAATTGTAGAAGTACTTTTAATCATCATTATCTGATGGCTAACTTGGTGCCACTTCAAGCAAGGCATTTTACAGGTTGATTGTGGCCATGCTTTTTTTCCTAAAAGAAAATTCTGAGAACTCTCATAATCAAATCATAGTTACAGGTTGTAGAGTTTAGATATAAGATCCTTCGTCATATTGAAAGGCTTGTTTTCTGCTTTAATACATATTTTACATTTAGTCATATTGTGTTCTTCCAAATTCCAGTGCAATTCTCTGAGGGGATCCTTATCGTGCTAAATAAGAAGAAGAGGAGGAGGGGAGGGGAAATCAGGGAACTACACATTTACCTTTTTATCATGGAAGCTGATAATCTGTAAAAATTCATTTTTCGGGATAGCCTTTCTAATCTTCTTGATAGCAAATTTAAATATTCTTTGCAAACAGAAATAATTCTCCATGTCTGAGCTGCGCTGCATGGCAATGGCCTTGAAAGGATTTCTCCGTCTCTCATACTACAGGATAAAAATTGCATATTAAACTTTTGATGAAATCTCTTCGAGGAAAATGAAAGGCTGAATGAAATCAAAGCGTTGGAGTAAAAAGGGATTTCAAGCAGTGTTAAGAGTAGGGAGATAGAGCGAATATCTTACGTGCAGGCATCCAAAGTCAAATTAAAAACCAATGGCTCAATGGTTCCTTCTCCATAGCATTGTGGGAAGCCAGATGGAGAAGCCAGATCTGAAGAAACCACAGAACGGAGATGGAGAGGCAGAATAAGCCATTGACTGTAACTTGTGGGGAATGTTACCAAACAAACAGGAACAAATTCAAAAACAGTAGATCTAGGATAGCAGTCATTCAAGCATAGATTAGGCAAATGCTACCCACCCACCCCCATCTTGTTTATCTCCTACTTCCCTGTGGCTGTTTATTTATTGGTAAGGAAGCTGACGAGAGACTGGGCTGAAAGGCATTCTTGGATATAAAAATGATGCTGAAGGTTGATGTTAGCTATGTCACAGATAGGAGAAAAGTTGCATATTTAGGCTGCTTGGAGCATCTCCTTTAATGGAATGCCGTGTTCAAAAATAAAAGTGCACGCGCACCTCCCCTCAACTCACAAAACGTGTTATGTCTTACTATCTTAGAATTCTGCCTTCTTAGTTTGGTACATGTGGAAGTTGGACTGGAGAAAAAAAAAGTGAGAAATCGTCCTAAATCAGCCCACGTCTTGTTTTTTCTTAAATAGCTGCAGCTACTCCAGGGTAGAGGCAGGGGTGAAATCCTCCCGGATCAGACCAGAGTGCACAATCCAGTAGCGATAGTGGCTGGTGGTTCAGTGATCTGATAGCAATGGTGGAGCAAAGCTCTGCCCACCTGCCCAGGTGTGTTTTTTACTATCTGCGCATGTGCAGAAGGTCTGCACACGCATGTGATGTATGCAGGTGAGCAAAGCGGACACGTGCGATATATGTACTTTCGAACAGGTAAGGAAGGTAAGTAGATTTCACCCCCGGGGTAGAGGGGATGCGGTGGCTCAATGGCTAAGACGCTGAGCTTGTCAATCAGAAAGGACAGCGGTTTGGCAGTTCGAATCCTTTGTGCCGCATAACAGGGCGAGCTCCCATTATTTGCCCCAGCTTCTGCCTACCTAGCAGTTCGAAAAACAATGTAAAAATGCAAGTAGAAAAATAGGGACCACCTCGGTGGGAAGGTAACAGCATTCCGTGCGCCTTTGGCATTTAGTCATGTCGGCCACATGACCACGGAATCATCAGCAGACAGTGCTGGCTCTTCGGCTTAGAAACGGAGATGAGCACCACCCCGTAGAGTCGGGAACATATGTGCGAGGGGGACCTTCACCTTTACCTTACTCCAGGGTAAAATATGTGGCAAGACTGCTATCTAAAGGAGACTATTTGTAGCTCAGGATTGAAGTGAAAGGTCCTTGGTGCTCTAAGTGCTTAATAGATGGTGTTACTCAGTTTGGGTAATGAAACATCTGCAGGAAAACAACCAAGCTCAGAATCTGTAGAGATTCTCAGTCACCCAGGTCCTGGTTATCCCAAAGGTGGCAACTGGACTTTCTGTTTTTTTCTTTGAAGATGTTTCACTTTTCATCCAAGAAGCTTCTTCAGCTCTGAAAGGATCTGACAGAAATTAAAATAATGTTTATTATTTTAAATAATTAAATTGACTGTCCATTCTCCACTATCCTGTCAGAGCTGAAGAAGCTTCTTGGATGAGAAGCAAAATGTATTCAAAGAAAAAAACAAGAAAATCCAGTTTCCTCCATAAAAAGCATCTTTCGGACAACCAAGCTCAGAGAGCACCAAGGACCCTCAGACTGCTATCTGGTTGGACTTCTTGTTGTCAGCCAATTTATATTTCAGGATTGTTGCCAGTCATGCTCTAGAGCAGGGGTGTCAAACTCGCAGCCCGTGGGCCGGATGTGTCACATGCTGGCCCCGCCCCTGCCAGGTTTAGCAAAGGGGGGGGAAAGTCCAGATACGTCATGTGACACTGCCAAGACGATGTGAGTTTGACACCCCTGCTCTAGATTGTCATCATTTGTTCCCTTCTCTGCAAAGGTGTAATGCCCCTTCTTTTCACTCTGGATTTTTGTTTATGTTATTTATTTATTTATTTATTTATTTGTCACAACAGTATATATAAGCGTAAGCATGAAATAACTATACGATATATAAGCATATATATAAGCATAGGTATGTAATAACTATACGAAATTGGATACAATCAAAGGGAACATTAGGACAGGAACAACAGGCCTCTGTGGCTCAGACTGCTAATGCAGTCTGTTATTAACAGCAGCTGCTTGCAATTACTGCAAGTTCTAGTCCCACCAGGCCCAAGGTTGACTCAGCCTTCCATCCTTTATAAGGTAGGTAAAATGAGGACCCAGACTGTTGGGGGCAATAAGTTGACTTTGTATATAAATATACAAATAGGATGAAGACTATTGCTAACATAATGTAAGCTGCCCTGAGTCTTCGGAGAAGGGCGGGATATAAATGCAAATTTAAAAAAATATATTAGGACAGGTAGGCACGTTGGTACTCTTATGCACGCCCCTTACAGATCTCTTAGGAATGGGGTGAGGTCAATAGTAGATAGTTTTTAGTTAAAGCTTTGGGGATTTTGGGAAGAAACCACAGAGTCAGGTAATGCATTCCAGGCATTAACAACTCTGTTACTGAAGTCATATTTTCTGCATATTAAGCTTAAATCTATTGTGTTAGGACTTGATAGAGCCAAAAAAAGCAGACCTTGTACTTGTGGACAAATACAACAACACTAGGAAGGGGGAAAATACACTAATGGATATATATTAAAAGCACCCATAAATTAAAAGTTTGATATGGATTGTTTGGGTCACATTTTAATACAATTATACTAGATAAGCAATAAAAGCCTAGAAGCTCTGGTTCAACACGTATCAGGACTCTGGATTCTGCAATGATGATCAGTGAACCTCAGGTGGTCGGTTAGCTGAATTGTAGGTTTTACTACATTTTGTAAGTCAAAGCAACCATATCCAAATGAAATTATTTATTCTGTTCTGAACATTACCTAACCACATGTTGTTACTCCCAATCTTTTTGTAAGCAACATTCTGATTCTTCAGGCAAATGAAAGATGGTATACAGGTAAATCCTTGATGTACCACCACAACCAAGCAAGATTTCTGTTCGTCAGCAAGACAGTTGTTAAGTTAACTTTGCCCCATTTTCAGAGGTGGGCTGCTGGGGGTTCACAGGGGTTCGGGAGAACCTCTAGAATAGAATAGAATAGAATAGAATAGAATAGAATAGAATAGAATAGAATAGAATTTTTTATTGGCCAAGTGTGATTGGACACACAAGGAATTTATCTTGGTGCATATGCTCTCAGTGTACATAAAGAAAAGATACCTTCATCAAGGTACAACATTTACAATACAATTGATGATCAATATATCAATATAAATCATAAGGATTGCCAGCAACAAGTTATAGTCATACAGTCATAAGTGGAAAGAGATTGGTGATGGGAACTATGAAACGATTAATAGTAGTGCAGATTCAGTAAATAGTCTGACAGTGTTGAGGGAATTATTTGTTTAGCAGAGTGATGGCCTTCGGGAAAAAACTGTTCTTGTGTCTAGTTGTTCTGGTGTGCAGTGCTCTATAGCGTCGTTTTGAGGGTAGGAGTTGAAACAGTTTATGTCCAGGATGCGAGGGATCTGCAAATATTTTCACGGCCCTCTTCTTGATTCGTGCAGTATACAGGTCCTCAATGGAAGGCAGGTTGGTAGCAATTATTTTTTCTGCAGTTCTAATTATCCTCTGAAGTCTGTGTTTTTCTTGTTGGGTTGCAGAACCGAACCAGACAGTTATAGAGGTGCAAATGACAGACTCAATAATTCCTCTGTAGAATTGGATCAGCAGCTCCTTGGGCAGTTTGAGCTTACTGAGTTGGCGCAGAAAGAACATTCTTTGTTGTCCTTTTTTAATGATGTTTTTGATGTTAGCTGTCCATTTGAGATCTTGCGATATGATAGAACCCAGAAATTTGAAGGTTTCTACTGTTGATACTGTGTTGTCAAGTATTGTGAGAGGTGGAAGTATGGAAGGGTTTTTCCTAAAGTCTACCACCATTTCTACGGTTTTGAGTGTGTTCAGTTCCAGATTGTTTTGGTTGCACCACAAGGCTAGTCGCTCGACCTCTCGCCTATATGCGGATTCGTCATTGTCTCGAATGAGACCAATCACTGTTGTGTCATCTGCGAACTTCAGTAGCTTAACAGATGGATCATTGGAGATGCAGTCATTGGTATACAGAGAGAAGAGAAGTGGGGAGAGCACACAGCCTTGGGGGGCCCTGTGCTAATTGTACAGGTATTTGATGTGATCTTGCTTAGCTTCACCTGCTGCTTCCTGTTTGTTAGGAAGCTTGTGATCCACTTACAAGTCTGTTCCGGTACCTGTAGCTGGTTTAGCTTAGTTAGAAGAATGTCTGGAATGATGGTATTGAATGCTGAACTAAAGTCTACAAAAAGGACCCTTGCATAGGTCTTTGGAGACTCAAGATGTTGTAGGATGTAGTGCAGAGCCATATTAACAGCATCATCTGTTGATCTATTTGCTCGGTATGCAAATTGCAAGGGGTCTAACAGCGGATCCGTGATGGTTTTCAGGTAGGAAAGCACTAGCCTTTCAAAGGTTTTCATGACTACAGATGTTAAAGCAACTGGTCTGTAGTCATTCAGTTCCTTGATGGTGGGCTTCTTCGGCACTGGGATGATGGTAGAGCGTTTGAAGCAAGAAGGAACATAACACATCTCTAGTGATTTATTGAAAATATGGGTGAAGATGGGGGCCAATTGGTAAGCACAGACTTTTAAGCAAGAAGGAGTTATCTTGTCTGGGCCTGGAGCTTTTCCTGGCTTTTGTCTGTGAAATAGGTCCTGCACTTCCTTTTCTGTGATCACTAGGGTTGTGAACCCAATGAAATGGGGTCACTTGTAGGAGGCTTGGCTGTTGTTGGTGTGTCTGAGATGGGGGTTGTGGAGATAAGTGGCTGTAGTTTCCTTTCAAACCTGCAGTAAAACTCATTCAGGTCATCTGCCAGTTGTTGATTACCTTCAGCCTGGGAAGGAGGTTTGCCATAGCCAGTGATATTTTTAAGAGTTTTCCACATGTTTGCTGGTTCATTTGCTGAAAACTGATTCTTTAGCTTTTCAGAGTAGCTTCTTTTTGCTGCTCTTATCTCCCTTGTTAGTGCATTTCTGGCCTGATTGTACAGCATTTTATCACCTTTCTGTAGGCTTCCTCTTTGGAATGTCGTAGCTGCTTAAGTTTAGGTGTAAACCAAGGTTTGTTGTTACTGTGTATTCGCAAGTTCCTTGTAGGTACACATAGGTCTTCACAGAAGCTGACATACGATGTTACAGTATCTGTGAGTTCATCCAGGTCTGCAGAGGTATCTTTAAAAATATTCCAATCAGTGCAGTCAAAACATGCCTGTAGCTTTAATTCTGATTCCTCCGTCCTAGCTAAGATTCTGTGCCGTTTGGAGAATCCACAAATCTCACTCCTGGCTGTCTGCTCTGCCACTCACAGGAATCCCCACGCAGCCTGTTTTGGATGCAGGTAAGTGCAGGGCACACGCGGGGGATCGAAGAGGGCAAAAAATGGGCCTACTGGAAGTTTGGGAAGGCCAGAAATGGGCCAGTTTTTGGCCTCCTGCGGACCTTTGGAACCTGGAGAGGCTGTTTTCGCCCTCCCCAAGGTTCGAGGAAAGCCTCCGGAGCCCGGGGAGGGCAAAAATCCCCACCCCACCGTGGTGCAGGAAGCTGACTAGACCACACCCACCATGGCCATGCCCACCCAGCAACCGGGCAGAGAACTCCTTGCTAAAATTTTTGAAGCCCACCTCTGCCCATTTTATGACCGTTTTTTGTCACAGTTTTATTTATTTTATTTATTTATTGTTTCAATTTCTATACCGCCCTTCTCCCGAAGGACTCAGGGCGGTTTACAGCCAACTAAGAACAACAAATACAAAAATTAAAAACAAATTTAAAAGATTAATTTAAATAGGCTGAAAATTCTGAAAAACTATTAAAAAAACCCATTAAAAACTATTAGGCCAGTCCCGTTAAGTGAATCTGGCTTCCCCGCTGACATTGCTTGTGAGAAGGTTTCAAAAAGCAATCACATGACCCTGGGACCACTGCAACTGTCATAAATACATGCCTGTTGCCAGGTGTCTGGATGCTGCAATGGTCATAAGTGTGAAAAAGGTCATAGCTCACTTTTTTCAGTGCTGTAACTTTGAACAGTCATTCAGTGAATGATTTGTAATCAGGGACTACCTGTTTAATGTGTCCATCAGGATTCTCTTCCATGTCTTCATAATCTTTCACCCTTAAACTGCTTTTCTGGATAGAAAATACTGATTTTCTTCAAAGTTAGACTCAGCTGAGCTATTGCTATTCATTGAAACTAGCTCTCAGATTTGGGATTTGCTGCATAAAGAATTGGCTGTGCCTGAGGTTCTAGTGGTTAATATTAATTAGGCAGGTAAAAAAAAAATGGCAGAATACCTCATTTGATCTAGTATGTGAACGTTAACTTTCTGCTACCATTCTCAAATTGCTAGCAGCAAATTTGGAGTTAGTGAAGTTATTAAAATATAATGAGGGTACTCATACTCTTTTAATAGTATTCTTGTATATTTACAAAGAAAAATCTTCTTTGGCTTTGCTTCAAAGAATATTTTACGTGACTATCCGAATTGTTCTTTCTTTAATATTGTGAGTGACCCAAAGTCATTCTGGAGTTGGGTGGCACCTATAGCAAATAAAATAAAATAATAAAATAATCAGAAGCTAAATGATATTAAACTTTGCATGTATCTTTGTTAGTTTATCAAATTTTGAAAGTGCTCATTTCCCTCTCAGAGGGACTCTGGACGGGGTACAAATAAAATATGTATGAAAGCAGTATATAAAAGTTTATATTTAGAAAGAGTCAATGATGGTTAAAAATTATTAGGATCAGGGAGAAAAATGATTACAAATATTTATAATTACTTATTAAGGTACAAATTGGAAGAAGAGACGGTGAACGAAACGATTATAAGTTGGGCTAGGAATTTTGGATATACTATAGAATTGGACTTTTAAGAAGGCCAGATCCTGAAGATGAAACTGAAATACTTTGGCCACCTAATGAGAAGGAAGGACTCACTAGAGAAGAGCCTAATGCTGGGGAAAATTGAGGGCAAAAGAAAAAGGGGATGGCAGAGAACAAGGGGGCTGGATGGAGTTACTGAAGCAGAAGGCATGAGCTTAAATGGTCTGGGGGCGGGATGGTAGAGGACAGGAAGGCCTGGAGGAACGTTGTCCATGGGGTCGCGATGGGTCGGACACGACTTCGCAACTAACAACAACATAGAATGGGAAAAATGGGAAAAATTGTGGGAAACAAATTACAAATTGACTATGGCAGTAACATATAAAGAAAATATTTATAAAATGTTTTATAAGTGGCATTTAGCACCAGCGAGATTAGCAAAAATGTACACCAGTCTGTCACCTAGGTGTTGGAGATGTGGCCACAAATTAGGAACATACTACCATATGTGGTGGATGTGCCCCAGTGCTAAAAATCTTTGGCATAAGATCAGAAGATGGTTAGAAGAGATTATAGAAAAGAGATGGTTAGAAAAGACTGATTTTAAACCAGAGGTGTTTCTTCTAGGAATGATAGATAAGAAAAGTGAAAAAAGTCTGTACTATATAAGGTTGCACATATTAACAGCAGCCAAAATTGCTCTGGCGCAAATGTAGAAACAGATTAACACACCACTGGAAGAAATAGTTATTTAAAAAATCCTCGCATGTGCTACAATGGATAAAATGACAATGGAAATTTAAGAAAAAGATGATTCGGATTACTACAAAGTGTGGAACAGATTCTATGGGTGGCTAGAAAATAGAAATCAAAATGAGCAATAAGAATGTAAACTTTGACTAACTGAAATCTAAGAGTATTGATATATTGCTCAGGATAAAATACTGACTATGTCAATATACAGGATGTAAATATATATAACAAAATTGTATTTAAGAATGCTCAATATGGTTATACAAGAATAAGGGATTATTTAGAAAGACTGAATTTAATAGCAAGGAAACTGTCGATGCAGAAAGCTGTAATATATTAAATAATGTTGTTATATTTGTTTTGTATTTTAATGTTTGATGTATGTGTATGTCTTCTTCTTTTCTTCTTTTTCTTTTCTTTTTTCGGTTTTGGTCTTTTTTCATTACTTTTTGGTTTTAAAGATATAAAATACTCAATAAAAACTATTTTTAAAAAATCAATGTGAAAAGTTAATTTAAAGGCAGAGAGAATGGCTTTCAGGCAGTGGTGGCAGTTTTTTTTACGACCAGTCTCGTCTTGCTAAATGGCCTTGTGTGGAAACCAGGTGAAGACTCTCCCAGACTCTGTTTGCTGGTTAAAATTCGGTTTATTTCCCACTACAAGGTGGCACTTAGTCAATGCCGGTCCTCAATACTTTAAAGTCAGTGCTGAGAGCTTCCGCCTCTCAGTGCCTTTTTCTAGCCCTCGCCACCCCACCCCCACATCACCCAGTCATTCACAAGGAGTCTTGTCAGTTGTTCAGCGATAAAGTTCAAACATGCCACCTGGCTCCTATGTGCTGCTTGCCCTGATGTCATCCGACGGCACCAGGTAGTCCATCCACCAGCATGGCATCAACGTATCCATTCTCCAGCTATCCCCCTGTGATGCACCATCGCCACCACCATCACCTGTGCCCATGGGATCCTTAGTGTCCCAGGTTCATGCTTTATTCCAGCCCTTCCTGAAGTCCCCAGGTTTGTGTGCTTTTCCCGTGGGTAGATGTGTTGAGCTCTCAACAACTGGTTCTGTGTGTGTGGCGTGCTGGGCATGATGTGGCTTGGTGGGCATGGCAGGGGAAGTATACGGCAAAATCTCCGTTCCCACTCCACTCCAGGGGAAGGATACTGCAAAATCCCCATTCACTCCCCACTCCTGGGGGAAGGATATTGCAAAATCTCCATTCCCACCCCACTCTGGGGCCAGCCAGAGGTGAAATTTTCCAGTTCTCCGAACTACTCAAAATTTCCGCTACCAGTTCTCCAGAACCTGCTGAATTTCACCTCTGCTTTAAGGATGCTAACCAGACCCACAGCTTCACACTCCTCTATGAGCTGCAGATAGCCAGAAAGGCCTTTGCATAGATCCTCTTGTCTGTAAGTTGTTCCAGTTCCTGGAATGGAAAGCCCTTCAAATATTCAATCGTGTTCCTTGCTGATCTTACCTGAGAAATATTGCCACAAGCATTACATGGGGCTGCCCTTGAACACCACTCAGAAGATACAGTACATTCAGAATGGAGTGGGGTGGGCAGTAATGCGTATAACTCAGTATGCCAAGATGATGTTGCTACTCTGTGAGTAGCGCTAATTCCCACTTGGCTTCCAGAGTGCCAACGGTAAACCCTTTTTTGGCATAGGGACCATGGTGGTTCAATAGTTAGAATGCAGTATTGTAAAGTAACTCTGCCCATAGCCTGGAGTTTGATCCTGATGGGGCTCAAGGTTGACTCAGCCTTCTATCCTTCCAAGGTCAGGAAAATGAGGACCCAGATTGTTGGGGACAATATGCTAACACTGTAAACCACTTAGATGTAAAGCACTATGGGGCTTAGATGTAAAGCACTATGGGGCAAGCAGTATGTAAGTCTAAGTGCTACTGCTACTGCTACTGCTATTGCTAACTGAAATACCACTTCTCTCCCTTTGTGTGCAATTATACAGGCTAGTCATTCTCCATGTCCCACTGATCAGTGTCACTTGCAAGATCCATGAAGTGAGCTGTCTTTGTTGCTATAGCTCACCTCTTGAATAATACATTCCAGAGATGTATAGTCTCTGCCCTAAAGATAAAAGTTAAGATTTCCTCTGTCCAGTCATGTTCTGACTCTAGAGTGCAGTGCTCATCTCTGTTTCTTAGCTGAGGCAGCCAGCATTGTCTGAAGACATTTCCATGGTCATGCGTAACTATATGCATGCAACACTGCTACTTTCTACCGAAGAGGTACCTATTTATCTACTCACATTTGCATGCTTTCGAACATCTAGGTTGGCAGGAGTGGGGACAAGAATGGGAGCTCACCCCAGAAGTGGTATTCAGCAGGTTCTGAGCAGTTCTGGATAACCGGTAGTGGAAATTTTAGAGTACAGGTTAATACTACCTCTGACTGGCCCCGCCTCAATCTATTCTCTACCTCCTGAGTCCCAGATGATCGGGAGGAAATGGGGATTTTGCAGTAACCTTCCCCTGGAGCGGTGAGGGAATGGAGATTTTACAGTATACTTCCCCTGCCACGCCCACCAAGCCATGCCATTCTCACCAAGCCATGCTCACAGAACTGATAGTAAAAAAATTTGAATTGTGTGGGGGGGAGGCTCACCCACATAATGTGCTACTCAGGTCTTGAACCTGTGCTGTCACAAGCTCAGTGTCTTTAACTGTTGAGCCATCACACCAAACTGTTTAGGCCTCTGCCCTAACTATGTTTTCCCTAGGCCTTGAATTAGCATGAATGGTGAGCCTTTTGAAGGGTTTTTTTTGTTCTTACTGTAGTTTGAATACTTTTCTGCTCACTCCTGTTTCTTTTCTTTGTTCTTATTTTTTTAATTTTGTATGTCACTCAGAATCTCTCTGAGTTGGGTGGCCTTCTCAATTTGAATGGCAGATAAATAAATAAATTTCACTTTCAGGCTTCTGTGCAGCTGCTCTGTTTTTCTCTCCTTTTTGATTCAAATTTACTTTTTTTGAAAAACTCTAAACTGAGGGTCAGTATTTTCTCTGTGTTTTTCCCCCACCACAGGAGCGTAAAAGCCTGTCTTTTAATACTTCCTTGCATTAGAAAAAAGCCTGAGGCAGCACAAGCAAAAACAGTAGGAAATAACCATTTTTTTAAAAAAAACACAAAGCGTCATACCTTATAAGGGACATAGCTAGTTCACAGCACATATTCATCACAGTAAAGAAAAACACTGAGACATCTGGGGACTGTCAACAAAGGCAGAAACCAAACAAGCAACCAAAGAATGTTATAGTTGCAATTTGCCATTTGTCTTACAATTCTGATATCACATTGCCTGCCTGGTGTTAGACTTTGGGTCCTTGAATTCCCAGCCAAGTGTCAGAAATCCGAGAAGTCAAAATCCGACAACATACTCATAGACATCCATTGAGGCAAGGGAGGAAGTGATATCCTATGTGTTGTGATATATATTGTATGATGATATACAACATCTGAATAGTAGTTTGTAGAATTGTAGTTTGTAGCATGTACAGGTAGTCCTTGACTTACAACAGTTCCTTTCATGACCAAAGTTACAACAGCATTGGAAAAAGTGATTTACGACCATTTTTCACACTTATGACCATTGCAGCAACCCCATGGTCACATCCTCAAAATTCAGGCACTTGGCAATTGTCACATATCTGGGATAGTTGCAGTGTCCTGGGGTCATATGTTCACCTTTTGCGACCTTCTGATGAGCAAAGTCAATGGGGAAGCCAGGTGCATTTAACCCCATGTTGCTATCCTAACAACTGCAATGATTCACTTGACAACTGTGATAAGAAAGGTCACAAAATGGGGCAAAACTCACTTAACAAATGTCTCACTTACAAACACAGGTTTTAGGTTCCATTGTCATCGTAAGTCAAGGACTACCTGGACATATATCACATTTGCACAAAGACACCCGGTATTTTAAACTCTTTATCGGCCTGGCCCTCTTACCTCAAAGGAGCACTTCTTTCCCTCTTTCAATACTCTGCCCATCACAGCCATGATGACTAGATACAATGCCATCTTTGATAGATTGTAGATTTCTGACAACGAATATCATGTGGTCATCTGCCATTTACTCACGTACGAGGGAACAAGCTTCAGAGAGACTGAACAGAGATTTGTTGTTTCCTCTTCTAATTTGCAAAATATAGGTCCTAAATAAATGTTAGTCTTAACCTCTAAAACCTTTTACATGACCTATTTACTTTTGCCCTGTTAATGCAATCGAAAAGGTTAGCTCCAGCATCAGTGACCTCATATGGACCTTCCTATTTCCACAGCCCAAGAGTTCAAGGCATTTACCAAATAAATTTTATCTCAAATAAATCTTATCTCAGAGGCTGCTACAAAGAAGAGGGAGTCAAATTATTCTCCAAAGCACCTGAAGGTAGGACAAGAAGCCATGGATGGAAACTAATCAACTTAGAACTGAGGAGAAATTTCCTGACAGAACAATTAATCAGTGGAACAACTTGCCTCCAGAAGTTGCAAATGCTCCAATACTGGAAGTTTTTAATATGAGACTGGACAACCATTTGTCTGAAATGGTGTAGAGCAGAGGTGTCCAAACTTGGCCCCTTGAAGAGTGGTGGACTTCAACTCCCAGAATTCCCCAGCCAGCATGAGCTATAAATATGAGCAAGTTGCTGGCTGGGGAATTCTGGGAGTTGAAGTCCACCACTCTTCAAGGGGCCAAGTTTGGGCATCCCTGGTGTAGAGTTTCCTGCCTAAGCAAAGGGTTGGACTAGAAGATCTCCAAGATCCCTTCCAACTCTGTTATTCTATTTCTATTCTATTTCTAAATCTGAAAAGAAATCCTGGACATGCTGAGAAACTTATTTTAATTCTTTCTGGCCTCACCGATTGTTCTTTAATGAATTAGGCAACGTTTTAAAAATTATGTAATTTTAACAGAATTTATATTGGGAATTTCCGAGATCTCATCAGATGAAGAGTGGTAGAGAAATTATTTTAATAATCTAATGTTCATCTTTGCTTTGCCGCATGGTGGCAAAATGCAATGTAATAATTCTATGTGTTGATGCTTGGGCTGAACCAGCGATCAGGTGGCTGCACCCATTTAAATGATATCCATGCATTTAAATAATATTCAGACAATGACTTTGCACTTCACTTCCCCACCCCCCACCCCCACATTTTGTCTTCTTTTCAAGGAAATGCTTTCTTTTTCTGGCCATATTTCCAGCATGTGAAAATCATGGGCTGCAGTGACAGCCCATTGTGTTTTAAAGATGATTAAGAAGGCAGCATTTTCAAAGCTAGATTTATTTATATTTATATACCTAACGAAAGATTCACAGTCCCCCATATACCTCACAATGGGACTTTCCTCGGGTCCCCATCAATAACAGGCTGATGAATTACATCATTTGAGGCCTGATGGAAAAACCGCCAGGGTGATACTTCAAAAAGACTGAAGACATTAGAAAAATGGTCGTCATAGACTTAATGCTTCGGTCCTGACAAACTGCACTAAAGCTGGCCATTCCTAGACAGGCAAATGTGGGTGTGTGAAGGGCAAAGGGAAGGACAATTCTTGGGATTTCAGGGGATGGAGACTTCTTAAGTTAGCTCTTCTGCACAACTTCTTCAATTTATTCATGAATACTTTTCTGTATTTGACTTAGCAACTGCAGCTACCGGTAGTAAGTGACTGATTAACAGTAACACTAATGGTAGATAAAGTCACTGGGTGGGCAATATTATGTATATGCTGGTCCCATTGATTTCAGTGAGGGTTGGATGTGCTGTTTGGCGTACCATAGCAGGATACCAAATTCTGTAGCAGCTTTGTTCCCTATGCCAGGGGTCTCCAACCTTGGCAACTTTAAGCCTGGAGGACTTCAACTCCCAGAATACCTCAGCCAGCTTTGCTGGCTGGGGCTTTCTGGGAATTGAAGTCCACCAGGCTTAAAGTTGCCAAGGTTGGAGACCCCTACCCTATGCCATCTGTCTGGTAAACTTGCAAGATTTGTTTTTCTCGCCACGTGCATGTATACATCTGGACTAAACTTTGTTGTTGTTTTTCTGTGTCATGTAAAATATGTGGGTATATGCATAACTTTGTATTTGTTTATTTATTTTGTCATTATTTATGTAGTGTACATTGGAGGTGGTGACCTTTTCAGTTCTGTATGCAATGATATTTCATTTTAATGCATGCCGATTTAATGTAGTGTACATTTAAAGTGACAATAAAGTTATTCTAAGTTCTAAAGTTCTAAGTATGACCTTTGGATTGGATTGTGTGTGTCCCCCCCCCAAAAAAAATTTAGTAGCTATAGATAGTCCTCTACTTACAACAGTTCATTTAGTGACTGTTCAAAGTTACAACAGCACTGAAAAAAGTGACTTATGACCATTTTTCACACTTACGGCCATTGTAGCATCCCCATTGTAGCATCCCCATGTGATCAAAATTCAGATGCTTGGCAACTGACTCATATTTATGATGAATGCAATGTCCTGGGGTCACATGATCACTTCTCGTTACCGTCTGATAAGTAAAGTCAACGGAGAAGCCAGGCTCAGTAAACAACTATGGAAAGAAAGGTTACAAAATGGGCAAAATTCACTTAATAACTGTCTCATTTAGCAACATAAATTTTGGGCTCAATTGTGGTGATAAATCAAGGACTTGATAGCAGACATTATCCTATGATGTGTGAGGTACAGATATAATAATGTCAGATAAAAGTTCCTGCAGTCCTTCTAAAGCAGGCTGGCCTCTATACCTATGAAGAGAAATGTTTGGAAGTAATTTGATTCTAAATTTATCAATGAAAGAGGTAAATATTATGGAATTGCCTAACTTATGTGCATAATGTGAAATGAAAGTAACTATACCACTTTATAATGACTTGGTAAGGCCACACTTGGAATATTGCATTCAGTTTTGGTCGCCACAATGTAAAAAAGTTGTTGAGACTCTAGAAAGAGTGCAAAGAAGAGCAACAAAGATGATTAGGGGACTGGAGGCTAGCACCTGGAGGCTCCAACTGGTCCAGAATGCGGCTGTGCGGGTAATAGAGGGAGCTACTCGTGGCTCCCATATAACACCTCTCCTGCGCAGGCTGCACTGGTTGCCGGTGGTCTTCCAGGTGCAATTCAAGGTGTTGGTTACCACCTTTAAAGCGCTCCATGGCATAGGACCGGGCTATTTACAGGACCACCTGCTGCCGCCGATAGCCTCCCACCGACCTGTGCGCTCACACAGGGAGGGTCTCCTCAGGGTGCCGTCAGCCAAACAATGTCGGCTGGCGACCCCCAGGGGGAGAGCCTTCTCTGTGCGAGCACCTACCCTCTGGAATGAGCTTCCTCTGGGGTTACGATTACTCCCCAACGTCCGGACCTTCCACCGTGAACTCAAGACTTTTCTGTTTTACCGCGCAGGGCTGGCTTAACATACTACGGTTTTAATTGGGGCTTTTTGTCATTTCTTTATTATAGTTTTAAATGGGGTTAGCCAAATTGAATAAGATTTTTAAAATGTTTTTAATTCTATTTATAAATTTGTTTTTATGTTGGCTATAAACCGCCCTGAGTCCTTCGGGAGAAGGGCGGTATAAAAATCAAATCAAATCAAATCAAATCAAATCAAATCAACAAACAAACAAACAAACAAACAAACAAACAAACAAACAAACATAGAAAGAATGGTTGCAACCAACCAAGGGTATGTCTAGTTTAATGAAAAGAAGGACCAGGGGCGACATGATAGCAGTGTTCCAATATCTCAGGGGTTGCCACAAAGAATAGGGAGTCAAACTATTCTCCAAAGTACTTGAGGGTAGAACAAGAAGCAATAAGTGGAAACTGAATAAGGAAAGAAGCAACTTAGAACTAAGGAGAAATTTCCTGACAGTCAGAACAATTAATCAGTGGAACAACTTGCCTCCAGAAGTTGTGAATGCTCCAACACTGGAAATTTTTAAGAAGATGTTGGATAACCATTTGTCTGAAGTGTGTAAGGTTTCCTGCCTGGGCAGGAGATTGGACTAGAAGTCCTCCAGGGTCCCTTCCAACTCTGTTATTATTATTATGTATTTTCCCTTCCATAAATAATCCACACATTCATTTGACTTTCAGCACTAGCATAGTTAGCTATAATATTGGAGTAGGTTTCATATGAATGCATCCCAAGGACATCATTTCCCCAATAAAAGTTGTACCTTGTCATGGACTAATAAAGCTATAGATGTAATGGTGGAATGGGAAAGTTTGCATCCAAGAGCCAGTGGCGAAGCATTCAATCAAATTATTGATTTTATTATTATTGAATATAGTATTATTAGTATACAGTAGTGTTATCAGCTCTGCCACTTCACCTTGCCTTTGCTATGCCTCAGTGCTAGCCTGCCATAAACTCCGGAGAGAGGAAAGCCATTTGAGAGGAAGGAAAGGAAGGACATGAAAGTATCTTGTACAGGATGGAGACAACACCTCAAGGACACCCAGCCAGAACGAAGAGGCCAGCTGCATTCCAAGGACGGCTGCTTTGAAAACATTTGGTTTAAGTATGATAGGACACAAGGGAACTGATGATAGGGCAGGCATGGGAAACAGGGGGATTTCATTTGGGAATTGGTGCAGGAACCTTAGACTTGGCTTTGCTTTGCTGTACTTAACTTGACCTCAGTAAAACTATATCTTATTCTAAAGATGGAGTCATGGATTGTTCTTGCATAGGGTTTGAGTCGAGAGAGGGCTGACCCGTATATAGTATTATTGAATTGGTTAAAAGCCCAGAAGCCAAGGCTTTGGAAGCTCTGAGAGGCCAAAGTTTGAATCAGAACCTCACTTGTCTAGGTCTGCAGCAGTGGTGAAATCCAATTTTTTTTACTACCGGTTCTGTGGGTGTGGCTTGGTGGGCATGGTGTGGCTTGGTGGGCATGGCTTGGTGGGTGTAGCAGGTGAAGGATATTGCAAAATCTCCATTCTCACCCCACTCCAGGTGAAGGATATTGCAAAATCTCTATTCCCACCCCACTCTGGGGCCAGCCAGAGGTGATATTTGCCGGTTTTCCGAACTACCAGTTCTCTGAACTGCTCAAATTTTCCACTAGCGGTTCTCTAGAGCCTGCTGGATTTCACCCCTGGTCAGCAGGCTCTGGATGATGCTATGACGCCTGATCCCAAGAAACTAATAGTGCATTGTGTGGAAGCTTGAGAACAAGCTAAGTGTCTATGGGGATTCTCAGTCATCATAGTTCTTCCAAAGGTGCTTTTTTCAAGAGACAACTGGACTTTCTGCTTTTTCTTTGAAGATGTTTCACTTCTCATCCAAGAAGCTTCTTATATTCCTTGCAGACAGCTGGTCATTTGCATCCTTTTAGCGAGTCGTTGAATCACTTGGAGGTCATCAGAGTCACCTGAGTGGTGCAAATGGGTGTGGAGGATAAACCTCCAGGTGACCTCAATGACCTGCTAAAAAATGCAAATGACTAGCTGTCTGCAAGGAGTATAAATCCTTCCATTCCCCGCCATCCAGTCAGATCTGAAGAAGCTTCTTGGATGAGAAGCGAAACATCTTCAAAGAAAAACCAGAAAGTCCAGATCCCTCTTGAAAAAAAAGCACCTTTGGGACAACAAACTAATCGGCATCAAAGTGGGCGGTTAAAAGTCGCACGATTATACTAATGATTGTTAAATGAATCATTAAGTCATTAAGCAAATCTGGTTTCCTCCGTTGACTGTGCTTGTCAGAAGCTGGTTGGAAAAATCGCAAATGACAATCATATGACATTCCCTCCCCCCCCCGCCCCAGGGATGCTACAACCATTGTCACCACACGCCGATTGCCAAGCGCTCAAATTTTGATCATATGACTGTGGAGAAGCTGCGACCATCATGAGTACCAGGATTGTTTGTAAGTCACCCTGATCAGTGCTGTTGTAACTTTGAACGGTTGCTAAGTGAATGGTTTTAAGTTGAGGACTACGTATCATGACCTTATTGCCCAGATGATTCTTTTTTCTTCTACAAGAGGCAGAAATCACAAGGTTTTTGGTGTGGGTTTTTGTTTTTGTTTTTCTTTAGGGACAGATCCTGCACAGAATCCTACTTAGAGAATTGGTAAATCTTGGACCAATTTACTCTAGCCGAGGGAGTGTATGTGCGTGTGCGTTCACACCCACATGTGCATGATCGATTTCACAAGAAGGACTCTGCTGAATTACATTAGCGGGTCCTGGTACTGAGAAATCTTTATCATTCTTTGTGAAGCTACAGCTCCCTTTCTCAAACAGCTCAGGAGTAAATTGAGCATATCCAAGATTTATTCCAAAAGAGCCTCATTTGTCTCCACTAAATGAAACATTAATTGTTCTGCAAAGCTATTCAGCTGGTGAATGCTTTGGGAGATTCGCCCCTCGCAGAGGGGAAGAGATAGAAAGAGACAGGTTTACCACAAAGGCTGCTGCCTGAAAGAATGGTGGTAGAAGAGAGTTTCTCACTTTGGAGGGGAATACTGGGGCGTCAAGGAGACAGCAGCGTACATGTATATAGCATGCGCACATCGTCATTTGGCAAGGGGCTTCTTGTTTAGACCTTTTCATCCACTTCCGAATCTTTTTTTTAAAAAAATTCTATTACAATTGCTCTGTATTCTCTCTGCCACTTTGAACCTTTACACTTCTTGCACCCTTTGACCCCATTCGCTGGAGCTATCTTGTTATTTTTATTGTTTTGCTCTAAGATATTATAATATAATATAACAACAGAGTTGGAAGGGACCTTGGAGGCCTTCTAGTCCAACCCCCTGCCCAGGCAGGAAACCCTACACCATCTCAGTCAGATGGTTATCCAACATTTTCTTAAAAATTTCCAGTGTTGGAGCATTCACAACTTCTGCAGGCAAGTCGTTCCACTTATTAATTGTTCTAACTGTCAGGAAATTTCTCCTTAGTTCTAAGTTGCTTCTTTCTTTGATCAGTTTCCACCCATTGCTTCTTGTTCTACCCTCAGGTGCTTTGGAGAACAGCCCGACTCCCTCTTCTTTGTGGCAACCCCTGAGATATTGGAACACAGCTATCATGTCTCCCCTAGTCCTTCTTTTCATTAAACTAGGCATACCGAGTTCCTGCAACCGTTCCTCATATGTTTTAGCCTCCAGTCCCCTAATCATCTTCGTTGCTCTTTCATTGATCCATGTCTAGTTTCCTTTCCTTTCATTAATTAATTCATGATCTTTAACATTACTTATTAGCATTCAAAATACAGATAGATATCATATCTTGAAAAAAGCCCACGCTGCTAAGAAACTCTGAAATGTGTGTTGAAACCAAAAGTAGTATTCCCATTGAAATGCTTGCCACTTGAAAATAAAATTAAGCGAAATATATTTAGTCAATAAGGCTCATAGTTTTGAGGATATTTAAATGGAATCAAAGGTAGTCCTCGACTTACGAGTACAATTGAGCCCAACATTTCTGTTGCTAAGCAAGACATTTGTTAAGTGAATACATTTTACAACCTTTCTTGCCACAATTCTTAAGAGAATCACTGCAGTTGTTAAGTTAGTAACACGGTGGTTAAGTGAATCTAGCTTCCCCATTGACTTTACTTGTCAGGAGGTCACAAAATATGATCACATGACCATATTTGGCTCATATGATTATATGAGGGACACTGCAATTGTGATAAATATGAGTCAGTTACCAAGTGTCCAAATTTTGATCACATGACTATAAGGAACCATGGTGGTGCAGTGGTAAGGATGCAGTACTGCAGGCTACTTCTGCTACCTGCTGCCTGCCTGCAATTTGGAAGTTCAAATCTCACCAGGCTCAAGGCTGACTCAGCCTTCCATCCTTCTGAGGTCAGTAAAATGAGGACCCAGATTGTTGAGGGCAATAGGCTGACTCTGTAAACTGCTTAGAGAGGGCTGGGAAGCACTGTGAAGTGGTATATAAGTCTAAGTGCTAATGATGCTGCAATGATTGTAAGTGTGAAAAATGGTCGTAAGTCCCTTTTTTCAATGGCGTTGTAACTTTGAATGGTCACTCAGTGAACTGTTGTAAATCAAGGACTACCTGCACTGTATTTAGGGCTTTATTTCTTTGGAGATCAGATCATTCCTGACCTTTTCAGCTTTTTTCAAGGCCGTCAAAACATGGCTTTGCCAACAGACATGGGGACCTGATAGTCTGCTGGAGTGGCTCCAGTAGCTCTGTTGATGGTTTTAATGAATGGGATTGACTCATCTATGAGTTTTATGTATTATATTATGGTTTTCATACATTTTATACTGTTCTTCTCTTGTTTTTAAATTGTTATTCTTGTCTCTTGTTTACATATTGATTTTAATTTTTTTTGTAAGCTACTCAGAGTCGTATATTTGAGATGGGCAGCTATATAAATTTCTATAATAAACCTAATTAGTTTGATGTATTGCGGTATCCGCATGGATGGAAAGCAAACTGCACATCCTGTAAAAGTCTAAAGAATAAAATATTGAAGTTGCAAGTGGTTTCTGTCAATTTCCCTGGTACCAATATAATCATTACAATCTGGATCCTGGCAGAATTGAATCATCTAGCTGTGTCCAACAGTTAATTGGTTCCAGGGTGCCACTATTTTTCAAAAACATTAGATTGCATTGCATGTTAGGTTCCCTTTAGCTAGTTTAAAATCCAGTCTCTTGGAATCCTGGCAGATGCAAGCTCTAAATTATCTGTCTGGTACCCTCCAAATATGTGTATTTACAAAGAAGGCCATATTTTGAATCCCAAGCAACCTGCACCTCTCTAATGATGGACTGATTTATATGACAGGATGCAATGTTTTAGATATCCTGGCTCATATAAGTGACAAATGTGAAGATTTATAGATTTGTCATAGATTGTATAATACTTGCATGGGAAAGAATGCTGTGGGGTTACAGCAATGTTTTATGACAGCTCTTGACAACTCTAAAATTAAATTATTAGTTTGGCATCTTTTGAACTAGCAGTTTTAGTTTTACTGAGTTGTCTGGTTAGACTGCAAAGGTCAGGCTTTCCTAAACCCCTTTATTTTTATGTCGTAGTAGTAAATATTGCACTTATGAAATGAAGATTGTGCCTGGAACTGATTTTGTTATGCGTGAATCAATATGAAAGCTATTCTATTGCCCAGGACAATGCTTAGTTGCACAGTGGATACTCCACACCAAGAAAATCTCAGGTTCGATGCATGGCATCTGCAAGTAGAGATTATGTGAAATCCCGAAAGGTCAGTTTTAATTGTAATAGGCTGATTGAATTTAGAGGCTTCTTATGTTACTGATAGAAGACAATATCTGTAGATCACAGTTGAACTGTGGGGTCCTTGATGCTCTCTGAGCTTGGTTGTTTTCTTGCAGAAGTCTCATTACCCAGTGTAATGCTGATGATATTACTTAGCTGGGTAATGAAACGTCTGCAAGAAAACAACCAAGCTCAGAGAGCACCAGGGATCCCACAGTTCAACTGTGATCTACAGATATTGTTCTGCCCTCCTCCGCCTCCGTCCGAATGATGGCTTAATTAGCCGGCACTATCAGCTCTGGTGGCAAAAGAGCCAGTGTCTGCCAAGAGTCCTCGTTATCTTCCAGGGCGCTGGTGAGTCACAAACTTCAGCTCTAGTCAATCCGTGGATTTGCCTGATACAAAGAGACACACCAGCTCTTGCTGCCTTTTATATCCTGTGGGGTGTGGCTCCATGACTCAGCACTTCCTAGGCCTGCCCCACCCTCGCTTCTGTTGTTCCCTCCTCTCCTGCCTACGAAACCTAGGATTCAACCAAGCCTGATTGCTGTCAGCTGGGTCTGCAGGCGTGGCCTGGGGGGGGAAGAGTCAGGGGATGGAGGCCTCATTATTTCTTCCACCTGGCCTGCTTCTGGCTCCTGGAGCTGAGCCAGGGGAGCCGGTGCTCCTGAGGTAAATCCTGACGGTCCTTCCCCCTCACTTTCCAAGTCACTT
This sequence comes from Ahaetulla prasina, assembly GCF_028640845.1. NCBI lineage: Eukaryota > Metazoa > Chordata > Lepidosauria > Squamata > Colubridae > Ahaetulla > Ahaetulla prasina. The sequence goes on along the minus strand of NC_080540.1, from coordinate 34,283,792 downwards.
TCTGGCAGCAGGGCCAGCTTGGGGGGTGCAGACACAACAGATATTGTCTTCTATCAGTAACATAAGAAGCCTCCACATTCAATCAGCAATTATGATAATTTACAATTAAATTACCAATTGTAATATTGGTGATGCTACCGAGCTGGGTAATGAAACGTCTGCAGGAAAAGAACCAAGCTCAGAGAGCACCAAGGAGCCCATTGCTTCTTATGTTTCTACCCTGGCAGGATTGGCTAGCTGATTTCCTAGCCTTTCAGACCAAGTGCAAATGTCCCATCTATATTTTGTTTAGGAAATACTGAAGCTATCATTTTGCAGTTCTGGCTCTGCGTACCTAATCCAGCATCATCCATATAGCTGATTAGCTGCTGCTGCTTCCTCCTTCTCTTCCTCCTTCACAGAAAATGAGATTTGGTATGTTGGGGGAATTTGTTTGTTCAAAGGATAAAGCCTCAGAACTTGTAACTAGAACAACATCAGTACTCGGATTTTTAGGATTACAGAGATTACCAAGGAAAAGGCAGTTCAGATTGCTTCGTGTTGTACTTTTCATACCGTGCAGAGAATAGGTTTATACTGTGGAAATTGCCTGTAATTTTATTAAGCTGAAACAGCACTGTAAAGGAATGAGGTTGCAAGCTATTCAGACTGAGCCTTGTAAAAAAGTAAATGAAAGATTTCTCACAATTTATCCCTAGAAAGCTTCCTGCACGAGGATGTCCTTATCCCCTGCTTAAAGGGTACATGCACAAAGGAGAATAAGGCAGAACATTTCCTGAAAGACATGGAAGAGGCAAGAAATGTTGTGCTTCTTCAACATGGACTACTTCTTCCATGAACAGGTTACTACCCGTTTTTAAAACCATCCTTTAAGAAAAAACAGAATAGCAGTAGCACTTAGACTGATATACCACTTTATAGTGCTTTACGGCACTCTCTGAGCCTTTTACAGAGTCAGCCTATTGCCCCCAACAATCTGGGTCCTCATTTTACCAACCTGGGAAGGATGGAAGGCTGAGTCAACCTTGAGCCGGTCAGGATCAAACTCCCAGCAGTGGTCAGAGTTAGCTTGCAATACTGCATTCTACATATGGCACCACCAGGGCACTACCAATGATACTCTCTTGTATATATAAATCGACTGCAAATATACTGAAAGGCACTTTTAGTATAAATAAACATCTAATACAGTACATCGATACTGATATAAAAATGCACATACAAACAAAGAGAGAAAATCTAATCGGCAGGTATCACATTAAAAAAAAAGTTAGTTTCCATAATTACCTTTGTGACTAAAAAGTGGTATCCAGATGTGTTTAGAGCAGGTGCATGTAAATTAATCAAGGAAGTTATAAACCTCTGTCAAAGCTTATCAATTTCTGTGCCACTAACCTTAACATGACTAAATTTAGATTCCTCCCCTATTTATTTTTTCCTGAGAAGATCACACTGTAGCAGTACAAAGGAGCATATGTCAATGTAAGGACATTTACTTTTGAAAATATCTAAGATTGAGATTGGGTTGCTAACCAAGCTCCAAATAGAATTAATTTTCTATATAATTTTCTTAAGAGTGTGATCCATTTTCAAGTCATTATGAAATATGTCTGAAAATATGGCAAATTCTCTATGGATGTGTAACCTGAAAAACGTAACAAATATGGTCTGGATTTGGTAAAATGAGTTATGAGGGAGTTTGGTGGAATTCTAATCACCCCTGTTTCTTTTTGAAATCCTACTTTGATTTCAAAAGTAATAATTAAAACTGTTCTCAAAAAATGAATTACCCATCCAGATACCGTATTTTTCAGAGTATAAGATGCACCTTTTTTTCCCAAAAAAGAGGGTGAAAATCTGGGTGCATCTTATGCTCTGAATGTAGCCTCAAATAGAGGTTTCAGAGGCTGAAAAAAGCATCAAAAATGAAGCTTCAGAAAAGAAGCCCTCAAACAGAGCTTCAGAGGCTTTTTTTCTGAAGCTGTTTTGGAGGCTTTCAGAGGCAGAAGAAAAAGCAAAAAAAAAGGAAGGCACAGAGCTCACAACCAAGGAACCTGTTGCTAAAATTCACCTCTGGGAACAGTTGATTGGGGGTATTCCAGGAGGCCAACCCAGAGGTGGGTTTCAGCAGGTTATAACCAGTTCTGGAGAACCGGTAGTGGAAATTTTGAGTAGTTCGGAGAACCGGAAGTAAAAAATCTGACTGGCCCCACCCCCATCTATTCTCTGCCTCCCAAGTCCCAGCTGATCAGGAGGAAATGGAGATTTTGCACTAACCTTCCCCTAGAGTGGGGAGGGAATGGAGATTTTACAGTATCCTTCCCCTGGAGTGGGGTGGGAATGGAGATTTTATAGTATCCTTCCCCTGCCACGCCCACCAAGCCACGCTCACCTACAGAACTGGTAGTAAAAAAATTTGAAACCTACCGGTGGGCCAATCCACCTGACAATCAGCTTTTTTCTTATTTTCCTCCCCAAAAACTAAGGTGCGTTTTATACTCCGGTGAATGTTATACTCCGAAAAATACGGTATGTTTCACATTGGCTATGGCCTGCTACTGGAATGTCATGGCTGTTCCATAGAATTTAATGTGTATATTTATGTGTGATGTATCTTTACTTATCATCTCTCTCTCCCTCCCTCCCTCTCTCCCTCCTTCTCTCTCTCTCTCTCTCTCTCTCTCTCTCTCTGTCTGTCTTTCATTTGTCTGTCTACATATCATTTATCTATCTAGCCATCCCTCCACCCATTCATCTATCATCCATCTGTCTGTCCATCCATCTATTCATCCATCTATCTATCATTTGTCTTTCTGTCTGTCGGCATTGGTCCAGGTCTTCAGAACAGATTGCTATGTGATATATGTCTGGCTCCTGCCATAGCATATTTTACCTTACTATACTTTATTATGTTGGAAGAAACATTCATCTGGGTTCAGTTCCAAGTGGGGGAAAAGACACTGGAAAAATGGAGGCTGCTTGGAAAGATGGTTTAATGGTGGACAGGATCACATGTCTTGAGTTCCTGAACAGAAAAGGGGCAAGGTGCTGAGTGAGCCCTGGCTTTATGCTTTCTCTGAGCTTTGAACTTCCTGGGGTACAGGAAGAGTATCCTGATTGGTTGTCAGACTCCCAGGGGGTGGGAGTATTAGCTAGCCTTGCTGGCTGATGTAATCTTCCCAGATGCCATGTGGTGAGTTTCTGTTGCTAGATGGGTCCTATTGTGTTGCAGATGATGGTCCCATTGACAAAGGTGGGGGGAATGAGTTTCTGTCTCTGCCCCATTGACAAAGTTGGGGGGAGGCAGGAAGCTGCAGGGAGCTGCTTTGTCCTTAAAACATGTTTCTCCATTTCTCATCCAGGGAAATATAATATTCTGCCCTTTTTAATATTTCCTAAAATATTTCATTCTTCTAGGAGGGGGGTTGGTGCTAACTTCCTACAATTATTTTTACCAATTTCCTCTCTGGGTGTTTTTATTTCACATTAAGAGCTACTTAGCAAATAGGAGGCCAATATATTGATTTAACAAACAAATATTATGTAGCATCAAATATGGGAGCGGGGGAGAAACCTGGATGAATTCTATTATCATAAGAAAATACATATCCACATGTCAGAATGGCATGATGACTTGTTAAGATCTACTTTAAATTGCTATGGTGTGCTATGAGAAAAGCAGAAGCTTGACCAAGGACTATGATCTCCTATGAAAATATAGCCTGATACGTTGACTGCAATGTTATCTGGACAAAGGCAGTTTTTTGGCTTGTTTTTGAGGCTTTTTTCAGACCTTTTTCCCCAAATAAATTGGCAAAAAAGCCTCAAAAATGGGCCAAAAAAGCCTCAAAAACGGGCTGAAAAAAGCTGAAAAAAACAGGCTGAAAAAAGGCCTCAAAAACAGGCTGAAAAAAGGCCTGATAAAAGGCTGAAAAAAGGCCCAAAAATGGGGCATACAGAGGCAAAAAAAAACCAAACCTGCTGGCAGGTGGTGGGGCTTCAGCAATATTCAATCTATAAGACCACAGACATTTTCACCTATAAGATCATGCATCTTATAGTCCAAAAAATACGGTACTCTCCTTCCCTTCCCAATTTATTTTTAGATAATATCAGTTAATATTACAAATGAGAACCAAAGACAATTCCTTGTGTGTCCAATCTATCTATAAAGAAACTTGGAGACAAATCTGAAGATATTGGTGAGGTTTGAACTTCACCAAGAGGTATGAGAGCAAATACAGTCCTGGGAATTCAGGTTCTGTTCCTTTGCTAAGAAAAAATGATTAAATGTTAAAAATTAATTAAAAAAATAAGTAAAAAGAAAATTCAGGCTGAGTATGCTTTTGAAGTTGGGTTGGGTTGGGTTGGGTTGAGTTGGGTTGGGTTGGGATAGGATAGGATAGGATAGGATAGGATAGGATAGGATAGGATAGGATAGGATAGGATAGGATAGGAAAAGTATTGATGCTTTTGAATATTGGGACTCCCATTAATAGAATAGAATAGAATTCTTTATTGGCCAAGTGTGATTGGACACACAAGGAATTTGACTTGGTGCATATGCTCTCAGCGTACATAAAAGAAAAGATACATTCATCAAGAATCATAAGGTACAACACTTAATGATAGTCATAGGGTACACATAAGCAATCAAATCATATTAGGAAATAGTCAATATAAATCATAAGGATACCAGCAACAAAGTTATAGTCATACAGTCATAAGTGGGAGGAGATGGGTGATAAGAATGAATATCATAGACAGCCAAGAAAACAAACAAATGGATCATCAAGGCATAAATGATCAGACTTAAATTCTTCCATTCAGGCACTTTATGCAAAGACTTTGGAGAAGACCTTAATGCTGGGGAAAGTAGAAGGAAAGAGAAGAAGAGAATGACCAGTATAACAAGCTGGGTAGACTGAAGACCTGAAAGACCAGGATGGGAATCCTATCTGCATGGTCACTAAGAGTTGACAGTGACAAGATGGCACACAATCAATCAGTTAGTCAGTGAACCAGTCAGTGAATCAATCAATCGATCGATCAATTAAGCAATTAAGCAATCAATATTTTGGGGTACAATCAGCCTACCATAGGCTAATTTCTATCTTGTGATTACTCCTTATTTACAAATTTTTAAAATTTCAGATCTACTGTAATTAGTAGAATGACTTAACTAGATTATTGCATAATGGCATGACCAAGCAGCGCAATGTTTAGCATATTTATATAATAATAGTAACAGCAAGAGTATTATCTTGTAATTAGCTGATTAACACAGGTATTAAAAATAATTCCATCTGAGCTTGTGCTTTTAATTGTTCTAAAGAATAATGTGTTAATATATTTGTTTTTAATACTATTAGGTTTACACAAGGATACAATGGACATAACTTATTGTAAAAATGGAGTGTTGACTTTCTCAGAGTTAGTAATTCTAATACCATCATCTCAAATTATAATGTTTTAGCAAAGCTCACGTCTAAAACTTAATATTCTAGATCAGTATCATAGGAATACGTTGAAAACAGGCAGGTGTTTTTAGAATTTTGAAACACTGCATTAATTCAGAATGCAGACTTTATGCAGTCAAATTATTTTTGCATAATTATGGAAATTAAAATTAATGTCTGGATGTTTTGCATTTTGGCACTGTAGTGAGCCCTTCTTGTTGGATAACTTCTGGTAAAATAGTTTTGTAAGATAGGCTGAACAGGAGGCATTGAATATACAGGCCATCATTGAATCAAGGCCATTCTCCATTACCTCTAAATGGACAGCTCATGTACAATCACATCAATTAGTTGTTCAAACTAATAAATTAGCATGCATGTCAAGTTATTTTAGAAGAGGGAAATGACTAGTCAGCATTTTAAAAGACCATACAAGGAACAAAGCGCTTTTGTATGAAGCAAAGTTGTAAAGTTTAACCCTAAACAATAAAGCAAAAACCAATGAGAAATGTACATATCAATACTTGAGTTTAAACCAATGTTTCTCAACCTTGATAACCTGAAGATGTGTAGACTCCAACTTCCAGAATTCCCCAAACAGCTATGCTGCCTGGGAAATTCTGGGAGTTGAAGTTCACACATCTTCAAGTTACCAAGGCTGAGAAACACTGCTTTAAACCAATAAGAAATGTGATATGCTTGCTTATAAGTCAATGTTTCTCAACCTTATCAACTTTAAGATATGTGGACTTCAACACCCAAAATTCCTCAGCCATTGAGGACCAACAAATTTTAGCTGCAGGGTAATGAACAACCTGAGGATCAGACTGGACAACAAGACTGCCATTATTTCCTGCATTTGCCACTTCTGTTTCCTCCTTTGCTAGCATTGGTTTCCCTAAGCATCTTTTCTTTTGAATACTCTTTATTTATTCCTCTAATTGTTTTAATATGTGCAGTAATCTTGGGCTGGCTTTCAATGCTTCGCCTTCTGATTATAAATTTAATTAAAAACATTCATCTACTTAATAATTCTTTAATTTCCTGTTCCTCCTTGTTTCTACCTGATCGTATTAGATTCTACAGTATGGGAAGATGGTTCATATTTTGCTCTTTGGCTGGAAATAACCTTTAACTATCTTAAGGCAGCTAAATGCAGCTATTGAAGAATTGTGATTCTTACCCAAAAGATACTGAGGCAGTACTAGCAATTTTACTATCTTTATAGTTACAGAGAGTCCTTGACTTATGACTATAGTCAGGGCAAGAACTCCCATTACTAAGCATTGATGTTATGTGAGTCATGCCCAGTTTTGCTACCTTTTCTGCAATGGTTATTAAGTGAATCACTGCCATTGTTAAATGAATCATGGAGTCATTAAGTGAATGTGGCTCATCCCATTGACTTGTTGGGAGCTGGCTGGGAGGGTAAAAAGTGGCAATCGTGATTCGGGATGGCACAAATGTGGTACCTACATACCAGTTGCTAAGCATCCAAATTTTGATCATATGACTGTGGGGGTGATGTGACAATCGCGAATGTGAGGCCTGGCTGTATATCACTCTTTTCAGTGCCATTGTATCGTCAAACGGTTGTTAAATGAATGATCGTAAGTAGAGGACGATCTGTACAGTGAATTATTGCCTGCATCTGAACATTTTTGTTCTTTTTTTAAAATAAATAAATAAATATAAACATTCCATCTTCCATTCAATAGTGTGTCATCTGGGTACAAACATTTTGTGCAATAACCATCAAAATTTTCAACAATATTCATAACATTCATAATAATTCTCTGATCTTACAGTAGTAATATTTAACATAAGAAATATGTTCCTTTTTCCCTCTGTACATACCTTCTGATAAGAATATAATAGTAATATTAAGCGTAATAATCCTAATAGTCATAATAATAACAATCATCATATTGTTTACATCTATATCTTAATACAGTTTCTACATTTCACTAATCTCCTTCTTTTGTTTCTAACTTCTATTTTTATTCTCTAACCATCGATAAAATAATTTCCATGGCATATAATGTTCAGTTTGTTCTTTCTCTTTAATTGCAAGAAATGAATTAATATTCATTTCTGCACATTCTAGTATTTTCCTAATCACATTCTCGTCAGTCGGGATCTCTTCACTTTTCCAGTTTTGTGCAAATACAATTCTAGCTGCAGTTAATACATGAACAATTAAATATGCATTCCCTTTACTATAAGTTTCAGGCAAAATCCCCAACAAAAATATTTCTGGTTTTAAATCAATGTGCTGCTTTGTCATCTTTTCCAGCCATGTATGTATTTCTCCAATATTTTTTTGCTTCTACACATGTCCACAACATATGATAATAAGACCTAGGTACCTGGTGGCATTTGAAAATGTTTGTTCTGAAGACTGTACTACAGCTCAGTAATACGAAAAATTTAATCTCCTTCTCAGTGAACCTGTTCTTACTTCTTTCTGTTCCTCTTCCTTCTGTTACATGGGGGATACTTCTTTTGATCATTGCATCTTAAGGAAGTTAAATGCTAATTGACAAGCATTATTCCAGTTCAAAGGAATATATATGAAAAGCTTTCATAAAATACTTCATTCTGGGAACACGACCAATTCCTTTCAAGTTTTGTGGCCAGAGCAAAAGCCATATAGCTGTTCAGGTAACATCACAAGAGAAAAGGTTTTTTTTATTTTCCATGCTTGATATTTTGGGCTCACTCCAGTTTAGCTGTTTTACCTCCCAGCACCATGTTATAACATAGGTAAATTGAGGTGGTCCTTGATTTATGACCACAATTGAGTCCCACATTTCTGTTGCTAAGTGAAATATTTGTTGTGAGATTTGGCCCACAAAACTCACAACACTTTTTGATGATCTTTCTTGCCTCAATTGTTAAGTAAAACACTGCAGGTCAGCTCCACGGTGCATGTGTGCACGCCTCCCGCCGGCCAGCTGATTTTCAGGTCTCTGCCACACGTACAGGAGATACACGCACATGCCGCCGCCCCTCCCTTCCCAGGAGTCTCCACGTGGCCTCTTTTGGATGCCAGGTAAATACAGGGCTCACATGGAGGCTCTGGGAGGGTGAAAAATGGGCCTACTAGAAGTCCAGAAACATGCAATTTCTGGCCTCCGGAGGGCCTCTGAAGGGCTGGGGAAGGGCATTTTCGCCCTCCCGGAGGGTCCCAAAAAACCTCTGGAGTCCATGGAGGGCAAAGAATGGGTCTCCCAGAAGTACCAGAAGTCTGGAAATGGGCCGTTTCCAGCCTCCGGAGGGCCTCCGGAGGCCCGGGGAGGCCGTTTTCATCCTCCTGGAAGCTCCAGGAAAGCCTACGGAGCCTGGGGAGGGCAAAAAAATGAGCCTACCAGAAGTCTGGAAATGGGCTGTTTCTGGCCTCTGGAGGCTTCAGGGAGACCTGCTAGGCCCAAAAATGGGCATGGGGGGGGGTTGCGCACACATCACATGGGATGGGACAGCACGGGATTGGGCATGCATGCACAGGGGGCTGGGCATCATGGGGGCATGGGGGGCATTGCATGAGGTTAGCTGTTATGTATTTGAATTTTTGGAGGGAAATTTGGGCGGAAAAAAGCACGTTTCTGATTGGCTGATGCCTCAGCCAGAATACTATATAAAAAGGGCTGTTTGCCAGTTGCTTTTGCTGGGTTCTCACAATAAACTTAAGAGCTGTTGTCACCAATGACTGTCTCCTGCCTCATCATTGCCCGAACATAACATTGGCGACGAAGGTGGGATCTTGTGGGCAGTGAGACCAAGAAAGAGCTGAAGTGGAGAAATAGTTTAGAACCCAGCCAGTTTAGAGCGGCCACATAGAAGTGATTGGAAATGTCTAACTACATGCCTCCAGCGCCATTTGACCCAGCCAAAGAGAAGTGGGGGTCATACATGGCTCGTTTCGAGTCTTTCCTTGAAGCTAATGAATTGCAAGGAGTATCGGACAATCAGAAGGGTGCATACTTCCTGAGCCATTGCGGACCAGAAGTATTTGATACCGCCGAATTGTTATCGGAACCGACGCCTGTCCAGTCAGTGCCCTGGCCAGTACTACAGACGATGCTCAGAGCGCACTATGCCCCGGTGCCATCGAAGTTCCTGCAGAGATATGAACTCCAACAGAGAGTCCAATGCGAGGGTGAATCAATCAGCGTCTATATGGCTGCGTTGAGAAAAGCCACAACCCACTGTGAATATAGGGATTTAGAGGATTCCCTATTGGAGCAGCTTATCTGGGGGGTTCGGGACATTCGGCTGCAGAGGCGACTACTCGCTAAAAATAATTTGACCCTCACGATCGCCCTAGATGAAGCTAGGGCACATGAACTTTCCACTAAAGCTGCTGAAACATTGCAAAAGCCAACATCGCTGAATTCCTCAGCTAAAGCAACACCAGTCCACAGTGAGGAAATCCAGTCTGAGTGTGAGGGTGAGAGTGAAGAAGAGGTTTTTCAAACGGGGAAACCGGAAAGAAATGACCGCAATGAGTGCATAAGCTGCAGAGGCCAGCACCAGTGACAGAACTGCCGTTTTAAAGAAGCCATCTGCCGCAGGTGTGACAAAAAAGGCCACCTAGCATGGGTGTGTCGAGCTCTTCATCCGTGCCGCCAAAAATTCCGAACTGAATTTAAACCAGCCTATCAGCAAACCTCCAGCTCTGCGAGACGGCCACCTATTGGTCCAATCAAAAAAGGCGCGAAGTCCAACCACACAACAGTACGAGTGGGCCAAGCCTCAACGAAACCATAGAAAAAGATTTTTACAAGGGCCTGCATAGAAGGGGTACTGTGTAAGATGGAAGTCGATACCGGATCATCGATCACAATCATGTCCTGGGATACGATCACCAAGAACCTCCCAAGCATTGCGAAGCGTCAATTGCAGCCTCAGAGACTGAGAGTCCAAGACTACCAGGGAAACTGGATCCCTGTCTGAGGCATCATCACAGTTCGAGTCAAGTATGGACAATAAATAAAATCTCTACCGATCACCATCGTAGATGGAAGCCTGCCCAGCTTGTTAGGTCTCGATTGGTTCCAGGCCCTAGGAATGGGCATCACCGGAGTCTATAGCGTCAGAGGTGACCTGAGGGAGGAACTGCTACAGGAATTTGAGGACGTGTTCCAGAACAGCCTGGGCAAGTATGTGGGGACTCCCATTTCATTTAATTTAGATCCACAAATAGCCCCGATTCGGCTTAAGGCTAGGAGGGTTCCTTTTGCCCTGAAACCCAAAATTGACAAACTAGTTAAACAGGACTAGACAAACTAGTTAAACAGGGCATCTTAATTCCAGTTGACCACGCTAAGTGGGAGACACCAATAGTGACACCCATTAAACCAGATGGATCTGTCTGTATTTGTGCTGATTACAAGGCAATACTAAATAAGGCATTACAGAAAAGTGCATACCCTGTCCCCATCGTACAACATTTGCTGCATTCATTAGGACTGGGACAAATCTTTGCCAAACTTGATTTGGCTCAGGCGTATCAGCAGTTGCCTGTTGATAACGAAACAGCTGAGGCACAAACGATAGTTACGCACAGGGGTGCATTTAAGTGCACCAGACTCCAGTTTGGGGTTAGTGTCACCCCTGGACTGTTCCAAAATCTCATGGAATGCTTATTGCAGGGTCTACCGGGGGTAGTTCCCTATTTTGACGATGTATTGATGTCAGCTAGTGACATGAAAGAGCTAAGAGACAAACTGCGAAGGGTATTGTCCATTTTTAGAGCTGCTGGACTTAAGGTCAAGCTCAGTAAGTGTCAAATTGGAGTGGCCTCAGTTGAATTTTTGGGATATTGGATAGATAATGAGGGCATTCATCCACCAGAGAGCAAGGTGCGAGCAATTCAGAAAGCTCCCCCACCAAAAAGTAAAGCGGAGTTACAAGCCTTTTTAGGACTTTTGAACTTTTATGCAGTCTTTTTAAAAGACAAGGCAACCATGGCTGAACCACTACACAGACTGCTAGCAAAAAACTCCCCATGGATTTGGGGCAGGACTGAAGCAGCAGCTTTCGAAGCTGTCAAAAAGCTGCTGTCTAGTGACAGTCTGTTGATTCAATATAATGGAACTTTGCCTCTCATCCTGGTTTGTGATGCTTCACCCTATGGAGTAGGAGATGTTCTCAGCCACAAGTTGCCTAATGGGGCAGAAGCCCCAATTGCATACTTCTCCCGCACTTTATTGGGAGCAGAGAGGAACTATAGTCAATTAGACAGAGAAGCGTTAGCATTAGTCTCGGGTGTTAAAAAATTTCATGAATATTTGTTTGGGCGGCAATTTGAAATTGTCACGGACCATCGGCTATTGTTGGGTTTGTTGGCGGGAGACTGCCCTACACCGATTGCACTGTCTCCCAGACTGACCCATTGGACCATATTCCTGGCAGCATACTCTTACCACCTGACCCACCGACCGGGCAAAGAATTGGGACATGCGGATGCTTTGAGTAGGTGTCCCTTACCGGACACGATTCAAAATCCGACCCCGGGAATGCCAAGTTTACTAACAGACTCTTTGGACACTGGCCCTGTTACTTTTGCAGAAGTGGCTAAGGCGTCATTTAAAGACATTATTATCCACACTGTAATTGGCTGGGTGCAGAGGGGATGGCCTGTTGCAACAGGCGAGGAATTTAAACAGTTTGCGACCTAACTTTCTGAATTGTTTGTGCAAGGGGGATGTTTATTATGGGGTGATAGAGTGGTTATTCCTCACAGTTAAGGGAAAATGTCTTGGATTTGTTGCATGTGGGGCATCCGGGCATTATACGTATGAAAAGTCTAGCACGGAGTTATGTGTGGTGGCCCCAGATGGATAATGACATCAGCGACCGGGTAGGCAGATGCCAGGCTTGCCAGGATTCTAGGCCGTTACCCCCTACTGCCCCGGTGAGGGAATGGGAGAAACCCCATGGACCGTGGTCTAGAATTCACATAGACTTTGCGGGCCCTTTTCATGGACAAATGTTCTTAATTGTAGTAGATGCTTATTCCAAGTGGTTGGAAATAATATTAATGAAAACCACGACAGCCGAAGCAGTTATAAAGGTTTTGCAGCAACTATTTGTAATGCATGGGTTGCCAGACACACTGGTATCGGATAATGGGCCGAAATTCACTGCCACTCAATTCGAAGGGTACTTGGCCGAAATGGGCATCTGCCATGCCCTCTCAGCACCATTCCATCCGGCTAGTAATGGCCTTGCAGAATGTTTTGTAAGAAGTGCCAAGGAGGCACGATCAAAAATTAGCCCGGGGGACTGGCAAGCCAAAATTGACACTTTCCTGGCCGTACAGCATGGTACACCTTGTGTGGCCACTGGCCGCGGCCCAGCGGAGTTATTAATGGGGAGGAGACTCCGATGCCCACTAGATAGATTAAACCCGACTTATTCCCCTGATGGGTATCCAACAATGAGAGATAAAACAAGAGTATTTACAACTGGTGATCCTGTATTCGCCAGAAATTACAGTGAAGGTTCCCTTTGGTTGGAAGGGACAATTCTAGAGGTGACACGTCCCAAATCGTATTTAGTGGATATGGGAGATGGTAGGGTCTGGAAAAGGCACATAGATCAGCTACGAAAAAGACTAAAAGCCAAAACAGATACCGAACAACCAGGCCCTGACTACCAAATGTTTACACCAACAGCTAGCTCAAGCCTGAGGTGGTCGGAGGACTTATCTGAAAATGGCGAAGTCCAGCGACGCCCCACGATCCCTGCAGAAGCCAGCAGGGACGATTCTGCTATTAATTCAGAGCCGGAGGGCCAATTGGAGGAGCTGGGAGGAACGGAGAGTCCCTCTGACCAGCTCGACTCCCCACCAGGAAATGAATTATGCAAGTCAGCCAGGATTAGGAGATGCCCCAGCTACCTGCGTGATTACGTCTGTAAATAATATGTAAATATTTGACTAACTTTTCTGGGAGGGGAGGAGTGTTATATATTTGAATTTTTGGAGGGAAATTTGGGTGGAAAAAAGCACGTTTCTGATTGGCTGATGCCTCAGCCATAATACTATATAAAGAGGGCTGTTTGCCAGTTGCTCTTGCTCGGTTCTCACAGTAAACTTAAGAGCTGTTGTCACCAATGACTGTCTCCTGCCTCATCATTGCCCGAACATAACATTAGCCATCACTGCTCTAGAGCCTCAGTGCCACACTGGTTAGAGTGCAGTACTGCAGGCTACTTCTGCTGACAGTAGTGGGGGCCGAAGCCAGTATAGTGGCTGTTATTCCACTGATTGTGATAAATTTGCCAGCAGCCACACAATCAAGGTCAGTATCACCTCTCACGCATCTCTCTCCAGACAGATGCCCAGAGCTGTACATGTACCTTTTTCTCCTGCAGTGCCAGTAATAGCATCTGCAGCTTTCCCTAGCTTGACAGGTAAAAGTAAAAGTGCTGGCATATACAATAAAGGCTAAGGAATTTGATTTCAGGCATTTTGGCAGAAATCATCTAGCTTAGAGAAGTATAAGATATGCTTAACGAGTACAGGTAGTCCTCGATTTATGACCTCAGTTAGGGCCAGAATTTCCAAAGCGGTTGTTAAGTGAGTAGCCCCCTATTTTACGATCTTGTTAAGGGAATCACTGCAGCTGTTAAGGAATCATGCAATTGTGAAGTGCCTTTGTTTGTTGGAAGCTAGGTCTTATGAATACATTCCTGGTATCAAGCTCCCAAATTTTGATCACATGACTCTGGAGGAATGCTGCACTGGTTGTAAGTGCAAGGACCGGTCCTAAATCGCCTTTTTCAGTGCTGTTGTAGCTTGAACAGTTGCTAAACAAATGGTTGTATGCCAAGGACTATCAGTGTGTTAATATACAAAGACAACAGTGGGGATTTTGCAATAACCTTCCCCTGGAGTAGGGAGGGAATGGAAATTTTACAGTATCTTTCCCCTGCCATGCCCACCAAGCCACGCCCACTAATCCATGTCACGCCCACCAAGCCACACCCACAGAACCGGTAGTAAAAAAAAATTGAAACCCACCACTGGTTCAGAAAGGCATAACTATTATTATAATAGAACAGCAGATTAATATAACATGGATAGTTGAATGAAGTTACATATAATATTACTTTTTAAGTGGAAAATAACTGATTCCTCTACGGTAGTAAATAACTTTCTGACAAGTTTTTTTTGTTATAAAAGAGTCATCTTTAAAATATTAGAAAATGTTTTTGGGAATACACTAGATTTATTTTTTCTTAAGAATGTATACTTGGAATAAATGATACCTTATTGGATACAATTTTTATATATTAAAAAGTATAAGTTCCATAACATTGTTACCATGTTACATCAAAAATGTTAGCAGCCCAAATAAAAGCACAGCAATACTAAAGAAAAAAATCAATAGCGTATAGAAAAAGGGAACATAAAACTTAATGTGTTAAACGTTCAAGGCCCTGGCAGGTTGGGAGGTTAGAAAGGAGGCGAGTTAGACACCCTTCTTGAAATTAAAGCTGCCAAGATTGACAAGGTATTTTAGAAATGCATTTGGACAAGAGGGACAATACTGCAAAAACAGTTCTAAACATTAACTTAGAATAGCACGGAGGGCCATAGGGGCCTATAACTTTGAACAGTGAAATTGCCCTAGTGAGAAGAAAGATGAATAACATATAAACAGGTAAAGGAAAATTTATTCCAACCTTGTGTCATGTCAGTCTTACAGCACAGCCATTCATGCAAATTTAAGCCCTGTGAAGTCATACGGATTTAAATAAGAATACTTAATCACCTACTTAACTCTCTTGCTGAAGTCGGTGGATAGGCTTATTCCTCTAACTAGATCAAGTTCTCTATAAACATGGAGCTAAAGAATGCTAAGCAAAGAAAGTTGTAAAAAAAAAAAAACCTTCCATATCTCTCCCCTCTTGTTACAGACTTATGCCATTTATCCTTACTCCTTTGGGATAGCACAGACCGTAAATCCAAATAAACGTTAAAGCAGTCAAGGAAAATAATTTTACAGATGCTTCCAAGTCCTGATCGTACAAGTGGTCTTTACAAGTGGTTTGCTGGGTTTATCTCTTAATATGGAAAGGATTGGCATTGGGTGCCTGAAGAAGATCACATCTATTTCTGGTGTAATCCCCAAATTAGGACAGAGATATAATTTGGCTAAAATCCCATTTGAATATCCAGATACTGAAGAGCATCTCAACCTAAGAATCTGAGAACTATCCAGTTTCCAAAGGCAGTTAGCAACAGCAATACCACTTAGATGTATATACTTCGTAGTGCTTTACAGCCCTCCCTAAGCGGTTTACAGATTCAGCAAATTTCCCACAACAATTTTACCAACCTTGGAAGGATGAAAGGGTGAGTCAATCTTGAGCAGGTCAGGATTGAACTCCTGGCGGTGAGCAGTGAGTTAGCCTGCAATACTGGATTCTAACCACTACACCAAGCACAATAATAGGTACCATTAAAGATGGGGAGGAGGGGAGCATGAAGTACAGGTGAATGCTTTTTCAAGTCAACTGGACTTTCTTTGTTTTTTCTTGAAAATGTTTCTTTCTCATCCAAGGGGCTTCTTCAGATTCAAGGAAAAACAAAAAAAGTCCAATTGCCTTGTGAAAAAGCACCTTTGGAACAATCCTCTGGTGGCTCAGACTGCTAAGACAGTCTGTTATTAACACAGCTGCTTGTGATTACTGCAAGTTCAAATCTCACCAGGCCCAAGGTTGACTCAGCCTTCCATCCTTTATAAGGTAGGTAAAATGAGGACCCAGATTGTTGGGGGCAATAAGTTGACTTTGTATAATATACAAATGGATGAAGACTATTGCTTAACATCGTGTAAGCCGCCCTGAGTCTTCAGAGAAGGGCGGGATATAAATGCAAATTAAAAAAAAATCATAACCTGGATAACTGGAAAGGTGCAGTCTTCTCTTAATCTGATAGTGCCTCCAGAGTGGTGCACCCGTGTTGGGGCCGGGACCTTATGGAAGGTTAGGAGGGGTTGATGCTGATCTCCCCTCAGGAGGGTACAATGTTCCAAGGGGTAGGAACCACAGCAGAAAAAGTTCTTCTCCTGGGCCCTGTCAGCTAAAAATTTTTGGGTCCACATCCTGCCAGGATGGGTGGGGCAAGCTATTGGTGTGAGATGGTTCTTCGGATTTACTCATGGGTGGGCTTCAAAAATTTTAACAATGGGTTCTCTGCCCAGTTGCTAGATTGGACATGGCCATGGTAGGCGTGGCCTAGTAGGCCTCCTCCACCATGGCCGGGGGGGGGCTTTTTGCCCTCTCTGGGCTCTGGAGGCTTTCCTTGAACCTCCGGGAAGACAAAAATGGCCTCCCCAGGCTCCTGAGGACCTCTGGAGGCCAAAAATGAGCCCATTTCCAGCCTTCCCAAACTTTTGATAGATCTGTTTTTCACCTTCCCTGAGCCTACGCATGCACCCTGCGTCTAAACCAGTTTAGATTGCAGAAAACATGATTTCTGTAACAGAATTATCTATGCTTGGGATGCATTACCTGACTTTGTGGTCTCTTCTTATAACCCCAAAAGCTTTATTCAAAATCTATCCAGTGTTGACCTCACCACATTTCCAAGAGGACTCTAAGGGGTGTGGATAAGAGCACAAACGTGCCTACCATTCCTGTCCTATTGTTTCTTCCCCTATATATAAATATATATATATATATATATATATATATATATATATATATATATATATATATATATATATATATATATATATATATATATATATATATATATATATATATATATATATATGCTTATACTACCTTGTTTCTCCTCATATATATGTTTATATATTATATAATCTTTTGTGTTATACTTGTGTATATTGTTATGATAAAATTAAATAAATAAAATAAATAAATAAATAAAACTGGCTGGGTAAGGACTCCTTGGAGGGGAGAGGAGGAGTGGGCGGGGCCAGACAGGAGTGGGATTTGGGGGTTCTCCAAACTGCACAAAATCTTAGCTATAGGTTCTCCCGAACCCCTGCAAACCCTCAGCAGGGGGTTCTGAACTGGATTTACTCCTAACCATCACCATGAAGTTTAGAAATGCTATGGAAAGCAAAGCATCTGTATGAGATCTTGTTCCATTTTTTTAATGAAGGAACAGAATAGAAATTGGGTTTGTTACAATATTTAGATAAGACACGCATCATGTGGTGTTGGTCATTACATTACCCCCCAAAAAAGGAATGAGCAGAGAAAACATTAAATAATTTAACAGCCATAAAGAAAGCAATTGATACATTTTAGGACATAAGAGCTAACCCATTTTTAATGCACCAGTGAAATAATCTGGACTAAAGATATACAGAACAAAAGAGCACATAAGCCTGTCGTTTACATTATGTATATTATACATATGTCCATAAAGACCCTGAAAAACATTTTATGGCTTCCTTGCATTGTTGTGTAGATCATCAGGAAAGTATCAGCATAATTTCAAGATGACAAGAGATTTTTCTTTGCACTTTTAAGAAGATTATTACTGAGAATCAATATGTCAAGGTTTAAGAGGTGTTTTTTTTAAAGCATAGAACAAGGAGTAGAGAAAGTGAAGGAGAAAGTAATCACCCCTTAAACCTGGCACAGATACATAAATCAATGGAGTGAAGAGTTGATGGGTTGCTAATGATCCAGGAATGCCCAGCTGGTGGCTTTATGCCTGCATTTGCTCCCCTAAACTCTTTTGTGTAGCTCCAGGTAATTGTGTCTCCAAACTGTATCCTAATGTAATCAAAGAGGAACATTATTTTTTATTGATATTTGTTACATTGCTATCCAATTTTCCTCCTGGAACTCAAGATGACTTACAGTGTATACACTATATATAAGTGTATATATAATTGTGTGTGTGTATGTACAGTATGTATATACATATGTATATGTATGTGCAGTGGTAGGATTCAGCCAGTTTGCACCACTTCGGGAGAACCAGTTGTTAACTTTCTGAGCAGTCTGGCAAACTGGTTGTTGGAAGAAATCATTAGGGCAGAGAACCAGTTGTTAAATTACTTGAATCCCACCCCTGTGTATGTACATGTACATATATCTGTGTATGCATATGTATACATACATGGCATCACAAGACAATATAGAAAGACCTGAACATGCCTTAGAGAACAAACAAAAGTATACAATATCATCAAGAGAGTAAAAGAATTGAAATGGAAATGGGCTGGCAAGAAGAACTGGTGGCAGCTGGATCATGGCAGCCATAGAATAGAATAGAATAGAATAGAATAGAATAGAATAGAATAGAATAGAATAGAATAGAATAGAATTTTTTATTGGCCAAGTGTGATTGGACACACAAGGAATTTGTCTTGGCGCATATGCTCTCAGTGTACATAAAAGATACGTTCATCAAGGTACAACATTTACAACACAAATGATGGTCAATATATCAATATAAATCATAAGGATTGCCAGCAACAAAGTTACAGTCATACAGTCATAAGTGGAAAGAGATTGGTGAATGGATCCCAATTGATTAAAAACATCCACGAAAGAGACCTAAAACAGGACGGATTGACAACATCAGCAAGTATTGCTGGCTGAATTGGCAAAAGGAAGCTCAGGGCCGTATTGGTTGGAAACGTGAGGAAGAGGCTGAATATTGTAGTACCCGAAGACAGAAGAGAAACAACTGGCGGTGGTGGTGGGGAATCACAGAATGCAAATATCTGCAAATAGAAATAAAATGACTGTGGCAAAAGAAAACAAAGATAGTACCAATAGTGATAGGTCCCTTGGAATCAATCCCAAAACTATATATATATATATATATATATATATATATATATATATATATATATATATATATATATATATATATATATATATATATATATATATATATATATATATATATATATATATATATATATATATATATATATGCTTATACTACCTTGTTTCTCCTCATATATATGTTTATATATTATATAATCTTTTGTGTTATACTTGTGTATATTGTTATGATAAAATTAAATAAATAAAATAAATAAATAAATAAAACTGGCTGGGTAAGGACTCCTTGGAGGGGAGAGGAGGAGTGGGCGGGGCCAGACAGGAGTGGGATTTGGGGGTTCTCCAAACTGCACAAAATCTTAGCTATAGGTTCTCCCGAACCCCTGCAAACCCTCAGCAGGGGGTTCTGAACTGGATTTACTCCTAACCATCACCATGAAGTTTAGAAATGCTATGGAAAGCAAAGCATCTGTATGAGATCTTGTTCCATTTTTTTAATGAAGGAACAGAATAGAAATTGGGTTTGTTACAATATTTAGATAAGACACGCATCATGTGGTGTTGGTCATTACATTACCCCCCAAAAAAGGAATGAGCAGAGAAAACATTAAATAATTTAACAGCCATAAAGAAAGCAATTGATACATTTTAGGACATAAGAGCTAACCCATTTTTAATGCACCAGTGAAATAATCTGGACTAAAGATATACAGAACAAAAGAGCACATAAGCCTGTCGTTTACATTATGTATATTATACATATGTCCATAAAGACCCTGAAAAACATTTTATGGCTTCCTTGCATTGTTGTGTAGATCATCAGGAAAGTATCAGCATAATTTCAAGATGACAAGAGATTTTTCTTTGCACTTTTAAGAAGATTATTACTGAGAATCAATATGTCAAGGTTTAAGAGGTGTTTTTTTTAAAGCATAGAACAAGGAGTAGAGAAAGTGAAGGAGAAAGTAATCACCCCTTAAACCTGGCACAGATACATAAATCAATGGAGTGAAGAGTTGATGGGTTGCTAATGATCCAGGAATGCCCAGCTGGTGGCTTTATGCCTGCATTTGCTCCCCTAAACTCTTTTGTGTAGCTCCAGGTAATTGTGTCTCCAAACTGTATCCTAATGTAATCAAAGAGGAACATTATTTTTTATTGATATTTGTTACATTGCTATCCAATTTTCCTCCTGGAACTCAAGATGACTTACAGTGTATACACTATATATAAGTGTATATATAATTGTGTGTGTGTATGTACAGTATGTATATACATATGTATATGTATGTGCAGTGGTAGGATTCAGCCAGTTTGCACCACTTCTGGAAAACCAGTTGTTAACTTTCTGAGCAGTCTGGCAAACTGGTTGTTGGAAGAAATCATTAGGGCAGAGAACCGGTTCTTAAATTACTTGAATCCCACCCCTGTGTATGTACATGTACATATATCTGTGTATGTATATGTATACATACATGGCATCACAAGACAATATAGAAAGACCTGAACATGCTTTAGAGAACAAACAAAAGTATACGATATCATCAAGAGAGTAAAAGAATTGAAATGGAAATGGGCTGGCAAGAAGAACTGGTGGCAGCTGGATCATGGCAGCCATAGAATAGAATAGAATAGAATAGAATAGAATAGAATAGAATAGAATAGAATAGAATAGAATAGAATTTTTTATTGGCCAAGTGTGATTGGACACAAGTAAAAGAATTGAAATGGAAATGGGCTGGCAAGAAGAACTGGTGGCAGCTGGATCATGGCAGCCATAGAATAGAATAGAATAGAAATTGGGTTTGTTACAATATTTAGATAAGACACGCATCATGTGGTGTTGGTCATTACATTACCCCCAAAAGGAATGAGCAGAGAAAACATTAAATAATTTAACAGCCATAAAGAAAGCAATTGATACATTTTAGGACATAAGAGCTAACCCATTTTAATGCACCAGTGAAATAATCTGGACTAAAGATATACAGAACAAAAGAGCACATAAGCCTGTCGTTTACATTATGTATATTATACATATGTCCATAAAGACCTGAAAAACATTTTATGGCTTCCTTGCATTGTTGTGTAGATCATCAGGAAAGTATCAGCATAATTTCAAGATGACAAGAGATTTTCTTTGCACTTTTAAGAAGATTATTACTGAGAATCAATATGTCAAGGTTTAAGAGGTGTTTTTAAAGCATAGAACAAGGAGTAGAGAAAGTGAAGGAGAAAGTAATCACCCTTAAACCTGGCACAGATACATAAATCAATGGAGTGAAGAGTTGATGGGTTGCTAATGATCCAGGAATGCCCAGCTGGTGGCTTTATGCCTGCATTTGCTCCCCTAAACTCTTTTGTGTAGCTCCAGGTAATTGTGTCTCCAAACTGCACAAAATCTTAGCTATAGGTTCTCCCGAACCCCTGCAAACCCTCAGCAGGGGGTTCTGAACTGGATTTACTCCTAACCATCACCATGAAGTTTAGAAATGCTATGGAAAGCAAAGCATCTGTATGAGATCTTGTTCCATTTTTTTAATGAAGGAACAGAATAGAAATTGGGTTTGTTACAATATTTAGATAAGACACGCATCATGTGGTGTTGGTCATTACATTACCCCCCAAAAAAGGAATGAGCAGAGAAAACATTAAATAATTTAACAGCCATAAAGAAAGCAATTGATACATTTTAGGACATAAGAGCTAACCCATTTTTAATGCACCAGTGAAATAATCTGGACTAAAGATATACAGAACAAAAGAGCACATAAGCCTGTCGTTTACATTATGTATATTATATAATCTTTGTGTTATACTTGTGTATATTGTTATGATAAAATTAAATAAATAAATAAATAAATAAATAAATAAATAAATAAATAAATAAATAAATAAATAAATAAATAAATAAATAAATAAATAAATAAATAAATAAATAAATAAATAAATAAATAAAACAGCAACTGTGATTGAGATCTTTCTTCAGCTTACCTTTGTTGAAGGTTGTAAATGCAAGGATCAGTCATAAAGTTATATTTTCATCATCATTGTAAATACAAATGATTACTAAATGATGTAGTTGCTAAGCAAGGAATACCTGTAACAACAACAATAATCATGCCAGATATCACAGTTGTTGCCAGATTGTCCTTTGGAACACAACATGCCAGATATCACAGTTGTCAAAAACCGAATTTATTGATATTGCTGTACCAGGAGACACCAGAATCGAAGAAAAAGAACTGGAAAAAATCATGAAATATCACGACCTGACCATCTAAACTACGCGATTTTGGATGAAACAAGCAATGGTGATACCCATTGTCATCGGGGCAGTTGGCACCATGTCCAAGAACTTTACAAAATTTTATTTATTTATATTTATTTATTTATTTATTTATTTATTTATTTATTTATTTATTTATTTATTTATTTATTTAAATTTTTATACCGCCCTTCTCCCGAAGGACTCAGGGTGGTGTACAGCCAAAAATAAAAACAGCAAGTATACAAAGTTAAAATATCAATTTAAAATACCTATTCCATAATGGCCGAATTAAAACCGTCAGATTGACCTAACCTAAAATACCCCATATAAAATTACAAAGGATTAAAACTTTAAAATTTAGAATTTAAAAAATCAGTCCAATCCCGCTTGAATAAATAAGTGAGTTTTTAATTCCCGGCGAAAGGTCCGAAGGTCAGATATTTGGCGCAAACTGGGGGGAAGGTCGTTCCAGAGCGTAGGTGCTCCAACAGAGAAGGCCCTCCCCCTGGGGGCCGCCAGCCGGCATTGCTTGGCGGACGGCACCCTGAGGAGACCCTCTCTGTGAGAGCGTACGGGTCGATGGGAGGCATAAGGTAACAGCAGGCGGTCCCGTAAGTACCCGGGCCCTAAGCCATGGAGCGCTTTAAAAGTGGTAACCAAAACCTTGAAGCGCACCCGAAAGACCACAGGTAGCCAGTGCAAACTGCGAGGAGCGGTGTTACCGGGAGCAACGAGGAGCTCCTCGATCACCCGCAGCTGCATTCTGACTATCTGGAGTCTCCGAGTGCACTTCAGGGGTAGCCCCATGTAGAGAGCATTGCAATAATCCAGGCGGGAAGTGACGAGAGCATGAGTGACCGTGCATAAGGCATCCCGGTCCAGAAAGGGACGCAACTGGCGGACCAGGCGAACCTGGTAAAAGGCTCTCCTGGAGACGGCCGCCAAATGATCTTCAAACGACAGCCGTCCATCCAGGAGAACGCCCAAGTTGCGTACCCTCTCTGTTGGGGCCAGTGACTCGCCCCCAACAGACAGCTGCGGTTGCAGCTGACTGTACCGGGGTGCCGGCATCCACAGCCACTCCGTCTTGGATGGATTGAGTCTGAGTCTGTTTCTCCCCATCCAGACCCGTACGGCCTCCAGGCAACGAGACAGCAGTTCAACAGCTTCATTGGGGTGGCCCGGGGTGGAAAAGTACAGCTGAGTATCATCAGCGTACAGCTGATAACTCACCCCGAAGCCACTGATGACCTCACACAACGGCTTCATGTAGATGTTGAACAGGAGAGGCGAGAGAATCGACCCCTGAGGCACCCCACAAGTAAGGCGCCTCGCGGTCGATCTCTGCCCCCCTGTCAACACCGTCTGCGTCCGGTCAGAGAGATAGGAGGAGAACCACCGATAAACGGTGCCTCCCACTCCCAAACTCTCCAACCGGCGCAGCAGGATACCATGGTCGATGGTATCAAAAGCCGATGAAAGATCCAACAGGACCAGGGCAGAGGAACAACCCCTATCCCTGGCCCTCCAGAGGTCATCCACCAACGCGACCAAAGCTGTCTCCGTGCTGTACCCGGACCGGAAGCCGGACTGGAACGGGTCTAGATAGATGGCTTCATCCAGGTACTGGGGAAGCTGCCATGCCACCACTCTCTACACCCTCCGCCACAAAGCGAAGGTTGGAGACTGGACGGTAGTTACCCAAAATAGCTGGGTCCAGGGAAGGCTTCTTGAGGAGGGGTCTCACCACCGCCTCTTTCAAGGCAGCGGGGAAAACCCCTTCCAACAAAGAAGCATTTATAATTCCCCGGAGCCAGCCTCGTGTCACCTCCTGAGTGGCCAGCACCAGCCAGGAGGGACACGGGTCCAGTAAACATGTAGTGGCATGTAACCTCCCCAACAGCCTGTCCACGCCTCGGAGCCACAGAATCAAACTCATCCCAAACAACATCAACAAGACATGTCTCAGTCATCCCATCCGGATCATCACAATCTTGGTCCAAACTATCTCGAAGCTGAGCGATTTTATCGTATAGATAACCACTAAACTCCTCAGCACGTCCCTGCAAGGGTCATCCGTCCCCTGGTGTAAAAGGGAACGGGTCACCCGAAACAGGGCAGCCGGGCGGTTATCTGCCGACGCAATGAGGGTGGAAACATAGGAACGTTTCGCAACCCTCATTGCCACTAGGTAGGCCTTCGAAAAAGACCTAACTAGTGTCCGATCAGCCTCGGAACGGCTGGACCTCCAGGTACTCTCTAGGCGTCTTCTCCGGCGTTTCATCTCTCTCAGCTCCTCAGAGAACCAAGGAGCCAATTGAGATCTACGCCGGGTCAGAGGCCGCAAAGGCACGACACGGTCCAAAGCCCCAGCCGCGGCCTGTTCCCAGGCCGCAACTAGTTCTTCAGTCGTGCCGTGGGCAAGATCATCAGGAAACGGCCCAAGCTCCGTCAGGAACCTCTCGGGGTCCATCAGGCGCCTGGGACGGAACCAACGCATTGGTTCCGTCTCCCTGCGGTGGTGAGCGGCGGTCTGAAAGTCTAGGCGGAGGAGAAAATGATCTGTCCATGACACCGGTGTCGTCACTAAATCCCCTAATACCAGATCATTAAACCACTGTCCAGAGATATAAATCAAGTCCAGTGTGGACCCCCCCGTGTGTGTAGGTCCATCAGTTACTTGGATCAGGTCCAAGGCCGTCATGGAAGCCTGGAACTCCTGAACCACCGTCGATGACAAGCCGGCCGATGGCAGATTGAAGTCCCCCATGACCAAAAGTCTGGGGATCTCAATCGCCACCCCGGCAAGCACCTCAAGCAGCTCAGGCAGGGCTGTAGTCACGTAGCAAGGAGCCAGGTACGCGATCAACAGACCCATCTGATTCTTATGGCCCCACTTCACAAGAAGGGATTCACAACCGGCTATCTGAGGCACAGTGGACTCTCTCGGCTCAAGACTCTCTCATCACAACCGCCACCCCGCCACCCCTACCCTGGGCCCTCGGCTGATGGAATGCTCGGAAACCTGGCGGGCACAGTTCAACCAGGGGCACACCCCCTTCTGCGCCCAGCCAGGTCTCCGTAATGCCCATGAAGTCCGCGGACTCCCCCCGAATATGATCACAAATCAGGGGGGCCTTGTTAACCACGGACCGGGCATTGCACAACATCAGCCGCAGGCCCGGGCCCTGAGGATCCTGACCTTCCGGGGAACGGGTAAGAACTGAGGGACCGGAGCATGTTATCGCTTTTAAACAGCGAGTCCGTGCTCCCGAAAAATGATACGGCCCCTTGCTTCCGCCATATCTGCCCCTCCCACTTACCGTACAGATGGAACCAACATCTACGCCTGGTACGAATCCCTCACCCCCCTCCCTCGGACCGGATAAAACGCCATGGACAACTCCCGGGACTGGACTTACCCTCCCCGATGGGTCCCCCCCCGTCGCTTCCCTCCCCCCCTTTAAAAAACCCTTATTAAAAAACCTATCTA
This sequence comes from Ahaetulla prasina, assembly GCF_028640845.1. Lineage (NCBI taxonomy): Eukaryota > Metazoa > Chordata > Lepidosauria > Squamata > Colubridae > Ahaetulla > Ahaetulla prasina. The sequence continues at coordinate 34,257,772 of NC_080540.1, read as the reverse complement.
CAAAACCCCAAAGATTCTTCTTCCTCGCATGCCACCTCTCCGGGTCCCAAGACCCCTCGTTAAGGCAGGCCCTCGATAACACAGAGGGCCATTCCTGCGAGGCGGGGGAACCTCGCAGTCGGAGAAGGTCAGCCGACGAATATTTCATGCAAGAAAATAAATAAATAACAGTGGGAAAAGGTAATTCCCTAGCCGTTTGATGGTATCGCGGCCTACGGACAAGTCAGGACATTCACAATACCAAGGCCATAGGCCGGTGGGGGCAATAGTCAAGATGGAATTCGGCTGATGGAATTCGGCTTTATTTTTATTTATTTATTTTGTCAAGTACATATTAGATAATATATATATATATAAGGATAAGCATGAATTGAATACATAAAGTGAATACAAGTAAAGGGAGCATTAGGACAGGGACAGTAGGCACAGTGGAGCTCTTATGTACGCCCCTTTTCAAACCTCTTAGGAATAGGGTGAGGTCAACAGTAGACAGTCTTAGGTTAAAGTTGTTGGGGTTTTGGGATGAGACCACAAGAGTCTGGTAGTGCATTCCAGGCATTAACAACTCTGTTATTGAAGTCATATTTTCTGCAATCGAGTTTGGAGCGGTTCACTTTAAGTTTGTATCTATTGTGTGCTGGTGTATTGTTGTGGATGAAGCTGAAGTAGTCATTGACAGGTAGGGCATTGTAGCAGATGAAATTGCAGCTTCCTGCTATAACACCAGCAGAACTGCAAACAACTGTGCTACTCGGAACATCATACATTTTAAGAAGATACTTGGCTGATACCTAGGTTGCTGGCAGTAACCCGTATCAACCATCAGCACCAGTCAATGATATTTGTGATACATTTTAAATGTTCTGGAGTCAGGAACGATAGCACATATGTGCGAGGGGAACCTTTACCTTTACCTTTTTACCTTAAATGTTCAGTTGACTGAGCTTCATGTTTAATGAATAAAAGAAATAATAATAATAATAATAATAATAATAATAATAATAATAATAATAATAATAATAATAATAATAATAATAATAATAATAATAATAATGCTTCCTGACTCCTAGGGACTCTATCAAGATCTTTTTTCATTTATTCTGGGAACAGTGTAAAGTAGGTTAGCCTGAAGATGACTGGACAGAGTCAATGTTGTGCATCCATTGCTCAGAATGGGCTTAAATCTGAAACTTGTTAGTGTTAGTCCAACACCTTAACCTACACCTAGGCATTTATGGCCCATAGGCTACATTATGGCCCTTTGGTTGTCCCTGTCTGGCCTGTGGCAGTGGCAAGGGGGAACAATGGGGGCAGCAGGGGACAAAGTGGTAGCCCACTGCAACCATCCCAGTTCCTCATGTGGTCCCTTGGGAAATTCAGTTGCTCACCCCTAGATTACATCATAGCATTAGAATCAATAGGAGTCAAAAAAGAAAGTCAAAATAACAGCTGCTTCTACACAATCACTGCTGCCCACTTGACTTTTCTGATTGCCTTATTCTGATTACAGCATATGTTAACAGCTATATTATAACTAATAAAAAGGTAGAGAGTATTAATCTTGAGGGCCTTTGATCAACCCAATGTAATTTCAGAGAAGTTTAAATATACCAATAGAGCAGAGTCTGCTAGAAAGGAGTGGAGTTTGCTTTCTTTATATATACAATGACTTCAGGGGCGGGTTTCAAAACCCATCACTACTGGTTCACTCATGGGCGCTCCCGCTGCTTGTGCACATGCGCTGAAGCATCTGGGTGGGTGGGTGGAGCCTCTTGCCACCACCGCTACCGGTTCGCCCAATTCGGGGCGAACCGGTAGCAACCCACCACTGAATAACTTGCCGTCCCTCCTGGTGAGAGTTGAGATTGCTAACATTGATTATCTTACCCAGCTGGATAATGCTACATCTGCAAGAAAACGATCAAGCTCAGAAACCACCAAATGTAAATATAAATCAATTCAATTTGGGTTTTTGATCTGACTCTGCCCTATCATTGAAATGCAGCATATGGTATTTCATTCAAGTCTCCAGTGATTCTTCAACTTCCCCAAAACCTTTTCTAAGTCAAACATTGTTTTAACGTAGCATACGATATGAAATTAAACATTGCGCTGTTTAAATCAGGGTTTTGGCTTAACATATTCTGTGAACGCAACCAACTGTAATTCAATATGTACATCATAGCATAGCAAATCTTATCATATGTAAGCCAAGCCTACGTGCAGTCAATAGGATAGACAGAATCCTTCCCATTCTTGTCCACAATTAAGTATGTTAGCAGTGTGATTAATTCTAGCAAGTTTGAGACACGATTCAGTTTAATTTTAAGCTATAATTGCCCTAATTAATAATGAATTGTGCACTAGATACGAATGCGTCTTACCTAAGTAGAGACCTCCATTTGTGCAGTGAGATTTAAGATGGGCCTTGAGAAGGACTTTGGTATTGAAAGTTGGAAAACAAAGTAGGTTTTCAAAACCTATATTAATATGCCATATAACAATAAGGTAGACTTCCAGGAATCTCTGAAGTGTCGTTTTATTGACTTACCTCACTTTGAAGGGCTGACCATCTGCAACCTATCCCTTCTTTCATATTGACTTGAATCTCAAAAGCAAATTTATGGAGAGAAATTTAAAAGGTGATATGGGGAGGTTGATATTTCAAAATCTCTGCTGTGTGAGTAGAATTTGGCAAAACCCATTTTGGATTTAATCATTGGTGTGTAGAGCAAACCATGAGGATATAATGATGTCTGTGATATCATTTGACTTCCTATTGTCCCCCTCCTCATGGACCCTTATGGATTTAATCGAATAATATTCACAAATTGCCTGATTCTTGCTCTGGTTAGGTGGAAGAATCTGAACTCCAAAAGGAGAGATGCAAGGAATGAAATGTTCAATCCTATAGCAATTCTGTGATATATGTGTTGAAGGCTTACCACTGTCAGTGCAAGTCCTTAGTTTGGTTCATGTCTTAGTTTTAATATCATAATGCATAAAATACCAGGAATAGCTAATGAAAACTCTGTCTTCAGATTTGATACCTCAACAAAAGATAGTGATTGAATGAAATGATCAAAGTCAGAAGGAGGCAGGTCAGTGGTGAAATCCACATTTTTTTACTACCGGTTCTGTGGGCATGGAATGGTGGGTGTGGTGTGGCTTGGTGGGCGTGGCTTGGTGGCATGGCAGGGGAAGGATACTGCAAAATCTCCATTCCCACCGCACTTCAGGGAAAGGATACTGCAAAATCTTCATTCCCACCCCTCTCTGGGGCCAGCCAGAGGTGGCATTTGCTGGTTCTCTGAACTATTCAAAATTTCCACTACTGGTTCTCTGAACTGCTCAAAATTTCTGCTACCGGTTCTCCAGAACCTGTCAGAACCTGCTGGATTTCACCCCTGAGGCAGGTGACTCTTTTCAGAACAAATGGACCACCTGCCTCCTGCTCACAAAATAGCTAGCCAAGCTCCTGGTGGCAAGGGATTCTTCAATTGAACTAAGTAACCGAGTGCATTAAGCTGTTTAGCAGTCAATTCCAGCACCCTAAATTGTGCCCAGTAGGCCCCTGGCAACCAGTGCAATGTAACCACAGCTTTACTAAGTCTGATGCAAGTAGAGCAGGGGTGTCAAACTCACATCACAGTGGTGTCACGTGACATACCAGGACCTTTTCCCCCTTCGCTAAGCTGGGTGTGGCCAGCGTGTGACGCATCCAGCCCATGGGCCTCAAGTTTGACACCCCTGAGGTAGAGTCACAATTAGTGGGGCAATAGCCATAGTTATACAATCACATTCTTCACTACAGCACTTTCAATGACCATGGGGGTTAAGGAATCTTTCCAAAGTACAAATACGCTGTTTGCCGGTAACCCCATTCAAAACAGGCTTCATTTCAGGTGGAGTCCAGTTTTTTTTCCTTACCAAGAGCACTTAGTTTAATTTCATTTGTTTCTTCCTTATCAGCCCATTATCAGATTTAAGCAACATTCAGGATACCAATTGCTTCCTTGGGATTGAATGTAAGGAACAATTAAAGCTGGTTGCTATTATGTTAATGTGGTTATTAGGAAAGCCTTGAGGGCTTTGGTGCCTATGGACAGGAGGGTGCTTATTTTATCTTATGGCTTTTATTGTTTTATCTACATGTGGAATAAAAAAAATAGAAATGGGAAATTAAGAGAAGGAAAAAAAGGGGGAAATGTAATATACAAGGAAAAAAAGGGGGGAAAAGGCATTTGACTCTTTTTTTATTATTATTATTATTGTTGTTGTTGTTGTTGTTGTTGTTGTTGTTGTTGTTGTTGTTTCAATTTCTATACCGCCCTTCTCCCAAAGGACTCAGGGCGGTTTACAGTCAAAGTAAAATCAATTAATACAATTAATACAAGATAAAAACACTTCAGCCTCAGCTTTTTGGTTTTACACTTTAGTATGAAACTAGCCTAGAGGGACGCGGTGGCTCAGGGGCTAAGACATTGAGCTTGTCGCTCGAAAGGTCGGCAGTTCAGCGGTTCGAATCCCTAGTGCTGTGTAATGGGGTGAGCTCCCGTTACTTGTTCCAGCTTCTGCCAACCTAGCAGTTCAAAAGCACGTAAAAAATGCAAGTAGAAAAATAGGGACCACCTTTGGTGGGAAGGTAACAGCGTTCTGTGTGCCTTTGGCATTTAGTCATGCCGGCCACATGACCACAGAGACGTCTTCAGACAGCACTGGCTCTTCGGCTTTGAAACAGAGATAAGCACTGCCCCCTAGAGCCGGGAACAACTAGCACATATGTGCAAGAGGAACCTTTACCTTTACCCTAGCCATTTCTAAAACATCAACTCTGTCTGATCAAAAAAACCAAAGTCAAAGTTTTATTTTTTTTTCATCACAAGCACAAAACCCGGAAGTGATATCCAAATGATAAACATATGTAAGTATGTTTTCCTCTCTGAATAAAATCAGTTTAACCATTTCTGCTTTATCTTCCTTGCTGTGGATATATGTATTCCTATTTGCACCTAATAATCTTTGTAAACTGTCACCATTTATATTAACAAGGTTCACTGTATTCTTTCAGATTCTTTGACCTTAAAGGGAAAAATACTTCTTTTTTCACCCACTTTAAAATGCTAAACTTTCTTTAAACACATATCTAAAATCAAACATTCTATTTTAACTTCTTAAGACACATGCTTTGAAATTCAGTATTAAATTTAGGTCTCACTCTCCAAATTACCCTCATAGAATATTTTTTTTTCTTTTGTATACATCCTTTTTAAAACTCTTAATTTTTCTTTAAACTTTAATTTTCTTTAACTTTCTCTTAACACAGATACTCTCAAATACATTTTCAATAACATTTACATACTTTAGGAATTACTTAGGCATTATATATATAAAAAAAGTTATGTTCAAATTTTAGATTAAGAGTTTCTTTCCATTACAAGTATCCAACAGATAGAAATCCAGATAACTCGTTAAGTTTAAATCTCCTAGGTTGTCTTCATGGAATAAAATCTTTTTCTTCTCTGGAAAATTTATCAAGTAGTTATAAGTTTTCCTTTTTCTCCAGGATTTCTTAACCTTTTTTATGTCCTTAAAGAAAAAGTCCCAAATTTGTCTTTTTAATAGATTTTCTTGGCACTTTTCTTTCAGTTCTGCTAAGAGATGTATATTTAAACCATTATTATAAGAATTGGTGTCAGATTTGTACTCCAAATTTGCAGTTGACTCCTCCGCATTTTCAGCTACTTGTGAAAATGCCTCAGTAGTTTGGTAGTTCTACCCAGGTTTGTATCTCTAAAGTAGATTGAGAAGGGTTTTCTTGGAGGGTGCTGATTTAAAGGGATTGCTCCTTACCTAACTGACATTCTTGAGGGGGGTTAAGTCATATTTGGAATTGAAGAGAAAGGATCATATTAAGGAATTACTGATCATTTGATTCATAACCAGCGCCCCAGCAGTGCACCCAGCAGTGATACAGTATTCCAAAACTGGATGATATCTAGCCCACATTTAACACAGAAATTTCATATCAAACCCTAATCTAAGGCTGCTGTATGTGTAATGATCACACTAGACAACAAAGATTTTACACTTATATTTTTGGCTGCTTAACACAAAAATAATCTGTAATTTAACCTGTCACATACTGTTTTATGGAAATTGTTTTTACACAATAGAAATGTATATCTTTCCGTACCTATTGGCTATGCTGCACATATAAAAGATAAATACCGTTGGAAGAAATATCCAGGTCTGGTTCCAAGCTGGGAGAAAGGCACTGAAGATAAAATGGAGGCTGGAGGCTGATTGGAAAGAGAGTCCATTTATTGATAAAGCAGAATCACCAAGCACGTGTGATTCTGGGCAGCTGACCACTTGGAGTTGAGAGTGGGAGGGTATTTGTACCTTCTCTTGGGCTTTGCACTTGAGCTTCCTGTTCCTGTGCAAGAACATATATTCTATTAGCTGTTATTCTATTGTACATGGCCCCATGGGGCCATGTACAAATCCTAGGGGTTTATCTAAGTTATGTTTGGTTGAAGTTTGGGCTGATGCAATGAAGGGGCTTGTTGGGCAATTCCTATTGTGGCTGAGGGCTAACCCTATCTTTGTTCAGACCTTGCTGCAGGGAATTTGTTTATGAATAGAGCTATCTATCTCTTTATCTCTTAAGTGCTGACATCTGCTGAGGGCTATTAAGAAAGGTGGAGGCTATTAAGAATGAGTCTGCTTCCTCCTCTAAAAAAACATGTTTCTCCATTTCTCATCCAGGGAAATATAATATTCTGCCTTTTTAATATTTCTCAAAATATTTCATTCTTCTAGGAGAGGGGTGGGTGTTAACTTTCTACAATACAAAATGTGGACTGTTGTTGAAACACATCCAGTATACCAAGTACAACTGGAGTATCTATGGAGATTGAAAAGTAGTGGCTTTGCTGCTTGGAATGTAGCTCAGATATACCAAGTTTGGTCATACCAAGTAATGTTGTTATATATGTGAACGGAACAGCTGTGTAAAAGACACTTTACATGAAAAAGAAAGGGCCACTTAGAAAGAATTTGGTTTCAGGAGAGAAAAATGTGACACATGAACCATTTGGTTGACCCAACAAAAATATTTTGGTTTCTGCTTCACATAAAACTTGGACTGATGAAAATTTTTATCAAAGCAATGAGCAAGGATGTTGAAAGTTTTCCTTATTTGAAATAGATGTTTGCAAGAATAAGTAATCCCAAGGTTAAGGAAGGTATTCTTGTTGGTCCACAGATATGTCATCAATGACAAGCAGTTCCAAGATCTGCTAGTGGGGCCAGAGAAAATCACCTGGAAAGCATTCAAGGAGGTCATTGATAATTTTTGTGGCAGTACAGAGCACTTTGGCCACCTAACGAGAAGGAAGGAATCACTGGAGAAGAGCCTAATGCTGGGAAAGGTTGAGGGCAAAAGAAGAAAGGGATGACAGAGAATGAGGTGGCTGGATGGAGTCACTGAAGCAGTAGGCATAAGCTTAAATGGGCTCCAGAGGATGGTAGAGCACAGGAAGGCCTGGAATAACGTTGTCCATGGAGTCACAATGGGTCGGACACGACCTTGCAACTAACAACAACAACACGGAGCACCAAACTACACTGAGCTGGTTAACAAACTTCTTACAGCATACAAGTATACAGTGCAACATGGCACTGAAAATTCATTTTATGCATTCACAGTTGGACTTCTTTCCCGAAAATTTAGGTGCAGTCAGTGATGAACATGGTGAAAGTTTTCACTAGGACACAATGGAAAATTGGTATCAGGGCAACTGGACTCTATCAGTGCTGGATGACTCCTGTTGGACACTTCAGCGAAATGAATTGGACATTGAGTATAAATGAAAACTAGCACTTTTGGCCTGTTGAACTCATGCAGTGTGTTGGAAACCTTATATGATGAAATACTTTATAGTCATTAAAAGTTAATTTCATATTTCCCAAGATTCCTATGTGATCATTCCAAAATTATATTTGTGTTCAGTTGAAGAGATCTATTACAATCACCCAAATTTTTTCAAGAAGCATAACTTTTTGGGGAAAAAAATCCAGTGTCATTAAATGCTATTAAAAACAGAATGTTTTGTTTCAGGCTTTCCTATATATTCCCTAAGCTATTTAGAACAGCCATTCGCTCAGCCAAATGATTCCTTATGCTTTACATTCTTTTCAGAGATTTCATATCAAACCTTAATATAAGACTGTTCTACATCACCTGAAGTCAATACCAGAATCATCTGGATGTTATATTAACTTTACTTTCTGTTTTCCAGATAAATAACAACAACAACAACAACAACAACGGAGTTGGAGGTGACCTTGGAGGTTTTCTAATCCAACCTCTTGCTTAGGCAGGAAACCCTACACCATTTCAGACAAAAGATTATCTAATTTCTTCTTAAAAACTTCCAGTGTTGGAGCATTCTCAACTTCTGCAGGCAAGTCGTTCCACTTATTAATTGTTCTAACTGTCAGGAAATTTCTCCTTAGTTCTAAGTTGCTTCTCTCCTTGATCAGTTTCCACCCATCGCTTCTTGTCCTGCCCTCAGGTGCTTTGGAGAACAGCCCGACTCCCTCTTCTTTGTGGCAGCCCCTGAGATATTGGAACACTGCTATCATGTCTCCCCTAGTCCTTCTTTTCATTAAACTAGGCATACCCAGTTCCTGCAACCATTCTTCATATGTTTTAGCCTCCGATCCCCTAATCATCTCTGTTGCTCTTCTCTGCACTCTTTCTAGAGTCTCAACATCTTTTTTTTCCGTCTTGGCTTTAGTGACCCTTGTACTGTCTTGCCCTCTGCAAGTAGCCCTGAGTGATTTCCTTTAAGCCAGCCCACATCTGTTCCAGGGGTGGGTTCTATTTACCTTTACTACCAGTTTGCAATGGGAAGGCAGAAGTTTCTGAGCCTGCGCAGGTCGTTCATTATGAGGTCCGAGTGGGTGGTTGGAGCCTCCTGCTACTTTTACTACCGGTTTGCAAGAACCGGACAGAACCGGGAGCAACCCACCGCTGAGCTGTTCCAATGCACTATTGGTGTAAAGTTTCTTTCTCCAGAAGTTAAGCAAGATGACCTTTGAGCACAGATGTCAAATTCATTGCATCATGTTGCCCTCATGTGACGTTTCACGACATTTTTCCCATTTGTGCTGCTGGGGTGGGCGTGGCCCGCACATGACGCATCCGGCCCGCAAGCTGCCAGTTTGACACCCCTGCCTTAGAGGCATTTAATTAAATTATTTACAAATTTGTTATTAATCTCTGTGCAATTAATCAGATACATTTCAGTGTATCTGATTATATTCAAGCTACATCATCTTCTATAAAACATATCCTGGCTTGCAATCCTGCTCCCTCTGGTTGGCTATCTCTCTCTCTTTTAAAATCCACAACATTATTCTTTGCGCCTTCTTTGGTTAAATGATTGACTCTGCACTGCCTGTGACATGTTCTATTTGCTTATCGCTGAAGAGTTTAGATTTTGTGCGGGTCTCATGAGAAATTCAGGAATGTGTTTCTTTTCGCTCGACTGAAAACAAATGTAGAATTTTACTGAGCTTTCAAAGAACGGTAAGCATCCCATCTGGGAAATGGGGCTCAGATATCAATAGGAGAGGCAGGTTTCTCCTCCCTCGCTTGCTCTAGGTGTCCTTGATTTGAATCCTTGGAGGTTGCAATAACTCTCTCAAACCTGAATGAAGCATCTGCTGTGGCGGCAGAGTGAACATCGGAAGGCTTGCAATGCACTTCTTAATGGGACTTGCTTTGGTTAAAGAAGGGGTGGGGAAACTATGTCCCTTTTATGATGTGTGGACCTCAACTCCCAGAATTCCTGAGTCAGCCAAGTCAAGCCAAAGTGCAAAGAATACAGGTAGTCCTCAACTGAAGGACTCTCACAGAGAGGAGGGGGTCAACCTATTTTCCAAAGCACCTGAAAGCCAGACAATGAATAATGGACGGAAACTTATCAAGGAGAGATTCAACCTAAAAATAAGGAGAAATTTCCTGATTGATTTCCACAATTAACCAGTGGAACAACTTGCCTCCAGAAGTGGTAAATTCTCCAACGCTGGAAGTTTTTAAGAAGAGATTGGGATAGGGTTTCCTGCCCGAGCAAGGTGTTGGACTAGAAGACCTCCAAGGTCCCTTCCAACGGTTCTGTTCTGTTCTGTTCTGTTCTATTCTATTCCGCATTTTTCAGAGCCCTCCAAATCAGGGGTTTCAAGTGTCATCTGAATTCAAAATAGTTGGTGGACGCCTGGGGAAGAAACGGTGAACTGAAGACAGCTTCACTAAAAGCTTCAGTTTCACTTATATGTAGTCCTCAAGTTATGCCCATAACAGTTGTAACTCCTGACGGTTGTAAAAGGAGGTCAGTCACGTGACCATCTTGATTTTATTGCCTAATTTGCAGTGGTTCTTAAGCAAACTCCCAGGTTGATAAGTTAACCAATGCTTTGCTATGTTCACGGTTTGGCTGAAGACCAGAAGTCAGTGCTGGCTTTTTGCAAAACTGTTGTAAAATGAGATCATGGTGACCCCGGGATATTGCAAATGGCCGTAAGTGAAGACCTGAAATGCAGCTACGTGACTGGGATGGGTGTGTGTGTCATATGTATTTTTCAGATACTTTGAATCATCACTAAGCGACCATCCTAACTTGAGAACTCCGTTATTTTTCTTTCTTTTCTATTTTTTTCTTCTTCTTCTTTTTTGTTTGCATTGTTCGTTATTTTTTTTAACTGCAATGTTTAATAAAATTACTATTAAATATGAATGCAAAATGGTTCATTTATTTATTGGTTTACTTCTTTAAGTTCTTTCGAGAAGTACAGGTACTCCCTGACTTACAAAAGGACTTTGTTTAGGGCAGTGGTGTGTTTCAACTTTTTTTACTACCAGTTCTGTGGATGTGACTTGGTGGGCGTGGTTTGGTGGGCATGGCAGGGGAAGGATACTGTAAAATCTCCATTCCCTCCCCACTTCAGGGGAAGGTTGCGAAATCCCCACTTCCTCCCGATCAGCTGGGACTTGGGAGGCAGAGAATAGATGTGGGCGGGGCCAGTCAGAATTTTTACTACCAGTTCTCCGAACTACTCAAAAATTCCACTACCAGTTCTCCAGAACTGGTCAGAACCTGCTGAAATCCACCTCTGGTTTAGGGACTGTTCGAAGTTACGGCGGCACTGAAAAAAGAGACTTATGACCATTTTTCGCACTTACGACCACTGCAGTATCCTCATGGTCACGTGATCAAAATTCAGATGCTTGGCAGCTGACACATGTTTATGACGGTTGCAGTGTCCCGGGGTCATGTGATCCCCTTTTAAGACCTTCTGATGAGCAAAGTAAGTGTGGAAGCCAGATTCACTTAACAACCCTGTTCCTAACAACTGCAGGGTATCAACTGTGGCAAGGAAAGCCATAAAGTGGAGCAAAATCCACTTAACAACTGTCTTGCTTACCAGCAGAAGTCTGTGGTCGTAAATCGAGGACTGCCTGCAATGGTTTTCTGAGAAGAGGACCTGGCAGGTGATTCTCCTATCTGCTTGAGGCATCCATTTGTGATGTTCCTTTTGTACTGAAAGGGCCTGAGGCTCTTGTGCGTTTCAGCTGTAAGGAAAAAAAAATGTCTAGGAAAAGGTTTGGCATTTATGAACGCACATGCCCCACAGCATCAAGATGGTTAGGAGGGAGATTTGAAAGGCCACTGTGTGCCTTTCACAGTGCATCAATCAGCAAATCAGAACTGTGGGACCGGGATTGAGGAAAGATTTCTGTATAAAACTAAATCTCTTGGCAAATATATCAGCGAAAAGCTTTGTTTTCTTTTGTTTCAGACACTAGTCTCATGCACTGTTTTATGATTATTTCAGCCTTTTTTCCCCCCCTTGCATGAGCCACGGTGGTGCAGTGGTTAAAGTGCAGTACTGCAGGCTACTTCTGCTGCCTGCCAGCTGCCTGCAATTTGGCAGTTCAAATCTCACTAGGGTCAAAGTTGACTCAGCCTTCCATCCTCCCAAGGTGGGTCAAATGTTAGGGGGCAATATGCTGACTCTGTAAACTGCTTGGAGAGGGCTGGGAAGCACTGGAAAGCAGTATATAAGTCTAAGTGCTATTGCTATTTGCTTTTAAAAATTCTTTACTCACACAAAGTGTTCTTGCATATAAAACATGCCTATCTATATATGACAAAAAGACTCCAGTTTTTTTTTTCATGTTTATGCTTCGAAAAATGCAATCCTTTTTTCAAATTCAAGGGAATTCAAGGGTCATTAATCATTGCTGCAGTTGCTATGGCGAGATTTTGACAAAAACCAGAAACAACTTTGGCAATTTTCAGCAAAATAGTAATAAAAGATAGTCATATGATCATGGGACTCTGCAAATGGCCAGAAATGGGTAGGGGATTGACTGTCAGAACTTTGGCATGGAGTCATAACTCCCCTTTTGAGATTCAAGTATGTTACTAGTTTATCAAAATATAAAACACAAAGAAAAATGAAAATAATAAGAAAATAAGGGAGGAAAAGGAGAAGAGAAAAATGTGTAGGGTAAAGACAGGGGGAAAAAGGAAAGCTGACTCCTTTCAATACAGTAGAATAAGGTAATAACATAAAACTTCAACTTTTTTTCTTTTATATAATAATATATACTAGCCATTACTTAACAATAAACCTATCTAATCAGCAAAACCCAAAATCAAAGTTTCATTTTTTTTCCATCTCAAGCACAAAGTCCAAGAGCGGTTTCCAAGTAGAAACAAAACAAATTGCATCAGTGGTGAAATCCAGCCAGATCAATCTGGCTTGCGCAAACTGCAAGTGCCAGCGGCGGGAAGCTCTGCCCACCCGCCGGGATATCATTTATCCTGTTTTTGGCCCTCTGCGTATACGCAGAAGTCGCACAGACATATGCTCACACTTCCGAACTGGTAGCAATGGTAAGTGCATTTCACTGCTGAATCCTTTTCTTTAATCAAAGCTAATTCCATCAAGTTTTCCCACCATTCACCCATTGTGGAATATATAAAAAATGTAAGTACCCTTTCATTTTTGTACATAAAGTATTCCTGATGCCGTCAGTATATATAACATCAAAGTTCCATTTTTTCAAGTTCTTTATCCATTAAATTCTCTTTTTCTCAAATAGGTTGCAACTTCCAATCATAAGTTGAGGAGTACCCATATGCAGAACCAAATGTGTGGGATGCTGGTTTTACAGAGTGGTAGCCAATCCCTTAGTTAATCAATTTCAAAAGCCCTCTAGGGACAGGCTTCTGACAGGTCATTGCCACCACCTGACAGCAGGACACTTCACCCCCAGCCCAAGTTAGGGGCTTCTGGTGGCTCAACGGACTAAGTCTGTCTGTTATTAACACAGCTGCTTGCAATTACTGCAGGTTCAAGTCCCACCAGGCCCAAGGTTGACTCAGCCTTCCATCCTTTATAAGGTAGGTAAAATGAGGACCCAGATTGTTGGGGGCAATTAAGTTGACTTTGTATATAATATACGAATGGATGAAGACTATTGCTTAACACAGTGTAAGCCGCCCTGAATCTTCGGAGAAGGGTGGGATATAAATTCAAATAAAAAAAAAGTTGCCATAGGGAATCTGGGTCTTCCACTCTGGTTTTCAAAGCTGCCCCATTTTAAGGGAGGCGAAAATTCCTGCCAGCCTCTACTCTTTTTCCAAAGTCTTTATTGTCTTGCTTTCCAGCATCCTGCACCCCTCCCAAGAGGTAGCTAAGCAGGAGTAATTTTGAGAGGGGGGGGAGGGAGGGAGAAAGAAACCATTCCAAGCTTGGGGACTTTTTATCTGCATCCTTGCTGCCATGCTGCTAATTGTGTCTGGGCCTAAGAAGGACCTCTCCTTTGGCATGATGGCTCCTGGGTCCGGAGAGCGACAAACAGGGATGGTGACAGGGCAACTTGCTCCTGACAGTCATCAACTGGAAGCCCTCTTGCACTCAATTTCCACAGGCATAATCACCTTGCTTTCTAGCTCCCCCTCTCTCTCTCATACGCACAAAAAGTGATGAGGCTGAGGAAGAGCGAGGGCCAGTCCTGGAGGCTGGGGAAGGCTCAGATGAGGGCTTTGCGTCAGAGGCTGAGGTGGGACCAGGGCCATTGGGGAGTGATGTGTTGACTCCAGAGCCTCCAGAGACTGACAGTAGTGAGGCAGAGGAACAGGAGGAGCATGTTCCTAATGCACGCATGAGAAGAGCTGCCAGAAGGCAAGAGCAGCTAAAGTAAAGAGGATGACTCGGGAGTAGGGCCAAGAGATGATTGGCCCCTCCCATAAGGCTTAAAAGACCAGCAACAGCATTTGGGCTCTTTGCCGGAAAAAAACATTGATAGCTTCATCTTGTTGCATTTGTTTTATATCAGTGTCTTTTGAACTTTTGCCAAGAAAGGCCTTTAGCAGTTTGCCTAATTGCACCCAGGTTGGTGATAGGACTGAGGAATTATGTTGGGTGGCATTTGCTTTAATTTAATTGAACTACGCTGAGAATGAAGTAATTCTCAGCAGTTCGACTAAAGTTTGTTTGTTTTTACACTGAACTGAGTTTCCTACTACCTACTTGGGCCTGGGTCACTAGTTGCAAAATCCCAGACAATCAAATATGATAGCTCTACAAAGCATCCCCCTCCTTTTTTTTTTTAAGTAAAACCCAAGTTTGATTTAAGAAGAAAACCTGCAAGAATGTTATCTGTGTTGATTCCCAAAGATCAAACAGAATAGAATAACAGAATTAGAAGGGAACTTGGAGGTCTTCTAGTCCAACCCCTAGCTTAGGCGGGAAACCTTACACCATTTCAGACAAATGATTATCCAACATCTTCTTAAAAACTTCCAATGTTAGAGCATTCACAACTTCTGCAGGCAAGTTGTTCCACTGATTAATTGTTCTCACTGTGAGGAAATTTCTCCTCAGTTCTAAGTTGCTTCTCTCCTTGATTAGTTTCCACCCATTGCTTCTTGTCCTGCCCTCAGGTGCTTTGGAGAACAACAGACACATGATCATCTTGCTCCCCCTTTCTGCAGGTGAACATAAACAATAACTCCAGTGCTTTTATATTGAAGCTCAGAACATATTTGTTGCCATTCCTGATATATGACAATTGCTTCAGAAATATTCCTCTGTGTCGGTGCTTCTGTTAGAGAGGATGAGACTTAAGATGGACTTCAAAAAACCACGATGATAATTTCGGGTATCCATCAAGAAAAAACATCTCTTTTCAGGAATGTGTGTTCCACTAGATTAGTGTTATTGATCATTCGCTCCTCAAGTAGTCTACAGATGATTTTAGAAATCTAAAACTATTCTTCTCTTTTGTCTGGTGTAATTACCACTACAAAGTATAATCTAATTAGCAGACAACAAGGAAGCATTCTAATTGTTCTAATAAATTATGCTAAGGCTTTACACGTGCTATTAGATTTTAGTAAGAAATCAACTAACAGTGTAAAGCCTGTTTCTGTTGTGTGTTTATAAATGTAGTCATATATGTTACATACGTGCATACATGCATGCACCTGCATCAGAAGTGGGATTCACTTACCTTCCCTACCGGTTCGCAAATGTGAGCACACGCGCCACCTCTGTGCATGCGCAGCGTTACGTTCAGGCGGGTGGGCGGAGCCTCCCGCAGTCACCTCTACTGGTTCACGCGATCTGGAGAGAACTGGCTGAATCCGACCACTGACCTGAACACATGCAAACCTGACTAAAAACATGAAAGGCAAATGGAAAGTCTTGATATTTACTTGAGCAAATATTTTTGGAAAACATCTTCTGAACTTTGGAAGCAGGTTGTAAGTACCTTTTAGGGATTTGTTGTTACTTCAAACAGTTGGTAAGCAATGGGTTATAAGTCAAGGACTACTTGCACTCCTTATCCCCATTTTCCTCCTGAAAAACAGAGACATTTCAGAACTGTTTAATAAGAATGGGATTTGTTTTCGGAAACAGAAGTAAAATCCACAAGTCTTTGTATATGTCCTAGGCTGTTCTAGTCTTTCATTGCTCTGCAATACCAATGTAGTAATAGTGCTAACACACTGTTACAATTTATTTATTTAGTGCTGTTTAATTTATTTTCATCCTTTAGTACCATGTATTTAATCCCAGTGTAGTACATCAACCTCTCTTAGACAGTGATAGATTTATTGCCTAGCATGTGGTATTCTTGATATATTGCCTCTCAACATGGTGGCATCAGTTAGCTTCAGGACTAATAATCCATGACTGAACCATTCACATTGAATTTAACCAATCGGTTGTATTTTGAAAAGCACCATGTGGGTTAATAAAACTCTATAAGTGAATTACTCATCATGGAATGTATTATTTAGCTTTTAGATTTTAACGGAATACAAAAATGGATGCCATGAAAGAACTGTAGAGAGCGAAAGGAACTGAATTTTAGCAAGTCCATAAAATGGACTGTTTAAAAAAATAGGTTGTTTAAAGTAATGGCGTTTTTAGCATAAGCCTCATGAACTATTAAAACCCTTACTGAGTCTTGGTCTCACATAGCCTTCTTTTCCTGTCTCCATGCCTTGGTTCTGGGCAAAATAATAATAATAATAATAACGTGATTAATTGTTGTCATGTGACACCTAAAACTGCTGTAAATATGGTCCTGTTGCCAAACACCTAAAATGTGATCATGTGACCATTGCAGGGGCAGATATTGGAACTTTGGAAGTGGGTCATAAATATCTTTTGGAAGAGGGTCTGTTGTAACTTCAAATGGTTTCTAAGCAATTGATGATAAGTCAAGAACTACCTGCGCAGGTAGTCCTCAACTGAGCCCAGAATTTCTAAAATGTTACGTGAGACACTTGTTAAGCGAGTTTTGTCCCATTTTACAGCTTTTCTTGCCACAGTTGTTAAGGGAATCACTGCAGTTGATCAGTTAGTAACCTGGTTGTTAAGTGAATCTGGTTTACCCATTGACATTGCTTGTCACAAAAGGGGATCACATGACCCTGGGACACTGTAATTGTCATAAATGTGAGTCAAGTTTCAAGCATCTGAATATAAATGGCGTGACTATGGGGGTGCTGGAATGGTCATAAGTGTTAAAAATGGTCGTAAGTCACCTTTTTCAGTGGCATTGTAACTTTGAATGGTCACTAAATGAACTGTTGTAAGTCAAAGACTGCCTGTACTGCTTTGCTTCTTTTGAAATCTGTCAAATCTTTTAACAGTTTTAAGTACTGAACTGACGTAATATGAGTATCAATAAAGCTCTCAGGAGACACAATTCCACAAAGATGGCGCCCTCCCCCCCAAGAGAGAGCTCTCTCCCTTATAGAGACCTTCCTCACTTCCTTTAATGAGGGTGCCTGGAAGATGGTCTCATTATAAGATCTTAAGGTGGACATACTTCATCTAACCTGATCCTAAACTATATTGGACTTGAAAGATCAAAGTTAATCCATTGAATTGGGTCTGAAAACAGATTGACAGCCAGTATAGGTGGCAAAGAAATAACACAGAAATCAATTGGGGCTGATCAGTCAATCCCAATGAGCAATCTAACTCCTCTGTTTTGAACTAGCTGAATGTTCTGGACTATTTTCGAAGGGATAATGCATTGCAATAATCCAATTGGGAAGTCACCAGAGCGTGAATAACTGTTGTGAAGCTGTCTCTGTCCAGGTAGATTGGTAAATCCACTGAAGCTGAGAAAAGGTACTCCTGAAATGGGCAAATCTATTTTTAGGGGTTGGCTATTGCAAAGGGGAGATCTGCAGGTATTCAAATGCCATTTTCAAATCTAAACCAGCACTTCAAATTGCACTGAGAAGCCTGTTGAAAGACAGCACACAGCTTGGACCGCAAGTGTATTGTGCTCTCGGGGGAAAGTGCTGCTTAACAAACAGGTTACACATTTTGTACGCAACTACAACCCCTGAGTGGTTGTCAACAGGAACCCAATTGGGAGTATGTTGTGATAGCCTAAACAAGTGATGATGAAAATATGCTTTGCTGTAGCAAGAAGGACTGTAATGTGTACTTCATCTGAAGTTGGATGAAGGCCCCTGCGCCATCTCCTCCTCTTGCTGAACTATAGTAGCTATGAGTCTAGGATGACAACCAAGATATGAAACTGTTCCTTTAGAAGTAATGTTTCAAGGGACAGCATTAAGTCTGTCAGAGATCCTTGATGCACAAACAGCGGTTCAATCTTGTTCGAGTTCATCTTCAGATAGTTTTTATCCCATCCAGACTCTAACTGTCATGAAAAAAAATTGCAATTTGATCTAGTAGTTAAGGCACCAGGCTAGAAACCAAGAGTTGTGAGTTCTTGCCCCAACTTAGACATAAAAGGCAGTTGGGTGACTTTGGGCCAGTCACTCTCTCATCCCAACACACCTCACAGGGTTGTTGTTGTGGAGAAGGAAGAAGGATATTAGGTATGTTCACTGTCTTGGGTTATATATAAGAGTAATAAAAGCAAATTATGAATAAATATAAGTAAATTAATTAATCCCCATTGAAACCAGAGTAGCAGTATAAATCAGCAGTACATCATAAAATGTAGATACAGTGATAAAATAAGTTCCAGAAAGATTTGAAAATAGTAATCTATGCATGCACAATACACATGGAAATGAGCCTCCATGCAACGACCATGGAAGAAAGCAGTAGCCGTACCTATATTTCTTAAGTCGGAATTGAATTAAGAAATAAACTTTTACAGGTGCAGCATAACTTCTTTTAGATGATATACTATGCAGTTCTTGTTTTTATTTTAACTCACATTAAATGAGATTATTCTAGCCAATAATTTAATGCTTTGATACTGCTCAGGTGGGTGGTTGTAATTTCAGTATGTGGGTTTCTTAGCTATTTGTTTTTTATTGAATCTGTGGGCAATCTCTCTCTTACATAGGAGAAACAGGAGAAAAATAGAAGTAGTCAGGCAAGCGAATAACATTTTAAGCAATATAGGTGTGTGGGAGGAGTGTGTGGAGGGGAACCATAGATGAAATTAATTCCATAACCTCCAGAGACAGGTAGCTATTATCAGCATGTGTAATTAACCATACCTGAGTTACTTGAAGACTATCACTCTAAAGTAAATTTCAGTGAACTTCACTGAATATATGGCGTCCATATTTGGTAGATCACTCTCATATATTAGTTGCTTGGCTGGCTGTTTCAGAATGACCCATGATAAGTATTTATATAAACTTACTGTATATTCTAGGGACGTGGTGGCTTAGAGGGTAAGATGCTGAGCTTGTCAATTGAAAGGTCAGCAGTTCAGCGGTTCGAATCCCTAGTGCCGCGTAACAGGATGGGCTCCCGTTACTTGTCCCAGCTTCTACCAACCTAGCAGTTTGAAAGCACGTAAAAAATGCAAGTAGGAAAATAGGAACCACCTTTGGTGGGAAGGTAACAGCATTCCATGCGCCTTTGGTGTTGAGTCATACTGGCCACATGACCATGGAGACGTCTTCGGACAGCGCTGGCTCTTTGGCTTTGAAACGGAGATGAGCCCTGCCCCCTAGAGTCGGCAACGACTAGCACGTATGTGCGAGGGGAACCTTTATCTTTACCTTACTGTATATTCTACTTAATGATTGAATTGATACATCACACTTATTTATCATGTTAAGCCACACCGGCTTCTCTTTTCATAACTTACTCTCATGAACGTCACATATTGCAGCAGCTACAGCATAAAGCAAGACTAAACAACCCACATTGTATTGCAATGTACGAGGCTAGCTTTACAAGGCTGATTTTGCAAGCTATTGAACATGCTTTAATTTTTAAAAAATGCTGTGATCCTTTACGGTAGTGTTGGTGAACCTTTTCAATACCAAGTGCCGAAATGGGAGCGCGCAGACGTGCACGTGTCTGCCGGAAACTGGAAGAGCAACTGGCCAGTGTGCATGTGCACACCGGGAAGGTCATCTTCCGGTTTCTGGAATGTGCACCGGCCAGCTGGTCTTTGCGCATACATGCGTGCCAGAAACTGGAAGACCAGGTGGGCAGTGTGCACGCACGTGTTGGAAACCAGAAGAGCAGCCACTTGGTGCGCTGCTGTTTCGGTTTTTGGTGCTCCCGTGCATGTGAAAAACAGCTGGCCAGCACAACAGAATCCGGAACAGCAACGGGCGATGGCTCTCGTACTCAAAGAGATGGCTCTGCATGCCACTTCTGGCACGTGTACCATAGGTTTGCCATCACGGCTCTGTGTTACAGCAACTTCTGATTTTAATATATGGATGGATGGATGGATGGATGGATGGATGGATGGATGGAAGGAGGGAGGGAGGGAGGGGGAGAAGGAAGGAAGGAAGGAAGGAAGGAAGGAAGGAAGGAAGGAAGGAAGAGAAAGAAAGAAGAGTTTACATGGAAATGTAAACTGCCTGCAATTACTGCAGGTTCTAGTCCCACCAGGCCCAAGGTTGACTCAGCCTTCCATCCTTTATAAGGTAGGTAAAATGAGGACCCAGATTGTTGGAGGGGGGGCAATAAGTTGACTTTGTATATAAATATACAAATAGAATGAAGACTATTGCTAACATAGTGTAAGCCGCCCTGAGTCTTCGGAGAAGGGCGGGATACAAATGCAAACAAAAATAAATAAATGCAAGAACTACATTCAGTACTACAAGACAGAATTTCAAAGGAATAGAGACATATTTTCTTGCTGGTTGGCACTGAACATCAATAGAATAGAATAGAATAGAATAGAATAGAATAGAATAGAATAGAATAGAATAGAATAGAATAGAATAGAATAGAATTTTATTGGCCAAGTGTGATTGGACACACAAGGAATTTGTCTTGGTGCATATGCTCTCAGTGTACATAAAAGAAAAGATACGTTCATCAAGGTACAACATTTACAACACAATTGATGGTCAATATATCAATATAAATCATAAGGATTGCCAGCAACAAGTTATAGTCATACAGTCATAAATGGAAAGAGATTGGTGATGGGAACTATGAGAAAATTAATAGTAGTGCAGATTCAGTAAATAGTCTGACAGTGTTGATGGAATTATTTGTTTAGCAGAGTGATGGCCTTCGGGAAAAAACTGTTCTTGTGTCTAGTTGTTCTGGTGTGCAGTGCTCTATAGCGTCGTTTTGAGGGTAGGAGTTTAAACAGTTTATGTCCAGGATGCGAGGGATCTGCAAATATTTTCACGGCCCTCTTCTTGATTTGTGCAGTATACGAATATATATATATATTCAATATATATATCAAAATCTAAATCCATATACCTTTTAGAAGCATTATCATTAGCAGAATTTAAGCATTTCTATTTTAAACAATGATTGTATTTGACGTGGTAGTAATCAAATATCTATTATGTGTACACTGTAAATCTGTTTTAAGTGTATGTAATAAAGAGGTACGAAAACTGAGAAGAGCAGGAAGAGCCAGCCTTAAATTAATGTTTTCCCACCTACTAACCAAGTTTCTTTTGTTTCAATGACACATAGGTTTATGGGAGCCAGAAGCTCCGGGCTACATGAGGTCTTCAAAGCCTCTTATAATCACAACTATTGAAAATTGGAGACCATTTTTTTAAGCAGGAAGCACATGAAAGCGTCTTTGTAAGTCCCAAAGCAGCCTTAACCCAATTAAACCTTTTTCTATAAACCAAGAAAAAAAGCAAGAGAAAATCCTCTCCCACTCATAGATGACTTAGCTTTGCTGAGTTTCTTTCGTTATGTCTCCCTTTATGACCATCATCTGTAAAGAAAGAAAGAAAGAAAGAAAGAAAGAAAGAAAGAAAGAAAGAAAGAAAGACAGACAGACAGACAGACAGACAGACAGAAAGAAAGAAAGAAAGAAAGAAAGAAAGAAAGAAAGAAAGAAAGAAAGAAAGAAAGAAAGAAGATAAAACCAACAAAACCATGTCCAGCTCCACCCTTCGGTCTACTACTTCTTTCGCCAGATAATTTTATTAGAGGTTTGAATAAAACAACTAAGAGAGATAAAGAAAAAAAAGCAAAACAAAATATATAACTGTATAAAAGGACACTTCATTTAAGAAAAAGACTCCCCATTCTCCTACAATACAAACAATTCCCTAATGTCTTCATGTCCCCTTAGTAACAAACATTGTTACAGACTAACTAACTAACAGTTACTAACTGTCACTAAGAGTTATGAGACTCTTCATCTCATAAAATGAAGTGGTGGCACAATGGTTAGAATGAAGTATTATAGGCTAATTCTGCTGACTGCCATCAGTTCGATCCTGACCGGCTCAAGGCTGACTCAGCCTTCCATCCTTCTGAGGTTGGTAAAATGAGGACCCAGATTATTGGGGACAATAGGCCGATTCTGTAAAACTGCTTTGAGGGGGCTGTAAAGCACAATGAAGTTGTATATAAGTCTAAGTACTATTGTACTTAGACTTATATTTTTATTTTTATTGAGAGGGTTAACTTATTTTCCAAAGCACCAGGGGGCAGGACAAGAAACAATGTAATTTCCTAACAGTGAGGATAATTAACCAGTGGAACAGCTTGCCTTCAGACTTGGGGGTACTTCATCACTGGAGGTTTTTAAGACGAGACTAAACAATCACTTGCCTGAAATGATGTAGGGTCTCCTGCTTGAGCAGGGGATCGGACTAGAAGACCTTAAAGCTCTTCCAGCTCGATTCTAATTGGTTGAGTTATTGATTGTTATTGCTATAACCCATTTCTTAAAAATAGATGAATCAAATAAATAACATCTGCAGTCCAACTGCAGGAAAAGATCCCTACCAAGCTCTAAGATATTAACTTTAATTAACATAATTAAAACAAAATATTCCAAAGCCCAGCTTTTAACTATAACAAAATCCCATTTGAAAGTCATAAAGTGTTCTTACAACCTAATATAAACAAAACTACCTCCCCCCCCCTCAAATTAAACATAACAAAAGGGGACCATTTCCCAATTTCAGAAGACCAGCCCCAATACTCAATATCCCAAATAAAGTCTTATCTGTGGTGGGATCTCCAGCTAGACTGAAGGAAGGGTTAAGAGAGGCAAGAGTTTTGAGTCATTGCGTTGCAGAAAGTGGCACAGGCCTAATCTTTTCCAGAATTCTTGAAGCCTTATCTTACCATTTGCAAGAGAATATAATCAGTCTGGCAAGATTTTTGTAACATAGTTACAATTTTTTTTATTTTTTTTTGTTGAGACTCCTCATGACTGGTTCTGGTTGCTCATCCTGAGATTATCTTCACATACGTACTCCATATCTCCACTTATATTTCACAAATATAAATTAATCCTTACATTCTAACAGACAAAAAAAACAAAACATCTTTCTCCTTTAAAAAAAATCTCCAAACTTCCTTACTTTAACTAAAGAATAACAGTTAAATGTAAATCCAGTTTACGTACTATACGTACTGTAAAATTAGGCTTGCATAAATTAACTAGTTGGGGAAAAAGCTTTTAGATTGTATCCATTTTAGGAAAATCCTGTAAGATAGCTATTAATTGAAGAAGAAGAAAATACCCAGAATAACAACATATTCCATTTTATCCCTGATTAAATAAACCTACAGTCTTTTTTGCTTTTATATAAATAGTGTTTTTTCTGTGATCTATTCAGATAGTTAATAACCCTTATTACAAATTTCTTTATCACCTTAACAGTATCTTTTGTAAATCCAACAAAGGGAAATCATTCTAATTATTCTCCGGATTTCTCATTTTTATTTCCTTCTTGATTTTTAAAACCTCATGCAGCGTATCTGGTGATAATTATTTATTCAAAGAGTTCATATTCTCCTCAAATAAATTTTTCTGGATTTTGTCGTTCTCTGATATCTTTGTTTTGGTGGCAGACTCTGCTTGTGTCTTCTCTAGAACAGGGGTCTCCAACCTTGGCAACTTTAAGACTTGTGGACTTCAACTCCCAGAATCCTTCAGCCAGCAAAGCTGGCTGAGGAATTCTGGGAGTTGAAGTCTACAAGTCTTAAAGTTGCCAAGGTTGGAGACCCTGCTCTAGAAGACACAATATAGGCTTTATTTCTTGAAGCAGAAACTCTCTATGCAGTTCTTTAAAGATGTCTCTGAACACCATTATCTTAGGACTGCAAATGCAAAAGCAGTTTTTCTTTTTCCAAAACTATACATTTATTCTACTGAAAAATAGTTTCAAAATCTTAACATTCAAAGTTCAAAACTCAAATGTTTTTTGAGCCCTTAGAACTTTCCGTAGCCAAAACCTTATCTTACCTTTTGCTTTTTATTTTAAGTTCTTAGAAGTTATAAAAGTAAATCTTTATATTCTTTCATTGAGAATTAAGAGGATTCACTGACCTTGTGTTTTCAATCTTGTCATTTTGAAGGTGTCTAACTTCCTTAAATTCATTCATAAGCAATTTCTGAAAATAGTTAGCAAGGGAAGTGCACAAATGTAATGACCCTGAGGGACTCCAATATGTAGCTGGAGCAAAATGTCCATTACCCTCCTCCGATATCACTTTCTTGCAACCTTTCTGTGAGGAAAAGGAATCACTATAAAAAGAAACAGTTTGGGCGATCTCCCGTCATTCTCTTTAATCCAGAGAAGATCAAAGGGAGACTATCTATTTGGATTCCCTTGTACAACACTGCAAAATGTCAGCTTCACTTATCAATGGGGCTGTCTTCAGTCAGCCATCTCTGCCCTGAAGCTTCTATCCCATAGTCTACTTCAATAGGAGATGCAATGGCAATGAATAGCAATAGCAACAGCACTTGGACTTATATACTGCTTCACAGTGCTTTACAGCCCGCTCTAAGTGGTTCACAGAGTCAGCATATTGTCCCCAAGAATCTGGGTCCTCATTTTACTGACCTCGGGAGGATGAATGGCTAAGCCAACCTTGAGCCGCTCAGAATTGAACTCCTGGAGTGAACAGTGAGTGAGCCCTGCAGTACTGCCTTCTAACCACTGCGCCACCACGCATGCATAAAAACAAACACTGTATTTTTTAGAGAGTAAAAAAATGGGATATAATGGCTTTCCTGATTTCATTCAGCATATCAACCACCTTTTGTAGATAGAGATAAATATAGATTTTTGGAGTCTATGTTTTTCACATGTATATTTTAGGTACATGGGAGACACATTTGTACAGTTAAGTTGGACACTGTTGTCAGAAGCAAACAAAGATTATTCTTGTAGCACCTTTATAAATCTAAACATAATAGACCTCAAGAGGAGGAAAATATTCCTTACAGTCATTAGGATTTGATCATGTAAATGCAGGAATAGTTTTAACTGTCTTTACAGTGTGTTTGATTGATGTAATGGGTTTCAACAGCCCCACTGGGACATCTATCTTAATTCATTTTCCATGTCAGTGCTGGAATAGAATCTGTCACCGGTCTCTTGCCAGTAAGTAAATGCCAAAGCACTGCAAAAGCATTTATTTTCAAAATGGAGATTTTATTCTACAGGGCTAATCTGTTTTCAGCTCCCAGCTTTCTGTTTATGATACCAAGTCTTTTGGTTTTGTTTTGTTTTTCAATTGCAATACACATATTTGATGTTGAGAATTAAGCTGAAGTTCTGGCAGTCAGGTATGAAGAATGATGACGATAATGAATCAACTATACCAGTGATGGCTAACCTTTTTGCCATTGTGTGCCAGGAGGTGAGGAGGTGGGGGGGCCCGCATGGGCCCACACCCATAATTCTATGTGGCCCGCACATGCAAGCATGACGCCCCCTCCCCCCGCTCCTGGCATGCGATGGCCCGGTAGGCCCGTTTTTCTCTCTCACCTGCCTCAGAGCCTCTCTATGAGTCTGGGGAGGGTGAAAACAGCATTACCCATCCCCCGGAGGCCCTCCGGAGGCCAGAAATTGCCCATTTGCCAAATTCCGGTTAGACAGGAAGAGGGTCTGGAGGCTGGGGCAGCAAAAAATGTCACTTCCTGTGTAACTGAAAGTTGGCAAACAGGCAATTTCTGGCCCCTGGAGGGCCTCTGGGTGGAGAAACGCCATTTTCATCCTCCCCAGACTCATAGAGAGGCTCTGGATCCAGGTGAGAGAGAAAAACAGGTCTTCTGCAGGTCCTCTGGAGGCAGGAAACAGCCTGTTTCCCTACTTCTAGTGGGCCCAGAAGGCACGCGCATTTGCGCCAGAGCTGAGCTGGTGCATACGCGCCAGAGCTGAGCTCATGTGCCCACTGATATGGCTATACGTGCCACCTGTGGCATGTGTGTCATAGGTTTGCCATCATGGAACTATACAGTAGAGCTCTCTTAAACATTTGTGGAGAATGTTTGCCTGTGTTTTTTTGCTTCAACTAGTCTTTGTCTTCAACTTTTGGCCACCAAATTAGAAGAGAGGACTCATTGGAAAAGATCCTGATTTGGGAAAGATTGAAGGCAAAAGGAGAAAGGGAAAGGAGGATCAGATGGTTAGATAGTGTCATCAGTGTAGTGAGCATGAGTTTTGGCAGACTCCGGGAGAAGTGGAGGATGGAGGGCCTGGTGTGCCATGGTCCGTGGGGTCACAAAAATCTGAACATAACTTAGTGACTGAACATCAACCCTATCTTCATGCTCCTTGTTGTCCCAAAGGTGCTTTTTCAAGAGGCAACTGGACTTTTTGGTTTCTCATAAACGCATGGCACAACATAGGACAACAAACCCATCAGGAATAGATTCAGCAGACCATCTGAATTTAAAAGATAAAGGCCACTCTTTTAAAGACAGCAAAGTCCACATTTTGGACGACCACTGGTTTGAAAGAGGGGTCAAAGAGGCCATCTATGTCAAAACTGAACAGCCCTCTCTCAATAGAGTGGGAGGGAGACAACATCATCTATCTCCAGTCTACAACACAGTCTTTTCAACAGTTCCAAGAAGGCTCCACACCCATTTGCACCACTCAGGTGACCCTGAAGACACAGATAAACCTCCAGGTGGCCTTAATGACTTTCTAAAAGAATGCAAATGAGCAGCTGTCTGGAAGGAGTATAAATTCTTCCATTCCCCACCATCCAGTAAGAGTTGAAGAAGCTTCTTGGATGAGAAGCAAAGCATCTTCAAAGGAAACCGGAAAGTCCAGTTGCCTCTTGAAAAAACACCTTTGGACTTCCAGCAGTGACATCATCATAGAGCAGGAGAGGGAACGGAGCTCCGCACCCAAAATCCCAAAAATTCTCGACCAGGAGCCCTTTACGGGCAACTCCAATCCCGTAGAGATCAGAAAATTAAAGAGGAAGACCCCGGATGAAAGGCAATCACCCGGGTGGACAGGAGCAACCGTCTTAAATCTGCATAAGAAGGAAGCAGAAAGTTGAAAAAGACAGTTTCGTTCGGTGGACAAGGAAACCCCAGAAGGAGGTGAGGAAAGAGTTTGTGAATTGGAGGCTTGGAAGGAGTGAGACGCTAAAGAGAAGGGCAAAGTGTGTCCAGAAAAGCGGCAACTAAATGTAGTAAAGCACAAAGCGAGGAGACGGATCGGAAAGAGGCTAGTGCCAAACAAGGAAGAATCCAAAAAGTGGATTTACCAAAACAATTTGTGGATTTAATAACATTAAGTGTGATAGGACCCCTAGGACGGAGAGAAGCGGAGAATGGAGAAGTGAGAGTGGAAAATATGAGGACAGTCAGTAGAAGATTGATAACTTTAAGGGATTTATAATTTTGAAAAACTGTAACTGTGAGCTGTGACTTTAATCATAGCTAGAACTGTGAAAACTGGAATATTGAAGATATAGAGGTAAAGAAAGAAGAAAGAAGAGGTGTTAGTGTGTGGACTAGAGGATTGGATTAAAGGATTGAATGAGACTTTTTTTTTTATTTGCATTTATATCCCGCCCTTCTCCGAAGACTCAGGGCGGCTTACACTATGTCAAGCAATAGTCTTCATCCATTTGTATATTATATACAAAGTCAACTTATTGCCCCCAACAACCTGGGTCCTCATTTTACCTACCTTATAAAGGATGAAAAGCTGAGTCAACCTTGGGCCTAGTAGGGCTTGAACCTCCAGTAACTGCAAGCAGCTGCTGTTAATAACAGCCTGTCTTACCAGTCTGAGCCACAGAGGCCCTTATTCTTATTTATACTTATTTATATTTATACTTATTCTTCTGTTGGTTTGTCCAATGTATGTGGTGGGGCAGGTGGTGAAATCCCACCACATACATTGGACAAACCAACAGAAGAATAAGTGTACGCATTGAAGAACACAAGAACTCAGTCAAAAAAGAGGAACCAACTTCTTCCCTGGTCCAACACCTTAAAGCCACAGGACACGATATTGACTTTAAAAAGACCAGAACTATCGCCAAAACTGAACACTTTAATAACAGAATAATCAGAAAAGCCATCGAGATAGAAAAACGCCCACACAGCATAAACAAACGAGATGATACCTCCTGCCTACCAGCCATTTGGAAACCCGCCCTTACTGACAAACAAGTCCCTAACACGAGGAATGACCCACACTCACGAGGTCCACACAGGATCACCACCACACATCCACCCAGAAAGCAGATCCAAACCCACACTGATCATGAAGCACGACCAAGGACCAGAAGCCAGACCGCAGCTGCAACATTAGCCATTTCAAACCCCTCCAATCCATACATGCAGCAGACTGACACCCACTATGAAGATGTAGCACGACCACAAACACGAAGCCAAACAACAGCAATGCAGCTCACCAGCTCAAGTCCCACTGCAACTCAAACTAATCCGAGCACAACCAAGCCCCCACCCAAACAGGACACCTCCCCCAGCCAATCAGAGCACAAAAAACCCCTATCCAATCAGAGCACAGCCAAGCTCCCACCCAATCAGTTCAAACCCCCTCTAGCAGTTAAAAAGGAAGAAACAGCTGCAATCACACATTGCTCCCAGAAGCACGAAGCTGAAGGCTGAAGATGATGAATGAGACTATATATATATAATATATATGTAATATATAATATATAATATAAAATATATATAATATAATAATATATAATATAAAAATAATAATTATATTATTATTTATTAGTATTATAATTTATTATTTTGAGGGTAGAAAACTACCCTCAAAATAATAAATTAAAAGAGGAATGGAATATTATAAAACATAAAAACAATCTGATAACTCAAAAGGAAATAGCCCAGAAAATAAAGATGACAAAACAAAACTATTTTGAACATGCAAATATAACTGGTAGATAGTTGGCCTATAAATTAAAAAAGGAAAAGGATAAAAGAATGATATATCAATTACAAGATGAAAATGGGACAATGCAATATAGAAGGGAAGAAAAAAAGAAAATAATTCAAAAATATTTCTCAAATCTATATTGTCAGAAGGATATAATAAAAGAAAAAGTCAAACAATACATAGAGGCAATAAATTTGGGCAAAATTACTGAAGAGCAAAAAGAAATCTTAAACAGACCGATAACTGCAACAGAACTTGAAATGGCATTGAAAAAACAACAAAGCACCTGGCCCAGATGGACTACCTGCAGAGATATATAAAAACACTCAAGATATTCAGTGATGCTCTGAAGGAGGCCAACATATCAATAACATGGACAGAAGCAATTATCACTCTTATTCCTAAAGAAGACACAGACCATCAACAAATTCAAAATTATAGGCCAAGTTCAGTATTAAATACAGATTACAAAATATTTGCATCAATAGTAGCCAAGAGAATCAAAAACATCTTGAATAAATATATCCACCCAGACCAAAATGTATTTTTGACAGGCTGACAAATAAAAAACAATATGAGGACTATAAGGAATACCCTGGAATTTTATGAAACACATCCTGAAAAACAAGCTTCACTGGTTTTCCTTGATACCCAAAAGGCATTTGACAATTTGAATTGGAAATTTATTATAACGCAGTTGAAATAGAAAAAAATTATGCCAAACAAATGGCAAGGGTAATTATGAATGAGGACACTACATAACAATTTGATATAACCAAAGGAGTGAGAAAAGGGTGCCCACTCTTTCCATTTCTATTTATTTTAACTCTAGAAACACTTTTGATGAAAATTAGGGAAGATCAAGAAATAAAAGGTCTAAAAATTAAGAAAGAAGAATATAAAATCCAGCTTTTGCCGATGATTTGGTGTTTATATTGGAGGAACCATTAGAATTGGGAGTAAAACTGATACAAAAAATAGAAGAATCTGGCGAGGTAGCGGGACTAAAGATCAATAAAAAAAATCTAAATTAATAACTAAAAATCTTACAAAGGAACAAGAAAAAGAATAGGAAGGTAATATAAAAATAAAAACAACCAAGAAGTTAAAATATTTAGGGATTTGGCTTACGGCTAAATGATCCTCAATCTAGGAGGACAACTATGACAAAATTCTACAGTAAATAAAAAAAAACCTAGAATATTGGAAAAACTTGCAGATCTTATTTTTGGGGAGGATCGCTATGATCAAAATGAATGGGCTGCCAGAAATGCTATTTTTGTTTCAGGTTATCCCAATAAAATTAGGGAATTTTCTTTTTTTTATGCTTTAAATAAAATAGTTACCAAATTTATATGGCAGGGTAAAAGGCCGAGAATTAGACTCAAACTTTTACAAGACACAAAAGACAAAGGGGAATTAGCACTTCCAGAATGGGAACTATTTTACTAAGCTTCTGTCTTAAACTGGTTAAAAGATTGGATAGAATTAAAAAATAAAGGAGTTTTAGCAATGGAGAGGCACGATCTACAAGTAGGATGGCATGCATTTCTTTGGGATGAAAAATACAAAATACACAGCTACTTTAGAAGGCTAAGGCTAATACTAAGGCTAATACTAAGGAATGCATTGCTATAAATCTGGCTAAAAATAAAAAAACCAGCATTATACAAAAGTACCAATGTGGATATCACCAACGGAAGCATTAAAAAATCCAAATTTAATCGAGATGGATACAATAATTAGGTATAGGGATGTAGTAAAAGAACAAGGAAATTTGAAAACAAAACAGGAATTGGAACAGGATTTAGGTAGGGAAATTTATTGGTGGACATATGCACAGATTCAATCCAAACATAAAGAAGACTCAAAATTATATGAAATACAAAATGAGCATCATGACCTGGACAGAATTATACAAGGGACAGAGGAGAAATTAATTAGCAAGATATATAAATTTTTATTGCAGTACAAGATGGAAGATGAAGTAGTTAAGGAAAGAATGATTAAATGGGCAAAATTTTTTAATTATAATATAGAACTGGAGAGATGGGAAAAAATGTGGCAAGTAAATGCAAAATTAACTATGTCTGCGGCATTCAAGGAGAACCAGTTGAAGATGTTTTACAGATGGCATCTTCCGCCAGCAAGGCTTGCTAAGATGTTCCCGAACAGCTTAGCAATATGCAGGAAGTGTAACAAGATTTACAGAACATATTATCATCTTTGGTGAACATGTCCAGCCGCAAAAAAGTATTGGGCCAAAATCAAGAAATGGTTGGAAAAAATAACGGATCAATCCATTGATTGGAAACTAGAGACATTTTTGTTAGGAATATTCACTAGAAATTATACCAAAGAAATAAAATATGTAATCTGACATATAATAACAGCCACAAGAATATCGTATGCACAAAATTGGGAAAAAAGAAAATACATCAACAAAGGAAGAACTGATAAAGAAAATTTTAGACTGTGCCGAGATGGACAAATTAACAAAGGAAATTAAAGAAAAGGACAATACAGAATATTATGCAATATGGAAGAAACGATACAACTCGCGGGGGATTAGAAATAGTGAACAATAACAAAAGGGGAGAAATCATAAGCGTAAAGTGTTTGTAAGATAACGTATAAAATGTATAAAATCAACATTATGAGTGATAGAAATTATAGAGTAATAAGGGATAGTGGGACAAGAAGGATATAAATATTATAAGGGGAAGTGGGAAAAAATGTAAATATTAGAAGACTACCGCTACAAAACAATTGTGATAAGGGAATATGTGTTATGTGTTTTATGTTTGTCATATTGTGTTGTGTTATAAATAAAAAATATAAAAAGAAAAAAGAAAAAAAAGGGGGGGGGGAGAAAAAGCACTCTTTGGAACAATCATGACCTGGATGACTGAGAATCTCCATAGACATTTCTCCTTGTTGATTGTCTTGCTGAACTAACTTTTCCTTCTCTCTTAAAAATTCCATAGCACCTTTCACATTTTACCAACAGCATGTTAGTTAGGACACAAGCAATAGCGTTCAAAGTTTTGACTAAAAGGAATGAGTTTCCATTTACAGAAAGAAAAGTCTATTTGCAGAAGGATGCTTGTGAGACATGGAAGATTAACCTCCTATAAGCACAATTCTCCTTCCTTCCATAGACCAAACATGCTACATGAAAGCCAAGAATAATTTGCCTCTGGAAAAAACATATTGAATACAAACCATTGAATTGTATTTGTTCTCAGCTGATTAAGAGGATGTATTAACATTTTCTTTAGGGAAAAAAAAACAGCCACCTTTATGATGAAGGAAAACAAAAATTATGGCAGCACAGCAGATATTAAGCAGTTTAGAAATTATGGCATCAAAACAATAGCATTTTCAGTGAAAAGTGAAATTCAATCCTTCAATTTTCCTTCTTTTCTGTTTCTGGATGCCAAGAGTAGCAAAGGGCAAGAGAGTTCATTACAACCTTTTTCACAGTTCCTTTTTTTTTTTTAATTGAGTTTATTATAATATAAATCAAAAGGGAGGGATGAAAGAAATTAAAGTAGAAAGAAAAAGAAAGGAAAAAATCAAACATAGTTATTTTCAGTGTCGTAAAATACAAGGTAGGGTTGCAAGGTCAACTTTTTGCTTCACATTTCTGATAGATACAAGCCAATTCTGTAACAAAGTTAATCTAATCATCAAAAATTAAAATAAGATTTTCTTTTCTTTTTTTTTCTGTTTCAAGTATAGTCCAGTAGCAGTTTCTAAGTGGAAACAAAGCTGGATTAGTTCATCTCTTTAATTAAAACAATTGGCTTTGCCATCGCTGCCAACTCTAGCACTTTTTCCCTCCATTTTTCCATTATGGAAATGGACAGGACTTTCCTTTTCTTCCAGTTCCCCCATGATCCACATAACTAGAATGTCTGCTATATAGTTCCTGATACAAGACCAATTTCTGCTCTTCTGTCTACAACGAACTCTGCTTGCTCCACAAACGTACATGTCTCTCCCTAAGATCCTGGTAATCTGCTCCAAGAGGTAGGCCTCATTGGTTCCCCTTGATGAATATGTGTTGTGACTTGTCCTCCCTCCTCTCCTCAGCCGGGCCCCTCCCGTCTCCAACCGGACCTGTTATCAGACTCCGAGTCTGATAATGAAGATGAATGGCCTGTCATGCCTCCATCCCCCAGCCCTGGCCCCATGCCCGGAGAGGATGCCAGGAGTGAACAAACAAGCCTGATAAACCTCACTCATATGGTGTGTGTTCCTTTGGCTCAGCTGTCAGAGCAGGAAAACAGCCAGGTATTGGAATTGCTCGGGCCTACTCCTTCTGACCCCTCCCTTTCCCAGAAGCTGACAGCAGATCCAGCTGAAGACAATTCAGAGTAGGAGGACCCTCGCTTCCGGAGATCTGAGAGGTGACGCCAGCAGAAGGAGGGGTGGGGCAGGCCTGGATAAATGCTGAGTCATGGAGCCACACCCCACAGCCTATATAAAGGACCTGCTTTTGGCATTCCAACCTTGAGTCAAGCAAAGTCTTATCGAGTTTGCTGATACCGGACCCTATCGCTGAAGTCACAACTTGGACTCCTGCCTGCCCTGATAAACCTCAAAGGAACTTGGCAAGCTGCAGAGGCTTCATTGCCAAGTTTGTCACGGACTTCCTTGACTCATTCGTCAGAGTGGGGGATGGGACACGGCAATATGTTCCCCAGTCTTCAGAAGACAACAACTTGGTCAACTATGTGTTCCATATTGGAGAACGGAGTCTTTAACTCGCAGGTGTCAAATTCACGGCGTCATGTTTTCATCATATGACGTATCATGATGTTTTTTTCCCTTTGTGGAGCTGGGGTGGCCCATGTGTGATGCATCCGGCCTGCGGGCTGCCATTTTGACACCCCTGCTAACTGGAAGGAATGATCTCAACAGAATGTGTCCGTGTACAGGTAATCCTCAGCTTACGACCAAAATTGAGTCCAAAATTTCCATTTGCAGAGCAAGACATTTGTTAAGTGAGCTCTGCCCCCATTTTGCAACCTTTCTTGCTACCGTTGTTAAGTGAGTCCCTGCAGTTGTTCATTGTTAAGTGAATCTGGCTTTCCTGTTGACTTTGCTTGTCGAAAAGTAGCAAAAGTTGATCACATGAGCCCAAGTCGTAAATGCATGCTGGATGCCAAGCATCTGAATTTTGATCACATGACCATGGGGAAGCTGCAACAGTTGTAAGTGTGAAAAACGGCCACAAGTCACTTTTTTCAATGAGGTTGTAAATTTGAATGGTCACTAAACGAACGGATGTAAATCGAGGACCACCTGTATCACACAAAGGAGTTCAGATTCTTTTGCTGTGCACTGCAGCTTATCTTCATGTTTCTTTTGTAGTTGAAAAGCAAGCGCTTGGCGCATTCTTGTATTAAAACATTTCAGTATTTTATGTTTCAAGGATTTTTTTTTCCCATCCCAACAAAGAGATACATTAAAAAGCAGATTCACATTTTCTCCTTCTTCATGCTTCTCTTACCGGAGTGTATCTTAACTATTTCATAGATAATAAAGCAGCTCTTTAACTATATATGCTTAACTGAATTTCTGCTCTTCGGTGTTGCATTAATTATAGTCATTATATCGACACGAGGAGAATAATGAGTTTAATCCTCTCTAACTTGATTCAGTATGTTCTGAAGATCGGTTTGGCTCTTTAAGATATTATTTTGGAATTTTGATTTTAAAATGTTATGGTTTTCAGGGTTTTTATTTTTATTTGACTGCTTTACAATAAAAAGAGAGAAAAGGGAAAATGAAATAAGAGGTGGAAAATTGAAAAAAGCAAAGAAGCAAACAAGGAAGAAACAAAAAACAAAAGTTTACATTAAACATTGATTGAATATTAAATATTAATATGCATTAAATATTAAATCATCCTTTCTTATTTTTAAACACCTCATTGAACTTGACCACATGGAATAATATTGATCGGTTCTTTCTAATATTGATAGACACTGCATAAATCTGTTTATACTATCTTTCCAGAATGGAAGATAAATTAGAGCTATTATCATTATCTGACTGTCTCCAGACGGGATAAATCCATAATTTTACATATGATAAATCCCAAGGTTTAGCTATGTTATTCAAAAATGTATTTATATTTTAAAACCATACTCAATATCGTATGATCTGTTGGCTCATAATCTCAGCGATATTTCCTTAATATACCTAACAGAGAAACAAAAATGACCAAGGACAAAATAACTCAAAGAGCAAAATAACTCAAAACAACAACCTCTGACTTCCCGTAAACTTGACCATGGCTGATCACTCTCTGGTAGCCAATGGTGAGACCGGTCAACACACCCTCTAAAGAACTAGGGTAGAACTGGTCTATCTGTTCTCCAGAGGCTGAAGAAAGGGCCAGTGAATTTAGCTCCAGAAGGATAGTGCAACAAATAGTCTATTGAACTTTTGGGCCAGCACCATGGAATTCACAAATTTGCCAAATTTCAATCCCACAGGAACCATGGATCCCAGATTTTTGGATGCATTTGAGATACCATAGTTCAAAAATTGTTACCCTATGATGATTTTGCCCAGTTAAAGATTACATACATGAGAGTTTTAGTAGTAAGTAGATTAAATTTCGTACTATCCCTTTAGCAACCTAATAATATTAAATCAAATATAGGTAATAATAATAACAGAGTTGGAAGGGACCTTGGAGGTCTTCTAGCCCAACCCCCTGCCCAGGCAGGAAATCCTACACCATTTCAGACAGATGGTTATCCAATATTTTCTTTAAAATTTCCAGTGTTGGAGCATTCACAACTTCTGCAGGCAAGTTGTTCCACTGATTACTGATTACTAATTACTAATTACTGATTACTGATTACTGATTACTAATCACTGATTGAGGTAATAATGGGTCAAGTTCATATTGCATTAGTGTGTTATGAGATTGACAGCCAGCCATTTTTAAATATTACATGAAGTGTCCATGAGAAATATTAAAACACTTTTTTGTTCAATGATATCATTAAGAGCATAAGAAATGTATTTAAAAATGTTAAAATTGTTAAATGTTGATTTGTTAATAGAAGCTATTCCAAGTGTTTATTCAAGTATTCATGTATAACACTAGTGATGCTATTTATTTGTTTCCTGAAAAAATACTATGGATTTAGATTAAGTAAATTCCAATAGTGATCACAGTTTCAAAGTTTTAAATACTGCTAATGCATCTGGACCAAATTGGGAAATCAAGAGATGTTTTGACTTAATTTATTATCCTTTCACAGTTTTATGCAATCCAGATTCCTCTTGCAGTAACTCCAATCATTTAAAAACTTGACTGGCAAAGAGCTGATATAAAATATTAATAGCTCTGTTTGCCCATGACGTCTCCCTAAAGCAATTTATCTGCTATTTTCAAACTGGGATTAGCACAGGGTATAAATTCATCATGTGAACAAGGATTGACATTATACCTCCATAGGAGCATCTTCTGTATGTCCTTTCTACATTTAAAGTGTGCTTTTTCAAGTAGGAAATTTAAAGAATTTAAAGGAAAAAGAGCAATTGCTAAAATGGAGCTAAACCCTTGCCTTAATAACAGAATTATCCCATAATAACTTCCTAATTGTATCTGTAGTGGCTCTTTTGATTTGGTAAGTCAGGAAAATCAAAACTTCCATTGTAGACCAGATTTAAAGGAAAGTTGGGAGCCTGGATTTGCAGCATCCTCTCACCCTGTTATGAGTCCATCCTTTTATACTTGTGTTATGATGGCACATGGATATATATATATAGAAGGGATGAAGCTGATTGGGCAACAGTGTTTTTATAAATTTGAAGAAATTCTGTGGACCCCCAATTCTCACTTCTGATTTAAAAGTGGAACCACTGAGAGTGAATGAACAACCATATATCTGTCTATCTGTCTATCTGTCTATCTGTCTGTCTATATCATCTATCTATCTCTCCTCTCTTTCTTCCTCTCTCCTGTCTCCCTTCTCTCTTTCTTTCTCTCTCTCCTCTCTTTTCTCTTTCTCTCTCTGTCTTTGTCCTCTCTCTGTCACTTCTGTCTTTATATCTACCTACCTATCATCCATCCATCCATCTATATCTATCTATCTATCTATCTATCTATCTATCTATCTATCTATCTATCTATCTATCTATCTATCTATCATCCATCTACCTTTCTACTTACCCACCTACCCACCTACCTATTATCTATTTGTCTGTCTGTCTGTCTGTCTATCATCTATCATCCATCTATCTCCCCGACCTCCGGACCTTTCGCCGCGAGCTGAAGATGCTTTTGTTTCAGCGTGCAGGGCTAGCTTAAATGTAGTTTTAACTGTGGTTTTTAAACGGGGTTTTTAAACGGGGTTTTTAATTGTATTCAAATTTTTAGGCCATACATTGAATTAGTTTTTTATACTGTTTTTAATTTGTGCTATATGTATATGTATATGTATTTTGTATTTTGAGTCCTTCGGGAGAAGGGCGGTATACAAATTTAATAAATCATCATCATCATCATCATCATCATCATCATCATCATCATCTATATCTTTCTTTTTTCTCACTCTCTCTCTCAATCACTCTCTCCTCTCTCTCTCTCTATCATCTATTTATATGTACTATCTAGCTATTTAAAATTTCTTCATCTACCCCAAGATGAAACCTTCCTTCTCTATAAAGTGTTTATGTCTAAACTCTCACAGTAAAAAATGTCTCTAGCACTGGCTAGTTTTAGCTTCACAGAATTGAAAGGAAGGTGAGAAGCAGCTAGACAAATGTTAAAATTGTTAAATGTTGATTTGTTAATAGAAGCTATTCCAAGTGTTTATTCAAGTATTCATGTATAACACTAGTGATGCTATTTATTTGTTTCCTGAAAAAATACTATGGATTTAGATTAAGTAAATTCCAATAGTGATCACAGTTTCAAAGTTTTAAATACGGCTAATGCATCTGGACCAAATTGGGAAATCAAGAGATGTTTTGACTTAATTTATTATCCTTTCACAGTTTTATGCAATCCAGATTCCTCTTGCAGTAACTCCAATCATTTAAAAACTTGACTGGCAAAGAGCTGATATAAAATATTAATAGCTCTGTTTGCCCATGACGTCTCCCTAAAGCAATTTATCTGCTATTTTCAAACTGGGATTAGCACAGGGTATAAATTCATCATGTGAACAAGGATTGACATTATACCTCCATAGGAGCATCTTCTGTATGTCCTTTGTACATTTAAAGTGTGCTTTTTCAAGTAGGAAATTTAAAGAATTTAAAGGAAAGTTGGGAGCCTGGATTTGCAGCATCCTCTCACCCTGTTATGAGTCCATCCTTTTATACTTGTGTTATGATGGCACATGGATATATATATAGAAGGGATGAAGCTGATTGGGCAACAGTGTTTTATAAATTTGAAGAAATTCTGTGGACCCCAATTCTCACTTCTGATTTAAAAGTGGAATCACTGAGAGTGAATGAGCAACCATATATCTGTCTATCTGTCTGTCTGTCTGTCTGTCTGTCTGTCTGTCTATCATCTATCTATCTCTCTCTCTCTGGTGAGAGGGAAAGTGAATCTAGGCTGAGCTAAAGGCTCTCGAGGTCTCACCTCCAGCCGCTCAAAAGTTTCAGGGAGGTCTAATAGAGACTGGGATTTCAGAGGGTCTCTCCGGTCCCAATCCAGGGACTCTCCTGATTCTCCAGGTTTTATTGCCCTCAATGAGGTTGAGAAGAGGAGGGGCTCTCCACTTCGTCCCGGGAAAAGTTTCCTCCGGACTGGCAGCTTACCCATGAATCAGAGTCCCTGGGCGTGCTCCAAGCGGACAAGCAAGCTCTTCCTTTTCGGGCTTGGTCCTGTTGTTAGATGGGTAATAGGTGACTTCAATTAAGTCGTTAAGATCCTGCTTCGCGGCTCCTTCTACGCTCTCAAGTTGTTGCTCTTCCATCTTCACTGGGTCTTTGCACCGCAGTGGAGGTTGCGGAGACTGGGGCCCAGCACCCCTCTAACAGGCCCCCTCTGAGAGGAGGAGAGGGTACTGTTAGCACAAGAAAGTTTGTGTGAGTTTTGGGAATAATGTCAAGGTTCCAGAAATACCTCTTCTGCGTAAAAAAAGACTCGGAGGCATCCGTTCCTTTTCTCAAAGTCCTTTACTAGCATGAGGAGACTGGCACACGATGAGTGCAATTCCCAAAACTGAAGTTCCGGATTCGTTTCCCCAGTTATACAAACCCCAGTAGTCCCACCCCCCTGACCCCTCTGATGATCACACGGTCCCACGTCCTTCCAGTTCATTCGAGTAACTTCTTGCCACTCCTCGTGCAGACGTGAACGCCATCCGACCTTGACCACCGGAAGAATGTTACCCTGCCCCTCAACCCCCCCCTTCTCCCCTTAAGATAAAAATGTGGCAGCGTCTGGAAACCGAAAGTTCAATATGGTTTCCAGGCCTGACACGGGCAAGTTGTTCCACTGATTACTAATTACTGATTACTGATTACTAATTACTAATTACTGATTACTGACTAATCACTGATTGAGGTAATAATGGGTCAAGTTCATATTGCATTAGTGTGTTATGAGATTGACAGACAGCCATTTTTAAATATTACATGAAGTGTCCATGAGAAATATTAAAACACTTTTTTGTTCAATTATATCATTAAGAGCATAAGAAATGTATTTAAAATGTTAAAATTGTTAAATGTTGATTTGTTAACAGAATTATCCCATAATAACTTCCTAATTGTATCTGTAGTGGCTCTTTTGATTTGGTAAGTCAGGAAAATCAAACTTCCATTGTAGACCAGATTTAAAGGAAAGTTGGGAGCCTGGATTTGCAGCATCCTCTCACCCTGCTATGAGTCCATCCTTTTATACTTGTGTTATGATGGCACATGGATATATATATATAGAAGGGATGAAGCTGATTGGGCAACAGTGTTTTATAAATTTGAAGAAATTCTGTGGACCCCAATTCTCACTTCTGATTTAAAAGTGGAACCACTGAGAGTGAATGAGCAACCATATATCTGTCTATCTGTCTATCTGTCTATCTGTCTATCTGTCTATCTGTCTGTCTATCATCTATCATCCATCCATCCATCCATCCATCTATATCTTTCTTTTTCTCACTCTCTCTCAATCACTCTCTCTCAATCACTCTCTCCTCTCTCTCTCTCAATCACTCTCTCCTCTCTCTCTCTCTATCATCTATTTATATGTACTATCTAGCTATTTAAAATTTCTTCATCTACCCCAAGATGAAACCTTCCTTCTCTATAAAGTGTTTATGTCTAAACTCTCACAGTAAAAAATGTCTCTAGCACTGGCTAGTTTTAGCTTCACAGAATTGAAAGGAAGGTGAGAAGCAGCTAGACAAATGTTAAAAAGAGAAGAAAAAGCCCAGCTGGAAATGGGAGAAGCAAATCAAACTTCAAATTATAATAGCAATCATCATAGATACTATGGGCCTTTTGCAAATCAGTGGAACTGCCCTTAGCCTTTATATAGTTAGTTTCCCAGTGTGTGAGCTTCCAATTGTATTTATGGCAAAATATCTCACACTTCATTTGTTCAACTGAAAATTCAAATGTTTATTGCAGTGTGCATTAGAAGTGGTTACTTGAATAAATTAAATGATTTAAGGTTATAGCTTTGAAGAGTCTAATTTTTATGCATTAAATAATTTTTATAATTCAACACTGAGAGCGGAGAAAAAAGGCATTTACATTGTTAGTCATAACATTTATGTCCTACTCGGTTTAAATATCAGCAGTCTATCCAGAACCCTCCTGTACACAAATGTTTAAATAACATTAAGATTTCAACAGCTTAATATTAAGTGATATTATCTATCTTTAACTTCATTTAACATAGATTGCTATATCATTTGGAACTGCACAATCTGAATTTTTAGTTTTCCAGATATTTTAATATTTGTTTCCTGAAAAATACTATGGATTTAGATTAAGTAAATTCCAATAGTGATCACAGTTTCAAAGTTTTAAATATTGCTAATGCATCTGGACCAAATTATGAAATCAAGAGATGTTTTGACTTAATTTATTATCCTTTCACAGTTTTATGCAATCCAGATTCCTCTTGCAGTAACTCCAATCATTTAAAAACTTGACTGGCAAAGAGCTGATATAAAATATTAATAGCTCTGTTTGCCCATGACGTCTCCCTAAAGCAATTTATCTGCTATTTTCAAACTGGGATTAGCACAGGGTATAAATTCATCATGTGAACAAGGATTGACATTATACCTCCATAGGAGCATCTTCTGTATGTCCTTTGTACATTTAAAGTGTGCTTTTTCAAGTAGGAAATTTAAAGAATTTAAAGGAAAAAGAGCAATTGCTAAAATGGAGCTAAACCCTTGCCTTAATAACAGAATTATCCCATAATAACTTCCTAATTGTATCTGTAGTGGCTCTTTTGATTTGGTTACTAGCATTCCATAGAGAAATAGAAGACAATTTATGACTGCATGGACAAAGATAAAGCAGAAAGTCAGGAAAATCAAAACTTCCATTGTAGACCAGATTTAAAGGAAAGTTGGGAGCCTGGATTTGCAGCATCCTCTCACCCTGCTATGAGTCCATCCTTTTATACTTGTGTTATGATGGCACATGGATATATATATATAGAAGGGATGAAGCTGATTGGGCAACAGTGTTTTTATAAATTTGAAGAAATTCTGTGGACCCCCAATTCTCACTTCTGATTTAAAAGTGGAATCACTGAGAGTGAATGAGCAACCATATAATATCTGTCTATCTGTCTATCTGTCTGTCTGTCTGTCTATATCATCTATCTATCTCTCCTCTCTTTCATCATCATCATCATCATCATCATCATCATCATCATCATCATCATCATCATCATCATCATCATCATCATCATCATCATCATCATCATCATCATCATCATCATCATCATCATCATCATCATCATCATCATCATCATCATCATCATCATCATCATCATCATCATCATCATCATCATCATCATCATCATCATCATCATCATCATCATCATCATCATCATCATCATCATCATCATCATCATCATCATCATCATCATCATCATCATCATCATCATCATCATCATCATCATCATCATCATCATCATCATCATCATCATCATCATCATCATCATCATCATCATCATCATCATCATCATCATCATCATCATCATCATCATCATCATCATCATCATCATCATCATCATCATCATCATCATCATCATCATCATCATCATCATCATCATCATCATCATCATCATCATCATCATCATCATCATCATCATCATCATCATCATCATCATCATCATCATCATCATCATCATCATCATCATCATCATCATCATCATCATCATCATCATCATCATCATCATCATCATCATCATCATCATCATCATCATCATCATCATCATCATCATCATCATCATCATCATCATCATCATCATCATCATCATCATCATCATCATCATCATCATCATCATCATCATCATCATCATCATCATCATCATCTATATCTTTCTCTTTTCTCACTCTCTCTCAATCACTCTCTCTCTCTCAATCACTCTCTCTCTCTCTCTCAATCACTCTCTCTCAATCACTCTCTCTCAATCACTCTCTCTCAATCACTCTCTCTCAATCACTCTCTCTCTCTCTCTCTCTCTCTCTCTCTCTCTCTCTCAATCACTCTCTCTCTCTCTCTCTCTCTCTCTCTCTCTCTCTCTCTCTCTCTCTTTCTCTCTCTCTCTCTCTCTCTCTCTCTCTCTCTCTCTCTCTCTCTCTCTCTCTCTCTCTCTATCATCTATCTATCTATCTATCTATCTATCTATCTATCTATCTATCTATCTATCTATCTATCTATCTATCTATCTATCTATCTATCTATCTATCTATCTATCTATCTATCTATCTATCTATCATCTATCTATCTATCTATCTATCTATCTATCTATCTATCTATCTATCTATCTATCTATCTATCTATCTATCTATCTATCTATCATCCATCTATCTCCCGACCTCCGGACCTTTCGCCACGAGCTGAAGATGCTTTTGTTTCAGCGTGCAGGGCTAGCTTAAATGTAGTTTTAACTGTGGTTTTTAAACGGGGTTTTTAAACGGGGTTTTTAATTGTATTCAAATTTTTAGGCCATACATTGAATTAGTTTTTTATACTGTTTTTAATTTGTGCTATATGTATATGTATATGTATTTTGTATTTTGAGTCCTTCGGGAGAAGGGCGGTATACAAATTTAATAAATCATCATCATCATCATCATCATCATCATCTATATCTTTCTCTTTTCTCACTCTCTCTCTCAATCACTCTCTCCTCTCTCTTTCTCTATCATCTATTTATATGTACTATCTAGCTATTTAAAATTTCTTCATCTACCCCAAGATGAAACCTTCCTTCTCTATAAAGTGTTTATGTCTAAACTCTCACAGTAAAAAATGTCTCTAGCACTGACTAGTTTTAGCTTCACAGAATTGAAAGGAAGGTGAGAAGCAGCTAGACAAATGTTAAAAAGAGAAGAAAAAGCCCAGCTGGAAATGGGAGAAGCAAATCAAACTTCAAATTATAATAGCAATCATCATAGATACTATGGGCCTTTTGCAAATCAGTGGAACTGCCCTTAGCCTTTATATAGTTAGTTTCCCAGTGTGTGAGCTTCCAATTGTATTTATGGCAAAATATCTCACACTTCATTTGTTCAACTGAAAATTCAAATGTTTATTGCAGTGTGCATTAGAAGTGGTTACTTGAATAAATTAAATGATTTAAGGTTATAGCTTTGAAGAGTCTAATTTTTATGCATTAAATAATTTTTATAATTCAACACTGAGAGCGGAGAAAAAAGGCATTTACATTGTTAGTCATAACATTTATGTCCTACTCGGTTTAAATATCAGCAGTCTATCCAGAACCCTCCTGTACACAAATGTTTAAATAACATTAAGATTTCAACAGCTTAATATTAAGTGATATTATCTATCTTTAACTTCATTTAACGTAGATTGCTATATCATTTGGAACTGCACAATCTGAATTTTTAGTTTTCCAGATATTTTAATATTTTCTTGCTTTACTCAGTTCTACTGAAACCATTAGTGTCTTTTCATGTGAATATGCAATTAGGATATTCTAAAAAATACATATGATGGAGTTAGTAATTCAGGAAGGTTCCTTCGGGTATTCGCTAATTGTAATTGATGTGTTCCTGTAAACCCTGTTATTAATATTATTATTCTTTTTTTAAAGTTACACTTATTGGAGGGAGAAATTTCAGGCGTATTAAATAAAATATCAAGATTCCATACTTTTTCATGTAAGTGTTTCACACTTTGATGGTACCTCTGACAAACCCATAGAAACAAATGC
The DNA here is from genome assembly GCF_028640845.1 of Ahaetulla prasina. Lineage (NCBI taxonomy): Eukaryota > Metazoa > Chordata > Lepidosauria > Squamata > Colubridae > Ahaetulla > Ahaetulla prasina. The sequence continues at coordinate 34,213,144 of NC_080540.1, read as the reverse complement.
AACGTTTATTGCTCAGCAAAAGCCCTGCTCATTCATACATTCACAGACCAGTGGTGGGTTTCAAAAATTTTTTACTACCAGTTCTGTGGGTGTGGCTTAGTGGGCGTGGCAGGGGAAGGATACTGTAAAATCTCCATTCCCACCCCACTTCAGGGGAAGATTACTGCAAAATCCCCATTTCCTCCTAATCAGCTGGGACTTGGGAGGCAGAGAATAGATGGGGGTGGGGCCAATCAGAATTTTTACTACCAGTTCTCCAAACTACTCAAAATTTTCGCTACCAATTCTCCAGAACTGGTCAGAACCTGCTGAAACCCACCTCTGTCACAGACCCATCCATATCTTACTTATCTATCTTACTTAAAGCTTAGCTGCCCAAGTTAGGTTTATGTTTCAAAAGTTGCCAAAGGTAATGAGATACTAGAGACAGCTTATGAATGTCAAGTATATCAATCTGGGTTACACTTTTTCCAATGGTTGGTCCTGGCCATGTTCCCTCATTAGTTCTAAAATCTCTGCAGCATCACTTCTCTAATGAGGTATCTTTAATACTTGGCAAACATCAGGGAATGGGGTTCAACAGAACACTATCATGGGAGTGGAGAAATATAAAGAACTTACTTCTCTCTCAGGAACTTTGTACTTGGCATACAGAGTTACCAAAGAAAGCATAAAAATCCAGAAGGCTTATTGAACCAAGCTCAATACAGTCATCCTTTAATATATTTTTCAGTTCCAATGTAACTAATTAGAGGTAGGCACCACCAATCAATATAATTTTCCCAACCTATATAAGCAGCAATGCTATTTAAATCAGGCTGCTGTCTCATTGCACCTTGATTCCAGAAAGATTTCCCAGTGAAACGATTGTGAAGGAAACGGCAGGCAAATTGGAGCAAATTATAGAACGGAGAAGCCACTCTTACATGTCACATGCACAGCTCACATACTTCACACAGAGTTCCTCTTTTCTCCTATTTTATGACTGAAAACAGACTCCAACGCAGCTGATTTTCATCAATCTTGTAATAGAATATTGCTACAATTTAGAAGACAGTTTGGGGAGATGTCCAACTGTTTGGAACAGTTCTGGATCACAGAGGTTCATGTCCCTGATAGTTTTATCTATCAATCATACTTTGATCTTCTGGTTTTTGCTCTGTCATTGTTTTAGTCCATCCTTGCATACTGTTAGATTTCCACGCACCTGTGTGTTATTGTAAAGATCATTAAACTCATTATCCATCAGGGTCACTAGAAGAGGTAATTTGCTGGGCAACCCTGAAAGTAGGTTGAATTCCACTAAATCTGGATTCTTTCTGATTTAGCTATTCTGTTGTTGTTGTTGTAGGTCCAAACCACCTGTCCAACACACTACAGGTGTCAGGCCTCAAGAACCAAGAACGGCACATGGACTTACTTAAGAGTAGTTTCCTTTACAATTTTTCACCTACAGACAGACTCTTACCAGACAAAAGCAATTCTGCATAGCTACATATATTCCCTGGGAATAGCTAGGGAGGAGCCATTTTAACCCTCTCTTTGTAGACCAAACTGACCAAGCTCTGCTGCTTCTCTACCCTCTAGCAATCAGCTCCTCCCTCCTGATAATCCAGACTATATTCTACCACAGCATAATATAGACTATATTCTACCAATACCTATAATACTCTAGGTATTACAGTTTACCTATAGTTTACCTACTATAGCAGGTAAACTATAATACTATAGTTCCACATACTTTTGCACTTCTAAAAGGGCATGAGCAATCCATCATGACCTGGCTAGTTCCATGGTTATCATTTTTCTCTATCTTCTGGTCCACCCTGGTCCATTGCCTTGTTCATATAGGAACTCTTTGATGTTTTGTGAGATCTCTTATTGAATCTTGTTTAACATGCTGTACCAAAAGGACATATTCCAGAACAAATCTTTATGTCTTTAGGGTAATGTTTACCAACTTTGGCAATTTTAAAACTCCCAGAATTCCCAAGCCATCATGGATACTTTAAGTCTTGAGAAGGTCTCATGTAACTCACCTTTTGTTCATGTCCTTCTATATAAATATATGGAGAAAGCTCTACATTACTACCATATCATAATACTATCAATGGTTAGCATTTCAGGCTAGTGCAAATATACTGACAATGATTGACAGATTCTAAGAAGTGTGTAAACATGTGTATATAGCCAGCCATTTTAAATTGCAGGTTTAGGATCAATTGTACAGACACGTGATTTCACAATTAATGTTCTTCTTTGTTTACTTTTAAATCACAGGTTAATAAAAACTATTCTAAGGCTTTAGCAAGAATTCTAAGGAATATTGATTTCCTGCAGTTCTGTCCTATATATCATTCCTAGGAAACCAGCCTATGCATCCTCTTCTAGTCCATAAGTTATTGAACTTCATTTCTAGTCAGCATTTTTAGGAATTTTATTTATTCAACTTTACTATAGTCATTTTATTCATTTGTTTATTCACAGAGCTGTAGGCCGATCCAATCACAACTGACACCAAATGGCACATAACTCCCTAAAGACATAATCTAGAATTAAAAACAAGCAAATAAATAATCAAATTAAAAACAAATCAAACACTCTACTTGCATGTAATACAAGTTACAATTCAAAAATATCTGAAGGGCTTTAAATTCTTCACCTCTACCAGTACCATGGTTTAGATTCTGAAGTCTGGTATCCAGTTCGTTTTCCTTTTTTAAAAAATCTGTTTAAAATAGTTTTCTGATCTTTCTGTGAAGCCAGTTAGGCCTAGGATTCCAAAAATGTCCCTCTTCAAAATTTCCTTGCTCTGCACAGATTATAGAGTCTCTCAAAATTTTAGACTCCATCTCTGATGGAATAGCCATTTTTGCTCCAATGAGAATATTTTCTTAAACAGCTTCTACTTTCAAGTACTGCTATTTTCTGCTAACACATGGCAACTGACTTTTCTATTTAATCATTCCTGAATGAACAAGGAAATTTAAACATCTCTAATGTATCTTAATAGGGACACGGTGGCTCAGTGGCTAAGACACTGAGCTTGTCAATCAAAAGGTCGGCAGTTCAGCGGTTTGAATCCCTAGTGCCGCGTAACGGGGTGAGTAACCCCGTTATGCATAATGTAACATAACCGTTACTTGTCCCAGCTTCTGCCAACCTAGCAGTTCAAAAGCACATAAAAAATGCAAGTAGAAAAATAGGGACCACCTTTAGTGGGAAGGTAACAGCGTTCCATGTGCCTTTGGCGTTTAGTCATGCTGGCCACATGACCACGGAGACGTCTTCGGCTTTGAAACGGAGATGAGCACCATGCCCTAGAGTCGAGAATGACAAGCACATATGTGCAAGGGGAACCTTTACCTTTACCTTAATGTATCTTAACTAATTCCTTTGGTATCCACAATAGCTGAACTTTGCACTTAATCCAGATTTTTAACAGTCTGAATCTGTCTATATTGACAATACTAGACAGCAGCAAGAACAAGCACTCCAAAGCCACCCAGTTTACCAGATGACCATTGTATTTATTTAAGTTGGTTGCTGTTCTTACAATAATGTGCATAAGAGAGTTATGTTCATTAACATTTAATCCTCTGACATTCAAGTCTTATTCGTATGTAAGCTTCTTTTGACTTTCTTGTTAACGATATTAAAATTATAGTTAACCTAAGCCCTGGGTATATGGCATTTTAGAGATAAACAAGCCAACCAATGACATATAAAATAAGCATTAACTCTAATTCAATAAGAACCTGTACACATTTATTTCTATCGATTTAGCAAGGGAAATATGTAGTAATCCTTAAGTTACAACTGCTGCCAATGGATATCTTGAGAAATTTTAAAACTTGACAAAGATATATCCTTTTCTGAAACAGTTTGCTGTTATGTTTTATTTGCGAAAGTATGGTTTGGACTCACTTCAAATACCTTTTTCCATGTGTGTAATAGTAGACTGTGATTTGTGTTAATATTCCAATGATTGTGATATGATTTGGTCATGAACAGTCAATTATTTTATGACTGATTGATTTGCAATGTTGAAGATGCTCAGAAATGTGACATTCTTAGAGTGCAGCTGTAATTTTGCTGATTTTAAGACGACCTATAATTCCATTCTGTATATGCAAGAAAGTCACCTTATTTATCTTTTCCTGTATTGATGTCTTTTAAGATAAAAAAAACCAAACCTGTTAGCCTGAATACTTAAAATGGACAGGTGTAGTGGCTTCCTTCTATTCCATTCCACCCTTATCCAAAGAGTAACTTTACTAAATATGAAGTATTTAGTATATACTTAGTATACTAAGTATATGAAGCCGCTGGGTGAGATCATCAGTGGCTTCGGTGTGAGGTACCAGCTGTACGCTGATGACACCCAGCTGTACTTTTCCACACCGGGCCACCCCAACGAAGCTATCGAAGTGTTGTCCCGGTGCTTGGAGGCTGTACGGGTCTGGATGGGGAGAAACAGGCTCAAGCTCAATCCCTCCAAGACAGAGTGGCTGTGGATGCCGGCATCCCGGTACAGTCAGCTGAGTCCTCGGCTGACTGTTGGGGGCGAGTCACTGGCCCCGATGGAGAGGGTGCGCAACTTGGGCGTCCTCCTGGATGAACGGCTGTCTTTTGAAGATCATTTGACGGCCGTCTCCAGGAGAGCTTTTTACCAGGTTCGCCTGGTGCGCCAGTTGCGCCCCTTTCTAGACCGGGATGCCCTATGCACGGTCACCACGCCTCGTGACGCCTCGCCTGGATTACTGCAATGCTCTACATGGGGCTCCTTGAAGGGCATCCGAGGCTGCAGTTAGTTCAGAATGCGGCTGCGCGGGTTATAGAGGGAGCCCTCGTGGCTCCCGTATGACACCTATCCTGCGCAGACTGCACTGGCTACCTGTGGTTTTCCGGTGCGCTTCAAGGTGTTGGTAACCACCTTTAAAGCGCCCATGGCATAGGGCCGGGTTATCTACGGGACCGCCTACTGCTACCGAATACCTCTCACCGACCTGTGCGCCTCACAGAGAGGGACTCTCAGGGTGCCGTCAGCTAGACAGTGTCGCCTGGCGACGCCCAGGAAGGGCCTTCTGTGGGGGCTCCCACCCTCTGGAACGAACTCCCCCCAGGACTCCGTCAACTTCCGGACCTCCGAACCTTCCGTCGCGAGCTCAAGACGCATTTATTCATTTGTGCAGGACTGGCTTAGATTTTAAATTTAGATTTTAGATTTTAAATTTATAGATTTTTAAATTTACAGGGGTTTAAATTTGGTTTTAAGATTTATATTTATATTTTTAATATTTGGCATTAGAATAAGTTTTTTAATAGTTATTTTAATTGTATATAAATGTTTTATGTGCCTGTGAACCGCCCTGAGTCCTTCGGGAGATAGGGCGGTATACAAATTTGAATAAATAAATAAATAAATAAAATAAATATTTTCCCGTCAGCGACTTTACGATTGACTTGTGGAGCCGGCACAATTTGCAATAAGTTCACATGGTGCAGTAGGATTGTGTGGTTGTTAATAGAATTCAGTGGATTAGGGATTTTTCTTTTCTTTTACTGTCTTTCGCTGTGAGTTGTACTGGGTTGGGGGCGGTGCATGAAGAGAGGCTCAGCCAATCTCATTGTACACATGTTGTACTCTGACAATAAATGTTCGAATACTTTTCAGCAAAAACTCTAGTCATATCAATCATGAGAGGGATATTTTATTGAACACATTTTAAACCTCTGAAAAAAAATGGAAATGATGAATATCAGAATCCACTAGAAAAGCAGGTGCTTCAAATAAGGGGACTGTATATGAAGACACCAGATTATGCAAGAATTTATGCTTGTGTGAATGACAGCGAATGTGAGTGGTGTAACTCTCAGGCTCATTTTATATTTTATATGGAAGAACTATAGACAGATGTAAGGGAAGGTTCTAAAGAGACTGTCAATACGCTGTAAGTCAAGGGAATGTGACATTAAAGTACTTCAAGCTGTGTACAGTGTTAAAGATGTTAACATCCAATGGATGATTTTATTTTTATTTTTACTCTATTGTAGGGGTGCATCACTTAGCCAAAATCTGGATCAGATTTGAGACCTGAACACAGCATGGTTCAGTTCGAATTTGAGGTTGGACGGGAACAAAATTCGGTTTGCTTCAATTTGATATTTGGCTTGATAAAAGATCATATCGTAAGGTATAATAGAAAACCATCGAAGTGACTCCGGATGCTTTATTTTTGGCATAGAAAAATTTCAAGCAGGATGAACCCCTTTATATTAATCATGCCATGTTTGGACCAAATGAATTCAAGATTTTACTGCAATACACCTGCAATCTGAGATATTTTCTTTGTATCTTATTTCTAATCTTTATTGTGGTGCTCAGCCAGCTCCCTGTAGCAATAGCAATAGCACTTAGACTTATATACTGTTTACAGTGCTTTACAGCCCTCTCTAAGCCAGGGGACTCCAACCTTGGCATCTTTAAGCCTGGCGGACTTCAACTCCTAGAATTCCCCAGCCAGCTTTGATGGCTGGGGAATTCTGGTTGAAGTCCGCCAGGCTTAAAGATGCCAAGGTTGGAGTCCCCTGCTCTAAGCGGTTTACAGAGTCAGCATAATTGCCCCCAACAATCTGAGTCCTCATTTTATCGACTTCAGAAGGATGGAAAGCTGAGTCAACCAGTGAGACCCAAACTGCCAAACTGCTGGCAGCCGGTGATTAGCAGAAGTAGCCTGCAGTACTGCATTCTACCCACTGTGCCACCACAGCTCTTATTGTACCTTGTTAAAAACAAGGATAGCAGGGATGAACAAATGAAAACACTTTTTGCCTCAGAATTACCTGACTGAATTTATAGAGAAGTTGGTCTGAACCAGTGGTGGGTTCCTACCGGTTCTGCCCGGTTCTACCAAATACGAAGTAACTTTAGGGACTAGTTCTCCGAACTGGTAGTAAGGGCAGCATGGCCACGCCCCCAAACCGGTTCCCCAGTCGCTGCTTGCTTGCCCACCCAACGCGTCCATCGAACGGTAAGCTGACCAGAGCTGGCTGGCAAAGAAGCCTCTCAGCTGCCTGGCCACAGAACACCAAAAAGTCCTTCAGCCAGTGAGAAGAAAGCTGTGCATGCGCAAAGATGGCGGCAGTGACCGGTGGTCTTTTCGGTACCCTGCTCCAGCAGCTTAGTGAAAAAGAAGCTTCTTGGCTCCCAAGTTCAGCGGCAGGCTTGGTCCCTTCACAGGGTCACTTTTCTCCGTGCCCAAGAAAGATCAAAAGGTGCGGAGCAGCCATTAAGGAGAAAGTTGGCATAGCTGCCTAGACAAGGTAAAATAAAATGAGCCCCTGAAGGAAGGAGCCCCCCGAAGCTGCCGGCATTGCAGCCGCCCCCCTTCCCCGCAGCTTGGAGCTCCAAGCGGAAGAGGTCCTTGGCTGTTGCGAAGAAGTGGCAGCTCCGGGTTTACCACGTCTGCTTCGTTCTCTTTGAGAGCAGCTTTGCAAAGCTAGGAGGGAGGGTGGGCAACACATGGGAGGCTCCCCGCAGTTCCTCAGCTCGTCTGGGCTGCAGCTCAGTCCTCTGCCCTAAGCCGGCAGATGGAGGCACCCCTCCCCAGTCAGATATTTCCAGATTTGACTTGGAGGAAAGTGCAGCTCATGGCTGCTACATTTCGCTGTGCTACACTAGCAAAGAGGAAGAAACAGCCACTGGAGAGCACAGAGCTGCTCCAGTCCACGTGTTCTCCAGGTCGGTGGCTCTTTCTCTCCTTCGTTGCTCTTTATGGGAAAGTGTTTGGCGCAGCACAGAGAAACTTAACAGCCATGAGCTGTGCTTTCCTCCAAATCTCATCCGAAAAGCTCTGTGCAGAGAAAAGCTCCTGTTTCTTCTGCCACCCACAGCGCTTAGGGGAAACCAAAAAGTTTTCCTGTGAAAACCAAGGACATTCCAACAGGTGGCTAGTGAGAGGAGGAGTGAAGTAACCAAGCAACCGGCCGGCCAGCACCTTGGTTGGACAATGTGACTGATGACTTGGGGGAAAGGGGAACTTTTACTTTTTAATTAGGTGAAAACCTCAGGAACCTTAGAGTCGGTTTTCACCAGTTTTGCCAATATGAAGTATCCAATAAATCATTCTTTGAGAAATCTACCTGCCTTTGGGTGCATTACTTGGAATGCTGATAGCAAAACTGATAAGCATAGTATTGTTCTCCTCTAAGAATTAATGCACCATTCAAATACCAAGTCTCACAAGATGATCTGGGGGGAACATAAAATCACCCTTGCCTTTTCCAGAATTATTTACAATTTTATTTTTATTAGTATTTAAGGCAAACAATAACCCACAGCCATATTATGTTGTGCTGTGGTTTCAGTAATGATCATCCACCCACTTAGTCCTCATCGTAAAACATCTGGCGATGTGCCCTGCTGGTTTTGTGTGGATTTTTTAAAAATGTTCCAATGAAGACTATGTTTTTTTTTTTTGATTAAGGAAAGAACATATTGTTAACACATTGGGGATCTGTTACATGATTGTCAGCTGCAGGCGCTACTTCACAATACAAATGGGCAACGAGTGAGTCACTTAATTAAAAAAAAAGAAAGAACACGCAGATGAACATATTTCTGATGTCAAGCTCTTAAATCTGAAGTTGAAACAAAGCATATTGTATTTGCAGCAAGATAAGTTGCCTCCCGTACCCATGGAATAATTAAGACAACCTGCAGCCAAAATAAAATGTAATCAAAATGAAACACCTCCCCCCACCATCACAAATCCTGTTAGGCTGCTTCATTGTGGTGGTGGTTTGGGGTGTTCTTAGGAAGGAAATGCTCGACCAAGAATATAAGCTACCAACAAGGCAAGCAAAGATATGAAGACATTCCAGATGCCCAGATAAAATGAGCAGCAGCAAAAAAGAAAATGCTGGAAGTGGCTGATCATTTCATACTGTATAAGAAGGTGGCAATGGTAGACCATTTATGAATTTTACTCAGCAAACCACATGGATGGAGAAAGTGAAGTCATTAATGATATTGTATTAATGATATTGTAGCCTATGACTATCATTAAGTGTTGTAAGTGTGGTACCTTGATGAAGGTATCTTTTCTCTTATATACACTGAGAGCGTATGCACCAAGACAAATTCACACTTGGCCAATAAAATTCTATTCTATTCTATTCTATTCTATTCTATTCTATTCTATTCTATTCTATTCTATTCTATTCTATATAGTTCCAGATGAAAATCCCCTCAGTTAGAAGACATGTGACAAATTGTGACATGATACCAAGGAAGAACTGAGGATCTTTTGGAGTGGTGATGGTGTATATCAGGGCCCAGATACGTCACACGCAGGCCACGCCCATGCCTGGTTTAGCGAAGGGGGGGAAAGCCACGATACATCACGTGATTACGATGTGGCGATACAAGTTTGACACCCCTGGTGTATATGATGTGGTTAGATTAAAGACTTCTGGACATCCAGTTGCTGATGTTGCTACACCCAATAAGAAAATCTGACGCTTAATAATAATAATAATAATAATAATAATTATTATTATTATTATTATTATTATTATTATTATTATTATTATTATTATTATTATTATTATTATTATTATTATTATTTAATTTTTATACCGCCCTTCTCCCGAAGGACTCAAGGACAGAATTACAGTGGAAACATAGAATGTAAGATGTATAAACATGGGAAACCTTCAACCCAGTGAGAAAGATGAAATGAATTGACTGTATATTGACAGGCATCAATGAATTGAGATAGACTGGAATAGGACCCAAAAACTAAAGAAGAAAACGTATTGCTTTCATAGTCAGGAAAGAGTACAGAGAATTGACTATATATGATACAAGAAGTAGAAGAACTCAGTTATAACAGTACATGTGTGACCAGTGGCTGATTGAAAGAATGCAACCTCTGGTAATGAAAGTCATGGGTGAAATAATACTAATAAAATATAAAGGAGACAACAGGTACAGCAACCAAAATGGAAGTGCTGGATATTTTCTCTCTTTTAGAATCAACTATGAATAGTAAAGAAATCAGCAGTCAACAAATATACCTCAGACTGGGCAATGAAGGCTTTGGAAAAGATATTCAGATGTCAGTAGGTAGTCCTCACTTAACAAAGGTAATTTGTTACCAGAATTTTCATCTCTAAGTGACAAGGTCATCAAGTGCAATATTATGTAACTGTGCTGCATAGCAATGGCATTTACAGCTGCCATTGTACAGTGAATCATTGTGAGTCGTTAAGTGAGGATATCACACGACCACCATTTTTAACCTCCTGCCAGTTTCCCCACAGACTTTGCTGGTTTTTAAAACAGGGCACAAATGATGATCACGTGACCATGGGATGTTGTGATATCGTAATTGCTAAGCAGTCAGATTTAAATATATGACTGTGGAGATGTTGCATCTGACATAAGTGTGAAAACCAGTCGTAACTATCACTCATTCAGCACTGTCATAGGTTGGAATGGTTGCTGGATAAGTGGTCATTAAGTGAGGATCACCTCTACCCAAATCAGGTTCGTGCAGGCATTGATGTTGTGGCTCCGGCCCCCGAACATGTCCTCACGGAGGAGAGTGACTCGGAAAGTGAGGGAGAGGAGCCAGCAAGGCCTCCCTCGCCAGGACCCTCCTCGCTGGCACCGCCCCAAGTTCCAGCTGCAGGCCAGGAGGAGGAGCTGACAAGGCCTCCCTCTCCCGCACCTTCCTCCTCCCTGGAAATGCCTCAAGTCCCAGCTGCTGCTGATCAATCCTGGATTGATCCGAGGCAGTGACGAAAAGATAGACGTGCGCAGCAGAGGAAGAGGTGTGGCAGGCTCAGAGATTGCTGAGTCACTGAGCCACACCCCACAGGGTATAAAAGTGGTGGAGCTGCCATGTGGCCCTTGTGACGGACAAAAAAGCTACCAGGGGTGCACTGCAGCTTGGTTGTTGGAGGGTTAAAGGACTTTGCCAGTGAGTTTTTGGCAACGGATCTTGGACACGAGATAACGGACTCAGAACTTGGCAGGCCTTTGCACAGTCACTGCCAAGTATTTCCTCAACTGAAGAAAATCAGATCTGTAGCAAATAAAAAGACTGGGAGACACGCGTCTTTGCGTTTGTTCTGTGAAGTGGGGAGGGGGAACAGAACAATTGATTTTCCCTGTGACACTCCATAAAAATGAAAACTGTACTTTGAATAAGCAAAATAGAACTAATACTGACACTTTCAAATGTTGGAGAAGATTCTTGTGCTACCATGGATAGCCAAGGAAAAAAATAAATGGTCATAGAATAAATGAATATGGAATTCTCACCTGAGGCACAAATGACCAGCCAAAAATCATTATATTTTAGACACAATGTATGAAGACCTCTTGAGAAGTGTATAATGCTGGGAAAGATGAAAGTAAGCAGAAGAAGAGGACAATGAGCAATAAGGAGAAAGAACTCAAAGTGGTGGGAGTTGCACTGTTAGAAGACTGGAAGAGTTAGATTTAGTGGTGGGTTTCAGCCAGTTCGCACTACTTCGGGAGAACAGGTTGTTAACTTTCTGAGCAGTTTGGCAAAGTGGTTGTTGGAAGAAATCATTAGGGCAGAGAACCAGTTGTTAAATTACTTGAATCCCACCACTGGTTAGATTGAGAACATTACGAATGTATGGTTGATAAACATCAATTCCAATGCACTGTTGGGAAATTGGTTGATGGAGCATAATCAGATCAACTGTCTCTCCATACCAGAAATAAATTTTAGATTAACAATTATTATTTTTAATATTTGTTTCCTTTTTAATAGGGTTGTTCACATTTCTCATTTTATGTGCCTGTAGGTGAGGCCAGTCTTCTTGGGATTTTAGGGTTGACTACTACTGCTTGTAGGCTTTGAATCTGTGTTTCTGCTTTAAACGTGAAATCACTTTCTGTTTACTCTTCCTCTTATTATGTTTACTTTTCCTCTTTGCAGATGGATTGGCCAGCTAGATGCATGTTTACAACAGGGTAGAGATCCTGTTATGATAGGATGAAATTCCAAAAGTTGGACTAAGAGCAATACGTGCTGTTTCACACAATGTCTATGTTTTGACATAGTGGCTTTGCTTGTATATAGTGAAATTAGTTTAAACTGGTTAGTTTATTAGCTATAGTGATTAACAATGGTTTATTCTCTGAAAACATGTCTATCCCCCATTTTCTTAAGCAGTATGTTAGGAAGTATGGATTAGAAACATTTGCTTATACTATAGATAGGATGTGGATAACTTTTTTATCTTTTCTTTCTCTCACCTTCTCTCTCATTTGCCATTCGTTCACCTCGTTAGTTATTTTTATTTATTCATATCCTGCCTTTAGGTGGGATGTGGTGGCTCAGTGGCTAAGATGCTGAGCTTGTCGATCGTAAGGTCAGCAGTTCAGTGGTTCGAATCCCTAGTGCCGCATAACTGGATGAGCTCCCGTTACTTGTCCCAGCTTCTGCCAACCTAGCAGTTCGAAAGCACGTAAAAAATGCAAGTAGAAAAATAGGGACCACCTTTGACAGGAAGGTAATAACATTCCATGCACCTTTGGCGTTTAGTCATGCCAGCCACATGACCACAGAGACATCTTCAGACAGTCCTGGCTCTTCAGCTTTGAAACTAGAATCGGGAGCAACTAGCACATATGTGCGAGGGGAACCTTTACTTATCTCGCCTTTATTATTTTTATAAATAACTCCAGGCAGCAAACATATCCAAGACACCTTTTTCCTCCTATTTTCCCCACAACAACAACCCTGTGAGGTGGGTTGACCTGAGAGTGAGTGACTGGCCCGGAGTCACCCAGACAACTTTCATGATTAAAGTGGGACTTGAACTCACGGTCTTCCACTTTCTAGCCTGGTGACTTAACCACTAGACTAAACTGGCTTTCTTTCTCTAAGGACTGTCCTGTTTTACTTCTTAATTTTTCTGTCCTTTTAAACATAATGCCCCTTTCAGGAAGAATCAAGACCTGAAGCTACTTGAAAGGGTATTTTAAATAATCTTGATTTTCTTACTGATGAGAAAGTGAGGGTTACTTGGCATAGGAGTACCAGGAGAAGGACCATTTCTGCGTGCTTGAAAAATTAGCTTCTCCCAACAGGAAGGCAAGACCTTTAAAAGCATCTTTCTGTACATATTACGTCCACCTGAATTCAACATCAGCCAAGTAGATTCAGATAGCCATCCTCAAAGGCATTTAAAGTTTCCAAACAGTGCAATTTGCCCTAGGCAATCGCACCCAGTGCCCGTTTTAAAGGAAACGTAGGATCTGATGCCCTGGGAAATGCTACGTTTTGGCATTTCCCTTTAAAACAGGTGAGAAGAACATTATTTAAAAGCAAGTGCCCCTTTCCTTCTCTGAATCACCACAATTGATTGATTAATGTATCCTGTCACCCTTAACTACCCGGAGAACTGAGAACAAGGGGCCAGATTGTATTCACAATTAAGTTATTTAGTTGTTTAGCAACAGGCTTTGGATGTTGGGGCAGAAATGTTTCCTGGCTTTCTGTTTCATCTCCTGTGTTCTGTCTATGTCAGCCTTTATCTTGATACCAAGATAAACATAAGCTTATCCTTACTTCAAAAAAGAAAGCTGTGCAGCTAGTAATCCCTTCTCACAACTGGAATCTTGTAGCAATAGAATTTAGGCTTATATACTGTTCCACAGTGCTTTACAGCACTCTCTAGGTGATTCACAACATAAGTGTTATTTGCATACTCTCCTCAACAATCTGGGTTCTCGTTTTACTGATCTGGTAAGGATGGAAGGCTGAGTCAGCCTCAATCCCTTTCAGGATCGAACTCCAGGCTGTGGGCAGAGTTTGCCTGCAATATTGCACTTTAACCACTGTGCCACCAGTACACCATCTTGTAGTATTGGTCCCTGTTTTTTTGAGAGATTTATTAGATGCACCCTCTCTTCCCATTGTCAATGGGTCAGCAGAAAGCATCCATATTCTTCCTTACATTGCTCTTGCAAAGCCTGAATGCCACTTAGAAGACCTGGAGTTCCTCTCCAGGAGCTCCTGTGGGTTAAATCCTGTTTCCATATGCTTGGTAGCACTTCAGGACTTCTCTCCTGATGCAAGGGAAGGGAAGGGTGGGGAGAATCCAATTCATCCGTTGACTTGACAGAGCAGATACAATAACTTTGTTGACTAAAAAGTGTCCTTTTTTGTGTCGGCTACCTTTCGCCCACCCATTGATGCAAAACTTTTATTTGTTGGTTTTGTTCTGCTGCAATTTCCTATTTAAGTAATATTTCAGTTATTTAACTTTCAGTAACAATATAGGTAATACAGTGTCATTCTTGGGAAGGGCAAAGCCAAGAGACCTTTCTGTCTAAAACAGTGTTTCTCAATCCATTTTAAGATGTCCGGACATCAACTCCCAGAATTCCCCAGCTAGCTTGCTGGCTGGGGAATTCTGGGAATTGAGGTTCACACCAGTGGTGAAATCTGAACCAGTTGACTACCGGTTTGCTGGTTGCGCCTGTGTGCTCTGCACATGCATGCACAGTGTGCACCACACACCAAATGTGGGGTGCGTACACACACAGTGCATGCCAAAAGGAGACATGCCATTGGGTAAGTAGAACAGCGCGCGGGGGAGGGGGGTGATCAGTTGTGGCATGCAATCTTTTTTTTCACTTTCAAAAGCATTTTTGCAACCTATTCGGCTGAATGGTTTGTAAAAAAATGCTTTTGAAAGTAAAAAAGAAGGCTCTGACAATTGCGCGGCTCAGCTGTGATTGTCAGAGCCTTCTTTTTTACTTTCAAAAGCATTTTTTTACAACCTATTTGGCCTGACATAGGCTCTGACAATCGTGCGGCTCAGCTGTGATTGTCAGAGCCTTCTTTTTTACTTTCAAAAGCATTTTTTTACAACCTATTTGGCCTGACATAGGCTCTGACAATCGTGCGGCTCAGCTGTGATCGTCAGAGCCTTTTTTTAACCTTTTAAAAGCATTTTTTAAAAGAAGCAGCAAGAGGGCAAGTGGGTGGCCAGGTGATTGGGTGGGCATGGGGGGGGCAGGGATTTTTGCTACTGGTTCTCCGAACCACCTGCCACCATCGCTACCGGATCGACTGATCCAGTCCGAACCAGGAACATTTCACCCCTGATTCACACTTCTTAATGAGGCTGAGATTGAGAAATGCTGCTTCAATAAAAGGAGTGCTCAATAAAAAGGAGTGGTCTAAAGCCAGTCCCAACCTTTTGGATATCAGGGACCAGTTCCTTGGGGGACAGTTTTTCCACGGACTGGGAGTATAATTTCGCACACATGAATCATTGTGCATGAATGCGATTTTGTTTCTTGTATGGCCTGGTTTCTGGCAGGCCATGGACTTCTGCTGGTCCACAGCCAGTGGTTGATGACCCCTAGTTTAAGGACCCAAACCGCCATCTTGCAAAATAAGGGTGGGATAGAACAGTATGAAAAAAGACTGTACTTTTTTGGATTTTTACCTTACAAAAATAATGAGCAAGGGGAGACATGACAGAAGTCAATAAAGTCGTGCATATAGTAGAAAATGTAGGCAAAGGGAGTCATCATCTGAAACTAAATATGAGAAGAATTCAGCACCAATATAAAGATTTTTTTTTTAATATAACACCCGCTTAAACTACAAAATCTACTCCTATCAGGTATTTTCTAAAGGGAACTAGATAGATGGGATTAAAATATAAATGGCTACTGTACTTAATGGCTAGCTACCTCTTAAATCATATCCAGCAAAGCTTAGTATAAATCAGTCTTTTCACATCAGGGCCACGGGCATCTATTCTGTGAGAGAACATATGTATCTTTCCTTATTTATCCTTTTACAAGAAGCATTTTGTCACTTTATTTAAACTAAAAGCCACATTGTCAATTATTCTGCTCAAAGAGCCGTGAGAAGTTATGAGCTGTTGCCTGTATTTACATCTGACTACAAAAAACAAAGAGGACAGGTAACATCCAAGCCCATTTCAGGCTACAAATGAACAGAAATAACTACATTTATCTGGGCCTTCTGTGATCACACAATGAGGCAGCTTCTTGCAAGCCATTTAGAGCTAATCCAGGGCCAAGAGATGTCTATTCACTCTATTGACTTCTAAGAAATAACAAACCACCTACATTCCTTCCCTGAATAATTGATTCAATTTTAAATCATTTATCTTTGTCAGAAACACATCCATCTGTGACTCACGAGCTCTAACTTTTCTTCAGGAGATACAATCCTTTGGATGCTTGAACAAGTCTATGGTGATCTCTCTTAGCCTTCCTTGCTCCAGAATGAAGGTATTTAGTTCCTTTGGCCTTTTCTATACCGTTAATCATCTTCATTGCCCATATCCATCTCCTTCATAACAGTGGCAACCAGAACTTGACATAAATAGAAATAGTTCTTGACTTACAACAGTTTGCTTAGTGACTGAAGTTATGAGCTGTGTTGGCGCAGTGGTTAGAATGCAGTATTGCAGTTTACTTCTGCTGATTTCCGGCTGCCAGCAGTTCAAGTCTCATCGACTCAAAGTTGACTCAGCCTTCCATCCTTCTGAAGTGGGTAAAATGAGGACTCAGATTGTTGGGGACAATATGCTGACTCTCTAAACCACTTAGAGAGGGCTGTAAAGCACTGTGAAGTAGTATATACCATACTTTTTGGAGTATAAGATGCACTTCCCCCCGTAAAAAATGGTGGAAATGTTGGTGCATCTTATACACGGAATATGCCCATTTTTGGCCTCCTAAAATCCTCCCTGCGCATCCCATTTTTGCCAAAAATGGGCCCGTTTTTCACAAAAACGGAACACGCAGAGGGTTTAGTAGGCCTGCAGAGTGCTCCTGGGATCAGGGGTGGGGGGCCAAAAATGGCACTCGTCGTGTTTTGGGAGGCCAAAAATGGGACAAACAGAGGGTTTGGGATGCCTGTAGAGTGTTCCTGGGGCTGGGGAGGGCAAAAAATGGATGCGCAGAAACCAAAAACTACCATATATTTTTTTCTTGTTTTCCTCTTTGAAATCTTGGTGCATCTTATACTCTGGTGTGTCTTATAGTCCGAAAAATATGGTAAGTCTAAGTGCTATTGCTACAACAGCATTGAAAAAAGCGACTGCTTTTTCACGCTTAACCCACAAGGTCACATGATCAAAACTTGGCCGCTTGGGAACTGACTCATATTTATGACAGTTGCAGTGTCCCTCATGTGATCACCTTCTGACAAGCAAAGTCAATGGGGAATCCAGATTCACTTAACAATCATGTTACTAACTTTACAACTGTAGCGATTCATTTAACAACGGTGGCAAGAAAGGTCATAAAATGGGGCAAAGCTCACTTAAGAATTGTCTCGCTTAGCAACTGAAGTTTCGGGCTCAACTGAGATCCTAAATTGAGGATTATCTGTACTCCAGATTTTTTTTTATTTTTTTTTATTATTTTTTTTACATTTATACCCCGCCCTTCTCCGAAGACTCAGGGCGGCTTACAGTGTATAAGGCAATAGTCTCATTCTATTTGTATATTTATATACAAAGTCAACTTATTGCCCCCCCAACAATCTGGGTCCTCATTTTACCTACCTTATAAAGGATGGAAGGCTGAGTCAACCTTGGGCCTGGTGGGACTAGAACCTGCAGTAATTGCAGGCAGCTGTGTTTAATAACAGGCTTCTTACAGCCTGAGCCACACCGCGGCCCTATTCTGGGCCCAAGATTTATTTATTTATTTATTTATTTATTTATTTATCACATTTATATACCGCCCTACAGGCAAGTAAAAATATATATATAAATACAAACTAAAATAACAGTTAAAAAACTTTTCTACATGGCCGAATTATTAAAAAACAATATAAATAATAAAACCCATTAAAACCAGTATAAATTTAAAATCTAATCCAGTCCTGCGCAGATAAATAAATGTGTTTTAAGCTCGCGACGGAAGGTTCGGAGGTCCGGAAGTTGACGAAGTCCTGGGGGGAGTTCGTTCCAGAGGGTGGGAGCCCCCACAGAGAAGGCCCTTCCCCTGGGTGTCGCCAGACGGCACTGCCTAGCTGACGGCACCCTGAGGAGTCCCTCTCTGTGAGAGCGCATGGGTCGGTGAGAGGTATTCGGTAGCAGTAGGCGGTCCCGTAAGTAGCCCGGCCCTATGCCATGGAGCGCTTTAAAGATGGTTATCAAAACCTTGAAGCGCACCCGGAAGGCCACAGGTAGCCAGTGCAGTCTGCACAGGATAGGTGTCACACAGGAGCCACGAGGGGCTCCCTCTATCACCCGCGCAGCCGCATTTTTTCAGATTCAGATTAAGTCTGAATAGTGTAGAATAAAGTGGAGGGTGTTGCTTCTTCTGATTTGAAAACTGGAGATCTTTTCCACATCGGCTGTTCCCGAGCCATGTGTCCCTCCCAGCCTCCATTTTAGCTTCAATGTAAACTTTGAGGCAGATGTACTTGAAAGAGAAAGATTGTCCCACTCAAGCCAGAAAGTGAGGGTTGAATCTGCATGGGAATGAAATGGTCTAAGCCAGACAATCTCCTCATGATATCACTCTAGCTCAGATCACCTATTTTGGTTCAGGTCACAAATACAGATTTTGGGGTGAAGAGATGTTCATCTCAGAGATCAGCAGGAATGCTTAGCTACAGCTTTAAAAATGTAGCTCATCTTTTTCGAAAAGTTTATTTTAAAAGTGAAAAAGAACCCAAAGCACAAATGCCTATGACATAGAAACATTTGGAAACACTATCATCTGACTAAACCAGCACTTGATTAATGATCTCTTAATATAGTGAAGTTCTCGCTAATCTACACGAGTATAACTTTCAAACCTCAAAGAGTTGTATTCCTTAGCTTCATCCTTCATCAACTTAATGTTATCCTCTGGCAATCTGAATTATGCAAACTGGGATGACTCTATGAATTCTAAACTTGATACATAGACCAAGTCAGATTATCCTTAGGCACCTCCAACCTAAGCCTTTGTGTTAACAGAAATTTAACAAGCATGGGATGCTGAAACAGCTGTCCAGCCTTGTGGCTCTTGACTACAAAAGAGGTGTCGGACTAAAGCCAATACTTCTGGGCAGCTTCATTTCTGTCATCTTCTGGAGAACATGAAAAGGCAAAGAAGAAAATTCTGAATATAGAGTTGTCACAGAAATGCCTACACCCTTGAGAAAAGACAAATAAACGTGCTGAAGAAGTGAGGGCATCTTCTAAAGCAAAGTTGCCTTAAAGATGCAATGTACTTTTTCTGACAGCAAAAGAATGAACAATAAGTTGCAGCTTCATTGCTGTAAAGAACAAGCACAACCGCTTTCATTTAATACTGTATTTCAATAAATGTAAACATATTTCTTGGGAATGTGATTTCTAGTAAGTATATATACATACCTACATATCTGCATACCCATACTGAAGTGCAATTATATGATTTAAGGCAGGGGTCTCCAACCTTGGCAACTTTTAAGACTTGTGGACTTCCTCCCAGAATTCCTCAGCCAGCTTTGTTGGCTGAGGGATTCTGGGAGTTGAAGTCCACAAGTCTTAAAGTTGCCAAGGTTGGAGACCCCTGATTTAAAGGAATTGTAGCTTTGTCAAGTAAAAACCTAGCAACAAAATCAAAACAGGGAATAAACTTGGCCTTTGATTTTCAAATTCTATTTAACAGAATTTGTCATTTCTTCTAATTGCTGTTTATGTCCCACCACAAGCCTGTGTAAACAAGGCATTACGAACTCTAGCTGACCAAATCATGGAGGCTGAAGCCAAACACCCTGATTCACTGGCCATTGTTTTGGGAGATCTAAACAAGGCAAACTTAAGGAAAGAACTACCAAAATACTTTCAGCATGTCAATTGTCCCACCAGAGGCAAGAATACTCTAGACCACTGCTACACAACACTAAAAGATGCCTATCGGTCTTTACCACGTGCAGCTGTAGGACACTCTGATCATTGCATGATTCACCTTGTACCTGCTTACAGGCAAAGACTTAAAGCCATAAAACCAATAATTAAATCAGTGAAAACCTGGACGGAGGAATCAGAATTAAAGCTACAGGCATGTTTTGACTGCACTGATTGGAATATTTTAAAGATACCTCTGCAGACCTGGATGAACTCACAGATACTGTAACATCATATGTCAGCTTCTGTGAAGACCTATGTGTACCTACAAGGAACTTGAATACACAGTAACAACAAACCTTGGTTTACACCTAAACTTAAGCAGCTACGACATTCCAAAGAGGAAGCCTACAGAAAAGGTGATAAAATGCTGTACAATCAGGCCAGAAATGCACTAACAAGGAGATAAGAGCAGCAAAAGAAGCTACTCTGAAAAGCTAAAGAATCAATTTTCAGCAAATGAACCAGCAAACATGTGGAAAACTCTTAAAATATCACCGGCTATGGCAAACCTCCTTCCCAGGCTGAAGGTAATCAACAACTGGCAGATGACCTGAATGAGTTTTACTGCAGGTTTGAAAGGAAACTACAGCCACCTATCTCCACAACCCCATCTCAGACACACCAACAACAGCCAAGCCTCCTACAACTGACCCCATTTCATTGGGTTCACAACCCCTAGTGATCACAGAAAAGGAAGTGCAGGACCTATTTCACAGACAAAAGCCAGGAAAAGCTCCAGGCCCAGACAAGATAACTCCTTCTTGCTTAAAAGTCTGTGCTGACCAATTGGCCCCCATCTTCACCCATATTTTCAATAAATCACTAGAGATGTGCTATGTTCCTTCTTGCTTCAAACGCCTACCATCATCCCAGTGCCAAAGAAGCCCACCATCAAGGAACTGAATGACTACAGACCAGTTGCTCTAACATCTGTAGTCATGAAAACCTTTGAAAGGCTAGTGCTTTCCTACCTGAAAACCATCACGGATCCGCTGTTAGACCCTTGCAATTTGCATACCGAGCAAGTAGATCAACAGATGATGCTGTTAATATGGCTCTGCATTACATCCTACAACATCTTGAGTCTCCAAAGACCTATGCAAGGGTCCTTTTTGTAGACTTTAGTTCAGCATTCAATACCATCATTCCAGACATTCTTCTAACTAAGCTAAACCAGCTACAGGTACCGGAACAGGCTTGTAAGTGGATCACAAGCTTCCTAACAAACAGGAAGCAGCAGGTGAAGCTAAGCAAGATCACATCAAATACCTGTACAATTAGCACAGGGGCCCCGCTGTGTGCTCTCCCCACTTCTCTTCTCTCTGTATACCAATGACTGCATCTCCAATGATCCATCTGTTAAGCTACTGAAGTTCGCAGATGACACAACAGTGATTGGTCTCATTCGAGACAATGACGAATCCGATATAGACGAGAGGTCGAACGACTAGCCTTGTGGTGCAACCAAAACAATCTGGAACTGAACACACTCAAAACCGTAGAAATGGTGGTAGACTTTAGGAAAACCCTTCCATACTTCCACCTCTCACAATACTTGACAACACAGTATCAACAGTAGAAACCTTCAAATTTCTGGGTTCTATCATATCGCAAGATCTCAAATGGACAGCTAACATCAAAACATCATTAAAAAGGACAACAAAGAATGTTCTTTCTGCGCCAACTCAGTAAGCTCAAACTGCCCAAGGAGCTGCTGATCCAATTCTACAGAGGAATTATTGAGTCTGTCATTTGCACCTCTATAACTGTCTGGTTCGGTTCTGCAACCCAACAAGAAAACACAGACTTCAGAGGATAATTAGAACTGCAGAAAAATAATTGCTACCAACCTGCCTTCCATTGAGGACCTGTATACTGCACGAATCAAGAAGAGGGCCGTGAAAATATTTGCAGATCCTCGCATCCTGGACATAAACTGTTTCAACTCCTACCTCAAAACGACGCTATAGAGCACTGCACACCAGAACAACTAGACACAAGAACAGTTTTTTCCCGAAGGCCATCACTCTGCTAAACAAATAATTCCCTCAACACTGTCAGACTATTTACTGAATCTGCACTACTATTAATCGTTTCATAGTTCCCATCACCAATCTCTTTCCACTTATGACTGTATGACTATAACTTGTTGCTGGCAATCCTTATGATTTATATTGATATATTGATCATCAATTGTGTTGTAAATGTTGTACCTTGATGAACGTATCTTTTCTTTTATGTACACTGAGAGCATATGCACCAAGACAAATTCCTTGTGTGTCCAATCACACTTGGCCAATAAAATTCTATTCTATTCTATTCTATTAAAAGAGCTTTGCAAAATGCATGAGGAAGTTCCCTACTGTTTGAGGATAGGAGTTGCTGTATTTCTGCTTTCTTTCCTTGTTTCCATTTGGAACAGGGATCTCCTGAAAACCCAAAGATTGCATTTTGGAAATTAGAAGGAGTAAAAGGAATACACACACACACACACACACACCCTTTGGAGGAGATGACTTCATAAAATGTGTAGATTAGGCATAAAGATTTGATCTCTGCTTCAAAGAGTTTTATTTGCAGAGAAAGATTGGGAGTTTTTAAGCAAAATTTTTTCCCCTTCCAAATTATGAAAAAAAAAAAGTGTTTTTTCAGTCTCACGTTTTGCTGAACGGTAGAAAGGGGGATAATCAATCAGAAATATAGTCAGCTACATTGAAATAGGCTGATCTCATAGCAAGAAGAACTGATGGCAAGTGGACTAAGGCAGTCATACAATGGATCAGTGGTGAAATACTAATTTTTTTACTACTGGTTCTGTGGGTGTGGCTTGGTGGGTGTAGCAGGGGAAGGATACTGTAAACTCTCCATTCTCACCCCACTCCAGGGGAAAGATACTGCAAAATCTCCATTCCCACCCCACTCTGGGACCAGCCAGAGGTGGTATTTGCCGGTTCTCCGAACTACTCAAAATTTCCGGTACCGGTTCTCCAGAACCTGCTGGATTTCACCCCTGCAGCGGATCCCACTTGATAAAAAGTGTCCACAAAAGAGACCTAAAACAAGATAGAGAGATGACATCAGCAAGTATTTCCTTTGTCAATTTCCTTTGTCATGCAGAAGAAGTAGATCCTTCAGCAGATAGAAAATGGATAGAATGATAATGATGATGATGACATTGAAATAGTTTGTTTTGAAATAGATCAAATGTAGCAGTGTGTGCTATGAGACAACTGACAGGAAATTATAGAATCTGTCATTTGCACCTCTATAACTGTCTGGTTCGGTTCTGCAACCCAACAAGAAAACACAGACTTCAGAGGATAATTAGAACTGCAGAAAAATAATTGCTACCAACCTGCCTTCCATTGAGGACCTGTATACTGCACGAATCAAGAAGAGGGCCGTGAAAATATTTGCAGATCCTCGCATCCTGGACATAAACTGTTTCAACTCCTACCTCAAAACGACGCTATAGAGCACTGCACACCAGAACAACTAGACACAAGAACAGTTTTTTCCCGAAGGCCATCACTCTGCTAAACAAATAATTCCCTCAACACTGTCAGACTATTTACTGAATCTGCACTACTATTAATCGTTTCATAGTTCCCATCACCAATCTCTTTCCACTTATGACTGTATGACTATAACTTGTTGCTGGCAATCCTTATGATTTATATTGATATATTGATCATCAATTGTGTTGTAAATGTTGTACCTTGATGAACGTATCTTTTCTTTTATGTACACTGAGAGCATATGCACCAAGACAAATTCCTTGTGTGTCCAATCACACTTGGCCAGTAAAATTCTATTCTATTCTATTCTATTAAAAGAGCTTTGCAAAATGCATGAGGAAGTTCCCTAATGTTTGAGGATAGGAGTTGCTGTATTTCTGCTTTCTTTCCTTGTTTCCATTTGGAACAGGGATCTCCTGAAAACCCAAAGATTGCATTTTGGAAATTAGAAGGAGTAAAAGGAATACACACACACACACACACACCCTTTGGAGGAGATGACTTCATAAAATGTGTAGATTAGGCATAAAGATTTGATCTCTGCTTCAAAGAGTTTTATTTGCAGAGAAAGATTGGGAGTTTTTAAGCAAAAATTTTTCCCCTTCCAAATTATGAAAAAAAAAAGTGTTTTTTCAGTCTCACGTTTTGCTGAACGGTAGAAAGGGGGATAATCAATCAGAAATATAGTCAGCTACATTGAAATAGGCTGATCTCATAGCAAGAAGAACTGATGGCAAGTGGACTAAGGCAGTCATACAATGGATCAGTGGTGAAATACTATTTTTTTTACTACTGGTTCTGTGGGTGTGGCTTGCTGGGTGTAGCAGGGGAAGGATACTGTAAACTCTCCATTCTCACCCCACTCCAGGGGAAAGATACTGCAAAATCTCCATTCCCACCCCACTCTGGGACCAGCCAGAGGTGGTATTTGCCGGTTCTCCGAACTACTCAAAATTTCCGGTACCGGTTCTCCAGAACCTGCTGGATTTCACCCCTGCAGCGGATCCCACTTGATAAAAAGTGTCCACAAAAGAGACCTAAAACAAGATAGAGAGATGACATCAGCAAGTATTTCCTTTGTCAATTTCCTTTGTCATGCAGAAGAAGTAGATCCTTCAGCGGATAGAAAATGGATAGAATGATAATGATGATGATGACATTGAAATAGTTTGTTTTGAAATAGATCAAATGTAGCAGTGTGTGCTATGAGACAACTGACAGGAAATTATAGAATCGGAAATTGAAATTTTGCTACTACAGTAAACTGTGTGGAATTAAAAAGTACGACCATAGCCCCTGTCCATATAGGAATAGTATTTGAATGATGGGATGTGCTCCAGTTTGGTAAGATGCAAGGGATAAATAAAGTTTGCTATAGAGAGTATAGCCACAGATTTAAAAAGCAATGTTGTAACTCAGTTTTTCCAGCAGAAGCTGTGCGTTTGATCTTTGCAGGCCAAGAAGGGGCTTTATCATGAAGCCATGCTAATGAGCATTTGGAGACTTTAATTTATGATGTATCTGACAGCATTGTAGAGAATTGGGTATGAAATGTGTGTGATTATGTCGACATGCTGAAGAATAAACCAGCTGCTATTTGTTCTGTAGGCATTCAGAAAACACCCTCTTGCTAATGGCCCAGAGCATGATCTTGCATCTGGTAAACTAATGCATTGTCATCTTTACAGTGAAAGTTGCCACAAATCATTAATGAAGCCAACAACCATTCCGCTTCTGATGTTGTTGGAAAATACACCAATTACCGTAAAAGTGCTTCGATAAGCAGCATGATTGAACGATAGTAACCGGAGAGTAACTTGTTAGCACAAACTCCTGTTGCAAAGACAGTAATGAACTGCCCATTCCAGCACTCGGTATTTTCTTTTTTAATCAGCAAAGATGGTTAGAGTGGATTATTTATGTTGCATTTTGCATTAGCACCTAAGGCAGCAAATAGAAAAGCATTTACTAAATGTGTGCGCTTACGACATTCACACATAATTTCTGCCAATTACGAGAACTAGCAATCCAATACTTGGAACCATACTTACATCTTCCCATACTGTATATGTGCGTTCCATACATTTATGGAGGTTGTTGCTTTCCTGTTCAGTCTGGGTTTTTTGTCCCAATTATGATCCTGGAAGCTCTGAAGAGCACGGTCCCAAACTGTAAGGTGAATCTCTCCTGGAAAGAATTCAGACAAGAATTTCTTAATCATATTATTACAAGAAATCCACCTTCTCCAAAGTGTCATTGAATTGTTTTCATGGTTTATTTGTATACATTGTGGTTATTTGGATTTTTAGGGGAGGTGTGTGGTACTAAATGGAGGTGTGATGGTTTAGGAATTCCTGAGTAAGGGGATTAGTTGAGTGGACTTTTTGAAATCTATTATTAGTATTAATATATCCTTAGGTAAAACTAAGGAGGTTACCTAAGGAGCTGTCTCATCCCAATTACATCAATGTATCCTACCCAATCAAGCAGGGACAGCATATTATCACTGGAGACTTTCAAGAAAAAATTAGACAACCATTTATTCAGAAGGTATAAGAACTCCTGCCTTTGGCAGAGGATTGGACTAGAAGACTTCTAAGATCCCTTTCAGCCCTATTATTCTATGAGGTCCTATGCTGAAAGAAGTTCGATTGACAGGATCTAGGAGAAGGGTCTTTTCTGCTGTTGCCCTTCACCCCTTGGAACATCTTTTCCCCAGAAGTGAGGAAAACCCCACTCTTCTGGATTTCTGGATGGCTTCTAAGATCTGGTTCTGTCGATTAGCAGTAGTGTCTAAGAGTGTTATGGAACCATTGCAGTGGGTTTAAAAAATTTTTACTACCAGTTCTGTGGGCGTGGTTTGGTGGGCGTGGTATGGCTTGGTGGGTGTGGCTTGGTGGGCATGGCAGGGGAAGGATACTGAAAAATCTCCATTCCCTCCACACTCCAGGGGAAGGATACTGCAAAATCCCCATTCTCACCACACTCCAGGGGACGGTTACTGCAAAATCCCCATTTCCTCTGAATCAGCTGGGACTCAGGAGGCAGAGAATAGATATGGGTGGGGACAATCAGAGGTGGTATTTACCGGTTCTCTGAACTACTCAAAATGTCCGCTATCAGTTCTCCAGAACTGGTCAGAACCTGCTGAAACCCACCTCTGAACCATTGGAATGGCAGATGGCTTGAGGCTCTTCATTTTGTTAACTTTTTATCCTTGTGAATTTTTTAATTTTGATTTTTTTTTAACTTTTAACTTGCATGTTTAAACCTTGTTTTAATCTCTATTTTAAATTGTGCTCTAATCAAGTTTTTATATTATATGGGTGAGATCATCAGTGTAGAAATGTGATAAATATATAAAAATAAACACATCACCAGTACCAACATCAACCATTAAGGAGAATGAATATGGTGACCATTTTTTTTGAAATTTTTACTATGAGAGCATTCTAAAGAACACGTGATATGTAGCATTGTGTTTTTACACTGATCATGATGTCCTGCATTATTATATATCCTGACTTGATATTGGACAACTCGACAATACAATTTGAGAAGATTCTTAAGAAAATACTTTACAACAGCCAAACAATGGTTTGTTTGAATTTTAGTCTGGAACACTACAAACCTGGATGCCTTTTTCTACCTTAGAATCACAGAGTTGGAAGAAGCTATTTGGGTTATAAAGGCCAACCCGCTGCTCTGGACAGGAATTTAAATTAAAACAAATGGAAGATGGCTATTTGGACTCTGCTTGAACACTTCTAGCGAAAGAAAACCTACTACCTCTCTGGATAATTAGTTCTACCTTTGCAGTGCTTTAATACTGCTAGATATTTTTTCCCTTAACATTCAGCATGAATCTAATTTCCTGTAAGCAAAACTCATTATTCCATGTCCTGCTCTCTGGAGTGATAGAGAACAGATCTTGACCTTCTTCTGTGTGATACATTTTCAATTATTTGAAGTGCGCTGTCCTATCTCCTCTCAGTTAGGACTACCAGATCTGGCTATAAAACTCTAGGTGACCACTAAATAGCACTTCAGAATTAAATTGTTAATACAAATTATGGAAGAATACAGAGTTCAGGACAGAATCTCTTGGTACTCTTCTTAATAATGTACTTCACTGTAATCTTATGAGGAAGTAGCGATAACGTATTTTACAGTATAATCTTTAAGACTGCTAAGGATCTAGTTATTGGGTCAATCAATCCAATCCACCAGTTTGCTCATCAGAATGTTTCGGACAATCTATCAAACACTTTGCTGAAACCAAGATAAATCATATCTACCAATTTTCCTCTATTTCTTTCTCATTTTAAGGCTGTCTACAATTTGAAGTGTAAGTATTGGAATAAGAAGTGAAAAAGACAGAAAAATCAAATAATTACATTGGTTTAGGGTCACAAACAGCAGCCTTTCCTAATCCTTCCAGATCATCCATAGCAATTTTGTATCAAGAATCAAATCTGGAATCTTTGATATTAAAACAACTTTAATACGTCTTTCCTTAAAAATTCATCTGAATGATCATAAATACAGAAAATGTTTCAGCTGCAGTTTTGAAATAGCAAACAGGACAACAAAAGACATCAAAATAGACCACTAGGACAGGAACATTGAGGATAAAAAAAAAATCCTCCATAGGGATTCCATTTCTATTACTAAGAGGCTAATACTCACTCTGATATCTGACCTGGAAATAGATCAGGACTAAATGGTTGTTATGGCAACCATGGAACTATCTTAGTAGCTCTCTGGCTTTAACGACCAGATGACTGCAATGAATCTTTCCATCCCCCAACATTCAATCGCAGCTGAAGAAGCTTCTTGAATGAGAAGCAAAATGTCTGTTGTGGTCCACCAGCAGCCAGCAAAGCTGGCAGCATTTGGACAGTGAGAAGATTGCGGAGGAACGTGGACCACTCCTGGAATCTGGGGAAGGCTCAGACGAGAGCTCTGAGTCAGAGGCAGAGAGGGGGCCAGGGCCATCTTGTAGTTATGTGCTGCCTCCGGAGCCTCCAGAATCTTACATCATCGAGGCAGAAGAACAGGGGGAGCCTGTTCCCAGTGCGTGCATGCGCAGAGCTGCCAGGAGGCAAGAACAGTTAAGGGGCGACTCAGGAGTAAGGCTTGGAAATGATTGGCCCTTCCCATAAGACATAAGAGAGAGCAAATGGACGTGAGCCTTTGCAGGAAGCAATTTGATCATTCTGGTTGGTTCAAAATCTGAGAAGCTCCATTTGACTGTGCTCCAAGTGTGCTTGCAAAATTAAGTGGCAATTAGGTCTCTGGCAGCGTTTCAAGGGAGATAAAGGTGGGTGCTTATCAGCATTACCTTGAAAGACTGTGGCAGACATCTATTGGACTCTTCACAGAATTATTACAGGCTGTGAATGACTGTAATTCACAGCCGTTTAAATAAAAGAGGGATTTTTTGGGACTCATCGTGTGATTTAAGCTTTCTCAGGGAGCCTAGGTCAGAACAAGGTCTTCAAAGAAAAAACAAAGTCCAGTTGCCTTGTGAAAAAAAGCATTTTTTGGACAAAGGTCCCAAACACGATGCAAGGCAGACCCAGATTAAGATTGAATCTGGTATGTATGAAAGTAGTATGAAAGACATACTACTACAACAACAACAATTAACAATGGTAGAGGCCACCAGAAGAGCAAGAGTCTGAACTTTGTATCTCCCTTTACACCTGAAGTGCGTATAGAAAAAAAGAGGAGGAGAGGAGGAGGAGAATCCCATTTCTAATACCCAACTCTGCTAATTCACTACAATACAATTGAACGTGTCCAGAAATATTTTACAAGAAGAGTTCTTCATTCCTCTGAAAACAACAAAATACCTTATCCCACCAGACTTGAAATCCTAGGTTTAGAAAACTTGGAACTCCGTCGCCTTCGACAAGACCTAAATTTAACTCACAGAATCATCTATTGTAATGTCCTTCCTGTTAAAGACTACTTCAGCTTTAATTGCAATAATACTAGAGCAACTAATAGATTTAAACTTAATGTCAACCGCTTTAATCTAGATTGCAGAAAATATGACTTCTGTAACAGAATCATCAGTGCTTGGAATACTTTACCTGACTCTGTGGTCTCTTCTCATAATCCTAAAAGCTTTAACCAAAAACTTTCTACTATTGACCTCACCCCATTCCTAAGAGGACCATAAGGGGCGTGCATAAGCGCACAAACGTGCCTACCGTTCCTATCCTATTGTTTTTCTTTTCTTCTTCATATATATATATATGTATGATACCTACATATATTGTTGTGACAAAGTAAATAAATAAAATAAATAAAAATTCCTTGGAAAGTGACAAAATCTGAAAATCGATGGCACATAAGCTTGGTGCCAGGATACCCCCTGTTACTTCTTTCAGTTTTGTGTCGGAAGTCCATTTTATAGCATTACATTAGACCCATATTGTCTGGTGCTCTAGGCAGTACATCAGAATAAAACGTGCAATTTTTTTTGGCCCCTTTTTCTTCAAAACAGAGAGAGACCAGAAATCCTATTTTCAAAAGGCCAAGCACCTTTCTCTGCACAATAATTTTGTCCTTCAAGCACTTGCTTCCTTTTTAAAGTTTATATCAGTGGTTGGAAAGACTGCCCGAGGCGCTTTATTTTCTGTTACAACTCTTCCTTGTGTAAAGCATTTCCTCCTAAATACTTTTAATAGATGACCTTTTCTTAGTTTAAGTTCATGCCCTCTTTTTTTTTCCCCTTTCCTTTGGCAGAATTGTTTATAGCTTTATAAGGGATGCTTTTTGGAAGCTTCCCACACTTTGGAATTGACTGATTTTTAAAATTATTATATACCATCAAGTTGGTGTCAACTCTTAGCAACCACATAGATAGATTTCTTCCATGCCAAACTGTCCCTACCCTAATCTTTCAGGTCTTCCAATGCTGCACTCATTGCCATTATAACTGAATCCATCCATGTTGCTGCAGGCTGTCCCCTGTTTCTCTTTTCTTCCTCCTTCCCCAGCATTAGAGCCAGAGACCTGGGTCTCCTGGTAGTATGTCTGAAGTAGGATAATTTAAGCCTGGTCATTTGTGCCTCAAGTGAGAACTCTATTATCCATGTGTTTGTTTTCTTGGTTCTCCAAAGAGACTCAGGAATCTTCTCCAATGAAAAAATCTAAATAGATCCATACTCTTTCTATCTTGCTTCTTTAAAGTCCAAATTTTCACATCCATAGAGCGCTACAGGGTATGTTACTTTTTGCACCTTTCTGAGTTGCTTCTAAGATTACATGGGACACTTTTGGGAAGCTTCACGTACCTTGGTCTAGAATGCAAATGACCAGCTGTCTGCAAGTAATATAAATCCTTCCATTCCCCACCATCCAGTCAGAGCTGAAGAAGCTTTTTGGATGAGAAGTGAAATGACTTCAAAGAAAAAAAAAACAGAAAGTCCAGTTGCCTCTTGAAAAAAGCACATTTGGTACAGCCATGACCTGGATGACTGAGAATCTCCATAGACATTTGGACCAGGGGCCAGTTTTATTTGCAGCTTTATTTTATTTATTTATTTTTTATTTTATTTTTTATTTGAATTTATATCCCGCCCTTCTCCGAAGACTCAGGGCGGCTTACATTGTGTTAAGCAATAGTCTTCATCCGTTTGTATATTATATACAAAGTCAACTTATTGTCCCCAACAATCTGGGTCCTCATTTTACCTACCTTATAAAGGATGGAAGGCTGAGTCAACCTTGGGCCTGGTGGGGCTTGAACCTGCAGTAATTGCAGGCAGCTGTGTTAATAACAGACTGCTTAGTCTGTTGAGTCACCAGAGGCTGATTGATTGAAGCTTTATTTATTTATTTTTAGATGGACCAGACATTTTGAATCCCATGATATATTCAAGGCTCCAGATTCAATCAGTGCTATTGCTTGTTCAATCTTTCTTCTTTCTTGGTTTACTGTGTTTCAAACGGGTAGGGTATACTGTATGTTTCCAATGGTTAAACCAAAGACAAGCTTTATATACATAATAAAGGGGTAGCCAACTTTGGTTTCAGTACACCGCTTTGCAGTTTGGAGAGCATATTTCTGTTCACAGAAATATACATAGCCAGACCAAACTATGCTTTTCCAGAAGGAAGTTCCATCCAGCTTCCCAGGAATTCTAGCAGGTTTTTGCTTTCTTGCTATCTTTCATACTTTAAAATAAAGCAATAAGCTGCAGATATTTTATTTTTTACATAATTATATTGGGGGCTGTTTCAAACCAAAAGCCATTTCTGTAAATAAAGCAGATGCAGAAAACTGGCTTTGGAGCATGCCAACTTCCTATGGACATACTTATTTTAATTAATAGTAATGGGTGGAAAATAAAGTCAAGTAGGACAGGATAATTGGCAGATATGATACGTGTCCCAGATGTCCAATATATTCTGATGGTTTTGAGAAATAATTGGAGATTTTCCCAAGGGTTTGGTGGGCAATTCTTTCTCATGTTGGATTGATCTGCGTATATGAGACTTCTTCCCAGATCTTGGTTCCAAGCAGCTTCTTGGTTCACTGAATAGACAAGGGAACTAAAGCAATAACTAGATAAATTATGGCAAAAGCCAAAAATAAAACTCAGAAATAGCTGCAACTTGTAAGGCTCATGTTCAAGCCTAAACAGCGGTGATTAAAATGGAAAGGGCAAGACATTTCCAATGTTGTGACCCAGGCCCAACTAGATAGTAGGAAACTCAGTCCGTGAAACAAACAAACAAACTTTATTCAAACAGCTGAGAATTACTTCGTTCCCAGCATAGTTCAACTAAATTAAAACAAATTCCTCCCAACACAAATTCCTCAGGCCTATTGCAAACCTTGGTCCAATTAGGCAAACTGCCAAGGCCTTTCTTGGCAAACGTTCAGAAGTCACAAAAATAAATGACGTAAAAGACGTAGATGAAGCAGAAGATAAAACTACCAATGTTGTTTTCCAGCAAAGCCCAAACACCATTGCTGGTCTGTTTTAAGCCTTATGGGAGAGGCCAATCATCTCCTGTCCTTACTCCCGAGTTGTCATTTTTGCTTGAGCTGCTGTTGCCTTCTGGCAGCTCTTCTCATGCATGCATTAGGAACAGACTCCTCCTGTTCCTCTGCCTCACTACTATCAGTATCTGGAGGCTCTAAAGTCCGCACCTCACTCTCTGATGGCCCTGGCCTTACCTCAGCCTCATTGCTGTCTGACTCTGTTGCCAGCTCAGCAGGCTGCTGGCAGACCACAACATCCAGCACTTGAGGCTCAAGACTTAGGACTCTCATTCATGTTATTTAACATCTATATAAACTGTGGAAAAGGTCATCCATCAGTTTGAAATGCAGTTTCACCAGTGTACTGATGACATGCAATTTTATATATAGTATCATCACCCCAGATCAAATTAGATCAAAGCTGTGAGACTTGAACCTGTACCTTGATTTGGACCAAAACAACATTAGAGTAAATATGTATAAAATGGAGCTGTTGTTAATCAGTAAATGGCCAGACACTTAAATAACTTTGGCCCTGGTAATTATTTTCAGTAGGCCTGTGCTTCCCCAAGAAGAAGATAATCTATGATTGGGGTTCCTTCCAGACTTCTGGCTCAAGAAAGGACTGGACAACCATTTATGAGCCACAGTGGTTCAGTGGTGGTTAGAGTGGTTAGAGTGCAGTACTGCAGGCTACTCTGCTGACTGCTGGCTGCCTGCAATTTGGCAGTTCAAATCTCACCAGGCTGAAGGTTGACTCAGCCTTCCATCCTTCCCAGGTCAGTAAAATGAGGATCCAGATTGTTGTGGGCAATAGGCTGACTGTAAACCTCTTAGAGAGGGCTGTAAAATACTGTAAAGTGGTATATAAGTCTAAATGCTAATGCTATTGCTGTCCAGGATGGATGGTCTCCTGCCATGGCCAGGAGGGTGGACTAAAAGGCCTCCAAGGTCCCTTCCAGCCCTATGATTCTATGGTTGCTAGTGAAGCTGCAGTTGGAAGCCTCAAATAGGGTAGGGGAGGAATTATTGGGGTTTGCTGGAACACCAGTTATTGTGTATTTCTTTCTAGACTGGGATTGGACCTGGGTTTTGGCCATGAGAGGTTTTTTTTTAAATTTGCATTTATATCCCGCCCTTCTCCGAAGACTCAGGGCGGCTTACACTATGTTAGCAATAGTCTTCATCCTATTTGTATATTTATATACAAAGTCAACTTATTGCCCCCAACAATCTAGGTCCTCATTTTACCTACCTTATATAGGATGGAAGGCTGAGTCAACCTTGGGCCTGGTGGGACTAGAACCTGCAGTAATTGCAGGCAGCTGCTGTTAATAACAGATTGTCTTAGCAGTCTGAGCCACTCAAGGACTCTAAAGTGACTAACAACTTTAAATTAAGTTTGTAGCCCCATACATTATCTTCTCCATCTCTTCTGTACTATGGTATTATTTCTTATTTTAACCTTTTCTCCCCTTTCCTGATATTTCATGTTAAAGTTTCAAGTGATTCCTTTTCATGCTTGGCGGCAGCCCTTTATGTTATTACCAACATACTAATTGCTGCCTTAGCATCAGTGGGCTTCAAATGTTTTTGAATAATAATAATAATAATAATAATAATAATAATAATAATAATAATAATAATAATAATAATAATAATAATAATAATAATAATAATAATAATAATATTTTAATTTGTATACCGCCCTTCTCCCGAAGGACTCAGGGCGGTTAACAGCCAAATAAAACAACAATCAAGACACGTACTATACAAATTAAAAGCAATAACTAAAAAACTTATTTAAATTTGGCCCAACTATTAAAATACATTTCAAAACCCTAAAAAACTAATAAAAATTAAAAGCCCATAAAATCAGCTAAAATTTTAAAATTTTGAATGACTGGGGTTCAAATGTTAATAAATGGTTTGTATGACAGCATCCTGGAAAAAAAGGTTCATTACAACTAGATGGACATCAAAAACTTGTGGGAGTTTTTACATCAGTTATAGGGGTACGAATCACCAGCTACATTCAGATATAATGAACTGTGGGTTTTTGCCCAGGTTATACACAAGATCCAAAACAACAGAGTTGCTATTCACTAGACAAATTGCCAACCTGTGTTACTTGTAGGACCATCATGGGTCCTAAATGACTTGGACAATCTGTTGCCAGTATTCAATTGGAAGGTCAGGATTTTATTTTCTCCCCTCTTTGGAATTGTAGCCTGAATCCAAAGTTATAGAAATAGACCCAGGGATGAAAACAGCCCCTGAAGCCGGCCATCTCTAATTTTTACTGTGATACCCCCCACCCAAAAAAAAAACCTGATAGGAAGAATACTCATGTCAATTCTTCGTCTACATTTATTTGAACTTCATCATATTTTACATTTTAATAAAATTAAATCAGAATTTGTTTGTTCAAGTTTTGGGAATGTAGCTCCTAGCCAACAATGACCCATCATTGAAAAAAGAGCAGTGGAGCTTATTGCTAATAACATAGCTGAGTTCTCCCATGCTGCTGTGTTAAAGCAGAAATCATGAATAGCATCTGTGGAAAAAGTTTTAACTTGGCTTCCTATTCAGAAAAGTTGAGTAGGAAACTTAACAACCCAAATACTCAAGAACAGGGGTGTCAAACCTGTATCATCATTGTGTCTATTGGGACTTTTTCCACCTTTACTAAACCAGGCATGGGCGTAGCCAGCGTGTGACACATCCGACCCATGGGCCGTTTGATAGCCCTGCTCAAGAAGACAAGCTCATAGAAGGATCTTGACAGGCTTAACACTGGGCCCTATCTAACTAAATGAAATTCAGTGTAGAGAAAAATAAAGTTCTACATTTAGGCAAGAAAAACTAAACACACCGGTTTAGTGTGTTGGAATAGGTGGCTCAACAGTAGTAACTGTCAGAGAGAGTCCTAGTGGACAATCACTTAAATATGAGCCAGCAGTGTGCTGCAGCTGCCAAAAAAGCCAACACAGTCCTAGAAGGCTAGAATGAAGATCTCATGAAGTCTTAATGTTACTTTATAATAAGGGGGTCAACCTATTCTCAAAGCACCTGAAGGCAGGACAAGAAGCAATGGATGGAAACTAATCAAGGAGAGAACCAACTTAGAACAAAGCCACATTTCCTGACAGTTAAAACAATTAATCAGTGGAATAACTTTCCTCTAGAAGTTGTGGCTGCTCCAACACTGAAGATTTTGAAGATGAGATTAGACAGTTGTTTGTCTGAAATGGTATAGGCTCTCCTGCTTGAGCAGGAGGATGGACTAGAAGACTTTGAAGGTCTTCTCCAACTCTGTTATTTGTTAAAAATGATTCCTACAATTCTACAGTAGCATTTGGAAAGAAAGGCAGTGTTAGGAAAACTTTTATTTAAAAGATAAAATGATCAAACTTGGATTGGAATTGTAAGGTGTTTTTTTTTAAAAAAAATAGTATTTTAAATCAAGCTACCTAAAGGTATTTGTTATTGAGAGGATCACCGTAACTATGGTTTCCCAATTTAGAAGTAATTTAGAGGTTATGATTAATTAAAAGAGAAAACATTTAAACAGGACTCTGATAAGGGAAGTAAGAAACAGTGGCAAGAGCATAGAATATTCCAAATTCCAGTTGGGTTTAGGAAGCATGCTGTATATGTGTGCGTATGAGAGAGAGAGATGTGTGTGTTCATTCTAAATTGCGATATTGGATTTGCAATCAAGATTTTAGAATACAAAAGGAGTTACTTGCTGAGGAACTCTTAAGATGCTGTATTGATTACTGTGAAATGTCGAAAGACAATGTTTAACTTAAATGTAAGCATTCATAGAAGAAAGACTCCTATTAAAATAGATTGTGGTTAATCTATTGCTTTATTTGCTTACACATATCACATGGTGTTACTCTCTGGTCTCTTATTACATGTGGATATCTTTTCTTTTTAGAGACCTCCGATTAAGAGTTTAAAAAAAAAGTATTAGCCCACCAATATTATGACTGCAGCTTTCAAAAGAGGAAGGAAGCAATTCTTAAAAATTATGTATATTTAATGCCCACCTGACCTTTTCTCCTGTTACTTTAATCTTTTTTTTAAAAAAATCATTTAATTTAAAAGCTGGCCTATTAGGCCATTTATATGTAAATAGCCTTTAATTCATGCATTGATTTAACAGACTAATCCAAAAGATTCTTTACCACTGCTGACCTTTTTGACTCTGTACTTCTGTGGAAACTATAAAGTGGTTCTGTGTGACCTCACAGCCCTGTGTAGCATAACATGCCTCATTCATTCTATATAAATCAGTTATAACAGAAGGATTATAACAGTGAATTATTAAAAGTGAATTGATATGGAATAGAGAAGCTTCTATTTAAAAATGCTCCTTCCTTCCTTCCTTCCTTCCTTCCTTCCTTCCTTCCTTCCTTCCTTTCTTCCTTCCTTCCTTCCTTCCGTTGGCTGTAAAATTGATCATGTTTTAAAGTAAAATATGCAATATACATTTTGTGTTTTGAATCTGCATTTGTTATTTTTTTTTTCCAGAAATGAAGAATTGCCTC
This sequence comes from Ahaetulla prasina, assembly GCF_028640845.1. Classification (NCBI taxonomy): domain Eukaryota; kingdom Metazoa; phylum Chordata; class Lepidosauria; order Squamata; family Colubridae; genus Ahaetulla; species Ahaetulla prasina. The sequence goes on along the minus strand of NC_080540.1, from coordinate 34,176,113 downwards.
TAGATCAGGGCTATCAAACTCCCGGCCTGTGGGCTGGATGTGTCACATGGTGGCCATGCCCACGCCTGATTTAGCGAAGTGGGGGGAAAGTCCTGATAATCATGTGACATCGCTGTGAGGCAGTGGTGGGTTTCAATTTTTTTTACTACCAGTTCTGTGGGCATGGCTTGGTGGACGTGTCAGGGGAAGGATACTATAAAATCTCCATTCCCACCCCATTTCCCACCCGCCTACTGCCACCAGTAGCCTCACACTGACCAGTGCGCTCTCACAGAGAGGGCCTCCTCCGGATACCGTCAGCCAAACAATGTCGGCTGGCGACCTCCAGGGGGAGGGTCTTCTCTGTGGGGGCTCCCGCCCTCTGGAATGAGCTGTCTCCAGGGCTTCGTCAACTCCCCGACCTCCGGACCTTCCGCCGCGAGCTGAAGACGCTGTTGTTTCGACGTGCAGGACTAGCTTGAACATAGTTTTAATTTCAGGGTTTTAATCAGGGTTTTAAATGGGGTTTTAAATTGTATTTAAATTTTTAGGCCGTTATTGAATCAGTTTTTTATATAGTTTTTAATTTGTATTGTATGTACTGTGTTTTTACTGGCTGTGAACCGCCCTGAGTCCTTCGGGAGAAGGGCGGTATACAAATATAATAAATAATAACAATAAATAATAATAATAATAATTTCCTCCAGATCAGCTGGGACTTGGGGGGCAGAGAATAGATTGGGGGCGGAGCCAGTCAGAGGTGGTATGTACCAGTTCTCTGAACTACTCAAAATTTCAGCTACCGGTTCTCCGGAACTGGTTAGAACCTACTGAAACCCTCCTCTGCTGTGATGCCGTGAGTTTGACACCCCTGCTCTAGATTAATAAAACCCTTTTACCTTTTTCCTTCAGATAGGACCAAACCAGGTTTAAATTACCATTTTGTGTTGAGAATGATTTTGAGCCATTCTTGTTCTTGGTAAAGATTTTAAAATGAAAAATTATAACTAGCTTTCCCACCCATCATACCAAATTGTTTGGCTGAGAAAACCATAAAATACTAAATCTATACCAAAAAAAAATGACTCCAGTTCCCAGCAATTGTGCTTCATTTTAGTTCTTAAACAAAGGATTCTGATGTAGGAGAATGTTAATTCAGGAATCTAAGCATGAAATCTACCTTTAAATGCTTTCCTAAAAAGGCATTTTGACGATGAAGTACGTTAGTGCATTTCTTGGTGAAGTATACAATAAATACAATTGATTTGATTACAGCTGCGTTCCTTAAAAAAAACCCACATCCCTACCATAAAACAGTTTACACTGAGAAAAATGACAACTTTGCAAAGTTATGTGCAGTCATATACAGAAACTCAGTGGTCTCTGTTAAAAGGTTGCTACAACAAGAAATGGAAAATATGTGTCAAAATATGGACAAAGATGGAGCTCTAAAAGGACCTCATTTTGTCACAAATGATGAAATGCATTGACAGGATTTAAAAGTGTGACCTTATTTATTCTCTGGAAGGAAATGGGTTTTTGCTGTTCTTTTGCTTTAAAGTGTGTGTGTATGTGTTGATAATAAAAGTTAGAAGAAAAGCACCATTGGAATTGGCAAGATTGCTAGAATTGTAACAACTGTGGGTTCAGGTTTTGTTTTTTTTAAAAAAACTTTTCTATTGATCTTCATAAATGTATGCTCTATTCTTTAAAAAAATAACTATAAGATAAAACAAGACTGAATAACCGATTGTTACTGTTATTATTCTGGACCTCTCGGAAGAGCCTTAAAAACAGCAATAAAACAAAACCAACATTTTATTTTATTTTATTTTGGCAAGGCTGGCATAAACCGATTTGTTTAGGGCTTGCATGTAGAAAAAAAAATCAAAAACAAAAAAAAAGTCAAACAAGCTCGAATAAAAAGCTCACTGCAATTTCTGCAAGGAAAATTGGGTAGCTCACTTTCAATGACGTTGACTTGACAGCCAGATATGTTTTGTTTACATTGTAAAGTGTTATGCTAGCCAACTATGGTAGATGGGTCTTTTTCTCATAACTTGGGATAAATATGGTGCAAATAGTTTGCCCTATGAAGAAATCAATACTTATTTTGTCACTTTTATATTACATGTTTTATTCAAAGCTTGACTTGTTTCCTGTACTGTGTTTTCAACAGGTTCAGTGGAACATTCAAGAGTCCATAAAATCTGAATATAATCATCCAAAAAGTCCTGTTCATATAAAACACTTTTAAAAATTTAAATTTAAGGGTCCAAGACCATGATCACTAAGATCATGATCACATTAGCAAGGAAACTAATCAGGGGTGAAATTCTGACAGGTTCTGGAGAACCATTAGCGGAAATTTTGAGTAGTTTGGAGAACTGGCAAATACCACATCTGGCTGGCCCCAGAGTGGGGTGGGAATGGAGACTCTGTAATATTCTTCCCTCAGGAGTGGGGAGGGAATGGGGATTTTGCAGTATCCTTCCCCTGGAGTGGTGAGGGAATGGAGATTTTGCAGTATACTTCTGCTGCCATGCCCACCAAGCCACACCATGCCCACCAAGCCACGCCCACAGAACCGGTAGTAAAAAAAATTGGATTTCACCACTGAAACCAATACATATTTTTAATTGAGGATGAGGTTTAATAGCAGATTGTAGCATATATATATGCTACATATATATATATACTTGTTTTCTGAGGTTTTCGCGGGTGTTTGTATGTAGGTCTTTGGTTATTCGGGTTTTCTCCCGTGTAAAATTGGAAGTGTCTTGACGACGTTTCGATGAAGTCTCATTCGTCATCTTTAGGCTGGTATTATCAGCTTCGTTATCAGCTTCCTAGAAGCACAAAGCTGATAACACCAGCCTGAAGATGACGAATGAGACTTCGTCGAAACGTCGTCAAGACACTTCCAATTTTACACGGGAGAAAACCCGAATAACCAAAGATATATATATTTGCTTTCTAATGAAAGCTAATATGCATTTATTGTGAATTCTATAAACACACACACAAACAAAGATATTAAGGAATATAAAAATAAAGCTAAATTATAACTCCTTACACCTTTGTTATCATTATAGATTCAATACTTTAAAAAACCCTCCGCTACCATAAATCCCAGCTGCAGGAATGTATCAATCCATCTAAATTTAAGCATACTGAATTAGAAAACTAGCTTGAGAAACTTGAGATTAAATACCTTGGTTTGAAATTAAGAAATTTCAGTATATTTTTATACTTGTCAACATTTGCTGTTCACATTTTCAAAATTTCCAAAGCAGTGATGCTTGTTTCTTTTCATGTCAAAGTAGTTCAAAGAATGCAAACTCTTTTAGTCATAAAAGCCTTTTTTTCTGACTGGCAATGTAAACTTTATATCAAAACACATGCTAATTAACTTGGCAGACCACTAATCCCTTAGCCACAACTTCTTATCTGAAATATGAGGATAATAGTCTCTTAAAAGAATTTTTATAAAGATGTCTGTGGTGAAATATATGAGATTCATTCAATTCATAAACTGTGCTAAAACAACACATTTTCTTATTAGTTTTATATTGGTTTAAGTGTGCAGTGAAGGCAAGCAGCTAACCAGTGGTGGGTTTCAAAAATTTTTACTACCAGTTCTGTGGGTGTGACTTGGTGGGTGTGGCATGGCTTGGTCAGCGTGGCTTGGTTGGTGTGGCAGGGGAAGGATACTGTAAAAACTCCATTCCCACCCCACTCCAGGGGAAGGTTATTGCAAAAATCCCCCTTTCCTCCCAATCAGCTGGGAGTTGGGAGGCAGAGAACAGATGGGGGCGGGGCTAGTCAAAATGTTTACTGCCAGTTCTCCGAACTACTCAAAATTTCCAGTACTGGTTCTCCAGAACTGGTCAGAACCTGCTGAAACACACTTCTGCAGCTAACTCCACCTCCATATTCATTCCTGTCTTTGTGTGCAGGACAAACATTTGCAAGAATCTTTTCGTTAAACATTTGATGCTCTTTGCATGATATATAGCTGTGATGGCCTGATGGCACATGTGCTGAAAGTGGCACGCGAAGCCATGTCGCCCGGCACACACAACCTTGCCTGTTTGTCTTCTGGGTTTCTGGTGCACATGCATGCACGATGATCAGCTGTCCTTCACGTGTGCAGCAATGCTGAAAACAGGCCTGCACATGCACACCAGCCAGTTGATCCTTGGGCGCGCATGCACACTGGAACCCAGAAGTTCGACTTTTCCGGAGCGTGGCCCCGACAAGCATGGGTGCATGACGTTTCCGCGTGACCTTTTCAGCACTTGGTGCCAAGAAGGTTTACCATCACTGACATATAGGAACCTGATTTCCAAGATTCTACACCTTGTAAGGAGTCTCGAAAAATAAAAGAGATCTCTCCCCCCACATTGCAGAAGCAATTGGATGGAGCTTCCCATATTTTGGAAAAGTGCCCCAATTGTCTATTGAACTTCTAATGATAATTAGGTCTATGAAAGACCTAATTCACTTTTTATCTAGAACACAGTCCATTACATCAGTCATCTTATTCCCTTCAGTATCTTCGTACAGGGCTGCCATCTGAGATTCATGGCTTTAAAAATGTATCTTGGTGCTTATAACTGTCATATAACCTAGTGAGAACATCTGGAGAAGAATGAATCGCCCACAAACCCAAGTTGAGAGAACTTTACTGAAGATGCTGCTAAAATCTTTAGTGTAACTGTCTCTATCTGGGTGATTTCTAGATGTGTAGGCTTCAGATCTGAAATTGTTATCAAGATCCACGTTGCCTGGGGAATTTGAGGAGTTGAAGCTCATAGGTTTCAACGACACTCAGGTGGAGAAGATTGCCCTTTTATCATACATGCTAAAGGTTCCTTTTTTTTTTCTTTGCCAGTCTAAAATTAAAATCCAAGTGGGTGAGATTCCAGATTTTCCTTCCTGACCATCTAGAAAGGAACCACCAATCATTTTTCTTTTTGCAGCTTAACAGTTTTTATCTTTTTAAGGAAATACAGAGGTGAAATAATGCTCTTCTCCTATCATTTTATAAACCTAAATAATATACCTTTCCTTTAACCTTGGCTCTTTTTAAAGTCAGTTTAAATAAGGCATGAGTTGAGAGTCCACAATAAGCCAAATCAGTACTATTCACTTCTTCAAGAAGAGGGAATTTTATTAGTCAGGGTGAACTGGGATAAGGATTTGCCCTCAAAAACTTGTTTCAAGAAGAGGAAATTTTATTAGCCAGGTGAACTGGGATATGGATTTGCCTTCAAGAACTTTTTTCAACTAATATTTTAACTGGCAGGATCTCATGAGGGACCTTAGCGAGCTTAGGTTGCTGAGCAAATATTTAGAAATTTTTCACATGCAAGTGGAAGAGAGTTAGAAAGACTGTTCATTTTTACCTATTAACATTTATATGATTATTGTCATTTAACTGTAAATTAGGGATAATCAGATTTTTTAAAAGAATATATGCAGCAACTGTCAAAAATTACTGGCAGGGTCATGTTACCTATATCAGAACCAGTTCAAATTCTCCAGAATGGTCAATCCAAGAAATTTTGTGGATCTGAAAGCAATTGAGAGGAAGCTTTATCAGAGTACAAGCAATCTTTGGCAATCTATTGTTTGTTTGTTTGTTTTGTTTGTTTACATTTATACCCCGCCCTTCTCCGAAGACTCAGGGCGGCTTACAATGTATAGGGCAATAGTCTCATTCTATTTGTATATATTTACAAAGTCAACTTATTGCCCCCCCAACAATCTGGGTCCTCATTTTACCTACCTTATAAAGGATGGAAGGCTGAGTCAACCTTGGGCCGGGCTCGAACCTGCAGTAATTGCAGGCTTTGTGTTCTTAATAACAGGCCTTACCAGGCAGAGCTAAACCGGCCCATGATGTATTAAATACATCATGGAAGAAAATCTGTGTTAAAAATGAAACAATATTGGGAGATAGTGATGAGGAGGTAGGTGAATATAAAATTAATTTAACAGATCAGTTTGGCATTTATAAATAATTTTTTTGAAAGGATACTGGATTTTTGCTCTTTCTAAAATTGCAAATACTATGCTGTAAACTCTTATTAAATAAATATTTGCAACTCTTTTTGCTCTACTTTGAAGCCTATTTCTTGTTCTTCTGTTCTCTCCATTGTTTAATAGAGATGACCCCCTGAAATTTATGGTCTGAATTAGTTTGCATGATATAGAGAAGGTAATTGATTGGGTGAAGTTAGTTTAATTCCAAACATAATTATTTTAAGTCTAAATTTGGATGTGCTTATTTCTTGCTCCCTATGTTCGAACACATACTTATACTGTACATATATTCATATACATATGAAATATAGACATATGGCTGCCTCTTTTTGTTAGTAATTATTGACCATGGTATCAGTGGTGGGATTCAAAAACTTTTATTACCGGTTCTGTGGGTATGGCTTGGTGGGCATGGCATGGCTTGGTGGGCGTGGCAGGGGAAAGATACTGTAAAATCTCCATTCCCTTCCCACTCCAAGGGAAAGTTCCTGCAAAATCCCCATTTCCTCCCCATTTCCTCCCAATCAGCTGGGACTCAGGAGGTAGAGAATAGATGGGGGCGGGGCCAGTGAGAGGTGGTATTTACCAGTTCTCCAAACTACACAAAATTTCCGTTACTAGTTCTCCAGAACTGGTCAGAACCTGCTGAATACCACCCTTGCATGGTATCTGATTTTTTAGGAATTATAGACCAACAGTTGCAGGTAAGTGTCCTGTTTCTATTATAGGTATTTTAAATCCTAACATTTCCTTGTGAGTCCAGCCTGTTCTAGCCTGTGATATTACGATACAGTTAATGCTGCATTAATATTACAGTACAGTTGCAGTAGTTTTAGTAACGATAGACTCCAATACTTGGTATTGTTTTAGCATGTTGTACAAACCCAGCCATTTTGATATGTAAATCATTACCATCTTGTTTAAACCCACCCTACTGAGCTTTTATTCAGTAAAACTAACACCAAGTACAATTTGTGAATTGGCTTTTTGGGTTCCAATAAGGGCAGCTCAGAGGTGTTGTATTTCAAGAAACTTACAAAGAGTTATTATCTCACCTGAAGAAATTATTTCTTGTTTCTGCTCTACATTTTCAACTGAAGACCAAATATGGAGGCAAAATAGGAGCCCAGACCTAGGTCTAATTCACTGTTTTTTGTTCCATTCAGAGAATTGTTTTCTCAATTATCACTAAAAGAAGTAGTTTTTTGCCAACATAGTTGGGTACCAAGCTGCACAATTGGTTCTCTTTGTCAAAGACTGAGATTTGCAGATTAAGAGATGAAAGACCATTTAGCATTTATGAGGATTTTCTGTTTCACCTGTTAATGTAGCTTTGGGCTAAAGCATGACATGTATGATCTCAGGTTGGAGGTACATTTCCTTATTCCTGCTTTCTTCAAAATGATTCATTCTTTTCATTGTTCTTCAGATGCAAGAAAATAAATATTTTGTCAGTCTTTGAAACTTTGCAATTAATTAGCCTGGGGTTCTTTTTCTGTTTAGAGAGAAGGATCCATTTTAATACCTTGGCAAAAGAGAAGATGCCTTTGTTGGCAATAAATTGCAGTGTTCTTTGTAGAGAAGGCAGGACATGGGATCTGTATAGATTGTTCCTCCAAAGACCAACTCAAAAATTATGGTTAACGCAGCAAAAAGACGTCTACTTTAAAAAAAAATCATTGGGATTTAAATAAATTTTATTTTTTTGTCAAATGAGCAGAAAACGCTGCTCATATTACTCTCAAAACGTATTTTCAGAGGTGAAATACAAAGCTACCTTTCCCTCCTTATTTTATAATAACAGAGTTGGAAGGAACCTTGGAGGTCATCTAATCCAACCCCCTGCTTAGGCAGGAAACCCTACATCACTTCAGACAAATGGTTATCCAACATCTTCTTAAAAACTTCCAGTGATGGAGCATTCACAACTTCTGGAGACAAGTTGTTCAACTGATTAATTGTTCTAACTGACAGGAAATTTCTCCTCAGTTCTAAGTTGCTTCTCTCCTTGATTAGACTCCAACCATTGCTTCTTGTCCTGCCTTCAGGTGCTTTGGAGAATAGCTTGGCTCCAGGGATGGGTTCTACTTACCCTTACTACCGGTTCACATCATGCCCACACACGCGTGCTTGCTCCACTCGCACACTTGCTCTTCTGTGCATTGCAGCTCACTTTTGATGACGTTCGGGTCAATGGGCGGATCATCCCGCCGGTTTTACTACTGGTTCTATAGAACCGGTCCGAACCGGGGGCAACCCACCACTGCTTGGCTCCCTCTTCTTTATGGCAGTGCCTGAGATATTGGAAAACTGCTATCATGTCTCCTCTAGTCCTTCTTTTCATTAAAGTAGACATACCCAGCTCCTGAAACCGTTCTTCATATGTTTTAGCCTCCAGTCCCCTAATCATCTTTGTTGCTCTTCTCTGCACTCTTTCTAGAGTCTCAACATCTTTTTTACATCGTGGCGACCAAAACTAGATGCAATATTTCAAGTGTGGCCTTACCGAGGCATTATAAAGTGGTATTAACACTTCACGTGATCTTGATTCTATCCCTCTGTTTATGCAGCCCAGAACTGTGTTGGCTTTTTTGACAGCTGCTTCACACTGCTGGCTCATATTTAAATGTTTGTCCACTAGGACTCCAAGATCCCTCTCACAGTTACTACTATTGAGCAAGGTATACATATACTGTACCTGTGCATTTTGTTTTTCTTATTTTTGTTTTTAATTTGAATGTGGCGTTCTTGTTGCCAAATGGGATCCAGACGGTGTGCCATCTCTGTCATAGCACCTGTCTCATGAAACCTCACCTGAGATTCAGATGGCCCCCAACCCTATTGGTGTTCTAGAAAACTTTGACACCTTGTTTCCTTACTCCTTAGGCTAAGTCAGTGATTCCCAACCTGTGGTCCATATACCCCTGGGGAGCTGCGATGTTATCACAGGGGGTTCATGAAGGGTTGAAGAAATGTTATGATTTGAAACTTGAGTTGTTTTGGTGGTCTGTGGCCACAAAAGGTATTTAAAGGGTTCCATAGTGAAGAAAAGGTTGAGAACCATTAGGCTGTTAGTTAAGCAAAGCTGTAAGGTTGTCTGATGTAGATTTCTTTGAGGTTCTCAGCTGCGATGCTTTAATTTTATGATTGTGGCTTTAATTTGAATTGTTGTAAATAGAAGCAATCACATTTTACATACTCTCTTGGATAGGTCAAGAACTTTAGGTTCCAAAATACTCTCCACAAATGGGGTTCAGCTGATCTGTGGACTAGAGCTCAGATATTTTTAAAGCCTATCCCAATCCTAAAAATCAGGCATTTTTATAAATGATGGTGTGACAATTTTCAGTTTCCCACCTGTTGCAGCAGTTAAAAATGTGAGTGTTGGTTTATCTGTGGGTGACACATTTTTCATGGTATTGTGGTTGAAATGTTGAAGGTTGGCTTATCCGTGGATGAGTTTATCCTCGATTATATATGGTAAATCTACTATAAATATGTAAGAGATTTGGTCATCCACTGACATAGAAAAGGAGAGACTTTAGTTCAGTTGCTGAATTACAATAGTTTACTTGGGTGTCAAAGTGACTACAAATATATAATGATGCACAAACTTGTAGCAACAGATTTTATCACAAAATTGATTTAGATCTCTCTACTTCTTTTTACTGTCTAAGAGGGAATGTGTTGGAGTTATTTGCTGTGTTGGCACTAACAGACAGGTGTTAGAAGATAGAAGTTTTGGCTGGAGGAATTCAATAAATTTTAATGCCATTCTTGGTTTTTTTTAAAAAACAGTGTGAAAATCAAGTGGGGAAAATAAAATTATATTTTGCCTTCAACTTCCCAGTGCTTCTTCTACATATCATCCCAGATGAAAAGGTCAATGCTCACTTCTTACAAAGCAAACGTATTGTTCTTGAAGTATGGTAGCTAATTTGCTTTTAGGTTTCTTAAATGTTGCATTGTAGTAATAGACTATTTGGGGGGGTGGGTGTCTGTGTACTTCATCAGTATTAGACCAGGATTAAAAGAGGCGCAGTGGTTAGAATGCAGTACTGCAGGCTACTTCTGCTGACTTCTGGCTGTCTGCAATTTGGCAGTTCGAATTTCACCAGGCTCAAGGTTGACTCAGCCTTCCATCCTTCCGAGGTGGGTAAAATAAGGACCCAGATTGTTGGGGGCAATATGCTGACTCTGTAAACCTCTTAGAGAGGGCTGTAAAGCACTATGAAGTGGTATATAAGTCTAAGTGCTATTGCTATTACTATTACACATAGATATCTTATCCCTAGATGTGAGTCTGGCCCCACATTTTTCTGGCCTTCCAGAAGAACATTTAAGACTTGACTCTGCCAACTAGCATGGAGATCCAATAGTGCTATGCGACCCTGGGGGTGATTGGTGACTTGAGAGGGCTCCCTCCACCTTTTTAAACTTTGTTTTTAATTTTATTTTTAATTTTATCATTTTAATGGTGTCTCTTTTTATATGTTTTTAATCCGTAAACCATCAAAAGTCACTTACATAGTGAGATGGGCAGCGTATACATTTCTATCAATCAATCAATTAATCATATGCATATCTACACACATCTACACTCAAATAGGTGCTATTTTTAACTTGGGGTAGAAATCAGAAGAACTTTATTTCTCCTGGTTTGACTTTAGTGTCAGGCACAAGCAACCAGGTCCACACATAAATAGCCTAAGTCAGCAACTTAACTGACCTCTACCTATATTACAAGAATCTCTCCAGACTGCTTGCCTTCCTCCAAATGAAGCAAAGAAAATGTTAAAAAGTCACAATAGTTATGTAGTTACTTACCAAGCACATCTAAATTATATTAAAGTAACCAAAGTATCTTTACAAACCCCATCAAAAGATGTCGCATCTTTTGAGCACCTCTAATGTTAGCAAATTGAAAGTTGAAAAATTTGACATGCAGGAACAGGCTTATGTCTCTTGTGGCTACATGAGAATTCAAAGCTAAGTCTCCACTTGACCCCTCCTTCCAGCCTGGCTGGAGGTTTCCCAACAGGTATCAAGCAATTGTTTGGCAGGTTGGAGAAGCATTATTAGTCTGTCAGTGGATCACTGGTTTGAGTGCATGAAAGTGAAGTCCCATTATTCTGATCAGGATTTATTGTCGCCAATAGTGATGGAAAACAGTGATCTCAGCTACACTTGGGGTTGGGTATTTAAAACCTCTCTTCCAAAGAGCTTGGTTGTTGTTTTTTTAATGCACTATCCAGCAACAACTTTGGAGGAAAATAACCCATTTCCTCAGGCTTTGCAGACCATCTATAATATTCTGGAAAATAGATATATACAAATAGCAAGCAGAGCTCTTATCAAGGAGACTTGTGAATTTTTGTCCAATTCTTGCTATGATGAATTAAATGACTCTGTGGATCAATATCGGTGTGATAATAATCCACTGTTTGGTATGTTTTGTTATTGCTTTTTGCATCTTTTATTTATACTGCAGTGGATACCCTGTTGTATAATAATGTTACTGACATGCCCTCTCGTAACCTGTAAGGATGCAAAGAAATGAACTGAAAACTGGAGCATCTGCCGGTTCCAAAAAATTAAATTTGAGGTTTTTTCTAAGTTTAACCCCAAGTCAAACAGAGTGGCATGCAAGGTAAAAAGGATGGATTGAAGAATTTCCACTCATTTCTAACTAAGTTATGTATTTACCCATCTTGTTTATTCCTTTTTGAGTAAGCAACATCCTATAGAGCAGTAATGGTTAATCTTTTCGCCACGGCGTGCCAAAAGTGGGGGGAGTGTGGGGGTTCGCGCACACACGTGCCCACACCCATAATTCTATGTGCCCCGTCCCTTGCACATGCGTGCATGCCCCCCTGCGCTTCCCCCACTTTTGGCACATGATGGCATGGTGGACCTGGTAAGCCCGTTTTTCCCTCTCTCCAGGCTCCAGAGCCTTTCTAGGAGTCTGGGGAGGGCAAAAACGACCTCCCCCCCCCCAGAGGCCCTCCAGAGGCTGGGAATGGCCTGTTTGGTGACTTTCGGTAGGCCCAGAAGGCCCAAAAATCAGCTGGCTGGCGTGTGCATGTGCCCCAGAGCTGAGCTTGCATGCCCACTGATATGGCTCCACGTGCCACCTGTGGCATGTGTGCCATAGGTTCCCCATCACAGCTATAGAGAGTTAAAAAGTATGAAATAATTAAACTTAAGAAATTAAGGCACATTTTAGCTAACAATTCATTTTATGTTTCCTCTGAGTATCAACATGTCATTTCCATATTACAAAGTGAGAACACACTTTCATACACAACTAATGTTACTTCTTTCTTTCTTTCTTTCTTTCTTTCTTTCTTTCTTTCTTTCCTTCCTTCCTTCCTTCCTTCCTCCTTCCTTTCTTTTTCTTCCTTTCTTTCTCACAGATGTTAAATTTTTTCAGAATCCTTATACCAATATCAACTATATTTGACTCAGTAAATATTGAATGATATCTAAACATAATTATATCAAGAACTGAGGACTTTGTGATTTATACTGAATACAGAATAACAGAATTGGAAGGGACCTTGGAGGTCTTCTTGTCCAACACCCTGCCTACATCACTTCAAACCAATGGTTATCCAATATCTTCTTTAAAACTTCCAGTGTTAGAGCATTCACAGCTTCTGGAGGCAAGTTATTCCACTGATTACTTGTTCTAACTGTCAGGAAATTTCTCCTTAGTTCTAGGTTGCTTCTCTCCTTGATTAGTTTCCATCCATTGCTTCTTGTCTTGCCTTCAGGTGCTTTGGAGAATAGCTTGACTCCCTCTTGATTACAGCATGACTCCCTCATGATACTGATCATGATTAGCATATGGTATATTGCTTCTATTGGGTCTGCTCTAAATCTGGATGCATTCCAAGTACTTAGAAGAAAAGAATATAAGAACAACTCTGCTAGATCATGCCTTACTATACCATGTAACACACCTGCCTTTGTCACTGATTTGCTTCCCAATGGTATTCAACAGGCTGATTATTATCCTTAAAGACCTATATGCTAATACTAGTTTTTTGAGGGGCCTCCTGTGTGTCCAGACAGTTCAGATTGACAGGATGGGTGGGTCACTTCCATTGAACAGTGCCATCTTTTGAACTCAAGAAGCATGCCTTTTCTGTTGCATTGCTTGCCCTCTGGAATGATTTTTTTTCCTGAAATCCAGGTAGTTTTCTCCCCAAGAGCATTCTAGGGGGCCTTAAAGACCCTTTGAACTAGGATCTTTAAGGCCCCCTGCAATGAACTTGAACGTTTGAAGCCCCTGCTAGGTGCATCATATTTCTTCTATGCATTGACTGGACTCATCATATATTTACTGTTTTGTTTAGATTGTTATTTTTTATATCATCTTCCATTGTGAAGCAGTGAGACTCAGTCTGGAGTTGAGTGGTGCCCAAATTTAACAAGTAAATAAACCTTAGATTAGAATAGAATAAAAATTTTTATTGGCCAAGTGTGATTGGACACACAAGGAATTTGTCTTGGTGCATATGCTCTCAGTGTACATAAAAGAAAAGATATGTTCATCAAGGTACAACACTTGCAACACTTAATGATAGTCATAGGGTACAAATTTAACACTTAATGATAGTGATAGGCTATAAATAAGCAATCAGGAAACAATCAATATCAATATAAATCATAAGGATACAAGCAACAAAGTTACAGTCATACAGTCATAAGTGAAAGGAGATGGGTGATGGGAACGATGAGAAGATTAATAGTAGTGCAGATTTAGTAAATAGTTTGATAGTGTTGAGGGAATTATTTGTTTAGCAGAGTGATGGCATTCGGGAAAAAACTGTTCTTGTGTCTAGTTGTTCTGCTGTGCAGTGCTCTATAGCATTGTTTTGAGGGTAGGAGTTGAAACAGTTTATGTCCAGGATGTGAGGGGTCTGTAAATATTTTCACAGCCTTCTTTTTGACTCGTGCAGTATACAGGTCCTCAATGGAAGGCAGGTTGGTAGCAATTGTTTTTTTCTGCAGTTCTAATTATCCTCTGAAGTCTGTCTTGTTGGGTTGCAGAACCAAACCAGGCAGTTATAGAGGTGCAGATGACAGACTCAATAATTCCTCCATAGAACTGGATCAGCAGCTCCTTGGACAGTTTGAGCTTTCTGAGTTGGCACAGAAAGAACATTCTTTATTGTCCTTTTTTGATGATGTTTTTGATGTTAGCTGTCTATTTTAGATCTTGCGATATGGTAGAGCCTAGAAATTTGAATGTTTCTACTGTTGATACTGTGTTATCTAGTATTGTGAGAAGTGGAAGTATGGAAGTGTTTCTCCTAAAGTCTACAGTTTTGAGTGTGTTCAGTTCCAGATTGTTCCGGTCATACCACGAGGCTAGTCGTTCAACATCCCGTCTGTATGAGGCTTTATCATTGTCTTGAATGAGACCAATCACTGTTGTGTCATCTGCGAACTTCAGTAGTTTAACAGATGGATCGTTAGAGATGCAGTCATTGGTATACAGAGAGAAGAGAAGTGGGGAGAGCACACAGTCTTGGGGGGCCCCTATGCTAATTGTACAGGTATCTGATGTGATTCTGCTTAGCTTCACCTGCTGCTTCCTGTTTGTTAGCATTTTATTATATCTCAATAGCCAATCAGATGTCTCTGGATTGTTGTTTTTCCTCAAAATACAAATTACAAAAATTGACAAAATATCTAATTACACTAGGGGGAAAACATTTAAATAAATAAATAAATAAATAAAAATTGTGAAATCCAACTTTTTTACAAACTGTATTGATAGGTTAAGGAGAACCCAAGGATATTAAGCGATATTTATCCCAATTACTCTCCTAAACAGAACACTTTCCAAAATACTGTAGAATCTTTATAAAATTTCTCTTGCGTGCAAGAAACAGAGACATATTTTCCTTATACCATTTTGCCTTGCAACTGGTATTTGGAATTATGATTGTCACCAATCTAGAGGAAAACTTGACCCAAGATGAATAGCCCTTGATGGAGCTCCATAAATCCAATGAACACATTCAGTTATTTAATGCTAAGTTAGTCTCCCCAAATGCTTTTAGGTGCTGTAAATTTGAGTTGATATTCCTTGGATAGCATCCCTTTAAGAATTCACTTTTTTCTTAGTTAAAAGTAATCACATTTTCTGGGTACTTAGAGCCCTTGTAAGAAGATCAAATCATGTAGTCCCGTCTCTAACTATTTCTTTCTCTTCTGGCAAGGAGGCCAACTCTAAATGAGTGGGTCGTTTCAGAGAAAAAGCTTGCAAGATTCCTCATATCTATGTTATCATATTTCATTTCATTTTGCTCTCTCAATATCACAATGGAACTCCTGCATAGTGTAATTTCCAAGTAGCTCCTTCTGCTTTTTTGTAATTCTAATTCCAGCCTGCCCATTGTATTGGAAAGGACTTGAAGAACTAGGATATTGCATGAAGGACTTTTTAAATGCTAATGTCAGGGATCATTAATCATTTTTGTTGTTATATTTGAAATGTACAATGTCTACAGAGAAAGGAAAATGCAGGGCAGAAATCAACCTCAAGATTAATTTTTCCATTTCCTTTATTCTGCCATAAAACAAAGACACCTCACCAATTAAAATAGAGACAAAATTAGTCACTCTTTTATACATTTTTTACTGCTGCTATCATAGTATCTGTCTCAAAGTGTCATTGAAATTAACACTTATTAAAATTTGCTTTCCTTTGCTACTTAAAGCTGAGGTTTCAACAAACTCATTTCTTTTCAAGAAAGACATCTTTGTATTTTTATTAGCAGTAAAATCACCAAGGAAATTGCTTGAAAGCCTTTGAAATTAAAAAAAAACCATGCAAAAGCTTGCTTAGCTAAATTTGTAAAGAATTTTGCAAAAGAATGCTTACCTTGCTTAGCATTAGATACCTAAATTTCTCCCCTCTTTTTTCAAAATAAAAATTGGTTTGATTTCGAGCTAAGTTATATGTTAAGTAATTTATAGACGAAAGAGTAGTGTTAAAGTGTTATTTCTGCTATTTTATTAGTGATAATAATGCATATTGTGGAATGACTTCCTCAGTGATAGATACAGGTTGTATTTCAGACAGCATTGCTTTGGAAATATTATATCAAAGCCTTCTCTTTTCCATTTTTAAGAGAGAAAATCCCTTGTCAAGTTATGTTTCTTGATTGTTTTTAGCATCATTTGTGAACACAGTTACTGTAACCAGGATACATGACTTTTTGTGGTGTGGAAACTCAGCAATTTTGTCTCAATAAACAATAAAATAAAACATGGCTTGGGATAAAGATGCCAATTCAGTCACTGCTTGCAAGTACTATCTACTTTACTATTACATTTCCTTCCCTCTGAACTGTTAGAAGACCTATAGAGTGTGAAGCTTGATTAGTATTTTTCAGCTATTGTAGAAGAGAACCATCCAATTCAACAGTTATTCAGAACATCTGAAGAAACTTATAATACTGTATCAGTTAATATAAATAGTCCTCAACTTACAACCACAACTGAGCCCAAAATTCATGTTGCTAAGCGAGGCAGTTGTTAAGTGAGTTTTCCCCCATTTTACGACCTTTCTTGCCACAGTTGTTAAGTGAATGACTGCAATTGTTAAGTTAGTCATACAATTGTTAAGTGAAACTGGCTTCCCCATTGACTTTGCTTGTCAGAAGATTGCCAAAAAAATAATAATAATCACATGACCCCAGAACACTGCAACTGTCATAAGTATGAGTCCGTTGCCGTGCAGATCACGTGACCATGGAGCTGCTGCAATGGTTCCTAAGTGTAAAAAGCAGTCATAAGTCACTTCTTTCAGTGTCTTTGTAACTTTAAATGGTCACTAAATGAACGTAGTATGGCAAGTTAGCACCCACCTCCCTCCTAGAAGAATGAAATATTTTGAGAAATATTAAAAAGGCAGGATAAAATATTCCCGTAGTAGAGAAATAAAAATCCTAAGGGAGACAGAAACTCAAAGCTCCAGCCCCATGGCCCAAGCAGATATTTGGTACACATTAAGAAAGACTGGGCCAGCCTATTGACAGGACAAAAAACTCCAGCTCCAGGGTGATGGGATTAACACATGACCCTCCAGGACATAATAGGATTAACCTATCTAGCAGCAGAGCTCACCAGATGGCACAATCTCCTAAGGACATTGCATCAGCCAAGCTTCAACCAAACCTGGGAACTCAAACATCCTCAGGTATGACCCCAGCATAGCCTCATGGAAATTTGACAGCAGCCAATAGAATACATGTTCTTGCACAGGAACAGAAAGCTCAAGTTCAAAGCCCAAGAGAAGGTATAAAAAAACCCCACCCTCAACTCCATGTGGTCAGCTTCACCAAGACCATGTGCTTGGAGGTTCTGTTCACCATTAAACCCTCTTTCCAATCATCCTCCATGTTTTCAGTGTCTTTTTCCAATAACCAGATGGATATTTTTTTTCAACAGTAGTAAGTTGAGGACTACCTATATTCAAATCTTATATTTGAATGCTTGTCAAAATTCTCAGAGGTGTGTGAACATATTTGCCAACATCCTACCTGCTGCTTGCTTTAAGTCTGATTTGAAACTTGCATTGATTCTATAAGGAAGTAACATTTCTTACCCTTGTATGAAACCACTATGTTGGATTTCAAATGGCAAACTGTAAGCTGGAGGAAATTGCCGTTCAGCCACGCAAAAATCACAGTAGCAGCCAACAGTTCAGAGATCTTAAAACTTCCAGAATGTTCTATTTAACTGCTTGGAGCTGCATGCAAGATACGAATGACGCATTTGTGTCAACAAGGTCAGTCTTGTTAATGTTAATGATGAGAAGAAGAACTTCAAAAAGATTCTAAAGGCATTTAATAAGATTAGGTTTTTCCTCCCCTCCCCGCCCCGAGGGAGAATATGATTCAGGAAAGGGCATAAAAATAGTATGAGGATGTTTCATATTTTATTTTATTGATTTTATTTTATTGATTTTATTTTATTTCATTTCATTTTATAATTTTATTTCATTTTATTTCTTTTTCTTTTTCTTTCATTTTATTTTATTATTTTTATTTTTCCACACTGATTAATATAGTCCCTATTGTTCCTACCATTCTCTTAGCCACTTTAAAACATTTTTTTAAAAATTTGTTATGCAGATCACTAACAGTGACCTGGTTCTTTTCATGAACACTCTAACGGCAAAAGAATCACATTGTATGGCTTTAATTGCCATGCTCTAAGCAATGCAAAAAACCAACTAAAATGAAGATTTTGATTTTTTTTTTTTTAAAAAAAAAAACCGTATAAAAAGGAGAGGGAAATTGCACATTATTCCCATCTTTATAGATGGAAATGATTTGAATAGCTCTTATGCAAATGGTGCTGGCAGAATAACAATATGCGAAGCCTTCCACACAACTTAGCTAGACTTGCATATTCTTACTTCAATTGTTCTACAGAACACATAATTTAGTGGAATACACTACTGCGCCCGGGTTACAAAGGAAATGTCCGTGGATAACCTAATGGATTTTAAAATTGTCCCTCCAACAATGATAAGATTTCACCTGTTGCACAGGGAATTTGGGAGACTTTAGAAAACTGATTTTTATACTGTAGTCTTTTCAACATATCATGTCTATGTGACTAGTCATTTATATTTCTTCAACAAAAGCAGTGCGTGATTGTTACTCATCTTGGAGTGTCAGAAAAGAGATAGTCAGAAAATCATGTTCAGAACTGAAGGCATGTAGAGCTATACTGGGCTATAGCAATTAAAATGATTGAATGCCACCAGAGTGACTGAACGACAGAACCACTGTAGCCATGGGAACTTACTGTATGTCCACAAGACAATCAAACCTTCTCAGCCCAATGCACCGGAAGTGCTGCTAAACTGGGGCCATATTTAAGGACTCTCTCTCCTTCTCTCTCTCTCTCTATTTATTTATTATTTATTTATTTATTATTTAGATTTTTATACCGCCCTTCTCCCAAAGGACTCAGGGCAGTGTACAGCCAGATTAAAAAACAGTACAATATACAAATTAAAACAAAAATTAAAATAACACATTCTATAAATGGCCGAAAATGTAAAACCGTCAAATTTGACCCATAAAATTCATAAAATACCCCAATTAAAATTATTAAAATTCAAAAGTTTAAAAAATTAAGCCAGTCCCGCTTGGATAAACAAGTGCGTTTTCAATTCACGGCGAAAGGTCCGAAGGTCAGGTAATTGACGCAAACCAGGGGGAAGTTCGTTCCAGAGGGTAGGTGCTCCAACAGAGAAGGCCCTTCCCCTGGGGGCCGCCAGCCGACATTGCTTGGTGGATGGCACCCTGAGAAGACTCTCTCTGTGTGAGCGTACAGGTCGGTGGGAGGCATAAGGTAACAGCAGGCGGTCCCATAAGTACCCGGGCCCTAAGCCATGGAGCGCTTTAAAGGTGGTAACCAACACCTTGAAGCACACACGAAAGACCACAGGTAGCCAGTGCAGACTGCGCAGGAGCGGTGTTACGTGGGAGCAGTGTGAGGCTCCCTCAATCACCCGCGCAGCTGCATTCTGAACTAACTGAAGCCGCCGAGTGCACTTCAGGGGTAGCCCCATGTAGAGAGCATTGCAATAATCCAGACGAGAATTGACAAGAGCGTGAGTGACCGTGCATAAGGCATCCCAGTCAAGGAAGGGGCGCAACTGGCGAACCAGGCGGACCTGGTAAAAAGCTCTTCTGGAGACGGCCGCCAAATGGTCTTCAAACGACAGCCATCCATCCAGGAGAACGTCCAAGTTGCGCACCCTTTCTGTTGGGGCCAATGACTCGCCCCCAACAGTCAGCTGCGGTTGCAGCTGACTGTACCGGGGTGCCAGCATCCACAGACACTCCGTCTTGGAGGGATTGAGCTTGAGTCTGTTTCTCCCCATCCAGACCTGTATGGCTTCCAGGCACCGGGATAGCACTTCGACAGTTTCGTTGGGGTGGCCCGGGGTGGAAAAGTATAGCTGCGTATCATCAGCGTACAGCTGGTAACTCACCCCAAAGCCACTGATGACCTCGCCCAACGGCTTCATATAGATGTTGAACAGGAGAGGTGAGAGAATCGACCCCTGAGGCACCCCACAAGTAAGGTGCCTCGCGGTCGATCTCTGCCCTCCTGTCAACACCGTCTGTGACCGGTCAGAGAGATAGGAGGAGAACCACCGATAAATGGTGCCTCCCACTCCCAAACTCTCCAACCGGTGCAGCAGGATACCATGGTCGATGGTATCAAAAGCCACTGAGAGATCTAACAGGACCAGGGCAGAGAAACAACCCCTATCCCTGGCCCTCCAGAGGTCATCCACCAACGCGACCAAAGCTGTCTCCGTACTATATCCAGACCAGAAGCAGGACTGGAACGGGTCTAGATAGACAGCTTCATCCAGGTACTGGGGAAGCTGCCATGCCACCACACTCTCTACAACCTTCGCCACAAAGCGAAGGTTGGAGACTGGACGATAATTTCCCAAAATAGCTGGGTCCAGGGAAGGCTTCTTGAGGAGGGGTCTCACCACTGCCTCTTTCAAGGCGGCGGGGAAAACCCCTTCCAACAATGAAGCATTTATAATTCCCCGGAGCCAGCCTCGTGTCACCTCCAGAGTGTCCAGCACCAGCCAGGAGGGACACGGGTCCAGTAAACATGTGGTGGCATGTAACCTCCCCAGTAGCCTGTCCACGTCCTCGAGAGCCACAGATTCAAACTCATCCCAAACAACATCGACAAGACGCATCTCCGTCATCTCACCTGGATCATCACAATTTTGGTCCAAACTATCCCGGAGCTGAGCGATTTTATCGTATAGATAACCACTAAACTGCTCGGCACGTCCCTGCAAGGGGTCATCCCGCCCCTCCTGATGTAGGAGAAAGCGGGTCACCCGAAACAGGGCAGCCGGGTGGTTATCTGCCGATGCAATGAGGGTGGAAACGTAGGAACGTTTCGCCTCCCTCAGTGCCACTAGGTAGGTCTTCGAGAAAGACCTAACTAGTGTCCGATCAGCCTCGGAACGGCTGGACCTCCAGGTACTCTCTAGGCATCTTCTCCGGCATTTCATCTCTCTCAGCTCCTCAGAGAACCAAGGAGCCAATTGAGATCTGCGCCGGGTCAGGGGCCGCAAAGGCACGACACGGTCCAAAGCCCCAGCCGCGGCCTGTTCCCAGGCTGCAACTAGTTCTTCGGTCGTGACATTCCCTCCCCGACGGGTTTTCCCCCCACCTGTCTCTTCCCTCCCCCCCTTTAAAAGACTTTTTTAAAAAACCTATTTACAAATCCCCAGAGGTTCTTCTTCATCGCATGCCACCTCTCCGGGTCCCAAGACCCCTCGTTAAGGCAGGCCCTCGGTAACATGGAGGGCCATTCCTGCGAGGCGGGGGAACCTCGCAATCGAAGAAGTTCAGCAGGCGAGTATTTCATGCAAAGATTATAAATAACAGCAGGAAAGCCAGGACAGTCACGAACCAAGGCCAATAACGGCCGGTAAGGGGCATAATAAAGATGGAAATTCGGCTGATGGATTCCGCCCATTGATGCCGCCAAAGATAAATGCAGCAAAAGTTTCGCCCGCCAATGCCGTTCAAGACTAAATCCGAAGCCGTCCATAATTGATGCCACCAGTGCCGAAAGCAGAAAAAGGATTTCTAGCCACCGATGTCACATGATGTCATACGTGGCCAGAAGTCAGCTGGAATCAGATTCTGCCTGCCAGAGCCACCTGTGTCCAACGCCGCTGGTATCAATGCCGCTGATGATTGATACAACAAACAGTCCAGCCGCCAATGTCAAACGCGGCTAGCAGGCCGCTGGTATCAATGCCGCTGATAACAAATGCGGCAAACAATCCAGCCGCCGATATCAAGCGCGGCTAGTAGGCCGCTGGTATCCAAGCCGCTGCTAGCGGCTGGTAGGCCGCTGGTATCAAAGCCGCTGGTATCAAAGCCGCTGGTATCAAAGCCGCTGGTATCAAAGCCGCTGATGACAGGTGCGGTAGAACGATCCAGCTGCCGAAGTCATAACGCGGTCAGTAGGTCACAGACAATGCCGATGGTATCGCTGGTATCAATGCCGCTGATGACAGACAATGCCGCTGATGACCGAAGCGGCAAACACCCAGCCGCCGATGTCGTGCGCGGCTGGCAAGCAGCAAGCCGCGATCCGGCCCAGCCATTTCCAGCGAGCGCCACTCCGCGCCCCCCAAAATGGCCGCCCCATCCGCTGTCCGCTACCCATCCCCTCCGCCCCGTTCCCGGCAACCGAGGGTCTAGCGAGGCCCAAAGGTCTCACTTCGGTTGCCGGAAAGATGACATACGGGGCGGAGGGCTAAGGTAGCTCGGCGATCGACCTCCCCGGCATCGCAGCCCAAAACCCGGCCCGCTGTCAGCATGAAATTCAAAACGCTGCCATTCTTGCGCATGCGTAGAAGAAGAAAAGTTATTTTCTTCTTCTACGCATCTATTATCTATAACATAACATCAGAGTTGGAAGGGACCTTGGAGGCCTTCTAGTCCAACCCCCTGCCCAGGCAGGAAACCCTACACCATCTCAGTCAGATGGTTATCAAACATTTTCTTAAAAATTTCCAGTGTTGGAGCATTCACAACTTCTGAAGGCAAGTCGTTCCACTTATTAATTGTTCTAACTGTCAGGAAATTTCTCCTTAGTTCTAAGTTGCTTCTTTCTTTGATCAGTTTCCACCCATTGCTTCTTGTTCTACCCTCAGGTGCTTTGGAGAACAGCCCGACTCCCTCTTCTTTGTGGCAGCCCCTGAGATATTGGAACACAGCTATCATGTCTCCCCTAGTCCTTCTTTTTGTTAAACTAGACATACCCAGTTCCTGCAACCGTTCTTCATATGTTTTAGCCTCCAGTCCCTTATCATCTTTGTTGCTCTTCTCTGCACTCTTTCTAGAATCTCAACATTCTTTTTACATCGTGGCGACCAAAACTGGATGCAATATTCCAAGTGTGGCCTTACCAAGGCATTATAAAGTGGCACTAACACTTCACGTGATCTTGATTCTATCCTCTGTTTATGCAGCCCAGAACTGTGTTGGCTTTTTAACAGCTGCTGCACACTGCTGGCTCATATCTAAATGGTTATCCACTAGGACTCCAAGATCCCTCTCACAGGTACTACTATTGAGCAAGGTACCACATATACGGTACTGGTGCATTTTGTTTTTGGCCTAAATGTAGAACCTTACTTTTTTCACTGTTGAATTTCATTTTGTTAGATAGCGCCCAATGTTCAAGTCTGTCAAGATCTTTCTGTAACTTGAGCCTATCTTCTGGAGTGTTGGCTATTCCTGCCAGCTTGGTATCATCTGCAAATTTGATGAGTTCCCCATCTATCCCCTCGTCCAAGTCATTGATGAAGATGTTGAAGAGTACTGGGCCTAAAACAGAGCCTTGGGGTACTCCAGTGCATCCATGTGGATGTAGTTCCATTGAGGACTACACCTTGAGTGCGGTTGGTCAGCCAGTTACGAATCCATCTGTGGTGGTGCTGTCTAACTCACATTTTTCTACTTTGTCTAGTAGTAGGTTATGGTCTACTTTATCAAATGCTTTACTGAAGTCCAAGTAAATTATATCGACAGCATTCCTCTGGTCTACTAATTTTGTCATTTTGTCAAAGAATGCGATAAGATTAGTCTGGCATGATCTGTTTTTGACAAACCCATGTTGGCTTTTGGTTATTACTTTGTTTGCTTCTAGGTGTTCGGTGATTCGTTGCTTGATTATCTTTTCCAGAATCTTCCCCGGTATTGAGGTCAGACTGATAGGTCTGTAGTTTCCTGGATCTGTTTTTTTTCCTTTTTTGAAGATGGGAACTACATCAGCTCTTTTCCAGTCCTCTGGCAGCTTATCTATCTATCTATTAGATAGATCTATTATCTATCTAATTTGATTGGAAGCTGCCCAGAGTTGGTTAGAAGATAGACGTCTGTATAAATATTTTAAATAAATCAATTATATCTACCTATCTATCTACAGTTTCAATCTATCTACCTGTCTATCTATCTACAGTGTCTCTCTCTCTCTTTTTTAATCTATCATCTATCTATCCATCCATCTCCATCCATCCATCAATCCATCCATCCATTTATCCCTCCATCCATCAAAGATAATCATCTGTCTGTCTATCTGTCTGTTTGTCTGTCTATCTATTCATCCATCCATCCATCCATCCATCCATCCATCCCACAGAATGTGACTCTTGGCAATTTACAATAAAAAAACAAATAATAAAATCCAACTATGAAAGTATTCTACAATTAAAAACTCCAATTTAGTGTTTGTCATTACTAGTGACAAAGTAGCAGAGAGAAGGATTGTTATAGAAAACGCACCCATCCCACCAATTCCCCTCTTCCTTGACACAACCTGTTGCCTGGGCCTGTTGACCCAATCATGTTTTGAGGGCTCTCCAAGAGGGATTTCAAGGATGGGACCAGTCTCGTAGAGGCCATATAGGAATGCTTAGAAAACAAAATGGTGGATCCTCTCCCCTTGGTGATTTCTTTGCAGGTGTATTCGCTTGCTTATAAAAACATAAAGGTATGCAAGGATTGTGATGAGTATCTTGATGACAGCCCTTCAAGGTAAACTGGATTAAAGTCACAGATGCTACTAGACAGCTATAGTAAAAGAATCTTGCCACTCTGAATGGGTTTCCCTCCTCCCTCCCTTTAATTTCATGACAACTAGGGAAGGTTTTGTCTGAGATACTTTCTCAGTTTTACAGTTTTATCCTGAAATCAGATTTCTTTTATCTGATCATTGTCTTCGTAGCAGCTCTTCCTTCTGTTCCTCAGGGTTGATCATTCTTCCCATTATATAAGCCCTGGTGGCACAGTGGTTAGAATGCAGTACTGCAGGCTACTTCTGCTGATCATCGGCTGCCAGCAATTTGGCAGTTCGATTTTCACCAGCTCAGGGTTGACTCAGACTTCCATTCTTCTGAGGTTGGTAAAATGAGGACCCAGATTGTTGGGGGTGTTGACTCTGTAAACTGCTTAGAGAGGACTATAGAGCACTGTGAAGTGGTATATAAGTCTAAGTCAGTGGTGGGATTCAGCCAGTTCGTACCACTTTGGGAGAACCGGTTGTTAACTTTCTGAGCAGTTTGGTGAACTGGTTGTTGGAAGAAATCATTAGGGCAGAGAACCGGTTGTTAAATTATTTGAATCCCACTACTGGTCTAAGTCCTATTGCTACATCATCTCCCCATCAATCTCAGTCATCCCCCCCCCCCCCGCCCCTTGCTGTTGTGGAAATCCAAGTCTAAGAACAAAGAGCAGTTGTGTTGCTCTCTCTTCTGCTAGCAACTCCCCAAAATCACACCATATGCCCCACAGTCCGGCTTTATTCTGAGTGGTGACTTCCTTCTCTTCTTCAAGGTTATTCCTTCTTCCCACTACACCTGGAGGCTAAAGGAGGTGTGGGAGATGGGGGAAAACCTCTCTAGTTCTATCTTTTAATAAATGAGTGTATTGTGGCTGGGTGAGATTCACAGAGGAAGTCATCCTGTAAGAAGGCAGGTCATCAGTTAGTAGCAATTTTGAGTATGCCTATGATGTGTTCTCAAAACAGCAAAGGGCTGTGTTTTTGTTTTGTTTTAAAACTTTCAGGCTTTCTCAGTAGTAGTTCTCATTTTATGTAATACCTTTCCTTTAGAAAATGAACTCTGAAAAAGACATTGTGAAATGGTGTCAGCCATTCCCTCCTCCCTAAGCATGCAAAAGCGGTTATGTTCCATTAGATTAGATTAGATTAGATTAGATTAGATTAGATTAGATTAGATTAGATTAGATTAGATTTCAAAATTCCTGGGTTATTTATTACTGCCTTTTAAAAAATATTATTTAAATTGATCAGTTAGAGTTTTTTACTTTTTTTGTCTTTGATTCTGGAATTTGTTTAATCTTTTGGGACTGTGGTAGGTTATCAGTATTGGCTTTTTAAAAACTGCTATAGTCAATATGTCTAAGACAAAAATATAGATAAATTGTGCTTTTTTAAAGGTAGGTATTAGAATTTCTACTTAGGCTAGACACATCTCCAGGTCCCTATTATGCAGGGTAGAAACTATGGTTGGGTTAATGTCAGGCTAAAACCAAGAGCAGCACATGGAGATATTTCTGAGTAGTTCCTTTATTGTTGCTCACTTATTAACAGAAGCTTACCAGACTAAAGCAATTATCTGCTATAACTATGGATATACTCTTAATACCACTTTATAATGCCTTGGTAAAACCACACTTGGAATACTGCATCCATTTTGGCCACGATGATGTAAAAAAGATGTTGAGACTGTAGAAAGAGTACAGAGAAGAGCAATAAAGATGATTAGGGGACTGGAGGCTAAAACATACGAAGAACGGTTGATGGAATTGGGTATGTCTGGTTTAATGAAAAGACGAATTAGGGGTGACCTGATAGCAGTGTTCCAACATGTAAGAGGTTGCCACAAAGAAAAGTCAACCTATTCTCCAAAGCACCTGAGGGCAGGACAAGAAGCTATGGGTGGAAATTATTCATGGAGAGAAGCAACCTAGAACTAAGGAGAAATTTCTTGATAGTTAGAACAATTAATCAGTGGAACAGCTCACAGAAGTTGTGGGAGTTCCATCACTGAAGTTTTTAAGAAGAGACTGGACAATCATTTGTCTGAAACGGTATATGGTTTTCTGCCTGAGTGGGGAGTTGGACTAGAAGACCTCCAAGGTCCCTTCCAACTCTGTTATTTTGTTGTTCTGTTACTCTGTGAATTGCTAGGGAAAGCCCTCTTTTTGCACTCTGGGAAAGAGTCCCTACCTCCTGCAACTCCTAAGTATATTCCACCAGAGCTAATTTAGGACTTAAATTTGAGGAAATGCATTGTTGCCTTATGAACACATTTAACACCACATGAATTAATTGTCCATTTAATAATCTGCTTAATCGCATTCTTTGAGACCTCAGATACTTAATTCTAAGTGGGCCTCTTCTGACTTGTGGGATTAGGCCAGGAAATAGGTGGAGAGTTTGCTACCAATAATGAGACCTATGGCATATGGCTCAGTTCAATATTATGCAAAATATGAAAACATAACTTTAATGCCAAGGGGGGGAAACAGCAATTAATTTCCTTCCAAGGAAGATAAGTATTAGATTAGATATATTAATATTACTTTGTGTAGCAGAATTCCAGAGTTAATTTAGTTATAAAGCACAGGCCTTTATTTCTAATATTCTTCAGACGTGACATGCAAGGTGATAAAATTACAGATGCTGATGTGAATTGGCTTTGGCAGATGCAGGTTATCAGCCTAAAGTCAAAATACATGGAAGACCTCTGGCATGAAGTATTATCTGCCTTCGTATGCCTTATAAGACGCTCTAATTCTTCCATTGTGATTATAGTTTGTCATCTCAGGATCACAAATAAAAACTTTAGAAGTGCAATAAGCCCACTAGAACCAGAATGGGCTTTCCACATGGCTCCTCTTGACTTCAGAAAGGGTCCAAGTCCCACAGTTCCAGTGGTGGGTTGCTCCCGGTTCTGTCCGGTTCTTGAGAACTGGTAGTGAAAATGGCAGGAGGCTCCACCCCACCCCCACCCTGACATTACATTTGGTGATCTGGGCATGCACAGAAGCTTCTGCGCATGCACACGTGTGCTCCCATTGCGAACCAGTAGTAAAGGTAAGTAGAACCCACCCCTGCACTGTTCCCTCTGGGTCTTGTCCCTTCTGGGACACTTGGGTTATCAGCAGTCAATTCATTTTTAAAACGAATTAAGAGTATTTTTGGATTACCTAAGGTCAAGAATGGCCCTGTAGCAGACTATTCAATATGTTCATTCCGCTCATGGAGATTCCATTGTTGTGAATGCTTTTGTGTTCAGTGGTGGATCCATTCAATAGTAGTTGTCCAGTGCAGGAAATGAAGAGTCCAGGCAGTTCAAATCAATATAGGTTTCATGTATGCTAATGCTCTCTGTAAGAATCTAAACTACTAACAGTCAAAGTACTTGGACTAGAAGACCTCCAAGGTCCCTTCCAACTCTTCTCTTCTCTTCTCTTCTCTTCTCTTCTCTTCTCTTCTCTTCTCTTCTCTTCTCTTCTCTTCTCTTCCCTTCTCTTCTCTTCTCTTCTCTTTGTAAATTGGCAGTAGATAAGAGTCAATGGAATTCAAGGTGGGCTGGACTTGGACCTCTCCCTCTGATGGGCATGAAGGGACTGGAGATGTGATGCATTTGTCCACTCCTTCAGGCTCAGCCTGGTCATCTCCTACATCAGTGTTATTTGTGTCATACTTAATCCACTTGCTAATCAGAATATCATGGAATACTATTAAGCACTTTGATGGTTAACACTAATTAAAATATAACACTAAAATTTAAAAATAGAAAATAAATTAACTGAACAACAACAAATAATAACACCAGGAATTAAAGATAAGAAACCCTCAGTTGTAGTAGCTCCTCAGTATCTGGTACTTCACATGCATGTTCACTTTTATTATGGAAAGTAAGCCTTTTCCTCTATAAATCAATCAACTCTTTCTGACCTGGGAAACTGGGTTTCAAAAGCAGACCGTCATTTGATCAACTGTGACCTGCTGTTTGGTCTATCTTGGGTTTTTTTCCCCTCTGACTTCGACCTTTCCTTATTTAGTTGGTTTCATCAGTTAGACTTCACTACCTCTCAGGTTTCTATTCAATAGGATTTGCAGACTTCAGTATGGCTGAAATCACGGAATTAGGGAGCATTTAGGCTCTTGAGTTTATTCCCCTCCATCTATCCACACCCCTGTTCAGTATAGGAATCTAAATAAAACTTTCCTAACCAATAATTGTCCAGACCCTGCTTGACTGCATCCAGCAAACTTCTTCCACAGCAATTGATTCTGCTATCCAGGGAGTCTGTTAGAACTTTTTTTTTCAAATATTGAACTTGATTTGTCTTCCTGTAGTTTAAGTTCATTATTCCATGCAGCTGCTGAGGTCTCTTCTCTGTGGGGGTCCATTGATAGCCTCTGGAAGATGCTGTTTTGAATCCCGATTACTGTCACTGCAAGGAGGGGAAAAACAATGTCCTCCATATACTGTCTATTTTCCCTGTGGCCAGTTGTAGATACTGGAGAAAGAGGAACATAACAATTCAACAAGCAACAATGACACCAAGAAGACTTATCTCAAGACTCATTAAGGACATTTTGCCTATAGGGTTCCCAAAGTCTGGAACTTGGATCTGAATGCCTCTTTATTCCTCTAATAAGCAGTGTCCATTAAACGCAATTATATGTACTTCTGCGCTAACAGATGTGGACTATACTGATGATAATTTTGATGCCATTTTGGGGGGAAAAAAACTTTTAATGATGCTTCATAACCGGATCTGAGTCATCCTCCAAAATTTCCATTTGCTAAGCTGTCTAAATTGCCCCCAAACCACAAACCTCTAGAGGAGATCTGATAACACTCTTGCTTATTGTGTGCTAGCTAAAGCTTTAAAATCCACAGTTCAGTAATTAAGGACATCGGGTTTGCTAAGTAGCAGGTAAGAATAAATGTGGAATCTACAAGATCAGGGAAACAACGCCAACAACCTTCCAACAAGCTAGTCTGGAAGGCAGAGAACATGAGTGATGGAGCTTGGACAGAAACCAGAACACAAGGGACCTAATCAAGGATTAGAAGATGGAGAGCAGAGAGAACACAGGCAAACCAGACTGTCAGACTTCAGGCAAGGCTGAAGCAGACCACATGGGAACAGCAAGACAAAGCACTGAGCAGGGAAACATGGCTGGAAAAATAATGAGTCCAGAGCTGATATGTTAAGAATCCATAATTTCTAAAGTTGTGCCAGGATTCCTTTTCCTATACCTGATGCAAGTTTTGCCTAAGAATTGGGTAACAAAATCCATGTTTTGTACAAGCACAAATATGCTATAATCAAAGGATTGCAACTCAGTGTGTCTTCTTTGTTGGCCCACTAGCATCGTAAACCACCTCACCTTTGCAGAAGCTTCACAGAAAAGGGAGACAGAAGAATGTATTGTTGTGAAAACAGCTGCACAGAGTTCTCATCTGCTCCCAACTAGACCATGAAGAACTTTTAGAATAGAATAGAATAGAATTTTTTTATTGGCCAAGTGTGATGGGACACACAAGGAATTTGTCTTGGTGCATATGGTCTCAGTGTACATAAAAGAAAAGATACCTTCACCAAGATATCTTCACCAAGAAAAGATACCTTCACTTACAACACTTAATGATAGTCATAGGGTACAAATAAACAATCAGGAAACAATCACTATCAATATAAATAATAAGGATTCAAGCAACAAAGTTACTTGTATTTATATAACTTATATAACTTACTTTTAAATTTAAATTTGCCTTTTCCATCTTCCCTCCTTTTCATTTTCATGTGGGTTTTCTTTCTTGTTTTTTAAACATTTGCCCATTTAATAATTTATTTTATTGAATGGCCTTGTTTTCTACTCAATCAATTCTAGATTGCAATCAGCAGCATGATGCACAAATGGAAAACACAAAAGCCTGATATCACTGCCTCTGAAACAAGCTGACAAATGGCCAATTCTACACTGAAAGCTCTTTAACTTTCCAAGATGGGGGACCATTCTGATCTCAAGGAGAAGACGATTCCAGAGCAAGAGGGCTATGGCTGAAAAAAACCTGTTTCTTTATCTCTTGCTCTTCTCAAAGGGAGAGGGTCTATAGGAGGCTCTCCTATCCCCAAAGGACTGAACAGGTAGCTCATAACTCATAACCAGCATCTTGAACTGGAACTGGAAGTCTATTGGCAACCAGCACAGCTCATGCAAAGTGGTGCTATTCTGTTCAACTACAGGTAGTCCTTGAGTTATAATCAGTGGTGGGCTTCAGCCAGTTCACACCTATTCAGGAGAACCGGTTGTTGGAAGAAATCTTACTTTGTTTTTTTTCCACTTTACAGGGCTAATCCTGTAAGGAAGGCAGGAAAGAAACATTCTGGTGTTGTTTCTAGCCTAATCTTTATTGCCCTGCTTACAGAAACTGCCTCTCTGGTTAACCCTTATTACATTGTAACAGCTAAGGTGAAGCGCCCATCGATGTGAGTGACATTGAGTTGGCCACTCCCACACAGTCACATGACCACCAAGCCACACCTACCCAGCTGGTCATTAGAGCAGAGAACTATTTGTTAAATTATTTGAATCCCACCACTGGTTATAACCATAAGGGAGTCTGCCCAGTTGTAAGTAGTGATGCTTATAAATTAGGTCACCCATGAGACCAGCTCGATTTTATGACCTTTTGACAGTGGTTGTTAAGGGAATGCCAGATCATTAAGCAAACCAGTGGTTGACCATGGATGCAGTTTTGCTGAAAACTGGAAGTAAATGCAATGTTGTAAAACATGATCATATGATTGTTTGATACTGGAGATGGCTGTACATGCAGCCTGGTTGCCAAATGCTCAACGTGACCTTGGTGATGTGACTGTCAGAATATCAAATCCGGGAAATCTGGGTTTTAAACTACCCTCAGGGAGGTCCATCATAACTTTGAACAGTCACTAAGTGAACAGTAGTAAGTTGGGGACTACCTGTAGTTCATTCCAGTCAGTGTGCTGGCTGCTAAATTGAAGCTAAGCGCTCTTGTTGCATGAGGTGTTCATTGGTGGAGCCACAGCACAGAAACAGGGCATCCCTAGGTTCAATCTCAGGCATCTTTAAGACAGATCGTATTATTGATGATACCTATGGAGATTCTCAGTCATCCAGATCATGGTTGTCCCAAAAGTGCTTTTTCAGGAGGCAACTGGACTTTCTTGTTTTTCTTTGAAGATTTTACTTCCCTTCCAAGAAGCTTCTTCAGCTCCTGAAAGCTCTAGAACTATAGAAGCTTCTTGGATGAGAAGCGAAACACCTTCAAAGAAACACAAGAAAGTCCAGTTGCCTCTTGAAAAAACACCTTTAGGAAGTGACACGAGGCTGGCTCAAGGGGATTATCAACGCTTCTTTGTTGGAAGGGGTTTTCCCTGCCGCCTTGAAAGAGGCGGTGGTGAGACCCCTCCTCAAGAAGCCCTCCCTGGACCCGGCTATTTTGGGTAATTATCGTCCGGTCTCCAACCTTCGCTTCGTTGCGAAGGTTGTAGAGAGTGATGTGGCGCGACAGCTTCCCGATACCTGGATGAAGCCGTCTATCTAGACCCGTTCCAGTCCGGCTTCCGACCCGGATACAGCACAGAGACAGCTTTGGTCGCATTGGTGGATGATCTCTGGAGGGCCAGGGACAGGGGTTATTCCTCTGCCCTGGTCCTATTAGATCTCTCGGCGGCTTTTGATACCATCGACCATGGTATCTTGCTGCGCCGGTTGGGGGGATTGGGAGTGGGAGGCACCGTTTATCGGTGGTTCTCCTCCTATCTCTCTGACCGGTCGCAGACGGTGTTGACAGGGGGGCAGAGGTCGACCGCGAGGGGCCTCACTTGTGGGGTGCCGCAGGGGTCGATCCTCTCGGCCCTACTGTTCAACATCTATATGAAGCCGTTGGGTGAGATCATCAGTGGCTTTGGGGTGAGATACCAGCTGTACGCTGATGACACTCAGCTGTACTTTTCCACCCCGGGCCACCCCAATGAAGCTGTTGAAGTGCTGTCCCGGTGTTTGGAGGCCGTACGGGTCTGGATGGGGAGAAACAGGCTCAAGCTCAATCCCTCCAAGACGGAGTGGCTGTGGATGCCGGCACCCTGATTCAGTCAGCTGCAGCCGCAGCTGACTGTCGGAGGCGAGTTATTGGCCCCAAAGGATAGGGTGCACAACTTAGGTGTCCTCCTGGATGAACGGCTGTCGTTTGAAGATCATTTGATGGCCGTCTCCAGGAGGGCCTTCCACCAGGTTCGCCTGGTTCGGCAGTTGCGCCCCTTCCTTGATCGGGATGCCTTGTGCACAGTCACTCATGCGCTCGTTACCTCTCGCTTGGATTATTGTAATGCTCTCTACATGGGGCTCCCCTTGAGGTGCACTCGGAGGCTTCAGTTAGTTCAGAATGCAGCTGCATGGGTGATAGAGGGAGCTATCGCGTAACACCGCTCCTGCGCAGACTGCACTGGCTACCTGTGGCCTTTCGGGTGCACTTTAAGGTTTTGGTTACGACCTTTAAAGCGCTCCATGGCTTAGGGCCTGGGTACTTACGGGACCGCCTGCTGTTACCGCATGCCTCCCACCGACCCGTACGCTCTCACAGAGAGGGACTTCTCAGGGTGCCGTCCGCCAAGCAATGTCGGCTGGCGGCCCCCAGGGGAAGGTCCTTCTCTGTGGGGGCTCCCACACTCTGGAACGAGCTTCCCCCGGGCTTACGCCAAATACCTGACCTTCGGACCTTCCGCCGCGAACTGAAGACACATCTTTTCATTCGCGCGGGGCTGGCTTAAATTTTATCGATTTTAAATTTTAAATTTTCTATTACAAATTTTAATGGGGTCTTAGTTTTATATATTTTAAAGTTTTTTAGGCCAATTATAAAATAAGTTTTTTAATTTGTATTTTAAATTGTATATTGTATTGTTTGTTTTTTACTTTTGGCTGTACACCGCCCTGAGTCCTTCGGGAGAAGGGCGGTATAAAAATCGAATTAAATAAATAAATAAATAAATAAATAAATAAATAATTGATGATAGGAAAGCCATTTGTTTGCAACATCAAAGACATTGCAAGTGGCCTTTGACAGGAGGCAGTTTGCTATGGTTTATTTTATTTTATTTTATTTATTTACATTTATATCCCGCCCTTCTCTGAAGACTCAGGGCGGCTTACACTATGTCAAGCAATAGTCTTCATCCATTTGTATATTATATACAAAGTCAATTTATTGCCCCCAACAATCTGGGTCCTCATTTTACCTACCTTATAAAGGATGGAAGACTGAGTCAACCTTGGGCCTGGTGGGACTTGAACCTGCAGTAATTGCAAGCAGCTGTGTTAATAACAGACTGTCTTAGTAGTCTGAGCCACCAGAGGCTCATTCTGTATTGGCAGCTGTCCGTAGGAAGGCAGATTACAGCTTAACAGAGTTGGAAAAGACTTTGTAGATTATCTAATCCACCCCCAGGCCCAAGCAGGAGACCCTATACCATTTCTGACAGATGGCGGTCTTGTCTCTTCTTGAAAGCTTCCAGTAATGAAGCTCCCACAACTTCTGAGGGCAAGCTGTTCCATTGGTTGATTGCTCTCACTGTCAGAAAATTTCTCCTTATTTCCAGATTGAATCTCTCTTTGTTCAGTTTCCATCCATTATTCCTTGTCTGGCCTTCGGGTGCTTTGGAAAATGGGTTGACCCCCCTCCTCTCTGTGTAAGCCCCTCAAATATTGGAAGGATATTTCAAGGCAGGAGTGAGGGGTTGACATACTTGATGCCTCCACTTTCTGTTCTTCAATGAAGGCCACTCTTCCCTTGTTCTCTTTCTTGGCCTTCACCAGGAATTGCTAATACTTCAGCTGGGTTCCCAGTAGCAACCTATTTATCAAGGGCTTTTTACTTGGAATTGTAAGCTGTTGGGAAGCCCTGTGAATAATTGATATCTCTTTATTACTCACTCTTGGCCGCTCCTTGCATAAAGAAATACATTTGTCTTTTATCGTTTACTCTCATGTGTGCTGAGATGAATCTGGCTGAAGGCATGTAAAAATTAATGGCCGCAGGGACTTCCATTTCCAAATTGGTGTGGGCCAAATAGGCTAGCAGGGACTGCATTTTTCATTAGCCAGACATAACAATAATTGTCACCACCAGATACCTATTGGGCCAAAAATGACATGCAAGGATTAGCCATTTTATTTTTCTTTAGAACCCAAACCCTGGTTTCTCTACCCCCTGTGCACCCCTATTCACATAGATGCTATCTTTTTATACATTGGGAAAGTCTCTGGTGATGTATTCTCATTTTTCTTGCTTCAAAGAACGTACAGTATTGTGAGTTTCCTCAATAGAATCTGATGCATATTCAAGACTTACCTGCTACACAAGATTTGTTCAAGACTGCATGTAAAATAGGTCACTGTCAGCCTTCCATTTGTCAAGTAATTTAAATGACAAGGACAAACTGCACTTGCAATTGGTACCAATTTAACTGGCAATGCACTAGGCAGATGTAGTCATACAACAGCCAAGGGGGCCAAGCATTGGGCTCGTGTGGCTCCACAGTTCAATTCTGCACACATTTATTTGGGGACAAATATCCTTCAGATATCAGATATGGCCACATGACCACGGAGACGTCTTCGGACAGCGCTGGCTCTTTGGTTTTGAAACGGAGATGAGCAGCGCCCCCTAGAGTTGGCAACGACTAGCACGTATGTGCGAGGGGAACCTTTACCTTTACCTTTTTATCCTTCAGAAGCTAAAGTAGCCTAGCTTTTATTTGCATTTGATGCTCAATCTGGGTGGATTAGAGCTGCAAAGACAGTTGAAAGCTAAGTTTGATTTCAAGAAGTCCAGGACTTCGCCAACTTCCTGACCTTCGAACCTTCTGCCGCGAGCTTAAGACACATCTATTTATTTGCGCAGGACTGGACTAGGATTTTTAAATTTTTAAATTTTATATTTGGTTTTAAATGGGGTTTTATTGTTTATATTTCTATTTTAAACATTTGGCCTATTGAATAAGTTTTTTAAATCAATGTTTTATTCTGTATATATTTATGTTTTTATCGGGCTGTAAACCGCCCTGAGTCCCTAGGGAGATAGGGCGGTATAAAAATATGAACAAATAAATAAATAAATAAATAAATAAATAAATAAATAAATAAATAAATAAATAAATAAATAAATAAATAAGAATGGTGAAATGTAAAATATGGGAATAGAGTTATCTCACATCTATTATCCTGTCTAGGTACTTTCTTCAAATGATTATTCTACATCGGGGTGTCCATCCAACTTTGGCAACTTTAAGATCTGAGGACTTAAATTCCCAGAATTGCTGGCTGGAGAATTCTGGGAGTTGAAGTCCACAAGTCTTAAAATTGACAAGCTTGGACAATTCTGTTCTACATCTAATTTGGTAGATCACTATGTCCAATGATGAACTGACACAAGTTGTTTTACTCACTTGCTTGGCCATGGCTTATTTTTCTAATCTTAAATGGCAAAACCATAATTTTGTTTTTGTTTGTTTGTTGCTTTTTACCACATTTTAGAGGTTTTACTCTCATGTGTGCTGAGATGAATCTGGCTGAAGGCATGTAAAAATTAATACTTCCATTTCCAAATTGGTGTGGGCCAAATAGGCTAGCAGGGACTGCATTTTTCATTAGCCAGACATAACAATAATTGTCACCACCAGATACCTATTGGGCCAAAAATGACATGCAAGGATTAGCCATTTTATTTTTCTTTAGAACCCAAACCCTGGTTTCTCTACCCCTGTATATTCACATAGATGCTATCTTTTTATACATTGGGAAAGTCTCTGGTGATGTATTCTCATTTTTCTTGCTTCAAAGAACGTACAGTATTGTGAGTTTCCTCAATAGAATCTGATGCATATTCAAGACTTACCTGCTACACAAGATTTGTTCAAGACTGCATGTAAAATAGGTCACTGTCAGCCTTCCATTTGTCAAGTAATTTAAATGACAAGGACAAACTGCACTTGCAATTGGTACCAATTTAACTGGCAATGCACTAGGCAGATGTAGTCATACAACAGCCAAGGGGGCCAAGCATTGGGCTTGTGTGGCTCCACAGTTCAATTCTGCACACATTTATTTGGGGACAAATATCCTTCAGATATCAGATATGGCCACATGACCACGGAGACGTCTTCGGACAGCGCTGGCTCTTCGGTTTTGAAACGGAGATGAGCACCGCCCCCTAGAGTCGGCAACGACTAGCACGTATGTGCGAGGGGAACCTTTACCTTTACCTTTTTATCCTTCAGAAGCTAAAGTAGCCTAGCTTTTATTTGCATTTGATGCTCAATCTGGGTGGATTAGAGCTGCAAAGACAGTTGAAAGCTAAGTTTGATTTCAAGAAGTCCAGGACTTCGCCAACTTCCTGACCTTCGAACCTTCCGCCGCGAGCTTAAGACACATCTATTTATTTGCGCAGGACTGGACTAGGATTTTTAGATTTTTAAATTTTATATTTGGTTTTAAATGGGGTTTTATTGTTTATATTTCTATTTTAAACATTTGGCTTATTGAATAAGTTTTTTAAATCAATGTTTTATTCTGTATATATTTATGTTTTTATCTGGCTGTAAACCGCCCTTAGTCCCTAGGGAGATAGGGCGGTATAAAAATATGAACAAATAAATAATAAATAAATAAATAAATACTAAATAAATACCGTATATACTCGAGTATAAGCCGAGTTTTTCAGCACGTTTTTTGTGCTGAAAAGCTGGCTTATACTCGAGTTATTGATGTATTTCGGGAACCCCGCACAGGAGACGCCAAAGAGGCGGCAGATCGCCCGCGGATTTGCCCAAGGCTGAGCAGTTCGTGGACCTGAGCCAAGCCGGTCCCAGTCCAGCCGAACGGTGAAAGCGAATGCGAGCGCGCCCGCTTTCACCGCTCGCTGGACTGGGACCGCTTCTGGGTCCGAGTAAGCCAGGCTGTGCCGCCAAGAAACCATTTAAAAGCCCCGCCAGGGCTTTCTTTCTTCCTCCGTTTTGAAGTTGGGCTTTTAAATGGTTTCTTGGCACAGCCTGGCGGAGTTACGCGGACCCAGCCAAGCCGGTCCCAGTCCAGCCGAACGGTGAAAGCGGAGTGGCGCCGGCATGTCGCTTTCACCATTCGCCGGACTGCGACTGCTTGCTCGGGTCCAGCGCGGGCGGGGAGCCGACTTTGGCCCTTTAGCAAGGAGGAAGGTGGGAGGAAGCGGAGCTGCCGGCTGTGGCGCTCCGCTGAGCCGCCGCCGCCGCCTGGAAGAGGAGGAGGTGACCTTCACGCTGGAGAGGGTGGGGGATGGGGGTTGAGGCGTGCAAGAGGAGCGAGCGTGGAGGAAGAGGAGGAGGCGACGGCCCGGACAGCGCTTTCTAAGATCAGCCCACGCTCCGAAGAGGAAAGGGAGCGAGTGGGTGGGTGGCTGGGACGAGACCCCACCACAAACACACACACAGCCGGTCGGACGGCGCGTTCCTTTCTCTCTCTCTCGCTCTGCGTCAAGGCGCTGGAAGGGGCGGAGCGCGAAACAGCAGCAGGAGCAGCCGGCGCTCGCCTTCGCTTCCTCCTCCTCCTCCTCCTCCTCCTCCTCCTTTCGTGGCGGGCTGCTTCCAAGTCTGGAAATCTGTTTTGGGAAGTGGTGGTGCAGCGCGGCAGTTCAGCCCTGTCGGCCGGGGGAAGGAGGCGGTGGATCGGATTCTCGCGCCACACCGAAGTCGGCTGGAAAGCTTGCTGCTTCTTCTTTTTTGCTTCTCTCCCCCCCCCCACCCCTCTTTTCGGCTCTCTTGCAACGTTGCTGCAGCTCCTCGGCTCCTTTTCCCGGCGCCCCAGAAGGCTCGAGCCTCTGCTGCCGATTGAATACTAAAATAAAATAAAAGAGCGGAGAAGAACGGGGCGCCGCTTTTGGTGTCCGCGTCCCTGTCGCCGCCCGCAGCACGTTTAAAAAAAAGGCGGGGAGTTGAAAAGAGGCTGCCTCTTCGGGTTACCTCAACATCCATTCCAGAGCCGCTAAAAGAGCGGCTGCTTGGCCCGCCCTGGTTGGGGAACGGGCACAAAAAAAGGGTCCCTGGTGACCCAGAATTCATCCTAGCCCCATTGACTGGCCCCTTTGACTCGATAGGATTTAGCTGACGGGATTGTTAAACAGCCGACCTTTCTTCTGGGGAGAGAAGTCACTCTAATAAATATTGGGAGGTGTTTTCAAGGAAACATAGGGGTCCACCTTCTGCCCACAAGAAATGTAGGGAAATGCCACCATTCCCAGCCTTCTGAGCACATCAGCTTATCCTGGCAGAGGATGAGGAAAGTCGCATTTCAAAGCCTTTGGAAATCACCAGCTTGGAAAAAGCTAAATTATGTAGGGCTATTCAGCTACAACTTCGTGTTTAGGTTTTGTCTTTTGAAGCGAGATAATGATAGCTAGCTAGCTAGCTAGCTAATTAGATAGATAGATAGATAGATAGATAGATAGATAGATAGATAGATAGATAGATAGATAGATAGATAGATAGATAGATAGATTAGAAAGAAAACAGAACAAAAAAACAGAATAATAGAGTTGGAAGGACCTTGGAGGTCTTCTAGTCTAACCCTGCTTACGCAGGAAACCTTATACCACTTCAAATGCTTATCCAATATCTTCTTAAAAACTTCCAGTGTTAGAGCATTCACAACTTCTGGAGGCAAGTTGTTCCACTGGTTAATTGTTCTAACTGTCAGGAAATTTCTCCTTAGTTCTAGGTTGCTTCTCTCCTTGATTAGTTTCCACCCATGCTTCTTGTCCTGCCCTCAGGTGCTTTGGAGAATAGTTTGATTCCTCTTTGTGGCAGCCCCTGAGATATTGGAATGTTCCTATCATGTCACCCCTAAACTAGACATACCCAGTTCACATGCCCGTGAGACGCCTTGCTTGCATGCCACACACCCGCACCGCTGGGAAAAAAAAAAAGGAAGGAAGGAAGGAAGGAAGGATGGATTGATGGATGGAGGCGACCGCTTTGAAGCGCAACCCTTCTCCCGCAACTAAGGGGGGGGTCAATGTTTTCCCCAATCCTAGGGTGTGGGGAAACAGTCATTCTTTCTTCCCCCCTAGTCTCTCCCGAGATCGCACTGCAGCGCCCATCATCCCCAGCCGGCAATCTGAGCTCGTGCCATCGATGTGGTCCTTGAACTTCCCCCTCCTTGTTTCTAACCCAGCCTAGGATGGCCGGCGTGGAGGGTATGGTGGTGGTAAAACGACCAGGAGAAAGCTTTCGCTCTTTTCGAGAGGTCCTCTTGGAAGGCTGGGTTGGAAAGGGAAAGTGGGGAGGGGGCAGAGATTTCTTCCTCTCGGGTCCCCTTGGAAGGCTGGGTTGGAAAGGGAAAGTGGGGAGGGGGCAGAGATTTCTTCCTCGGGTCCTTCTAGAGTCCTTGAGAAACTGATATCATACAAGGTTAATAAATTATACCTCCTCCTCATTGATGAGTTTTTCATCCTGAAATTGATTGAACCATTGTACCATCATATGCTGCCATAGTATAGTGTTAACAACATCTGTAAAGATGATATATGAGCATGACACTAAGTTTTTTCTATATTTCCCCCTTTATTGAAAAACTTCCATCATGCTTCTTTCTGAAAACAAAGGTCATTATAATATACCTCATTATATATTTGATTTGATGATATTTCAGTTAATAAATACCATTTAAGGTGTTAAGCTTCCTTTCTTTTTCAGCAGCAAAGTGAATTACAACTTTAAAGAACTTTATTACTTTATATTCATTTATTTTAAGTATAGATTTTAGATTTTTAAACAAATATGTTTAGAGCTTTTATATCTTTCAAGTTATTCAAATTATCCTCAGCAGGTATATAATGGCATCCAATTCCAATATCATGTTGGGGCTTTTGAGCAAGGGAGGAGGAACGCGAGCACCGCCTTTCGGCTGGCATTCCGGGATTTCCTTTGTTTAGAGCTGGGAATCCTCCTTCCCTTTTGCACTTTTATTGTTTTTCGTTCAAATAAATATTCATGTTATTTTACTTGGCTCTATCTTTATTTTTTACATTGACCAGTAGCTGCCTCATTTCCCACCCTCGGCTTATACTCGAGTCAATAGTTTTTCCCAGTTTTTTGTGGTAAAATTAGGTGCCTCGGCTTATATTCGGGTCGGCTTATACTCGAGTATATACGGTAAATAAATAAATAAATAAATAAATAAATAAATAAATAAATAAATAAATAAATAAGAATGGTGAAATGTAAAATATGGGAATAGAGTTATCTCACATCTATTACCCTGTCTAGGTACTTTCTTCAAATGATTATTCTACATCAGGGGTGTCCATCCAACTTTGGCAACTTTAAGATCTGAGGACTTAAATTCCCAGAATTGCTGGCTGGAGAATTCTGGGAGTTGAAGTCCACAAGTCTTAAAATTGACAAGCTTGGACAATTCTGTTCTACATCTAATTTGGTAGATCACTATGTCCAATGATGAACTGACACAAGTTGTTTTACTCACCTGCTTGGCCATGGCTTATTTTTCTAATCTTAAATGGCAAAACCATAATTTTGTTTTTGTTTGTTTGTTGCTTTTTACCACATTTTAGAGGTTTTATTTTTTATTTAGTGTATGGCAAATACATGGACTAATGGTAGTTCAAATGTCCACCCAGCCATTTAAGAAAAGTTGGCTGAGGAACTCTGGGAGTTTTTTTTTTTTTATTTATATCCCGCCCTTCTCCAAAGACTCAAGGCGGCTTACACTGTGTTAAGCAATAGTCTTCATCCATTTGTATATTATATACAAAGTCAACTTTATTGTCCCCAACAATCTGGGTCCTCATTTTACCTACTTTATAAAGGATGGAAGGCTGAGTCAACCTTGGGCCTGGTGGGGCTTGAACCTGCAGTAATTGCAAGCAGCTGTGTTGGAGCTTCGACGCTCTGGAATGAACTTCCCCCTGGCCTACGTCAAGTGCCTGATCTTCGGACCTTCCGTCGTGAGCTAAAAACATATTTATTTATTCAAGCGGGACTGGCATAATGGTTTTAATAGTTTTAATCTTAAATTGGGGTTTTTTATTGGGTTTTTTAAATTTTTTATAATTTAAAATTTAAACTTTTAATTATCAGCCTTTTGTAATTTGCTAGGTTTTAATTGTTGGTTTTAATTGTATATGTATTGTGTTTTATCTTTGGCTGTACACCGCCCTGAGTCCTTCAGGAGAAGGGCGGTATAAAAATTTAATAAATAATAAATAATAAATAATAATTAATAATTAATAATAGACAGACTTAGTCTGCTGAGCCACCAGAGTTGAAGTCCACAAACCTTAAAGTTACTAAGGTTGGAGACCCCTGGTCTATGTTGAACTAATCAGACGTTCAATAGGTGTAAGATCTTGATGGACATTCAGACACAATGTGGTGGGTATGTTGTTAAGGAGCACCACAGTCACGCTGATGGGTATAGACAAAACCCCACTTAAACAATGAGTCCTGGCAGACACCATGTTGGGTACAGATCCTATTCAGAGTTGACCTATGCTGGTGAGGAAGGTCAAAACTTGGCACCTTTTGTGTAGGGTTATCTACATAACAGCCAGACTACATTTTAGAGATAAAATTGTACTTAAAATGATAATATCCAGAGATTTGCAATATTTAGTTAGAGTTCAGTCATTTGACTCCATTCCCTTTCTTTCCTTCCATTTTCTTCATATTGTATGATAGTTTGTGCAATTTGTTCATTTCTCCCCCCCCCCTTTGGTATTGAAATATAGGTTGATTTCTTTGAGTCTGTTGGCCATTGTGACATTCTCCAGATTTGCTAGCATGGTTTGATTAGAATTTTTACTGAGTTTTCTTCTGTTGCTTCCACTATTTCTGTAGCTATTCCATCCATTTCTGCAGCCTTTTGACTTGGTAATGACTGGAGTGTTGATCTAACTTACTCTTGTGGTGCTAGAGGTTGCATACAGGGAATATCTTCTAAGCTAAATTTTCTGATATGCTGTGGTTTCTGCTGTCCAGAGCTTCAGTATACTTCTTCCACTTCTATTTTATCTTTGAATGTGTTACTTTTTGTCCATTAGTATACCAAAATGAAGTTGGAATCTGCTTCTGAATTCAGACAGCGTATGGAATCTTCTCTTGTTTTTTGTGTTGTTTCCAGTCTTCAGGTGGAACAGATCAGGGTGAAATGCTCCTGGATCGGACCGAATCTCGCAATCCGGTAGCGGTTGTGGCTGGTAGTTCAGCAATCCAGTAGCGATTGTGGCTGGTAGTTCAGCAATCAGGTAGCGATTGTGGCTGGTAGTTCAGCAATCCAGTAGCGATTGTGGCTGGTAGTTCAGCAATCCGG
This sequence comes from Ahaetulla prasina, assembly GCF_028640845.1. Lineage (NCBI taxonomy): Eukaryota > Metazoa > Chordata > Lepidosauria > Squamata > Colubridae > Ahaetulla > Ahaetulla prasina. The sequence goes on along the minus strand of NC_080540.1, from coordinate 34,133,024 downwards.
TAGCGATTGTGGCTGGTAGTTCAGCAATCTGGTAGCGATGGCAGAGCAAAGCTCCGCCCACCCGCCTGGGTGTCACTACTTTCTGGTTTTGCGCATGTGCAGAAAGTCTGCATGCACATGTAGTGGGCACGCGTGCAAGCAAAGAAAGTGCGCAAGTGTGGCACATGCACTTCCGGACCAGTAAGGAAGGTAAGTAGATTTCACCCTAGAACAGAGGCTTTTGTAACACTATTTATTATCTCTTGTAACATCTCTTTGAAATAAAGAATTTCCTTCCTGAGATTTTTCCCTTTATTGACTTTGGCTTCTCTTTCTTTCATGGCAATTTTCATCATTTGTTCTGAAATCTAGTTTGCTTTGTTCTTTTTTGTCTTGATCATTGTCAGTCTCTTTTTACTTTGATCCTTAACCATTTTGATTTCACTGAGAATTCTTTTCTGGTTCCTTATTAATTATGTTCTGGACTTCAAAACAATTCCTGATGTTCTCCTTGAAAATTTCCCTGTATGATTCTCATCTCTGAAGGCATAAACATTACATTCATCTGAATTTCTTTTTCCAGCCCTTGTTGGGATGTTGGTTGTTGTTTTTTTACTGTTGACAATCAATCCTAAAATGCAGAAACTTCCGTGTCTTCAATGTCAATTCTCAACCTTGTTGCTATACCTATCATTTTCTTTATTTTTAATAAAACTCATTTTATTGTAACTTTCATTATTTGAAGATCATTGAATCAGGCCCCAGCACATCTTTGCTATTATAATTTACCTCTTCCATCTCCATCTATCAATAATAAAATCAATTGGGTTTCTGTGTATTATGTCTGGCCATGTCCATGCATGTAGATATCACTTTAGTTATTTGAAAACTATGTTAAGAATGAGGAGATCAGTGGATTGGCAGAATATCAGTCTCCCATTTCATTTATGTTTCTTAGGCCATACACTTCAAGTACATTTTACATTTAAGAACCATTAGCATTCCAGTCTTTAACTTCAGGTGATCTTGATTCTATCCCTCTGTTTTTGGGCTGCATAAACAGAGGGATAGAATCAAGATCACGTGAAGTGTTAGTGCCACTTTATAATGCCTTGGTAAGGCCACACTTGGAATATTGCATTCAGTTTTGGTCGCCACGATGTAAAAAAGATGTTGAGACTCTAGAAAGAGTGCAGAGAAGAGCAACAAAGATGATTAGGGGACTGGAGGATAAAACATATGAAGAACGGTTGCAGAACTGGGTATGTCTAGTTTAACAAAAAGAAGGACTAGGGGAGACATGATAGCTGTGTTCCAATATCTCAGGGGTTGCCACAAAGAAGAGGGAGTCGGGCTGTTCTCCAAAGCACCTGAGGGTAGAACAAGAAGCAATGGGTGGAAACTGATCAAAGAAAGAAGCAACTTAGAACTAAGGAGAAATTTCCTGACAGTTAGAACAATTAATAAGTGGAACGACTTGCCTGCAGAAGTTGTGAATGCTCCAACACTGGAAATTTTTAAGAAAATGTTGGATAACCATCTGACTGAGATGGTGTAGGGTTTCCTGCCTGGGCAGGGGGTTGGACTAGAAGGCCTCCAAGGTCCCTTCCAACTCTGTTGTTATATATATTATATTAACACATACACACACACACACACACACACACACACACAGAGTGCATCTTGGTTGCATGTTTTGTCAATCTTAAATTGAAGTTGACCATAAAATTTGTGGACTTTTTTTTTCTGCATCAGTATTGGAACATATACCTGGATAACCGCCATATGAAAGGGTTGTTCGTGAAGTCTATTTGACATTAGACTTCGCACAGTGGTTAGAATGCAATACTGCAGGCTACTTCTGCTGATCGCCGTCTGCCAGCAGTTCAACAGTTCAATTCTCACCGGCTCAAGGTTGATTCAGCTTTCCATCCTTCCAAGGTTGGTAAAATGAGGAGCCAGATTGTTGGGGGCAATAGGCTGACTCTGTAAACCGCTTAGAGTGGGCTGTAAAGCACTGTGAAGCGATATATAAGTCTAAGTGTTATTGCTATTATTCGAATTGCTACCCTGTTTTCCCCAAAATAAGACATCCCCTGATAATATGCCCAATCGGGCATTTAAGCGCATGGCAATAAGGCCAAGCTTTTATTTCAGGGTTCAAAAAAATATAAGACAGGGTCTTATTTTTGGGGAAACACGGTATTAACTGTCAAGCATGGGAAATCAGGAGTCTAGGTTGTTGAAATGGATATATAGGTTTATTGTAAGCATAAGCTCTCTACAAGAATCTGAACTACTAACAGTCAAAGGAAATTGGTGGTAGTAAGAGTCAGTTGAATTCAAGGTTGCCTGGATTTAGACCTCTTGTGGGTGCAAAGAGAGTCGAGACTGATGACACATTTAACTTCTCCCTCAGGCTCATTCTGGTCATCTCCTCTGCATCTCATCCTTGAGTGTATTATAGCTAAAGTACTAATGACATGTGATATTAAAATTAGAAGTGGTGTGTATAAAGAAGATATTTTCTGGAAGATTTGGAAACCATTTGTGGACTATGCGCTTGGAAAATTGGACGCCTCGGTACCTGTACCTCGAGAACGTGGATTTTGGCAATCATGAGGACATATCCGAAGACCCAAATCTTCCTTTTTTATGTATAGCACAAGGGTGGAATAAATGTATTTTCTTTTCTGTTTGTAATGTTAGAAAAAAGCAATTAAAAAATTAATTAAAAAAAAAAACACATTTAACTTCTCCCTCAGGCTCATTCTGGTCATCTCCTCTGCATCTCATCCTTGAGTGTATTATACCTAAAGTACTATCTTTGCAATGTCTTACCTATTTAAGAAATCTATACCATTACTTCTTTGTTTTGTAATCTTCTCTCTCACAGTGTCTAGTCCACTTTAATTTATTGGTGCCTAAGATGTCAACATGTGGTTGGTTAATTTCATCTTTCACTCCATTGAGCTATTCCATGTTCTTTCGATGTCCCAGGTTCCCACTACAATTCTTTCTTAGCAGCTTTGGATTTTCTTTTTTCTGCATAGGAACTTCAGGACCTGGACAGTTTTAATTAGTCATGTCATAAACACTTTAGTACTCCAAAAGAACTTCAACTCCACAACATGTAAAGTACTATCTAACCTGAGAGGGTCGTCATCCAGACCATGTCAACAACTTTGTCTTGAATATTCATGTGTTTTTCTTGGCAAAATAAAAGGCTGGCAAGGGGAGGAAAGGAAAGGAAATTGGTTATGCAGCTTCAGGTTACATGTAAAATAGATTGCAAGTACCCTATCTATTAATCATTGTATAATATGTTGAAAACCCCTAGAGTTTGTTGAAATCCGAGACTGCCTGAAGATGTTTGAGTTCAATAATACATAGAATAGAATAGAATAGAACAGAACAGAACAGAACAGAACAGAACAGAACAGAACAGAATAGAATAGAATAGAATAGAATAGAATAGAAACTAGACTAAACTAGACTACACTAGACTAGACTAGACTACACTAGACTAGACTAGACTAGACTAGACTAAAATTCTTTATTGGCCAAGTGTGATTGGACATACAAGGAATTTGTCTTTGGTACATATGCTCCCAGTGTACATAAAAAGAAAAAGAAAATATATTCATCAAGAATCATAAGATACAACACTTAGTGACAGTCATAGGTTGCTAATAAGCAATCAAATCCTACTAGGAAACCAATAAAACAATATAAATTGTAAAGATACATGATTATAGCCATAACTGGGAAGAGATATGTACTAGGAAGGATGAGAAGAAGAATAGTAATACAGTCTTAGTAAATAATTTGACTGTTGTGGAAATTAGTTGTTTAGCAGAGTGATGCTCAATGGTGCTATTGAAATGCTTCTAAAGCCATTTGGGGCCTGCTATGGATGTCTCAAGAGCTTGAAATCCTCAGATATTAATAATCCTCTGATACTACTTGGTTCTTTTTTTTTTAAGTCTTGACATCAGACTTGGTTTTTCTTGTGGATGAGTTATGGCAGATTGTAGGTGGGGTGAGTGTGAGACTATTAGATTTTATTGCTGACTCTTTCCTGCGGGCTCTTTCAGTGGCCTTTCATGTTATAAACAATAGTATCCTTCTGGGCTAGATACAAGGGTTGGGAACTGAGGCTATCATTTGTAGATAGTTTGGTTCTTTCCTAAGTACGCAGTGGTGTTTATGGGGGAGAAACGGTCAGACAGTTTTTCAAAGGATGTTTGGGATCCAAGGTAAGCATAGATAGAGGCTCCTGAGCAAATGATGAATTGTTGTTTCATGTCATAGAGCACTTTATTGTTACTAAAGCAGTTTATTTGGTTTATTTTTGATGGATTGATTTTTTAAAATAACGATGGCTATACATTTGCACAGTCTCGCTGTTAAGAGAATTAGAGATGCCTGAAATAATGCAAAGCACCGATAATAAATAAAGAAGCAAAGAGGAAGAGAACTAACGAAAAGGCTCACTAAGAGCCTGAATATACAGTAATTTCAAAATCAATAGATTTTGTATTGAGCAAGTCAAGATATTAAAATATTTATGCATAGCACAACATTCATTCCTGACAAGAGATTGCTTTTGTGTTTTAACCAGCATTTGCAGGCTTTAAAATGTTGTGCTTCTCTGTCCCTAGTAAACAACCAACTAAGGTACACAAATTCATCTATTTTTCTCTACAAACACAACTACCTCCCCCCACACCCCGGTAAACTAATTTTGTTCTTATTCTTTTTTTTTTTAATTTATATCCCACCCTTCTCCAAAGACTCAGGGTGGCTTACATTGTGTAAGGCAATAGTCTCATCCATTTGTATATTATATACAAAGTCAACTTGTACTGCCCCCCCAACAATCTGGGTCTATCATATCTATTTGTCTATCAGGCATTTTAGCATTCACTGCAAATCATTTGGGCTCTTGGCCAAAAAAATTTGCATCATCTGCATAGGAAAATATGTATATGCTCATGTTTTTAATACATGTCAGCTACCATCACAAGTACGTTTTACGATTTATTCATAAGTTCAGTAGACAATTAAGGGGGCATTGTATATTCTTGTCTTATCTCCTGCTCAATCTGAATCACTTGCTAAACAGTTTATTGTTGGTCACACGTGTTTTCATCTATAATTCACTGCTATTATTGTGTTCAATAACCAACTTTCACATTTATATTTGTACCAAACCTAGAATAGAATAGAATATTCTTTATTGGCCAAGTGTGATTGGACACACAAGGAATTTGTATCTGGTGCATACACTCTCAGTATACATACAAGCAACAAAGTGATCAACAAAATGATAAATCATAAATCAGAAGATATAATCATAAATCAGAAGATACACTCACAAGTGATAATCATGAGATACCAATAAGACTAAGAAGAGAAGGATAATAGTAATGCACTTACTACATGATTAGATACCTTTAGGAATATTAGAGTATGTTTATTATTAAAGAATATTTATTATATTAGAGAATGATTATTCTAAACATTAAACATTAATTCAACATTGAACATTAATCATATTAAATATTAAACATATTAAACGTATTAGAGAATGTTTATTTTAAACTAGTGTAGGAAGTTAGCAACCACCCCCCTCCTAGAAGAATGAAATATTTTAGAAAATATTTAAAAAGGCAGAATATATTTCCCTGGATGAGAAATGGAGAAACATGTTTTAAAGACAAAGCAGCTTCCTGACTCCCCCCACCTTTGTCAATGGGCCATTAAAGCCTCAGCCAAGCTCACTCATTTCCCCCCACCTTTGTCAATGGGTCAGAGGTAGAAACTCATTCTCCCCACCTTTGTCAATGGGCCATCATCATCTGCAACATAATAGGACCCATCTAGCAACAGAAACTCACCACATGGCAAGGCTCAGGCAAGCTTGAGGGACAACCTACAATGTTAGCTAAGACCCCTAGACCACCTGGGAGTTTGACAACCAATCAGGATACTCTTCCTGTGCCCCAGAAAGTTCAAAGCTCAGAAAAAACATAAAGCCAGGGAGCACACAGGATCTCAGCCCTTTTCTGTTCAGGATCTCAAGCCATGTGATCCTGGCCACCATTAAACCATCTTTCCAAGCAGCCTCCATGTTTCCAGTGTCTTTGTCCCCACTTGGAACTGAACCCAGATGGATATTTCTTCCAACACTAGAATAAACATTCTACTTCATCATGTGTTTCTTCTAAACCAATGGACATAAAACAACCTTTTTTTCATATTCTTGTTTTTTTAATGACTTCACTTCTTAAACTTTGTTCATTGACACTTCTTGTATTGTTTGAATCAGAATTCTGCTGAGAATTCCTTTGAAGGGATGACACTACGCTGGCAGGCATAGCCAACACCCCAGAAGACAAGCTCAGGATCCAGAAAGATCTTGACAGACTTGAACAATCTATCCAACAACATGAAATTAAGAAAAGCAAGGTGTTATACCTAGACAGGAAAAACCAAAGATACAAGTACAGATTAGATGCAACCTTTAAGGCCTGGAGATAGAAACATATGAAGAATGGTTGCAGGATTTGGGTTCGGCTAGAGAAAAAAAGAACTAGGGGTAACATGATAGCAGCATTCCAGTATTTGAGGGGCTGCCACAAAGAAGAGGGAATGAAATTATTCTCCAAAGCACCAAAAATCAAGGCAAGAAGCAATGAATGGAAGAGAGAAGCAGCTTGGAAACTTCCTAACAGTGAGGAGAAATAAATCAGTGGAACAGCTTGCCTTCAGAAGTAGTTGGTGCTTCATCACTGGAGGTTTTAAAGAAAATTGACCGTCGACTGGTGGCCTCCAGGGGGAGGGCCTTCTCTGTGGGGGCGCCTGCCCTCTGGAATGAGCTGCCTCCTGGGATACGTCAACTCCCTGACCTCCGGACCTTCCAACGCAAGCTAAAGACCTTTTTGTTTTATCGCGCAGGGCTGGCTTAATGTAATTTTAACTTGGGTTTTATTATGGTTTTATTATAGTTTTAAATTTTGTTCCGGCCTTAATTGAATTAGGTTTTTAAATATGCTTTTAATTTTTGTGTAAAGTTTTTATTTGGTTGTAAACCGCGCTGAGTCCTTCGGGAGAAGGGCAGTATATAAACTTAATTAATAAATAATAAATAAAAATGGTATAGGGTCTCCTGCTTGACAGGGGGTTGGACTACAAGACCTCCAAAGGTCTCTTCCAGTTCTATTCTAACTGATTTCACTACATGCTTTGCATTTGCTGTCGCAACCCTTCCTTTGTATAAGGAAACAATAGCATATTTCTTCCAGTCCTAGACCAGATCCAGTTTTTAGTATTTTCCCACTGCCCAAGTAACATTGTCCTCTGCAGCCTTCCCATTTTTCAGCCTTCTCAAAGCATTTATGATCTCTTTTTCATCATGTTTTTCTTTGATATTCATACTTACAGCATTCATTTCAGTTCCACTCTTTGACATATTACTATCACACTTATACAGTTCTCTAAACTACTTTGTCCAGGATTCCCTTCCTTTCATTTCATTCTAAATAATTTCATCACTTTTATTTATAATTCCATTTACTCTGCTGGAGACTCTCTGTTTAGGCTTTTTCATGTACTTCCAAAAACAATTCTTTTCTTTCCATCAAAATCACTCTGCGTTTTAGCTGCTCCTTTCAGTCTAAACTATTTATGTCTACATTTTTTTCTGCAATTGTATTTTTCTCTCTCTTTATTTGCAAACAATTGACTGCTGATCTATGTGATATCCTATAACAGGGGTTCACAACCTGTGGGCCATGGCCCACTAGTAAACCATGAGGGGATTGCAACCAGGCCACAGAAATGGCTGGCAGACACATCCTAACTTGCAGGAGCAGCAGACAAGTGTATGTACGCTCAATTTGCATGAGCAGTTGGCATGCGTGCATGCCACTTGTGTAAATGGAACTGGGTGTGCGTACTTATCAGCCTTACACATGGAACCATCCCCTCTCCCCCCAACCTGGTCTGCAAAGCTGAGGAGCTCTGTGCTATAATATTAATTCTTGTTTGTGTATGAACGAACTTGTATGAATGAACTATTTGTTGTACCTTATCCACATTTTACATTGTAAGATTTTACATTATCTTCTGTTTCTGTATTCTTTATTCATTGCACTACCAACTCAGCATCTTCTTTTAGTTTTTAACTTCAGTCTTAAATAGGGTTCAATGCTGCACTGTTCTCTTCACACTTAAATACATTGTTTTATTTCTTTATAAGATTTCTATGGCTGCTCATTAACACACAGCTGTAGGCAAGTAATGTTAATGATAAACAATAAAACAATGATAAACAATAAAAACAATATATCAACAACAACAAAATGAAGAAAAATCAGGTTCTCAATTATCAGTTCAGTCCATCCATTCATCCATCCATCCAATCTGATGTTACTATCCCAGTTCTTCATGATTCTTCTCTACTACTTTATGGCTGGATCTTCTTGTACCATATCATGTCTCAAGCGAATCATAGACTGAAATGCAGTTTACCCATATCTTTCTACCTTTATGGTTATATACATTATAAAATATTTCTCTCCCTTTCTCTTTTGCATCAATCGTCTTATACATATTTTTTCTCCCTATTATTCTTTCTGCATTTCCTATTAGTGTAATTTTATACATTTCTGTGGCAGCCCTGTGATTGACACGGAGGGTCAATCTATTCTTCAAAGCACCTGAAGGCAGAACAAGAAGCAATGGATGGAAACTAATCAGTAGAACTAAGGAGAAATTTCCTGAAAGTTAGAACAATTAATCAGTGGAATGGCTTGCCTCTAGAAGTTGTGGATGCTCCAACAGCGGAAGTTTTTAAGAAGAAACTGGATAGCCACTTGTCTGAAATGGTATCAGATCTCTTGTAAGAATAGGGGGTTGGACTAGAAGACCTCCAAGGTCCCTTCCAACTCTGTTATTCTGTTATTCTATTCTGTTGTGTAATTATGTCTATTCTGTTTTTAAGGAGGTTCTATAAATCCTTTGCTTATAGCCATTCCTTTTCATTCTGTTTGGAGATTAACCTATCTTATAATATTTTTCAAAACAGGACACACATTTCTGTCCTTTTGATGCATAAAATATGGTAGGCACCAGTTCATATTTTCTGACATACACTTTAACCTTTACATTTATATTCAGACTTGCACCTACACTTCTTGTTTCTCAAATCCAGTCTGTAAGATCAGGGTATTTTCTATAAGATCTATTACATCCTTTGAATTTCTCTTAGTTTCGCAGGGCACAAAATATATCTATTTTTCTTTTGGACATTAAATCATCCTCAAATCATCATCATTTATTCTTCTTACATTCCAAATCAGTGTTCCATATGTCATAGTCATCAGCAGTTGAACCCACAGTTATTACCACTATTTTGCACCAGCGTTTTGTTTAGCTGAAGCTTTGACATCATGCTTTTTTTAGCAAGGTGTAGAAGATGTAGACTAGACTGTTAGTTGATCTCTGCTGCATGCAGCAAGGTTTCCCTGTCTAGTTGTGTCCAACTCTTGGGCAATCTCTGTCTGCTCATGTCAGTTTCTTGGCCGAAGAAGACAGTGTTGTCCGAAGACATTTTCTGTAGTCATGTGGCCAGCATGGCTATATGCAAAGGTGCACAGAATGTTGTTATATTCCCACCAAAGTGGTACCTATTCATCTACTCACATTTCCAGGCTTTCGAACTGGCTCAGCGGTTAAAGATGCTGAGCTTGTCAGATGAAGAGCTGACCGCTTGGGTTTGAGGCCTGAGCTCCGCGCAATGGGGTGAGCTCCTATTACTTTACCTAGCTCCAGCATACCTAGCTGCATGCAGCATTTTGTTTACTAACAATAATGCCAAGACTGGTCAGTTTTGGTTGCCACAAATGCAACTCAAGGTCATTTTCAACCCCAAGCATGCTTTTGTCTACCAGCTGGAATCTCTAAAGTAGAGACTACTTTGTGAGTCAACACACTGCTCCATGCATCCCATCAGTTAGAAGCTACATGCAACGTACTAATTCATACTCAGAATGCAGACAACAATCTCCTATGTTTAATGATTTCATTGTCTAATGTGGAGTCTGCTACTTTATTGATCCTAAAAGCATTTTGCTTATTGTACACAACAAAGAAATATATACTTTCTGTGAAAGAACAAAACCACTGCCCCTACCCCCATGTGCAATGCTACACTGTTCTCTTTCTTCATCTGATGGATTCATAAGTAGTTGGTAATGGCTTCAGCAGCAGGGAAGTCTGTCTAATCAGGGAGAGGAAATGAAAGGAGGTAAACATTATTGTGAAACTTGGAGGTGGGAAGACCGGGGTGTATAATTGCAATGGACGTTTCTCTTTCTACCATCAAATTTATGTATGCAGAAAGGTAAGAAGAGCTTTCTCTGAGTCATAGTTTAGGAGGAAGAGTTTAGTTTAGTTTAGGAGGAACCATGTGTTGTAAAAAGCAGGAATGAAAAAAAAATGGTGATGGATATTTGCTGAGACTCTTATTCAGGGGTCGTATTGACATATCTTAACTACCGATTCGCAAATATGAGCAACCACCTCCTCGCACACCACCTTCTGCACATGCATAGAGCATAAAAAAAAAGGACATGATGACATCTGGGCAGGTGGGCGGAGCCTCACGCAGCCCCAGCTACTGGTTCCGCCGAACCAGGTAGAACTGGCAGAATTTCACTACTGCTCTTATTCCAGTACAGTTGTCCAGTCACAAGCGGATTGAACTGGATCCAACCAGGGGGGGAAAATTAGGGAAGAAAAACCACAGCACTGAACTTTGCTACTTGCTTGTGATAAACATTGTATGGTCAAGCTCTAATAGTTCCTCCCAAGCAAATAATTATAGTTACCATCAGGAAAACTGGTTTGGGACAAAGTATTAACACAAAAACTTTGTTATATTAATTTGCTAATGGGGCTTTCAGCAAGCTACAGAGTAGGCTACTCAGGCTAGTGTCCTTCAGATACCTTTGCACTATCCCGTCACACCTTGTAGGTGTCCTTGTCCAAAGACATCTAGAAAGCATCGGGTTGAGAATGGTCTTTCTAGACGGTGTTTTTCAGTGTCTTGCATGGGGTTGATCAATTTTATACTATAGGACGATATCAGAATTACTTTGTCCCGTAAACTGACCCTGTTATGAGAAGCTGAAATGTATAATAGAATTGGTGCCTCCTATGATTAAGTGCTTAGGCATTGAAGTGGCTCTTTTGATGTGTGAAATTATGTTCTGTGAAAGTGGGATTCAGGAATCATGTGCCCAGATGTTGTTATGTTATATACAAAGTTTATATAAGCTGAAGTGGCCATTCAGAACATGTCTAACAGTAGATAACAAGCTACAAGTACCTCGATGAAGGTATCTTTTCTTTTATGTACACTTAGAGCATATGCACCAAGACAAATTCATTGTGTGTCCAACCACACTTGGCCAATAAAAATTCTATTTTATTCTATTCTACATAAGGCCATGGATAATGGTGAGTAGGCTATCTGGTGGCTCAACAGACTAATGCAGCTGTTATTAACAGCAGCTGCTTGCAATTACTGCAGGTTCAAGTCCCACCAGGCCCAAGGTTGACTCAGCCTTCCATCCTTTATAAGGTAGGTAAAATGAGGACCCAGATTGTTTGGGGCAATAAGTTGACTTTGTATATAATATACAAATGGATGAAGACTATTGCTTAACACATTGTAAGCCACCCTGAGTCTTCGGAGACGGGCGGGATATAAATTCAAATTTTTTTAAAAAATCTCTATTTCAGAGGGGAAGCAGTTGGTATTTCATCCTATGCACATCTCTCCAAAGGTGTGATGGACTGTGTAGCTACAGAAGCAATGGAGGAGACCTTTGGCAACACAGAGTTTTCTCAGAAAAAGGCCCAGAATAAGAGACTGCGCAGTCCTGAGCTGGATAGGGGAGGACGGAAGAGGTTCAGGGTAGACCCACCCTAGAATATCTCAGGATACATTTAGTAAGTGTTGTGTCTTGCCCGCCCTCAGAGCAGCCGGGGCCTTCTTACCTGCTCCCGAACACTGAGGAATGTATGCCTCCCGGCCCAAGTCCTGGCTCCATGCCCACACAAACTGAAGAAGAAGGAGCATCTCCCGGCCCCAGCCCTGACTCCATGCCCAGGCAAACGGAGCAGCTAGACCCCTCCCCCTCCTCCACAGCATGTGAGCCTGAGGAGGGTTTATTCCCAACAGCTGCTGATTGGTGTGACCCTCGCATCAGAAGGCTGGATAGGCGGAGGCAACAGAAGGAAGGGAGGGGCAGGCCTTAATGAGTGCTGAGTCATGGAGCCACACCCCATGGCCTATATAAAGGATCTGCTTTCTGGCAGTCTCTGAGTCAGGCAAAAGTCGAACTTATCTTGCTGAAGTCACTTACTGGTCTCCTGCCTGCTCTGAGGACTTTGCTAGGACTTTGGGCAGAGCTGCAGAGGCAAGCCTGATTCGGATTTCCCTGACCCGGCCGTCAGCGGAGGAGTGGGACACGACAGTAAGTTAGAAGACTATAGCTGTTGTGACTCGTCCTCCCTCCTCTCCTCAGCCGGGCCTCTCCCGTCTCCAACCAGGCCTGTTATCAGACTCCGAGTCTGATAATGAAGATGAAAGGCCTGTCATGCCTCCAGCCCCCAGCCCTGGCCTCATGCCCGGAGAGGATTCCAGGAGTGGGAGGACAAGCCCGATAAACCTCACTCATACAGCGTGTGTTCCTTTGGCTCAGCCGTCAGAGCAGGACATCAGCCAGGTGCTGGAATTAGTCGGCCCTACTCCCTCTGACCCCTCCCTTTCCCAGAAGCTGCCAGCAGATCCAGCTGAAGACAATTCAGAGTAGGAGGACCCTCGCTTCCGGAGATCTGAGAGGCAACGCCAGCAGAAGGAGGGGTGGGGCAGGCCTGGATAAATGCTGAGTCATGGAGCCACACCCCACAGCCTATATAAAGGACCTGCTTTTGGCATTCCAACCTTGAGTCAAGCAAAGTCTTATCGAGTTTGCTGATACCAGACCCTATTGCTGAAGTCACAACTTGGACTCCTGCCTGCCCTGATAAACCTCAAAGGAACTTGGCAAGCTGCAGAGGCTTCGTTGCCAAGTTTGTCACGGACTTCCTTGACTCGTTCGTCAGAGTGGGGGTGGGACACGACATAGCTTGAGTTTGGCAAGTTTCTGTCCATTAGGAGCAAGCAAATAAAGTATTGAATTCAAGTGGATCTTACTGTTTCATCTCTGGTCTTGGGCCAGTAGTGGGTTTCAAAACCCGGTGCTACCAGTTTGGTAGTGCACGAGTGCGTTCGCTCGCTTTGCGAGCATGTGGTGTTTCTACGCATGTGCAGATTGTTTTTGATGATGTCTGGGCAAGTGGGTGGAGCCTCCCGCCACCACCATTACCGGTTCACACAAACCAGGGTGAACCGAGAGCAACCCACCACTGTCTTGAGCCTGTCAAAAGTTGAGAAAGATGTAATAAGATCTGCACTGGAATGTACCAGTTGGCTTCTAGGTATACCTGTAGATCAAAGTTTTGGTTTTTACCCATGAAGCCCTTTGGGGCCTAGAACCTGTTTGATAGAGGGTTCGCTTGCCTCTGAATATTTCTGTCCCTCTGATAAGGACCGGCAAAGTTTACACACCATGGATCCTGTCAATTAAACAATGTCCTCTTGTAGGGTGTCTTCTCTATGGCCTACTTCTCCCTTCTTCCACTTTAAAAAAAATCTGTATGCTGCTCAGAGTTATTGAGGAGTTTGGGGGAAGCCTCAAAATTGAGTCGTTTAAGATCCACCCTTCTCTCTGATTATAGCTTAATATCAGAATTAGGTGGTTGTTTGTGATACTTTTTATCAGGAAGGATAACATTTGGCTGAGCTCTGCCTTCACAAGCTGTGAAAAAAACTGTCTACTATTGACCTCACCCCATTCCTAAGAGGTCTGTAACGGGCGTGCATAAGAGCACAAGCGTGCCTATCGTTTCTGTCCTATTGTTTCCTTTCGGTAATCCAATTAATATAATTATTACATACTCATACTTATATATATATGCTTATATATTGTATAGTTATTTCATGCTTATGCTTATATATACTGTGTGACAAAATAAATTAAATAAAAGTAAAATGAGTAAATGAGTAAAACGAGCAACTGAGTAAAATGAACATGCCTTTTTTCCTCTGTAGCAAATTTATAATCTATGGTCTGGAAGCCAGGAAAGGAGTCAACCTTCCTAGTCCAAAAACAAGTAGGAGAAATAGCCCATCGTTGCTGGAAAGAGCATCCAAATTTCTGCTTTGTCATATATATTTTTTGCTTCATTTCGAAAACCTTGATTCCCCACCCTCCCTTCTGAGAGTGTGTTACTTGGGCTTCTGCAGTGCAATTATAATTTGCATTTGAGCCAGATGATCAAATGAACCAGGTGCGTAGGATTCCAGCCACCTCCACAGCTGTCCATTCCACCTTGTGTTCATCTCCCTCTCTCTCTTTCTCTCTCTCTCTCTCAATGTGAGGATGGAGTGTGTTGGAACATCTCCATGTCTAGTTGTGCATTCTAACCAAATACTCCGCTGTACATTTTATCAGAGCAGTCCTGTGTCATTTCTGGAAAGGAGATGAATTTTTACTCTGTTATCGGCATTAATAATTGGCATCCAGGATTCTCCTTTCCCTCTCCATTACAAGTGATCATGAAAGAAAAGCAAAATAAAATATAGGTGCCACTGATGCTGCGGATTTAATAGAGTGGGTAATATTTGCTTGGACAAACACCTGTCATGCAGCTATATCATTTTGGAGCCGGAATTTAATGATCTTATGATGTCCCCTTTAGATACATATTTGAATAACTTGCTGCGGCATCTCCAATTCATCTTTTTTCTTCTTCTCCTCATTACTATTCCTCGGCTTTTACAACTGTCTCACTACCACTGGTGCATTAGAATAGGATGTCTTTCTGGCCCTCTGAGACTATGCACTCGCAAATCATGGCTGTAAGATGAAAACAATGGTTGGTTTAGGGGTGGAGATCTTCAGTGCATTTATTTTGCACTAAACAATGTCTTTACTTAAATAAAAATTATTCACAATTGTAACTACATGCAATTTGTGCAGGTCCACTTAGCACCACTAGATTTTTTTTAAAAAAAGGAAAAATTGAAAAGTTGTAGAGCCATAGCATCAATTCCACTGGACTTTAGACTCTCATTGAACCAAGATTCAGAAGGTCACTGTCAATTGCTTCTCCCTGGGTGGCTACCTATAGCTACCTTACCTCTAACAAGGTAATCCAAAGAGGCCCACCCAGAACAATTAACTTTACGGTAAGGCTAAATTAGCAACAGCAATAGTAATAGTATGCAGACTAATATACTGCTTCATGGTGCTTTACAGCCCTGTCTAAGCAGTTTTCCAGAGTCAGCCTACTGTCCCCAGCAATCTAGGCCCTCAGTTTACTGACTTTGGAAAGATGGATGGCATGTGAGATACAAGGGGAAAGAGAAAAAGAAAGACAAAGGGCATTGACTTCCAACTCTTAATAGCACAGTACAAGATAAACACACTCCAACCTCAACTTTTTGCTTTTCCCTGCTCCCCTTCCTTCCCTTAATTTCCTATTTTTTCTTCTCTTCTTTGTATTTTATATAATAAAATAAAACCTTAAGTATAAAGGAAGGATGGAAGGCTGAGTCAACTCTGAGCTGGTGGGAGTCGAACTGCTGAACTGCAGGCAGCCAACAGTCAGCAGAAGTATCCTGCAGTACTGCATTCTAACCACTGCGCCACCATGGCTCATTAACATAATTTTGCACATGCATTTCTCCTCCATCACTTTTACACACCCCGAAACCAGGGAGAGTTCCTTCTGAGATATTTGCCATGTCCACATTCCTGCTGTGGACTGAACTACCTCTGGTCCTCTGTCACCTGAGATGATTCCCACGTTACATTACACTTATTGAGCCATCCCTGGCTAGTGGCACTTTCATTTTGGCTGCCAGAACCAGACCTGAGTATTCTGATCACAAGACAATAGAATTGCTATATGTAGATTCTTCCCTTCTGAGATGCTAGCCATGCACACATTCCAGTTGAAGGCTGACTTACCTCTTATCCTACCATTGCTCTACTTGTGCTGTTCCCTCAAGCCCCAAGGTCATTCTCACATACTATTACACTAACTGTAACTTCCTTGGTTAGTGAATTTTGAACTTTTGCTTCCAGAACTAAGTATTCTGCTTCCTAAGTATTCTGGCCACAAAACCAAAGAATTGCTGTATGTAGATTTACAGATAAATCATCGGTTGGTTTTTGCTGATTGCTAAGCCATAATGGGTCTGAATCAGGGGTGAAATCTAAAAATTTTCCCTACCGGTTCTGTGGGCGTGGCTTAATTGGTGGGTGTGGCTTGGTGGTCAGATGGCTGGGTGGGCGTGGCCAATAACAATAAATAATAAAAATAATAAACAAGTATAAAAAAACAATAAGAGGTACCAAAAACCAACTTTCACACTTTAGACACACACAACACAACACAACTGACTCATGCACAATGTAAAAGCAGCTGCACTTCACACTTCATAGCCACAAAAAGCTCAAAAACCAACTTTCAAACTTTACACACACACACACACAACACAACACAACACAACTGACTCACACACAATGTACAAGCAGCTGCACTTCACACTTCACATAGCCACAAAAAGCTCAAAAACCAACTTTCACACTTTACACACACACAACATGACACAACACAACTGACACACACAATGTAAAAGCAGCTGCACTTCACACTTCACACAGCCACAAAAAGCTCAAAAACCAACTTTCACACTTTACACACACACAACTCACACACACACACACACACGCACACAATATGCCACATACAGCTTTCTGAGATTTTGTGTGTTTGTGTAGTTAGAGTGAAACACTACAGAAACACACCAAATCTCAGAAGGCTGCACAAATATTTTATTATTTTATTTTATCTTATTTGATTGTGGACTTCAAATCCCAGAGTTCCTCAGCCAGCAAAGCCAGCCAGTTGATCACCGAGGAAATAGATTAGCTGAGCGATTGATTCTGTCTGGCTGAAACTGAAACTGCTTTCGGGCTGGAAAAAGAGCCATGCGTTCATCAGTAATCAGGTAAATGCCTTAGAATCTCTACTCTTACTTGTAGAAAACCTGTTTTCTACAAGTAAGAGTACAAGTAAGGTTCTGCTGATGAGGAACTCAGGTGAGATCGGCAGAGGAGACTTTAATTATTTTTTTTTAAAGTTTAAAGTCTGCCGGTCTCAGCTGAGGGGCAGGATCCTCAAAGGCTTTTTTTTTTTACTTTTAAAGGCCTGTTTCAGCTGAAGCAAAACCGGCTTTTAAGAGTAAAAAAAAACCAACCTCTGCTGATGGTGCGGCTCAGCAGAGGCGGGGGGGGCGGGACTAGGGATTTTTGCTACCGGTCCTCCGAACCAGCAGCCACCATCGCTACCGGATTGCGCGATCCCATCCGATCCGGGAGCATTTCACCCCTGGTCTGAATTGTATAAAACTGGACAAATCTCTAGAAGCCACATTTACAAGATTAAGCCTGATTCACTTTGGCTATGTCATGCGTGCAAATTTATTGGAGGAGTCAATGATGCTAGGAATGGTTAATGGAACAAGAAGGAGGGGCAAGCAAAGAAGACGCTGGTTTGATAACATCAAACTGATACTAAGATGAACATCCAACAACTGAAAGAAATGGTGCATAACCGTAGGTAGCATGGAGAGCACTTTCCAGTAAAGTCACCAAGAGTTGGACATGGTTGAATGGTCAAAACAAGAACTAAAAGCCATAATGGTGTGCCCCCTGCAGTAATACATTTAAGAAATCTGCAAGAGATCTATATATATATGCTGTATGTGCATCTTCCCAACTCCTAGGCCACATTCCCAAGTTTCCACTTTCCATACTTTAAGTTGGAAGGTATTTAGGAGTGATTCACATTGAGTTGGAATCAAGCAGAAACCTCCATAGATCAAGCTCAATCTTTATTTAACAGAATAACAGAGTTGGAAGGGATTCTGGAGGTCCAACACCTTGCTCAAGCAGGAGACCCTATACTATTTCAGACAAATGGCTGTTCAATCTGTTTTTAAAAACCCTCAGTGATAGAACTGTTGTTTAATATCTACTCTGAATCCATTTTCAATGAAGCACTAGAAAACATTGATGCTGGCCTCAAAATAAATGATGTTCGGATCAACAATTTAAGATATGCTGATGACACAGTTCTGCTTGCCAGTAAGCATGAAGACCTTTTGTTCCTCCTCAACAGAGTCACAGAAAAATATGGCTTGAAGTTTAACACCTCAAAAACCAAAATCATGGTCGTCAACAAACAACCCATTAATTTACCCCCAATAACTTCAGATGCAATACCACTAGAAAAAGTTGAAAGGATCATGTACCTCAGTTCTAATTTAAAGCTGGAATATGACCATTGACGTAAAAACAAGGATAGATAAAGCTCGAACAGCATTCTTCAAAATGAAAAAAGTCTTCTGCAGTCACGACATAAGCCTAAGATTGAAAATCAGACTTGTCAGATGCTACATCTTTTCCATCCTGCTCTACGGAGTGGAGAGTTGGTCACTTGAAGAGACTAGAAATATTTGAAATGTGGATTTACAGGAGGCTGTTACATATAAGCTGGGTTGACAAAATCAGGAATGAGGAGGTGATAAGCCACCTGGGAAAGCCAAGGAAAATCATTAAAACCATAAAAAATTGAAAGTTGGAATATTTTGGACATGGGATGCGACACCCAGAAAGATATGGAGGATTCACTTAATCCTCCAAGGAAAGATTGAAGACAAATGAGGTCCAGGCAGAAGAAGGACATCATGGCTTCAAAATCTAAGGGACTGGTTTGAACAAAACTCAACAGCGCTTTTTTGTGCAGCTGTTGATAAAAATAGGATCGCCAACATGATCGCAAACATCCGATGGCGGATTTGGCACAAGAAGAAGTGATAGAGCACCCACAACAATTGAAGGCAAGTAATTCCACTGATTGATTGTTCTCACTGTCAGGAGATTTCTCCTTAGTTCTTGGTTGGTTCTCTCCTTGATTAACTTCCATCCATTGCTTCTTGTCATGTCTTCAGGTGCTTTAGAAAATAGGTTGACTCCCCTCTTCTTTGTGACAACTTCTCAAAGTTTGGAATACTGCTATCATGTCACCCTGGTCATTTCCCCCCCCCCCCATCAGTCTAGACATATCCCATTCCTGCAATCGCAATCAAGATTGCTCACTTTCCCTGTTCAAAATGGGAGTAAGAGATACGTGTCTGGCCTTCATTTTCTCTTCTGTCCCTCTATACCGTATTTACAGTATTGAGATCTGAGGTCAGAACAAAGCTAAAATTAACCTTGGTTCTGAATGGTGATATAGATCTACAAATGTTGCCCTCACTTTAGAAAAAAACAATGATTTCCAGAATAAACTGCCAACAAAATAATTACTCTGTTTTTGCAATAGCTTGAATTTATGGAAGGTTTTGGCAAAATCCAACTGACTCAGTAAATTAAAAGCAGCTGGATATTTAGAAAAGGAATCACAGAAAAGGACCACATTGGCTGGCCAGTGGATACCATTTCCTGAAGAATGGAGTGTGCCTGCCTTGTAGAAATGGGTAGATCACTTGACAGGAATGAAGAAGCACAGAAGGAGAGGAAAGGAGAGAATGAAAGGTGCACAGTCACATTTCCCTGTCACTCTGTTATCTTTTGCACCATTTCTCTCCATAAAACCAGCAAGGAAGGCAGAAAAGAGAAGAGCAGCTGGGAAAAAGGCAGGCCCCATTCTTTGTTGGGATAGGCAATTCCCTAGCTCGCATTGCAAATCTATTTTTGAATGTCTCCACAAGGATGAATAAATCAATAACAATTTTAATGTTGCTGTGATTGGGCACTCCTCTCCTCTCAATGGCAGGCATAAAAAAAGTTTTGCTTTTTAGCGGCTTGGAGTGACATTCTAAAGCAGTGAAAGCCCAACGCCCTCCACTGTAGGCTGAAAGAAGCTATATCTAGCAAGGAGCGGGTTATGATAATTGCACCGTAGGATCCTGGGAGGATGGATATGGCAAGCCAGTCTCTGAGTGCCTTGCAATAGCCTGCATTGTTAAACAGGGGTATTAAATCCCATTTGTAGAAGGATTGAGAGAGCAGCTTGCGACGCCATACCCTTGTTTTTAATCTAAAGATTGTAAGGCGATCAATTCAGTGCTATGAACCTATATATAGGTAATCCTCAACTTACAACTGTTCATTGACTGACTGTTCAAAGATACAGCAATACTGGAAAAAAATGAGTTATGACCATTTTTCACACGTAGGGTGTGATTCAGCCGGTGTTGTGCCTCGTCCTCCCTCCTCTCCTCAGCCGGGCCCCTCCTGTCTCCTCCCGGGCCTGCTATCAGACTCGGAGTCTAATAATGAAGATGAATGGCCTGTCATGCCTCCAGCCCCCGGCCCTGGCCCCATGCCCGGACAGGATGTCAGGAATGAACAAACAAATCTCACTCATACGGTGTGTGTTCCTTTGGCTCAGCCATCAGAGGAAGTCAGCCACGGATTGGAATTACTCGGGCCTACTCCTTCTGACCCCTCCCAAACAGCAAAAGACAATTCAAAGTGGGAGGATCCTCGCTTCCAGAGATCTGAAAGGCAACGGCAGCAGAAGGAAGGGAGGGGCAGGCCTGGATAAATGCTGAGTCATGGAGCCACACCCCACAGCCTATATAAAGGACCTGCTTGTGGCATTCCAACTTTGAGTCAAGCAAAGTCTCATCTAGCTTGCTGAAGTCACAACTTGGACTCCTGCCTGCCCTGAGAAACCTTGGAGGAATTTGGCAAAGCTACAGAGGCTTCGTTGCCATGCTTGATACGGACTTCCTAGACCCGGTCGTCGGAGGGGGAGGGGGATACGACAGCCAGTTGGGATTCAGCCAGTTTGCACCAGTTCATGCAAACTGGTTGTTAAATTACATGTCCCGTTCCCCCCCCCATCCAGCTATCAAAGTGGATCCTAGGCGCTATGCTGAAATGGAGAAACGGGCAACAGAGCGACTGGTGCAAAGGAAGGAGAAGGGCGCTTTTCCTCTTTCTTCTCCCTGTTCCTCCTCCTTCCCTTGTGCTGGCTGCTCCGTTTCCCGTTTCTCCATTGTAGCACAGTGCCCAGGATCCACTTTGATAGAGGAGGGGGATAATTTAACAACCAGTTCGCCCAGGGTCAGATTGGCCATCATGGGAGGCTCATCCCACATGTTCAGCAGAGCTGGAGGATGGGGATGGGCCATGCCTCCCACAACAGCCAACCTGACCCTGGGCAAACTATTTAAATAGTTGTTGTTAAATTATTTAAATCCTACCACTGCGTATTACTGTTGCAGCATCCCCATGGTCAGGTGTTCAAAATTCAGACGCCTGGCAATTGACTCACATTTATGACGGTTGTATCCTGGGGTATCATGTGATCCCCTTTTGCAACCTTCTGACAAGCGAAGTCAATGGGGAAGCCAGATTCACTTACCAACCACGTTGCTAATGTAACAACTGCAGTGATTCACTTAACACCTGTGGCAAGATAGGTCGTAAAATGGGAACAAAACTCACTTTACAAGCATCTCACCTAGCAACAGAAATTTTGGGCTCAGTTGTGGTCTTAAGTCAAGGACTACCTGCGCTATCATAAATAAGATTAGCGGTATAAAAAGTGGTGAATAAATTAGGATCCAAACTTAAGGGTACAGCATACTGTACAGATGGTGGGACAAAACTGAGCGATACTTTTTTTAGTCTTTGTTTGAAAGAAGCATCAGTGCAATGATGATATTACCTAGCTGGGTAATGAAATGTCTGCAGAGAAACAACCAAGCTCAAAGAGCACCAAAGACCCCATAGAACTACTCTCTTCTGTTGAACATAACTCCCTGTCTGGAAATTTCTTTGAGATTGCAATAATGAAGGTCTCTCTAGACCAGTGGTGAAATCCAAATTTTTTTACTACTGGTTCTGTGGGCATGGCTTGGTGGGTGTGCTGTGGCTTGGTGGGTATGGCAGGGGAAGGATACTGCAAAATCCCCATCCCTCTCTACTCCTGGGGAAAGGATATTGCAAACTCCCCATTCCCTCCCCACTCCAGGGGAAGGATACTGCAAAATATCCTTCCCCTAAATAGACCCTAAATAGACACAAGAACAGTTTGTTCCCGAAGGCCATCACTCTGCTAAACAAATAATTCCCTCAACACTGTCAGACTATTTACTGAATCTGCACTACTATTAATCGTTCCATAGTTCCCATCACCGATCTCTTTCCACTTATGACTGTATGACTATAACTTGTTGCTGGCAATCCTTATGATTTATATTGATATATTGATCATCAATTGTGTTGTAAATGTTGTACCTTGATGAACGTATCTTTCCTTTTATGTACGCTGAGAGCATATGCACCAAGACAAATTCCTTGTGTGTCCAATCACACTTGGCCAATAAAATTCTATTCTATTCTATTCTATTCTAAACAAATAATTCCATCAACACTGTCAAACTATTTACTGAATCTGCACTACTATTAATCTTCTCATAGTTCCCATCACCAATCTCTTTCCATTTATGACTGTATGACTATAACTTGTTGCTGGCATGATTTATATTGATATATTGACCATCAATTGTGTTGTAAATGTCGTACCTTGATGAACGTATCTTTTCTTTTATGTACACTGAGAGCATATGCACCAAGACAAATTCCTTGTGTGTCCAATCACACTTGGCCAATAAAAATTCTATTCTATTCTATTCTATTCTAAAAATCCCCATTCCCTCCCCACTCCTGGGGGAAGGATATTGCAAAATCTCCATTTCCACCCCACTCTGAGGCCAGCCAGGGGTGGTATTTGCTGGTTCTCCAAGCTGCTCAAAATTTCCGCTACCGGTTCTCCGAGCTGCTCAAAATTTCCGCTACCGGTTCTCCAGAACCTCTCAGAACCTGCTGGATTTCACCCCTGCTCTAGACTCCTTATATAGGAAGCAGCATAGTAGCATATGACATTACAGGTAGTCCACAATTTACAGCCATTCACTTAGTGAATGTTTGAAGTTACAGCGGAACTGAAAAAAGTGACTTACAATCAGCCCTCGTACTTATGATCGTTGCAGTCATGTGATCAAAATCTGGACACTTGGCAAACTGGCATGTATTTATGATGGCTGCAGCATCCTGGAGACATGTGATCACCATTGGTGGCCTTCGCAGCCAGTTTCTCACAAGCAAAGTCAATGGTGAAAGCCAAATTCACTTAACAACCACATGATTCACTTAACAACTGCAGTGGTTTGCTTAATAATTGTGGCAAAAAGGTTGTAAAATTGGATGCGACTCAATTGCCTTGCTTTATAACACAAATTTTGGTCCCAATTATCATAATTCAAGAACTTACCGTACCTGTACCACATGAATGTAACTATAAAGACATAGGAGTAACATGAAGAAGCTTTTTGGATGAGAAGCGAAACGTCTTAAAAGAAAAACCAGAAGTCCAGTTGCCTCTTAAAAAAGGCAACAATCATGACCTGGATAACTGAGAATCTCCATAGGCACATAGGAGTAGTACCCTTAAAATATCCAAAAAGAACCGCTAAAGGCAATAATCCAGCCTGGCTAAAGTGAAATGCACCAGCTGAACAGATTATACTTGAAAATGTTTTAAAAGTTTTCTAGGTATTACACGATTCCTTGATGTATTTGTTGCTTTTACATTCCATGTTTTCATTGTTTTTAACTAGCAACTAGGAACACAATTCAATTAAGAATAATTTAAAACAGAAGTGCTTGATTTTACCAAAACAGTTAAATATACATAATTCAGTGCAACTTCTAAAAACAGATTAAAAACTATAGAAACAGTAAGAAAAAAAAATCAGCTGTGACGTTCTGCATATTTTTGCTATCTTGCTTATTTTTTTTAAAAAAAAATTATTGGATTTATACCCATTGCAATAGAAAAGCCTGTCAATAGTTTACAATAAATCCATTAAATCGTACAATAAAATTTTCACAGTATAATAAATCAAAGTTAAAAAAAAAAGATAAAACAGAATTACCACTATCACCGCCACCACCTCAGTCAATAAAACCAATGACATCAATACATATCTGAAAGTTTCTCCAAAATAGTTCATTTTTCAATGGCTTATATAAAGTCAACAAAGTTTTGGCTGATCTAATTTCCAGGGGGAAATATTATAAAGCAGGGGTCACCAACCTTTCGGACCTCAGGGACCACTAAATTCATAATTTTAAATCCCATAGACCACTAATATGATCTGCCTAATGACCGGCTGGGTGGGCGTGGCCAACTCAATGTCACTCACATCGAGGAGTGCCTTGTTAGCCTCTATCCGCCCCTCCCCTCCCCACCCGGGCTCCTTAGGGCCCCTTAGGGCCTCCAAGCAGGAGTTGGAGCTAAGAGAAAGAGTTGGCAAAACCGCTCACTTCAAATTGGATCTGACTGAGGAGGCGGCTCAGTAGAAGCACCTCACTGAGCATAGGCTTTCCAAGCAGAGGGAAGACCTGCAGGAGTGCAAAGCCAGATACAGGCACCTGGAGGCTCAGTGGGCTGACATGATCAGTCAGTTCCGGGCCATGATGCAGTCCCACTGGAACAAGGTCCTCCGATTCTTCGCCACTAGTGGCACTTCCCTACAGCCTTCGCCCAAAGCCCCGCACCAGGAAGCTGAAGCAGACCCCAAGTCAGAATTTCTGCCCCCCTCTAACCGACACAAAAAGACCCCAAAGGGGGAGACTCTCTGCAGCAATGAAAACATTCATTGCACGTATTTGTCCCAGGGGCCATAGTTTGAGGACCTCTGATTTAGTGCAATACTAAAAATGCAAATAATTTTTCTGTGGACCACCAAAATTTTCTCGCAGACCACCAGTGGTCAACAGACCACCAGTTGGTGACTGCTGTTGTAAAGTACAGACAGCCCAACAAAGAAAAGACACTGTTGATTTTGTTCACCCTAAAAGTAAAACTTTTATGTTCACCATAAAAGTGGGGGGAACCACTAAAAATTTATCTTGAAATGCTCAATTAGGGCAGATCAAAACAAGTTGGAGGTGATGGTACTACAAATACCTTGGTGCCGAGCCATGTTTAATATCCTTTACATATATCTTTATTAAATTTAAAAGAGAAATATTAAATACAAACCAACATCGAGGGAAAGGGAAAGAAGGGAAGGGAATAACAACATTAAAAGTCATGGTGGCGCCGTGGTTAGAGTGCAGTACTGCAAGCTACCTCTGCTGACTGCCGACTGCCAGCAGTTCCGCAGTTCGATTCTCACCAAACTCAAGGTTGACTCAGCTTTCCATTCTTCCGAGGTGGATAAAATGAGGACCCAGATTGTTGGGAGCAATATGCTGACTCTGTAAACCACTTAGAGAGGGCTGTAAAAGCACTGCGAAGCAGTTTATAAGTGTAAGTGCTATTGCTATTACTTAAACTTGCATTGAAGCCTTGAGATCAGGGACTTTCCTAGAGAGCCCTATTCTGGATCAAATGAATATGAATAGAGTTTTTCTCTTCAATGCAGGGATATATATAGGACTCAAGGTCAGTTTGGTAATCCTCAATTTACAACCATATGTTTAGCGACCATTCAAAGTTACAGCGGCACTGAAAAATATGACTTATGACTGGTCCTCACACCAATGACCACCCCATGGCTAACGCTCAGAATTTGGGTGCGTGACAACCAGCATGTATTTATGAGAACTGCATCCTGGGTCATGTGATCACCATTTCTGACTTTCCCAACCAACAAGCAAAAATCAATGGGGAAAGCCAGAATCACTCAACAACTATGTCATTCACTTACTGGCTGCAGTGATTCACTTAAAAACGGTGACAAAAAGGATCGTAAAATCGGGCACAACTCACTTAACAAATGTCTTGCTCAACAACAGAAGCTCTGGTCTCAATAGGTCCTAATTGAGGACTACCCATAGGGATATGGAGTCTAGCATCAGCATACCTGGCCTTATACCTACCTAGCTTAGCCAGTCTGCATTCCCCATCAATCATGAGAGGTGATCTTGCAGAAAGGTCCTTAAGAAATTCATTATTGTGGTAAGCTTTTCGGAAACAATGGGCAATAATGTATGGAAATTTTAAAAGAGAACTGTGATAATGATAAGGGAGAAAGATGAGAGGAAGTCACCCGGAGTTGGGCAGCTAATAAATTTGAATAAATACATAAACAAAAATTTAAAAAGCAGTATTGTACTATATGCATCCAAAGCAATTTTAAAAATCTCTTCAGATCACAGATACCCCCCAGCTAAGGTGCTTTATAAACCTTCTCTTAAATTATGTGTCTACTAGCAAACCATAAAATGATAGCAGCCAGTGTCTCTGCATTGTTGCAGCACCATCAAATTATCTTTTGTAATCTTCTGTTGTGAAAGATTGGAAATCAACACCCTGAATATGCACTATGAAATGACAACCATCATCTATACTTTGTCTGGAATGCACCATGAAGTAATGGCAAAGTTAAGTTGTTAATAATATTTATTTTATTTTATTTTATTTATTTTATTTTGTTTTATTTTATTTTATTACCCAACTTATATATAGCCGACTCTGGGCCATTTACAGCATTAAAAAAAAATCACATAATACAAACCCATTAAAAAAAAACACCTCTACCCTCCATGACAGTAATAACACAATCCAAGCAGCCACGGGATTGACTCTTTCTTCATTTGTGGTTCCCAGACTTGCTGGGACCTTCTAGAAAAGTAACAGGGTGGGGGACAACTGTAGCTCAGGAGGAATGTTCCATAGAGAAGGGGCCACCATTGAGAAGGCCATTTTTCATGATTCTACCATATATACACTCCTAATCAGTAGAACCAGGGGTGGGCTGCTGGGGGTTCACAGGGGTTTGGAAAAACCTCTAGCTAAAATTCTGTGCACTTCGGAGAACCCCCAAATTCCACTCCTGGCTGGCCCCACGCACCCCACCCTGCCCCTCCCAGGAGTCCCCACATGGCCTGTTTTGCGTGCAGAGGCTCAAGGAGGACAAAAAACAGGCCTACTGGAAGTTTGAGCCTCCAGAGCCTGGAGAGGCTATTTTCACCCTCCCGGAGGTTCAAGGAAAGCCTCCAGAGCCCAGGGAGGGCAAAAACACCCCCAACCCACTGTGGTGCAGGAGGCTGACACACCCACCATGGCCACGCCCACCCAGCAACCAGGCATAGAACCCCTTGCTAAATTTTTTGATGCCCACCCATGAAGAGAACCCATAATATGCCTTGCCTTCGTGCCTGGTGGACCTATTAGGGGACAGCCATCGCAAGCTAAAAATATTATTTCCAAGATTGAGAATTTGATTTTGAACCAAATCAAGATTTGCTCTTTTTAGAAAGTTCAGCACCAAAAAAGATTCCTTGTTGTCAGTGTTTTCATGGATGCTGGTATGTGTTTGTGTGTGTGTTTGTAGATTTGAGAGCATTAGATTTTCTTGCCCTAGCAGAGTTTAGGAATTAATTCAAATATCTGCTTTGTTCAAAGGGATGGATCCCTGCTGATTTTCTGTCCATTAAACACAAGCGGCATGTGACACAACGGCTTAGCATAATTCTGCTAAATCACAATATTCCCATAATCATGCCGGGAGCATCTTTTGTGTCCCAGATGTTAATGGCTTACTCTTGTTGGCATTCAGATAAAAGCCATTATCAACACAGCTTCCCGTGGTCCTCCTTTCAGGCTGTCATTGCATCCCTTATCCTGTATTTTAGATTTTGGAAATGGAATCAATAGCACTTTTTCATTATTTACCATCATAACTGAGAGAGGAGCAAATGGTCAGTTTCCCAACTCTTGTTTACCAATTAAGGCTTTTATTACAAAATGTTGGCGAATATGCAGAGTAGAATATGAGGGCTGCTGAGCGTTTGTTTTTTAAGGGTGCTATATTGCTACTGGCAGCCTGGAATGCTGCTTGTTAACAGCAATAATCTCCTTGTTTTAATGTAATATTAATGAATTTAGGGAGCAAAATTCTAGTAACAATACTTGGCATGACAGTATAATTTGATGTACTTAATTAGAGAGGATGTAACTTTTTTTTTTTTTTTTGAAGCAGCAAAAGTACCTTGGAGGCCTCTACAGAATTCTTGTGGGTAAATTTTACAGGAAGGACCGCTCATTTCCTGGTTACGAACTAGCTATCATCTTGTTTTTCCTTCTCCAAAGTCAATCTGATGTCCATATAGGAGAAAGTATGATGAGTTGATGTTTGTTTTATTCTTTATATTTGCTTTGTTTGATGCTGTCCAACTCAAGAACTTCCATACTGAATTACTGAAGCCAAGCTTCCCAAAAACCCATTGTAGAAAGTTGGCCAAAAAAAAAAAAAAACACCTCTCCTAGAAGAATGAAATATTTCGAGGGATATTAAAAAGGCAGAATATTATATTTCCCTGGATGAGAAATGGAGAAACATTTTTTGGAGGGAGAGGGCAGCCCCCATCTTTCTTAACTGCCCTCATCAGATATCAGCACTTAAGAGATAAAGAGATAGATAGCTCTATTCATAAGCAAATAGCTTTACCTAAGATCCAACACAGGAAAAAGCCATTAAGCCATAATAGCAATTGCCCAGCACCCTTTCAGAACACAAACCTCTTCATTGCATCATCTCAGCAGTCCAAACTTCAACCAAACCTGGGAGTTCAGACAACCTATAGAGCCAGCTATGACCCCTACATAACCCCTACAACAGCCAATAGAATACATGTTCTTGCACAGAACACAGGAAGTTCGAGTGCAAAGCCCATGAGAAGGTATAAAAGCCCCCTACTCTCAACTCCATGTGGTCAGCTACACCAGAACCATGTGCTTGGTGGTTCTTCATGATTAAACCATATTTCCAATCAGCCTCCATTTTGTCTCCAGTGTCCTTCTCCCGGCTTGGAACTGAACCAGATGGGATATTTCTTCCATCACTAGCAAAGATAATTCTTTACACATCTTCAGAAGAATATTTCTATCCTGACAGGTCACTAGTTTGATTACATTGTTCTCTTTCCTTCCCCTCCTGTTTTGAAAAGAGAGGAGGGAGGGAGGGAGGGAGGGAGAAAGAGAGGGAGAGGGAGATGTTTTCAAGCAAGTGAGGAAATCAACAGAAAGAGATGGTTTATCTGACTTGGAATGCATATGAAGGGAAAGCTGCTTTCAATATTACCATGTAGCTTTTTCTCCACAGGTAGTCCTCGACTTATGACTGGGTTACAGCCTTTTGCAGTGTCACATGGTATGAGACCCTGTTTTATGTTGGTTTTGCCAAAAACAGGCACTTACTTCCGGTTTTCAGCAAAACCACTTCCCAGAGTGAACAATGGGTTCGCATTTAAAATCGCTGCGTTCACTTACCAAGTAGTTGCAACCCTTACCCCAGGGATAGTCAATCTTTTTATACCTACCGCCCACTTTTGTATCTCTGTTAGTAGTAAAATTTTCTAACTGCCCACCGGTTCCACAGTAATGCGCCGTGTATCGTCGTCTGTACATGCCTCTCGCGCATTGTGGATTTGGTTTGGGAGGGGCACCGGCTACCAGCTCTGCTTGCCTGTTACAGCTGGGTGGTGTGGGGGGAGATGTGCAAGCTATTCTGAGATGAGGCTCTTTTGTTTGCGGTTACACTATAGCGCCATTTAGTTTCACTTACGTAATGTGAACTAAACTTATGCATGGGCGATACAAATAGTATATTTTCAGAAATTTAAATTGTCACAAGGAATTTTATGAAAACCTAATGAAAAATGTTTTTAAATAATGCTATGAAAATTTTTTTAAAAGTCAATTAAATTAAAAAAACGGAAAGTGCTTCAGTATCGGACAAAACCCCTACCGCCCACCATGAAAGCTGGAATGCCCACTAGTGGGCGGTAGGGACCAGGTTGACTACCACTGCCTTACCCTAACAACTAGTCCATTGAACAAATGAAGTTGTAAAATCACAGCCTGAAAAGCATGGCTTGGATACAGTGTGTTGTTTTACTAAACCCTACCCAAGCTGATGGTGCTATTTTACATGCTGTATGATCATTGTTGCAAATAAGTATTCTGAAATTAATTTGCAGACACACATTACTGTTCAGGAAAATTGTTTTAGAAAATTGTACATGAGGAAAAGTGAGTATGAAAACACTAGTATTAGAAAAAAATAGATAACCAGAAAAATGTTATACGTGCATTGCATACGTTACATAGTAAATTTAAACTTTACAGTGAATGACTTTCCCTTTACAAGAAGGGAAGCTGCTTGTTGTGGCCCGCCGCTGGCCAGAGGAGCTGGCAGCAGAGTCAGACAGTGAGGAGCTTGGGGAGGAACATGGGCCAGTCCTGGGGGCTGGGGAAAGCTCGGACAAGGGCTCTGTGTCAGAGGCAGAGAGAGAGCTAGACAGCAATGTGGCAGAGGAACAACTGGAGTCTGTTCCCAGTGTGCGCATGTGCAGAGCTGCTAGAAGACAAGAACAACTAAGAAAGCAGGGTCAGCTTGGGAGTAAAGCCACACCTTGGAGGTGATTGGCCCCTCCCATAGGAAACAAAAGAGGAGTGAAAGGGGAGGCGGCTTTTGCAGGAAACAATTCATTTGTTTGGTCATTTCAAGAGTGGAAAGTTCTGTTCGTGACTCTAAGAGACTCTGTGCCAAGTTTTGCCTTGCCCTGCATTTGGAAACTAGTTATCTGGCAGCCTTCCAAGCGAGATAAGGTTTGTGTTGATAAATATTCCTCTGCAAGACTGTTTGCCAAGCCTTGCTGACTGTGAATGAAAGGAATTCACAGTCGTGTATATAAAACGGGTTTTGCCAGGACCAAGACTCTGCTTCATGCTTTTTAAGGAAGCCTAGGTCAGAACACTGCTTAAATAGAGACAAGTTGAGTGTAGAATTTTTTTTCAATAAAGAAAAAGTGATTGAAAATTTATTTGACATGTCGTTGTATTCTTCCTTGCCTTCGTATTCCACTGCAGTCCATTTTGTTTGAAAAAAAAAAGAATTCTTACTTGTAAACATGTAAGTTTATAGTTTATATTTCCTAATGTCTTAATTAACATTCATAAAGTGTGCCAAAACTCCATTACTGTTTATGTGGAAGTTCATAAGTAGAAAAAACGGGAAGGAAGGAAGGAAGGAAGGAAGGAAGGAAGGAAGGAAGGAAGGAAGGAAGGAAGGAAGGAAGGAAATTTATTTGATTAATGTAAAGAAATCCAGAGATACATAAGCTCAACTTTTTTCAGTTAATAAAACATTCAGAAATACTTCAGGATTTGGGAAACTTAATTAGTTTCCACTCAGATTTGGGTGGAAACTAATCAAGGAGAGAAGCAACTTAGAACTAAGAAGAAATTTCCTGACAGTTAGAACAATTAATCAGTGGAACAAGTTGCCTCCAGAAGTTGTAAATGCTCCAACACTGGAAATTTTAAAGAAGAGATTGGACAACCATTTGTCTGAAATGCTGTATGGTTTCCTTCCTAAGCAGGGGTTTGGAGTAGAAGTCCTCCAAGGTTCCTTCCAACTCTGTTTATTCTAAAGCATTTTTGATATCATTGTACTGTCATGTTGAAAAAATATAAGGTCCTAAAAGTTTTATCCTCTAGGCAACGAGATAAGTAATGGCTAGAAAGTATGACACAGAAAATTCAAATTAGAAATACAATTATTTTTCTGGATAAGTGCAGCTTTGACTGTGTATTGTATATTACTTGTACCTCTTAGATTCAATTCCGTCTTACATTATAGGCCTTGATAAAGATGCATTTAATGTACAGTTTTAATGAACAGAAATAATTCATTCCTTTTTTAACCTTATCTGAAGCCTCTGAAGTTTATCTAATGATATGTGGTTAACAGCCCCAGCAGTATATCATGTGACTGGGTCTCTTTCTCATCAGGCTACTGACTGAGCATTGCGATAGGAGTTGGGGAATATGATTGGGATCAATTCTCCAAATGACTCAAAATTTCCACTACCGGTTCTCCAAACTGCTCAAAATTTCTGTTACCGGTTCTCCAGAACCTGTCAGAATCTGCTGGATTTCACCCCTGCACTTGCCTATGAATATCAGAGTTGAAAGATTGATTGAGCATCTAAGACCTTCTAAGTACAAGATCTAAATGCAGGCTATTTCAACAACACTTTCACTATTTAATTGTCTAGCTAACATTTTAATACCTCAAGGGAAGGAAATTCAGCTGGCTCCTGAAGCAGTCATTTCTATTGCTAAACAGTTTTTTCCCCCTGAAGATATTTCTAATGTTTACCCACAACTCCCAGTAGTCTAATGTGGCATGAACAATGATGAGAGTTGCTGGGATTTCTAACTCAGAAACATCTGGAAGGCCACAAATGTCCAACTCTCCAGTGGAGACCAGCCACTATCTTAAAAGAGGTTTGAAAGACAGCTACCCAAGGGGAAACTTTTCATCCCTGAAATTGACCCTGAGAGTTTTTGCATCTTCGTGTTTTTATGGAGGAGGATTTATAGCAAATCATTAAAGAAAGAGAGGAGTTGACTCAGAAAGCATTCCATGCACCAAAATGAAAGAAACTATGGAAAGAAACAAAGCACTGAAGCTGAATTTATTGTAAAGTAGAGCCAAAAGAAGTCCAATGTTAGAGTAACTTTAAAACTTTGTTGCTATCACTTCTTTAATGAAAGGCGTTAAGAGACAGAATAATAATACTGGTTAGAAACTTGGGTGATTATTTTTTTTTAAAAAATAAAGGAACGGACTTTTTCAGACTGAAGAATGACTAGATACCAATCTTATTCTCTTTGAAATCCTATTCCCATCAAACAAATGAAATTGTCAGAGATGGTGGTATGATGACAGCTCAGGCCACACACACAACTTATGGCAAACATGGAAGCCAATTTCAGCCTCTTCTTTTCTTGAATTCATAGAGTATTTTGGTCTTCCTTTCCCTTCTCCTGCAAATATTCAGGCCATTTATAGATGGGAAACTAAACTAGCTTTGAACATGCTACTCTGTAAGCTAATTTGAGCATCCTCTGGATCAGGGGTCTCCAATCTTGGTCTCTTTAAGACTTGTGGACTTCAACTCCCAGCGTTTGCTGGCTGAGGGACTCTGGGAGTTGAAGTCCACAAGCCTTAAAAGGACCAAGGTTGGAGACCCCTGCTCTGGATTGGTACTCTGGACCCAGACCTAATCCATATGTCAAAGGATAAGGTCTGCAAACACAAATAGAGTTAATTAAATTAAGTCTCCCAGCGGAATTGCATGTTCACAAGAATACACACACACACACAAATGTCCCTCAAGTGTCACCCTAAAATCAGCACCCAAACTCCCCCTATAAAAGTGTGCCGCTGTACCCCAATTCTCTGGCAGTTGTCCCCAAAGGCAAACTGTTTGCTTTTAGGAATAAATATTTCTTCTTTCCTCATAGCTGTCTGGATCTCATCCTTATTTATTCTTGCACAACCCTGGCTCGAGTTGGGATCCCAAATTATTCTTCTGATAGTATTCAAGATTATTTCCTAGCCTGGTGTGATGGAATGTGTCTATGAAAGGTGAGATGATATGGTGGACTACAGCTTTCTAGGAAGGAGAGAGCATGAGAGGGTGGTTGAGACAAGAGACAGAGCTGAATTGTGGAAAGAAGAAGAGATTAAAGATAGCCACTACCTAGAATTCCCCAGAGTATATCCATTAGGGTGAGAGTAGAAAAGGTTAGGGTTAGGGTAGAAAAGGTATGATTAGTCTGGCAAGATTCTTTCTATATAGTGTTGTAGGAAGTTTTCACCCACCCCCCTCCTAGAAGAATGAAATATTTTGGGAAATATTAGAAAGGCAGGATATATTTCCCTGAATGAGAAATGGAAAAACATGTTTTAAAGACAAAGCAGCTCCCACCTTCCGGCCTCCCTCCCCACTTTGTCAATGGGCCAGAGGCAGAAACCCAACCCCCCCTACCTTTATCAATGGACCATCATCTGCAACACAATAGGACCCATCTAGCAACATAAACTCCCCACATGGCACCTGGGAAGATTACATCAGCCAGCAAGGCTAGCTATGACCTCTGACAGCAACCAATCAGGATAGTTTTCCTGTGCCCCAGGAAGTTCAAAGCCAGAGAGGGTATAAAACCCAGGGACTCTCAGCATCTCGGCCCCTTTTCTGCTCAGGAACTCAAGCCATGTGATCCTGTCCGCCATTAAACCATCTTTCCAAGCAGTCTCCATGTTTCCAGTGTCTTTTTCCCCACTTGGAACTGAACCCAGATGGACATTTCTTCCAACAGTGTAAACAAAGAATTGGGCTCGGTTTGGATTATGTCATGTCTTTCTTAGGCTAAGCCTGAGATCTACATTTAATTGCTTCTCTTTTTCTTAGAGTGATCTAAGTGCCAAAGCCCACTGCAACTACATCACAGAAAAGGCTTTAAGGGTTGTAAATCTAATCTTGCGTAGCTTCTTCTCCAGAAACACTACATTATTAACCAGAGCATATAAAACATTTGCTAGACCAATTCTTGAATACAGCTCAATTGTCTGGAACCCATACCACATTTCAGACATCATTGAACATGTCCAGAAATATTTTACAAGAAGAGTTCTCCATTCCTCTGAATAAAACAAAATACCTTATGCCAGCAGACTTGAAATCCTGGGTTTAGAAAACTTAGAACTCCACCGCCTTCGACATGACCTGAGTTTAACTCATAGAATCATCTATTACAATGTCCTTCCTGTTCAACACTACTTCAGCTTCAATTGCAACAATACAATAGCACACAATAGATTTAAGCTTAATGTTAACCGCTCCAATCTTGATTGCAGAAAATATGACTTCAGTAACAGAGTTGTTAATACTTGGAATACACTACTTGACTCTGTGGTCTCTTCCCAAAATCCCCAAAGCTTTAACCAAAAACTGTCTACTATTGACCTCTCCCCATTCCTAAGAGGTCTGTAAGGGGCGTGCATAAGAGCACAAGCGTGCCTACCGTTCCTGTCCTAATGTTCCCTTTCATTATATCCAATTAATATAGTTATTACATACTTATGCTTATATATATGCTTATATATTGTATAGTTATTTCATGCTTATGCTTATATATACTGTGTGACAAACTAAATAAATAAATACATAAAATAAAAAGTAGGGAGTCTCTTTAAAAGAAAGCCCAGAGGCCTCTTCCTAAACAGAGAGGATAAATTAGGAAAATATGAAACTAGTAGAAATAGTAAAGTTCTTTTAGCAAACAAACATATTTTGTGACTGCTTTAATGAATGTACTATTACTCAAACAAGGAAACAAATCAGAAACAATGAGATGGAGGAATCTTTTTTAAGAGTATAGTCCCAAACCCAGCAATAACAATGGGAATCAAGGTTCTCTTAGATTTTTGCTACAGGTAGATCTTTTGCCACTTTTGATGTTGGCTTTTGATATAATCACTAGTTAGCAAAAAAAAAAAAACAACTAAAAAAAAAACCCCTAATGTTTCCCCGAGGATAGAATCATTATTATTTATTTCTTTATCACTCAAGTATCTATTTCATTCAGTTATCTGTACACGAATCATTTCAGATTTCAGATCTAACCAATACTTCCTTTTCAGTGTAGGCCTACTCATCCCTGGCTAAATTGGAAATGAGTTTTCTGCTATGAAAACATGGATGGATATGCAACAAAAATTATCCTTTTTAAAATCTGATATGCCAGGAAAAAAATTAGAGCAATATATAGCGTTTTCTCTTCTTCTGAATCCTGGTGGGAATAATATATTATGAAAAGAAATGAAAGCTGAAGCTAGAGGATGGCAGAAAACACCTAATAGGATAAGTAATATTATTACTCATTATTTGCAGTAATCTTATTTTACCAAATACCTAATAGATTTTTTTAAAAAAAAATACAGTTCATAGTTTACTGCATTTGGTAAATATATGCTTAGATTCACAAGCTATAAACCTGATAAAGCTTTACATTAAGATTAATGCATTTGAAAGGGTTTGTGTGGTGCAGGAAGTAATCATCTCATCATCATGTTATAAATGTGGCATTTCTTTTACTGAAAAGTACACTGGGTGCGCATAAAATTGCTATCTTATATCCAATTGCCTAGGAACAAGGTATAAACTCAATGAAACTTCCTTCTAAGGAAGCACACTGAGACCACACAATATGTCCAGAATTGCTGGGAGATTTTCAAATGCATTTGCAACTGAACTGCTGATATGGCAAAGAATGGCAAATAAATAAATAGAAACAGAAACAGTTCCAAAATGAGGCGAGAAGGAGGGAAGACTCCCAATTTTTTGCTCAAAATGCAAAATATTTTCTCCAACTTTACTCAGAAATTCTTCCAACAAGCTGGGGTGTCTCTTCTATCTCTGGATTTCTCCATGCAGGGGTGAAATGCTACCGGTTCGGACCGGTTCACCCAAACCGGTGGTAATAAAAGCTACTGGTTCAGGCGAACCGGTAGTAAAACAATGCTATCGGTTTGGACCAACTGGTATTTCCGACGATCAGCTGTGCTGTGTGATTTATCTTCGCTAGAAAGCAGGAAATCCCCCCCCCGCTGTTCTACTTACCTTAGAAAAGCCTCCTTTTTCAGGGTTGCACGGTAGCGCCTGTGGTGTGCGTGCATGCGCAGCGTACATTTTGCGTGCACTGAGCATGGGTACACATGCAGTGCACGTTTGGCATGCACTGTGCATGTGTGCGCGCAGAGAACCGATAGCAGACTTTGGAGGTCGGGTTTGCCAATCACTGAAGATTAAGAAGAGGAACTTCACCTCTGCAGAGATATGAATGGCCTCCACTTTGATACTCTTTTGAAAGGCCCTGAAGACCTGGTTTTCTCAGTGGGCTTGGGGACCCCAGAGTGGTACAGAGCCTAGTAGGTGGTTTGTTTGATGGTTCTCACCAGGGGTGTCAGGTTTTATATTTGGAGTTTTACATCTCTCACTTGCCTGGATTCACTAAACATGTAGGCCAGTGGTGGGTTGCCCTGTTGTGGTCCGTCAGCAGCCTACGGAGCTGGCAACGGAGTCGGACAGTGATGATGCTGAGGTGAGGCCAGGGCCATCGGGAAGTGAGGTGCGGACTCCAGAGCTTCCAGAGACTGATAGTAGTGAGGCAGAGGAACAGGAGGACCTTTTCCTAATGCATGCATGAGAAGAGCTGCCAGAAGGCAAGAGCAGCTCAAGCAGAGAGGACAACTCAGGAGTAGGGCCAAGAGATGATTGGCCCCTCCCATAAGGCTTAAAACAGACCAGCTTTGTTTGTTTCCAGCTTTGCTGGAAAACAACGTTGTAGCTGCATCTTCTGCTTCGTCCTCTGCTTCATGTATGACTTTGTTTTTGTGGCTTCTGGATGTTTGCCAGGAAGGGCCTTTGGCAGTTTGCCTAATTGGACTAAGGTTTGTGAGATAACTGAGGAATTTGTGTTGGGAGGCATTTTTTTACTTTGAGTTGAATGACACTGGGAATGAAGTAATTCCCAGCTGTTCGAATAAAGTTTGTTTTTCCACAGACTAAGTTTATTACTACCTACTTGGGCCTGGGTCACAA
Source organism: Ahaetulla prasina (assembly GCF_028640845.1). Taxonomy (NCBI): domain Eukaryota; kingdom Metazoa; phylum Chordata; class Lepidosauria; order Squamata; family Colubridae; genus Ahaetulla; species Ahaetulla prasina. The sequence goes on along the minus strand of NC_080540.1, from coordinate 34,095,300 downwards.
CATGCCCCCGGTTTGGACCGGTTCTATAGAACTGGGAGTAAAACTGGCGGGAGGCTCCACCCAACGTCATCAAAAATGATCTGCGCTTGCGTGGGTACGATGTGAACCGGTAGCAAAGGTAAGTAGAACCCACCCCTGATGTAGGCCATTTACATATTCTTCTTAAATGATATAATAAATAAAGAGGGCAAGACTAACACACTGACTGAGCATGGCTAGAAACTCTAAGAAGGTTTACCAGCGAATAAGAGCCACTGCAGGGCATAAAAGCTGTCTAGAGTCTTGAGATTATGGTAGAATATGATGTTGAGCAATTGATAAATATTACAAGAAAGCATGCTTTCTGTTATAGCTGTAGCCTCTGTTAAATGCATTTTAAAACCATCCCCCCCAGCGCAATAATAATCTGTGCATACTTACAGTATCTAGAAGCTGACTACATAGTAAGAATGCATAGAGTGATGATGTTAGCTGAGTCCAGATTTCTGTCAGTAGTTCTTTTGTGTACAACTGAGCAGTTACTGTGTGAGTGAATTGTGTGTGTATAGGGATGTGATGGGGGAAAGAATTAATAGTACAAAGGGGTGTCTTATGTTGCTGATTTAAGATTTAATATTAATTTGAACTTATTGCCCTGGAAATATTGCCTTTTTATTATTATTTTTTCATCTCCGGCCATAGCCATGCCCACAAACACAGACACACACAAATCCACATCCAAGTGAGTTACACACACACACATTTGTTGAGAGAAACAAAATCTGCAAGATTGTTTTCAGTGAGACCTGCCAACTCTCACTGAGAAGAGATGCAATGTTTACAAAGCTTTGGTTGGTGTTTATAACCTTTTATTCTATATAGTTTTCCTGCTTGCTTCAAATTCATGGACCTCTTATTTTCAGCTAAATACTTAGGTAGAATCATGTTCTTAATTTCCTGACATTTTAAACATTTTCCCTATCTTGAGGTACATGGAGTTTAAATGACTTTTGCAGGGGGCAGGAGTGTAATTTATTATCCATGTGGGGTGATCATTAGCAGCCCATTTATTCTGCATTTCTTTTGGTTTGACAACTTTGATTTCAGTTTTTATTCCTTTGTGGAGTTAATGGGTACTCCTTGACTTACAACGATTTGTTTAGTGATCACTCAAAGTTACAAGGGTACTGGAAAAATGTGACTTACGGCTAGCTTTCACACTATGATTGTTGCAGTACCCATGTGATCAAAATTCAAGCACTTGGCAACTGGCGTGTATGATGGTTCTGCTGTCCTGGGGTCATGTGATCACTATTCATAAACTTTCCACCTGACTTCCAGCAAGCAAAGTCAGTTGGGGGAAGCCACGTTCGCTTAGCAATTGCATGATTTGTTTAACAACAGCGATCTATTTAACGGTGGCAAAAAGGTCATAAAATGGGGCACAATTCACTTAACAACTGTTTTGCTTGGCAATGGAAATTTGGGGCTCAATTATGGTCATAAGTCAAGGACTACCTGTATATCCCCCAACTTTCCTTCCAGAATTCAAGGCAATTTAAATGATGATCTCTTTTCATTTTACCTCCGTAACAGCCATCGCAGGCCGTAGGTTGGGCTGAAAGAGTGTCCAGTTTAAAGTTATTCTGTCATAGCCAACACTTTAACCTCCATGTCACATTGCAAAGTAACAATTACCTGATTGCATGGACCACTGCTTGAAAACCCTTTATTTATTGATATGCATACCTCTAGATTTTTATTTGTTTTCCCAAGTGGAAACTCACTACCCAGGAGACTTTTAAATATTCTGAGGCTTCCTAAAGCCTGTGCCAGGATATAAATTGAATAAATAAAGTTCAGGGCTGCAGAGCCAGAAAAAGTTATAATAATTACGTTGAAGTTTTAAGCGCTCTTCCCTGGGAATAAAGCTTGATGGAACACAGTGGGGACTTATTTTACAATGAATATGCATAGTGCTGTTCTATGGGTATATCTTTAATTTGACACTTATGCCAACAATAACAACAAGAAGGAAATAAAATAGCACAAGCAATCACAGCCTTACCAATCGACTTTAATAGCTTTTCAAATAGCATCCTGCAATGTAATGCTACTAATGAGCACTGATGAGTTCATCCAGACCTCACTTCTTTATCTTCTTTTACTTTTTTAAAAAAAAATACTTTACAACAAGGACCTCAGGCATCAACAGCAAAAAAAAAAAAAAAAGATTGCAAATGGGCTCCATCATGTCTGCCTGCCGTCCTCCTAATGAACGGCATTATCTGTGCTTAAGTCTGGTTTATGAAAGGAAAGTGATGGCAACCGATGTTAGGAGACTGGGAATGGCAGTCAAAACAATCAGAGCCCCCCTGTGATGAAAGAGTAAATAGATGTCTACTTAATCGACTGTCTCACTTGACTGAGGCATTCTGAGGACTTTCTTTAACTGAAATGACCCCAAGTGAGCTTTGTGCTAGCTGAATTAAACACTATGTTAAAATTGAACCGGGACAGACATACTTTTGGTGACAGATGAATGTTGGAAGAAATATCTAGTCCCAGTTCCAAGCCGGGAAAAAAGCACTGGAGATAAAATGGAGGCTTGAAGCTGATTAGAAAAAGGGACTATTTATTGATGAACAGAAGCACTTGTATGTGGTTCTGATGCAGCTGACCGCATGGAGTTGAGATTGGGAGGAGGGTATTTATACCTTCTGAACTTGAGCTTCCTGTTCCTGTTCAAGAACATGTATTCTATTGGCTGTTGTCAGACTCCCATGGGGCCATGTACAAATCCTAGGAGTTTCTCTGAGCAAAGACCCAGAATATAAGAACAGCAATGGCTCAGTGGCGCCACAATTCTGTAGAGCCATTTGCAAAATGAGGCCATCAAACGAAAGTTCATCTACACTACAACCACAGCCACAGCAAACTTCAATCATGGCCTGACCTTACTACAACAGATCTGCTCCCATGAACTCCGTGCAGAACTCAAAAGATGCCAAGACCAAGGCGACAAAAATCGACTACCCTGCTGACTGCATAAAAAGAAAGACCCACAATCAACCCCCCAACATCCAACCCTCCATCACCCAAAACAGGGGTCAGCAAACTGAGGCTCTGGAGCCGCATGTGGCTCTTTCACCCCTCTGCTGCGGCTTCCTGTCATTAAAAATATGCGTCACAACCACCAATGTGCAACACCCACCAGTGTGTAATTTATTGAGCTTTTCAATCCCTGGTAGGCCAACCATGGATAAATCCAAGAAAAGAAAAGTTTCAGAAGGAAACAGAATGTTTAATTCAACTACTACATATGCTGGTTTTGTGGCCGCTCAAGAAATAGTCAGGCACGGGAAGGGTTTTGTGGCTCCCGGTCTTTTGTTTTCTGTGGGAAACGGGTCCAAATGGCTCTTTGAGTGTTTAAGTTTGCAGACCCCTGACCCAAAACATCCAACCATCCATCATCCAAAACATCCACCCAACCATCACCCAACACTAGGTACGCATGCCCCTTACTTCCTTAATACCAACCACTACTGACCTCAGATGCAAACTAATAAACACAAGAAGCATCGTAAACAAAATGCCTGAACTCCTCCTCTTATTAAATACTGCTACATTTGACATCATATTTGCCTGTGAAACATGGCTGAACGCATCCCTCCCTGACTCCATTATTACAGTAAGAGACTATCACGTTTACCGGTCTGATCGCGAAACCCGCAGAGGGGGTGAAGTAGCTATCTTCTACAAAGAGTCACTAAACCTAAAAAATATTCAAGTTGCACATGAAATTGCTCTTCTGGAAACTATCGTCTGCGAACTGTCCTTAAGCTTCACACTTTGCTTCTTATTATGTTACAGAGCCCCTGACACATGCGAACAACTCCACTACCAACGTGGGCAGCCTCCTGCCCATACCCTCTCATCTTTCTTGGTGACCTCAACTTACCTCTTATTAATTGGACAATAAACTAATGTACAACTGAACCCATCCATACAACCCTATACAATGCTGTTACGAATCTAGGTCTAGATTAACTAGTAGCAAACAACATTAGACTCAACAACTGCCTTGACCTCATCTTCTGCAACAGCTTAAATTCAATTTATGGACTACAAATAAAAGAACCCTTTTCCACTGGATATTGGCAAATGGGCCATTTCTGGCCTCTGGAGGGCCTCCGGGGGAGGCTGTTTTCACCCTCCCCAGACTTCTAGAAAGGCTCCAGAGCCTGGTGAGAGAGAAAAAACGGGCCTCCCCTCGAGGCCCTCCGGAGGCAGGAAACAACCTGTTTCCCTACTTCTGGTAGGTCCAGAAGGCCTGAAAATCAGCTGGCCGGCATGCACATGCGTGCCAGAGCTGAACCCACGTGCCGAACAATATGGCTATGCATGCCACCTGTGGCACGTGTGCCATAGATTCACTATCACAGTTCTATGTCATCTAGTCCAACCCCCCCACCCACCATTTCTGACAAATGGCAGTCCAATCCCTTCTTGAAAGCATCCAATGATAAAGTTCCTACAACTTCTGAAGACAAGCTGTTCCATTGATTGATTGGTCTCACTGTCAGAAAACTTCTCCTTATTTCCAGGTTGAATCTCTCTTTGAGGTGCTTTGGAAAATAGCTTGTCCCCCTCCTCTCTGTGGCAGCCTCTCAAATATTGGAACACTGCTATCATGTCTCCCCTGGTCTTTCTCTTCACTAGAGCATGCCCAGTTTCTGCAACTGTTCATTGTATGTTTTAGCCTCCAGTCTCCTAATCATCTTGGTTGCTCTTCTCTGCACTCTTTCTAGAGACTCAACATCTTTTTTATAGTGTGGTGACCAAAATTGGATGCCGTATTCTACGCGTTATCTTACTAAGGCTTTATAGATTGTCATCTGCAACCTTCCTAGGGAGCTTCTGCCAAAGTCAACAGAGAAAGCAAGATGTATTTAACAACCACGTTTCAGTTAATTATAGTGATTTGCTTAACAACCATGGCCAAAAGGTTCATAAAATGGGGCATAACTCCCTTAATAACTGCTTTGCTGAGCAATGGAAATTTTGGCCTCTGTTGTAGTAGGTAGCATGTCAAGGACTACCTAAACCAGCTCCATTCCAAGGAAGTATTAGAAGTACAATATACTATTATAATAATTAAATTTCCAAGAAGCCCTAAAAAATTTAGACCTGGTTACTAATTTGATGAGCATTTCTGCCATCTGAAGGCTCAGAGACGTCTATTGTTAATCCTTTTGTAACATTCGCACTTCAAATTTCATGTGTTCATTATTTTAAAATGATGGGAAACCATACTGCAGGGTTTTTTGTTTTTTTTTGGCCATTGTGGTTGGAAGGGGCTTTGTGAGCTGCAAAAGAAAAAGAAAGAATAAGGAAGTGAAGGGCTAGATGCAGTCCCAGGTTGCCTCTAACATCAGCCTACAGCAATGGGGATTTGTATTCAATTGTCCATTCTCCCAAGCCATGACCCAATTAAAATGTTTCCAATTAACTCTGTAGAGCTATTGTGAGAATACAGGGAAGGTGGAGTGTTACTTTGACCTGGTGATAAGATGGGATAGAGACAGAACCATTCATATCTAAACAAATCTCCCCTTTGAAATGGTTAAATTCTGAAAAGATGCTTACAGATTCTATAGCCATTTTAACTAATTTGAAGAACCGCCCAAGTGGGTGATTTCTTCTTCTGTAAATGATCAGAAGAACCAATTGATGGCTGGGGGCTGACAAAAAGTAGCAACTGTAAAAAAAAAAAAAGGCAAAATTTTGAACGAGACATTATTCCAAAATTGACATTTTCTCAATTTGGTGCCCTCTAAACGGGTGGATCTGTTACTTTGGAAAAATGTCCATTGCTCTCAGTGTTCGTCCTGCCAAGGAAGGTCGACTTGATCTCCTGGAGATGGTGAAAAAAGGTCAAGAGAGTGATTGTGACCGCACTACTGAAGCTCCACACTACACCCCGCCCCCCGTTAATGTTTAATGGGATGATCTGTCTTGACTTTTTTGAATTCCCTCTGTTGCCACCCATAGAGTTTGGGCAAGAGAACCTCAGAGTAGTTGTTTCTCAGAGTACAAATGAATAAATTTGTTCTTTTTGGAATCATTTGATCATTTTCTTTATTATATTCTCCTTTCAGCCTCTATTTGAAATTGCAGATGTAACCTGCACCAAATTTACGGAGGGATTTACTGGTACTTTGATCACTAAGTGGCTCTCATTTGGTCTATCATATGATAGCGTGCCTGTATTAGGTAGAATATATTCATACTGTCAGAAAGTATGATATGATTCTGACGTGTGAAAATAGGGTGCTGGATTTTGAAAGGAACCGGATGTTCAGGCTTACTTTGAAAGTCTGTTGTGGGACAATTCTGTGAGCGTTCTTTGCAGAAGTTCAAGGACTGTATGGAAGATATTTGTTAATTTTACAAACTCAGCGACTTCTCCCTTAATTTCCATATCCGACTCAATGGAATGGCTGAGAGAAAATGGATTCATGGTCTGACTATCCATCTGCCCTGCAACAGCCACAGAAAATACAGATCAGATTACAGCTCATTATTTCATATTGTTTCAGATAGGGGAGGAAAAACCCTGCACAACTGTTTAGCTTCTGTCATTGCTATTGTGTGATGGTGATTAGATTCACTGCATCTTGACAAAAGTCGCTTGAGGTTCTTCACATCACCAGCCTGGCACCTCAGTACAAAGCCTTAGTTAGCTGGTCTTATGTAGCTTTTGTCTAATTACAATATTTTCTGATTTCTAAGGAAGTTAAATGAGCTCAATTGTCTGGCAAGGACAAGAGCTATAAGGCGGTTACACATTTTTCAACAAAAAGATTTACTTTCCTTTGTTTTAGCTCTTTAACAGCAAATCTCTCTCTCTCTCTGTACATTTGGTACTTTGGTCATGATGGGGCTTATCTCTCATTGTGGTTTCCTAAATCGGATTCATGGTAACAGCTTTAATAATTTAGAAGCAAATTGTTCTGTTTCAGCCATCTCTTGTTCCCCTTTTACCTCAAGAGAATTAAAGAATGTCTGTTTTCACACATTGCACCAAGCCAAAGTAGGTTTTGTTTACTTTTGGGGGTAACTAAATATGTGACTCATAACAACGTAAGAGCTCAGAGACCAGAACGGGCCTTGTTCTGCGTTGTGCCATACAGTGGCCAACTGGATGCATTTGAGAAACTCACAAGCCTACATGAATGTCACTTGCACTGTGGATGCCTGGATTTAGGCATGCTTCCTATGATTCAGGAGCTAGTTATCAAGCTAGTAGTTTCCAATAGCTTGTCCAGTCCCCTTTTAAAAGCACACCTGTTGGTTGCCATCACAGCTGTAGACTTGCAATCACTTTCCTGTGGCTAATGTGATCATTCCTAGTCAGCATAGTCATCACTACTGTCAGTTTTGGATAATCTAGATTGCAGAAAATATGACTTCTGTAACAGAATCATCAGTGCTTGGAATACTTTACCTGACTCTGTGGTCTCTTGCCATAATCCTAAAAGTTTTATCCAAAAACTTTCTACTATTGACCTCACCCCATTCCTAAGAGGACCATAAGGGGCGTGCATAAGCACACAAACGTGACTACCGTTCCTGTCCTATTGTTTTTTTTTCTTTTCTTCTTCCTATATATATGCTTATACCTCCTTATATTTACTCATATATGTGTTTATATACTATATAATCTTTTGTATGATACCTACATACATTATTTGACAAAATAAAATAAATAAATAAAAATAAATAAAGACAATTGTCTGATTTTGTTGGGGGTGTTCCTTGGAACCCTGACAACTACATCATCACTAGAGAGTACCAGATTGGAAAATAAGTTAAAAAAGCATGGGAGAGAGAGGGGGGGGGGAATGAGAATAAGAGAGAATTTTATTTTCCTCTGGTTTAAGGGAGAATGTTTTATAAGAAAATAAGTGTCTCGTTCCATAAACAAGTTTCTTTATACTTCTATGATTTATGGCTATCATTTTGATATCTATCTCCTATTTCTAGATATATATTTTTATTTCCACATATGTCTAACCTTCTTCTCTGTATTTTCTTCTACTTACGACTTAAAAAAATATCTGAAGTTACATATTCCTATGCTTTATTTCTCTACTTTATTCTGGCATCTTCCATGTTTTACTTGAGCATTGTTTCTACTTCTATATATTTCTAGGCTTCCTTTCTATAAATCTTCCAGGTTTTTTGGGTATTCTTTTAGTCTTGACAGTTTTTTAATTATCACCACCTCAGTTAATTATGAGGGCTTAGCTACCCTTTGATAGCTTGACCCTCTGGGAAGATATCAAGGGCTGTTTTTGATGGCTATTTACTAGCTCCTGAATCATAGGCACTGACTTGATCCAGCATCTCTCTGAACTTCAAGCTCCACCCAGACATACTGATCTCAGTTGCCTTAGAACTCCTTGTAGCATCTGTTCTTCAAAATAGCAGTGGGAAAGGTGGAGTCTTCAGTCTCCAGTTCGTCTAAATTGGTGGTATCTACTGGTTCGCAAATGCGAGAGCGTGTGAGGGCGCACTCACTCCACTCTCACGTGCCACCTCTGTGCATGCTCTGAGCATCAAAAACGGGACGTGATGATGTCCAGGCAGGTGGGTGGAGCCTCCCGCAGCTGCTGCTATCGGTTCGCCCGAACTGGATAGAACTGGCCAATTACCACCACTGAATCCAGAATGCCTGCCTGGGGAATTCTGGGAGTTGAAGTCCACAGATCTTAAAGTTGCCAAGGATGGACCTCCATGGACAGAAAACTTGGGAGAGGAATTGTTGGAAAAGAAGGACTTGTGGTAAACCCTGCAAGGCTTTTTCTTCCACATCTGATACCAAATGTTCAAATGCATTTTGAAGCATTTCTTTTCCCGATTATGTTTCCAAAAAAAATGATAATCCTAAAGAGTACTTTTATAAATAACAGGATGACAAAATAGATTTCTGGACAAAATATACATTTATAAATAGATATGTAAATTTATTGAACTCATCCTTTGGTTAAACCCTACCTTAGTTTAGTTTAGTTTAGTTTATTATCATTGCACCTTGTACAACAAAATTAAAAACCTCAAATTTGACTTTTTCATTTACTTAATCCTTGTTAGGAAGTTGTACACCAGTCCGTGTGCGCCTTCCAGTCAGTTTTTGACTCTTGCAAATTTTGCTGGCAAATTTTTCAGAAGTGGTTTGCTCTGGACTTCATCATAGGGCTGAGAGAGTGTGACTAGCCCAAGATCACCCTGTGGATTTTGTGCTCAAAATGGGACTGGAATTCAAGTCTCTCAGTTTTTAGACAGCTGTCTGAACCACTACATTAAATTGGCTCTCTCCTATGAAGTCCTATGAAATCCTGGGCTTAGAAAATTTAGAACTATGCCGCCTTCGAAATGATCTGAGTTTAACTCATAAAATCATCTATTGCAACGTCCTTCTTGTCGAAGACTACTTCAGCTTCAATTGCAACAATACACGAGCACACAATAGATTTAAGCTTAATGTTAACCGCTCCAATCTTGATTGCAGAAAATATGACTTCACTAACAGAGTTGTTAATACTTGGAATACACTACCTGACTCTGTGGTCTCTTCCCAAAATCCCCAAAGCTTTAACCAAAAACTGTCTACTATTGACCTCTCCCCATTCCTAAGAGGTCTGTAAGGGGCGTGCATAAGAGCACAAGCATGCCTACCGTTCCTGTCCTAATGTTCCCTTCATTATATCCAGTATAGTTATTACATACTTATGCTTATATACATGCTTATATATTGTATAGTTATTTCATGCTTATGCTTATATATACTGTGTGACAAACTAAATAAATAAATACATAAAATAAAAAGTAGGGAGTCTCTTTAAAAGAAAGCCCAGAGGCCTCTTCCTAAATAGAGAGGATAAATTAGGAAAATATGAAACTAGTAGAAATAGTAAAGTTCTTTTAGCAAACAAACATATTTTGTGACTGCTTTAATGAATGTACAATTACTCAAACAAGGAAACAAATCAGAAACAATGAGATCTTATATGGAGGAATCTTTTTTAAGAGTATAGTCCCAAACCCAGCAATAACAATGGGTATCAAGGTTCTCTTAGATTTTTGCTACAGGTAGATCTTTTGCCACTTTTGGTGTTGGCTTTTGATATAATCACTAGTTAGCAAAAAAAAACCAAAAAACCCCCCTAATGTTTCCCGGAGGATAGAATCATTATTCTTTATTTCTTTATCACTCAAGTATCTATTTCATTCAGTTATCCGTACACGAATCATTTCAGATTTCAGATCTAACCAATACTTTCTTTTCAGTGTAGGCCTACTCATCCCTGGCTAAATTGGAAATGAGTTTTCTGCTATGAAAAAATGGATGGATATGCAACAAAAATTACCCTTTTTAAAATCTGATATGCCAGGAAAAAAAACAGAGTTGTTAATGCTTGGAATAAACTACCTGACTCTGTGGTCTCTTTCCAAAATCCCCAAAGCTTCAACCGAAAACTGTCTACTATTGACCTCATTCCATTTCTAAGAGGTCTATAAGGGGCGTGCATAAGAGCACAAGCGTGCCTACCGTTCCTGTCCTATTGTTTCCTTTTGTTATATCCAATTAATATAGTTATTACATACTCAAACTTATATATACGCTTATATATTGTATAGTAATTTCATACTTACGCTTATATATACTGTGTGACAAAATAAAAAAAAAGTTACTGTTGTTTAATGCTTGGACCATTGTTTCTGCACTTATTTTATAAATGTGTTCACATGCTTTTCTAAAAAAAATAAATCCTGGTGTTTTTCAAAAATTCAGGACTTGAAACTTGTTAGAAATGAATTCAACCAACAAGCATGGGTCGATGAAAACAAAGGGACTTTATTAAAAGAAAATAATAAAAACAGTTTTGCAAAATAGGGTGTATCCCAGCAGATCTCAACAGAGGAGTTTGAGCCAGGAAGCCACACCTGAAATTTCAAAAGCATTACATTTTATAGTTCCCTAATCTGACGTCCCCCCCCATGCCCCTCCTACATCGGATCCAGTGACCGATCCCCACTAATCCGCTACGCCTTCAGAGACAACATCATCTCTTTCTCTAATTTCATGTTCATCAACACCTCCCTATAACTACCCAAAAAATATTTTGCAAGCACAGCTCTTCCTCATCTCTACTCCCTTGGCATTAAGGAATTTCCCTTTAGCTGAGCCTCTTTCTAACCGGTTTCAAACAAAGATGATTAATTCTAACACATTGTTATATTTTCAGCACTATCTTAAAGCAGTATAATGTCTAACAAATTTAACAGAGTAACAGAACTGGAAGGGACCCAGCAGGTCATCCAGTCCAACCCCCTGCCCATGCAAAATTGAATCTCCACTTATATGCATTTATAACCATACTATTTTAGTTTTGAATTTTCTCATATCCTACAAACTGGATGTATTTTTTAAAAAAAAGAAACTCGGATCATTCATGCTGGATATTTTTAGTGGGATTATTTGAAAGTACAGGTAGTCCTCGATTTACAACCATTCATTTAGTGACCAAAGTCAAAACAAGCTTTGAAAAAAGTGACTTGTGACCTTTTTTCACACTTATACCCACTGCAACATCATGTTATTGAAACTCTGATGCTTGCCAACTGGTACATATTTATGAGGGTTGCAGTGTCCGAGGGTCATGCGATCCCCTTTTGTGACCTTTTGACAAGCAAAATCAATGGGGATGCCAGATTCACTTAACAACTGTTTTGCTAATTTAACAACTGCAGTGATTCACTTAACAACTGTGGCAGGAAAAGTTATGAGACAAAACTCACCTAACTACGGCCTCATTTAGCAACAGAAATTTTTGGGCTCAGTTGTGGTTATAAGTTGAGGACTATCTGTAAATGGTCAAGAGACTTTTGCCCACATGCAATGAGAATCTCCCATCTTGGGAGTACAGAATGCACCAATGTTCACTGAACATTCGGTAACTGCTAAAAGTATGAGTATCTTTTAACATTCTTTATGGCCTTCATAGCTTTTCTTTTCAGTTCTTCTCTTTCTCTATTCCAAAAACACCACCCTCAGCCAAGAGAGAGCTTCATTTCACACCCTACAGAAGTGCTACCAAGAGAGCCATTAACATTACTGCACTAAATGGATTAATGGGCTGATGACTAATGCCTAAGGCAAAAGATTTGCAGAAAGCTGCATCTGTGGTAGCTTTCATATTCTCTGGTTTTACTTCAGTTTTTTTACTTTGAATCTTGAGATAGTAATAACAGAAAGCTGAAGGGTTGGTGTATTATTGTTTGATTTGGGGGGGGGAAAACCACAATAACAGCTAGAGGTGCAAATTGATACAAATTTTTTTGTTTCATAATCTACACCAGTAGAGAAACATTCCAATCTATGACTTTGTTTAAAAAAACAACCTGAAAAATCTGCATCTGTTTTCATTCACAATTTTCCCTAACATATGGAGCTTTTGAACACAACTTCCCCCTTAGTACATAACTGTTAATGTAAATTCCTCAAGTAATTTCCATAATGCCATTCTTGATTGGGCCAATGTTCTCACTGTAGACTTTTTATATCTGAAATTCCCTGATGTAACCCTTTTATTGTTTTAATATAGCTGTCTTTTGGTACCAAACTTTGAAAGCATTATCTTTTAGATACACCATTTTAAAAAGGAAATGGCTTTTTAATGTGGATTTTTTAAATAAGGAATATATTCTGATGGAGAGATAATCAGTTACATGAAAGATCTAAAGATGCTTAGAGTCCTTCTCCCTTACTGCAATAAAGCGTATCTTGAAGTTTCTGTTATTAGCAACTTCCTGAACATGGATATGATTTTCTGAAAGATTTATGAGCTACATTCAACTGAACTCTTGAGGGCTGGCACAAGGTCCTAAAAGCATATGAGTTTCATACGCTATCCAGATTTCAATTAGCAATAATCACATCTCAGATAAACCTCATTGGCTTTAACGTTGGCATCTGCAGTTTAAAGATTTCAACCACTGGGTTTTATTAAGAGATCAACATATATTCTTGCAGAGAAGATTGTGTTTAGTGGACTGTGTCCTAACTTGGGTTTTATTTTTTTTTGGTCCCCCAAATAGCTTTGCTGTGGTCTTAAATGTTCTTTGGTTGTCTTTTCAGGGTATTTGAAAAACAAAACACAGCTACCTCCCTCAAACCAAGAGACCTTTTTGCGCAAAACCAACTTTCAGAAATAAGACTGGATTTGCCTTGTCTTAAAACCAACATTATATTGCCTAAGAAAGAAACTCTCAAACTGCCAAGGCAATTGAACCGACCGGCATTTTACATTCGATCTGACCTACAACTGAAATAGAGAGTGATATGTTACCAAAATGCACGTGGGGTGAATCTTACATGGTCCCCAGTGCTTTTATGTATAAACACTGAAGGCTCATATTTATAGAAATCATTATAAAGGGATTTCAAGCGACACCCCTTAGCATCTGATCTTTTGAGGGGAAAAAATGGCTTGAAGCATTATTTGAAGCCCAGAAAAGCCGAATAAATCCGGTCATAGTTCAGAAACGAAACCCTCTGAATGTAGTGGGGCTGAGTCCCATAGACAGCGTGGAGATGGCTGCGTTCTCCGGGGCACCGGTCTTTGGTTGCGCTGTAAAACGCCTTGCCTCTTTGATCCGTCCCGCAGCTTTGCAGCGGGAACCCAGAACAAACTTTTCCTTCGTTACGTCAGAGGCTCTTTTTTTTTTTTTGCTAGATGTAACAGCGACTTCCGGTTACCCTCGGCCCAAAGTTTCCCGGCTCTCCTCTAACTTGGCCATCAGCCCAGGAGCTAAAAGCACAGTAAAAAGGTAGGGTCGATCAATGCACTCAGACGTTTCTCCCGGCACGACCGGCTCTTGCTTTCTCACCCGTTTATTCAGCCCGTTTTGCAAATGGTTTCCCGTCCGGGTACCGTATCAGGAAAGCAATGCAAGAAGCGTGTCTGCAGGGAAGGAACAGAGCCAGGCACTTTTGCAAAAAACTCCGGAAACTCTTCAAAGGGCGGCGGGAGGGGCCAGAAACGCGAGGTAGGCGGAGCGATCTGTGTCTTTGCTCTCTTCCTAAAAAAAAAAAAAGCAAGTTATTCTGATTTAGGGAGTTCTACTTCTGCGAGGTTTTTAAGCACGGGGGGTTGGGGGCGCAATTCTTTTTATTTTCCCCCAGTATCACGCAGGGGCATCTGCAATGTCAAAAAAGGCAAGGAAGTCCGGAATGGTATATAGCAGGGGCCTCCAACTTTGGCAACTTTAAGCCTGGAGGACTTCAACTCCCAGAACCCCCCAGCCAGAATTCTGGGAGTTGAAGTCCTCCAGGCTTAAAGTTGCCAAGGTTGGAGACCCCTGGTATATAGGATTTTCTTGCCATCGGGAGGGGGTTGAACTAGAAGACCTCCACAGAATCATCTATTGTAATATCCTTCCTGTAAAAGACTACTTCAGCTTCAATTGCAACAATACAAGAGCAAACAGTAGATTCAAACTTAATGTCAACCGCTTCAAACTTGATTGCAGAAAATATGACTTTTGTAACAGAGTTGTTAACGCTTGGAACTCACTACCTGACTCTATAGTCTCTACTCAAAACCCCAAAATCTTCAACCAAAAACTGTCTACTATTGACCTCACCCAATTCCTAAGAGGACTATAAGGGGCGTGCATAAGAGCACAAAAGTGCCTACCGTTCCTGTCTTATTGTTCCCTTCATTATAATATTATATGCATACTTTTACTTATATATACTTTTTTCTCTCATGATGGGTTATTGTTTATGTTGATTGTATATACTGTTGTGACAAAATGAAATTAAAAAAAAAAGGTCCCTTCCAACTCTATTGTTCTACCCCCAATCCTGCAAGCAAAGCCCCCCCCTTTTCCCCCCCACCCGCATCACGTGTCTAACGGGGCTTTGATTGCATGGAAGGTGCTGCTATTTTGATTTTCTGAAATGTCCTCCTTCCGCCCTTCCGTCCTCGGATCTTTCCAGGGATCTATTTCTCACCACCTAAGATCATTCCAATATTTTTATGCTTTGGGTCTACTGATTCCTAGGGAGAAGGACCACTGCATCTGTCCTTCTTGAAGAAAGCCCTTCTTTTTTCGATGTCTACCTGATTGTCCGCCTTGAGGTGCACTTCCATTTTGGTGATTAAACTTGGAGAGACTTAAAAAAAAATAGAAGTTGCATGAAAAAATCTGGATCTTAAGCAAAAACCAAACAAAAAAAAACAAAAAAAACATGCATTCAAATCTTTTTTTTAAATCAGGCGATCAACCTACTACTTGACAAGAATAGGATAGAGATAGGGATAAGGATAGAATAAGACTAGGAATAGGAATAGGAAGAATTTTTGTATTGGCCAAGTGTGATTGGACACACAAGGAATTTGTGTTGGTGCATATGCTCTCAGTGTACATAAAAGAAAAGATACATTCATCAAGAATCACAAGGTACAACACTTAATGATAGTCAAAGGGTACAAATAAGCAATCAGGAAACAATAGTATTTCAGATAGAAGAAAATGATTCTGGTTCTGTACTCATGCCAAATTGTCACCCAATGCCATAGGATGGTGGTTTCTATATAGAGCAGAAACCAAACTTTGTCGTTCGTAAGATAGAGGTTCAGAGCAGTTTCAATGTATAAATTCTGCGTGGCCCGACATATTTTGCTTCCTCCTGTTCTCATCTGACTGAATGATTGATGTAAATATTTTTTCTACACACTGTTACACTTGTCTTGTGGTGACAGCCATTTAGAAAGAATGGGCCAATTGAGTTTTTCAGGTGTTTTTCCTTTGGAGAGACCAGACAGCATTGGATCAGCATTGGCAAGGAACTCTTGAATCAAAAGATGTGTATGTGTCACTCTATTGCTTTGCTCATTTATATTCTTCGTTTGGCATACTGATTCTAAAAGCATCCATTGAAGTTTTTGTGTTGTTTGGAGGGGCAAGCTCTGTATATATGTTTGTAATTGTGGAATATGAAGAAAAAAACAGAAATCAAATTCAGCAAAATGCAAATTAAAAGCCACAAATGGTACTTAGCATAAAAACAAAGAAATTAAGGGGCTTGGCTGTTTCCTCCCCCCCCCACTTTCTGTATTTTTTAAAAAAGTGACACAGCTTTGTGTCACAAAGAATCAGCACAGAGATATATGCCTTTGAAAGCCATTATATATAGAAAATCTAGAAAGAGCTACCCCTGCTGAAGTTGAAGTCTATAAGATCTCATTTTAAGCTGTCCCCATTTAAAAAGTTATGGGACAGATAATGTAGCTGGGTTCTTTGGGCCTCACACTTAAATTATTCCATTGAAATAATGCATCCTGCCTTGGTAAACGCCGAAAATAGAGAGCCAGCCATTACCAAAAACATAGTGTAGAGCACTGCTACATAAACCTTTTCCTTCGTTACCCAAAACCACATATCAATAAGGTAGTCCTTGACTTATGACCATGACCTCCAAAATTCATGTTGAGACATTTTTCCCATTTCCCCCACTTTACGGCCTTTATTATTAGCACAGTTGTTAAGTGAATCTAGCTTCCCCATTGACTTGGCTTGTCAGAAGGTTGGAAAAGCTGATCACATCCAGGACACTGCAGTCTTCATAAATATGCTAAACATTTGAATTTTGATCATGTGATCATGGGGATACTGCAATGGTGATAAGTGTAAAAAAGGGTCATAATTTTTTTTTTCAGTGACGTAACTTTGAACAGCCACTAAATGAATGGTTGTAAGTCCAGGACTACCTGTAAATCCTTTTTACCCAATATTAGTAAAACACTTTTAGTCAATTTAAATGTCCTTGTTGTGGTTGAGTAATGAGTTTGTTTATTGCTATCCAAAACTAAAAACACTTTTACCTAATTTTGGGTAATGTATCCAGTTTTTCGAAAGCGCTTAGAAATCCAAGCTAGTTCAATCTAGACTAGATCCCCTGTTACTTCGTTCAAGATGAAAAAGAAAAGCAGGCATACTTGCTACCTTCTGTTGGATATGTTGGCTGTTGTACGCGTAAAAAAATGATTTGGAAGAAGTGCTACAGATCAAGCATGAACCTGAAGAAAAGTTGAAGATGCTTTAATAAGCTGACTTTTCAAGCAGCATCTTTTTCTCAGGATTATAAGGGCTGCTTTAATGAATACAAGTGTGGTGGTCCTGCTAGTTTTGAAACAGTTCTTCCAAATCATTTTTTATTTGACTTTGATTCGACTTTGAATGAATGTATCACTATACTATATAAGACCCTGTCATATATTTTTTTTGAACCCTAAAATAAGCGCTTGGTCTATTGCCATGTGCTCAAAAGCCTGATTGGGCTTATTATCAGGGTGTTGTGACCCAGGTTCTCGGACTCGGATGATTCAGAGAGTGAGGAGGAGGAGGGGCTGGCAAGGCCTGATTCCCCCGGGCCTTCTTCTGATTTGGCAACGCCCCAAGAACAATCTTGGCTTGATGTGAGACTGCGCAGACATGACCGGCGTGCGCAGCAGAGAAGGCTTTGGGACAGGGTCAGAGAACGATGAGTCACGGAGCGACACCCATAGGGGATATAAAGCAGGAGTCGGAGCTTCCTGGCTTTTTGTGTTAGACAAAGCAGTGAATTTGCACGGGCAAACCGTTTCATGGATGGGAGAATCTGTTCGTGAGTGACTCGTGCTTTATCCATAATTTTCTGGTTATCTCCAGGGATTTTGGCAGGCACGTGGGGAGACGTGTCCAGAACATCTCTGTTCCAGAAGGAATCCAGCCAAGTGTAAATAAACTTAGAGAAGGCCTTTGACTGACTTTTTGTTGGGAGGGGTGGGAAGGGGAAACAGAACATAGGGGATGTCTTATTTTTGGGAAAACAGGGTACTTCTTACATATATTAAAAACTCTGATTTGCTTAAATCTACTGTTTTTTTTTAATTTAAAAAGCAATACTTAGTTAAATACTGTATGTGAATGTTTTGTTTCATGAAACAATATTATGTCTTACTGTCTTTCTTGGAACTATTTCATGCATATGTATAACTATTTATAGGGACATGGTGGCTCAGTGGCTAAGATGCTGAGCTTGTTGATTGAACAGTTGCAGTTCAGCGGTTCAAATCCTTAGTGCCGTGTAATGGGGTGAGCTCCTGTTATTTGTCCCAGCTTCTGCCAACCTAGCAGTTCGAAAGCACGTAAAAAATGCAAGTAGAAAAATAGTAACTACCTGTGATGGAAAGGTAACAGCATTCCGTGCACCTTTGGCATTTAGTTATGCTGGCCACATGACCATAAAGATGTCTTCGGACAGTACTGGCTCTTCAGTTTTGAAACGGAGTTGAGTATCGCCCCCTAGAGTCGGGAACGACTAGCACATATGTGTGAGGGGAACCTTTATATTTACCTATAACTATTTATAAATGGGCCTTGGTGGCACAGTGGTTAGAATGCAGTATTCCGGGCAAACTCTACCCATACCCTGGACTTTGATCCTGACCGAGTCAAGGTTGACTCAGCCTTCCATCCTTCTGAGGTAGGTAAAATGAGGACCCAGATTGTTGGGGCAATATGCTGATACTGTAAACAGCCCAGAGAGTGCTGTAAAGCACTATGGGGCTGTATATAAGTCTAAGTTGCTATTGTTATTTTTTTATTTTTTTCTGCCAAATGTTGGTTTCAATTTAAATTCTCAAAATTTAAATTAGCATTCTCTAATTTTGAAAACTTTAGAAAGAAGAAAGTAGACAAGAAGGGGCCAATCTATTCCCATTTGGAAGCAAGTATCACAATCAAAATGCCATAGAAAAGGTGGTTTCATTTTATCAGATTCTCCTAGTACCTGCGGAAGTACCAAAACCATTTTAGTATAGGAATTAAAAATTTGGTAGGTTAAAAAGTTAGCAGTCTTCCAGATATCATAGTTTGAAAACATAGTTTGGGACTTTATAAGCACAACATTTCCTTCAAGCTTATTTACTGGAGTTTAATTTGGTGGAGATATGGCAGCTCTTAAATCCATCTCTGCAAGAATTACTTTTTTCTCAGCTCTTTCAAGCAAATTTGAATGTACTTTTAAGGTTTTTTTTTTTTAATCTTAATCTTAAATTGATTGGGTAGATAGCCCTGATATAGGTCCTGTTATCCTATCAAATAATGTACTGGTAGCATTATGAATTATTCAAAGAAACATTTTCATATCTTTTGCAAGATGCTATCAATATGTAGCATTATTAAAATATTTGCATTTTATAATTCAGAGTGTTATAGGCAAATTAAATTGGCAGTTGATGTACTATCACCCCAGAAGTGCTGCAAGAATGCAATTTGGCCTTTGCATTTTCCATGTGCTCAGAGTATCTTGAAAGAACCAGCTTGGTCTAGTGGTTAAGTCACCAGACAAGAAAGCAGGAGACCATAAGTTCTAGTCCTGCCTCAGGCATGAAAGCCAGCTGGGTGACTTCGGGCCAGTCTTGGCCCAAATCACCTCACAAGGTGGCTGTTGTAAGGAAAATAGGAGGAGGAAAGTGTGTTGAATAACCCCTTGAATTATTTATAAACATAATAAAAAAAACTACAAGCCAGAATTTTGTCATGATATATTTGTGTCATGATCCCAGGTTGTTGTAGAAGTCCACTGGGCTCTCATGAGGAAAAGGCGGTTTATGCAGGGATGAAATGCTCCCTGATCGGACCGGATTGCGCGATCCGGTAGTGATCATGGCTGGTAGTTCATCGATCCAGTAGTGACCCACCCAGGTGTCATTACTTCCTGGTTTTAACCAGGAAATAATGTGTTTTCTACCTTCTGTGCATGCACAAAAGATTTTGTGTGCACATGTGATGCGTACACTTCCGAACCGGTAAGGGAGGTAAGTAGATTTCCACCCCTGGGTTTATGGATCACAAGTTCTTTACCTTATTGGAGAATTTTAAGCCATATATATAAGTTTATGCATACTTTGAAAGGTTTAATTAACTTATTTCCTTGTAATTATATATAAATCGCTTTAAAATTTCATTCTGATCTTAATTGAATTGTATGCCTGCCCTGGGATTGTTAAAAAAATTATAAATGTGAGATATTAGTTGCATACATGAATAAATTTAATTTTCAGAACAATTTGAACCTAGTCTCCAATTCGTAGCAATTATTAAAAAGATTAAAGGGAAAATTTTTCTTTTCCCCCCTCTTCTCATTATGCTTTCCCAGATATTGGGGTATGTTAAAACTGAATATTGGCATTCCACAAGAATTTATGCATGATTCTTGAAATAGATTACAACTTATCCATATATAAAATGATAAAACAGTTGCCCCATAGCATGATAAAAATGTGCAGTTTTGTGCAAACTCAATGCACATATATCAGGGGTGAAATCTACTTACCTTCCTTACCGGCTCGGGAGTGCCCGCACCCCGCGTGCATGCGCATCACATGTACACGTAGACCTGTACATGCGCAAAACCTTCTGTGTATGCACAGAAGGTAAAAAACACATTACTTCCTAGTTAAAACCAGGAAGTAATGACACCCAGGTGGGTGGGCAGAGGTTTACTCCGCCATCGCTACTGGATCACGGAACTACTGGCTGCGATCACTACTGGATCATGCCATCCAGTCCAATCTGGTAGCATTTCACCCCTGGCATATATCCTATATGAAGAAATTGTGAGACACTAGATAGCTTTGTCACAACTCCCAGCAGCATCAGCCAGTCCGGACAATGATAGAGCATTTTTGGAGCTATCAGAAGTTTGGGGGTGTACTCTGGAGCACACTGGAATTGTTCCGCCTGCAGTCCGATTTAAGCATAGTACACAAAATTGTCTGCTACAACGTCTTGCCTGTCAATGACTTCTTCGTTTCAATCACCATAGTACCTGGGCAAACAGTGGATACAAACTTAAGGTAAACTGCTTCAAGCTCGATTGCAGGAAATGGGTGATGATGTAATGAAGGGGCTTTAGGCAATTACTATTATGGCTCTGCCTGAAGGAGGTAGATCTTTGTTATGTAGAATAGACTGGCCCAGGCCTTAAAGGCCCATTAACAAAGTTTGGGGGGTGGGCTGAGTTTCTGCCACCCTTTTAGGGGAAATATTCTGCCCTTTTAATATTTCCTAAAATATCTCATTTTCCTATGAGAGGGATGGGTGCTAACTTCCTACAATACCAGGGGTGAAATGCTCCCAGTTCGGACTAGATCACCCGATCCGGTAGTGATGGCAGCAGGTGGTTCAGAGAAGCGATAGCAAAAATCCCTGCCCCCTCATGCCCAGCTGAGCCGTGCGATCATCAGAAGTTTTTTTTTTTAAACTTTTAAAAGCATTTTTTCTTTGGCCGAAAAAATGCTTTTAAAAGTAAAAAAAAAGCCTCTGATGATTACGCAGCTCAGCTGGAATCGTCAGAGGTTTTTAAAAGCATTTTTCTACAATCTCTTCGGCCAAAGAGGTTGTAAAAAAACACTTTTAAAAGGCTCTGGTGATCCCAGCTGAGTTGCCTGATTGCCAGAGGCTTTTTTTTTCTTTTAAAGGCAAAAAAAAAAAAGCTTTTAATCGAAAAGCCTCTGACGATCAGGCAACTCAGCTGGGATCGTCACAGGAGCCTTTTAAAAGCATTTTTTTACAACCTCTTTGGCCGAAGAGGTTGTTAAAAAAATGCTTTTAAAAGTTAAAAAAAAAAGTTGGCCACACCCACCCAGTCACATTAACCCCCCCCACAAGCCACGCCCACAGAACCGGTAGTAACAAATGTTACATTTCACCATTGTACAATACCTATACCTGTTATCTAGTACATGTCTGACAAACAAATAAATAAAATAAAATAAAATAAATAGAATAATGAAGCTACGTCGCACCGATCAGTCAGATGCCAGTTCTCTTCCCCCTGAATCATAATGCGACTAGACATCCAACCTGAAGAAGGCTGCAACTGTAGGCCATATTTGGGGGGAAGGATGTTCTTCTACATTAAATCACAATCCCCGGTGCTTTAAATGATAGTCGCTGTGACATAATCTAAAACAAATTGCTTTTTACAAGGAGCCAGGTAAGTTTTCGCATCGCAATGTCAGAGAGACTGCTGGGTTTTATCTTACTGGAAATTCGAGCCACCTCGGAAGCCTTGCCTTTGAACTCCTCTCCCTGTCGCAAAGAGAATTAGCCTCTTCACTGGGGCTTTTGGCCCTGTGTTTATACTTAGTGCTTAAATTTGAGGAAACAATATTCTCTCAGGGGTTGGATGCCTCTCCCTTTACATACAAGTGTGACGGTTTCCCCCTCACTTTCTCCTTGATCTTCCTGACTCTTAAAAAATATTCTACTGCAGGATTTTCTGTCTGCCCTTAGCAAAAAGAAAAATGGTGGGGGAGAGGAATTTTTAATCTGTATACACAAGCATATGCACCAGGGAAAAAGTAACTGAATTCTTCAGCTTAATTTGAAATATCACAAGGGAAATGAATAAGAAATCCCAACCAATCAATACTCCAGTAATTCATAACTGCACTCCCCCACTCTGTCCCGCCTCTCCCCGGGCCTTACCACTTGAGGGCTGTAAGAGGCTAGCTGTACATCGAAATTTTCTGCCTGTGTGAATGAAACTCTAAATAAATATACATGAAATATCTTTGGCATGTTAGACCGAATGCTGTCAGGAATCCACTTCAGGTCTTATCAGGGGTAAAATAAGCAAAGCTAAAATGTAACTCCCATTGCCTGGGAACAGAAACCCCAGATAAAAGAAGAATAGAGGAAAGTAGAGGGGGAAAAAAATATCAGAAGGAGATGGTGGTTAAGAAATATGGAATATAAATTAATAAAAAAAAGGTTTGGAATGATGTCTGAGTTCACAGTTTGCTCACTTTAGATTTAAGATGTCAGATACTGGGTGTTTAAGGCAATCCTTGGATATCTTTCCTTCCAATCCTAGTCTAAATTAAGTTGCAAGTGAAACTGAATGTCGAGGTTTAAGATAAGATAATCTTTATTATCACTTTTTCTGTGTACATACTGGTACACATGAAAACTGAAATTCTGATGCCTGTTCTCAAAAGAAAATATGTGTGTGTATATGTATGTATGTACTTTATGTGTATATGTATATGTGTGTGTACACACACACACACACACACACACAGAGAGAGGGGGGGGGTCAAACTCAAGGCCAGGGGGCCAGATCCACGACTGGCCCACAGTGCCTCTGCCAGTGAAAACGGAGCTCGCGAGGGCTCCATTTTCACTGCCAAAAGGTTGTAGGAGGCCGTCGCAGCCGAAAATGGAGCTCGGGAGCCCGTTTTCACTGGCAAACCACTCTGGCCCCCACAGGTGCCCCCGACACGAGTGATGTTGAGCTGGCCATTCCCATCCTGGCCATGCCCACCCTAGTCCCCCGAGATCAAACTCAACCCTGACACGGCCCTCAATGAAATTGAGTTTGACACCTCTGAACTACAGTATACACTTATATACACACACATATACATGTGCTGTACACACACTCATACAAACACAAATTTAGAGAATAAATAGGTGATCATGATATAATGCAAATTTCTTTATAGTTTTATAAAAAGGGGAGACCAGGCCCTGAGTCAAAGGCCCTTTTGAGTTTGTTCTGATGAATTTAATATCCCAGAGTTTCCAAGGATTTGTGGACCCATTTCACAAACAAGGTAACTTAAAAGACAGTTCATTTGGCAGTGGTTAATACAAAGAAAGGGACGCGGTGGCTCACGTGGCTAAGATGCTGAACTTGTCTATCGAAAGGTCGGCAGTTTGGCAGTTCGAATCCCTAGTGCTGCGTAACGGGGTGAGCTCCCGTTACTTGTCCCAGCTTCTGCCAACCTAGCAGTTCGAAAGCACGTAAAAAATGCAAGTAGAAAAAATAGGGACCACCTTGGTGGGAAGGTAACAGCACTCCATGCACCTTTGATGTTTAGTCATGCCGACCACATGACCATGGAGACGTCTTTGGACAGCGCTGGTTCTTTGGCTTTGAAAGGGAGATGACCACCATCCCCTAGAGTCAGGAACGACTAGCATATATGTGCGAGGGAAACCTTTACCTTTACCTTAATACAAAGAATGGTTTATGACTATGCAAAACCAGCCAATTCTGGTTTATTCAATAAACTGGTTAAGCAAATCGTGGTTTAGCAGGATATACAATCCATGCTTGTATATATTTTAGAGATAAAAAAAATCAGAGGTAAAATATTGTTGCTCAAACGCCCAGCCATGGACAAGTATCAAATCTTAACTTAGTCAATACACAATCAGAATTTCAATGGATTTGCTCGTCTTTATTCTCTCAGCTGCTAGTTAACTTTTTGCAGTCTTCTTCAGTGATCAGTTTCCTCACATTTCCAGCTGCTCTAATATTTCACAGAGAAAACGAATTGTACAGTATATTGGAAATCAATATTAACATTAGAACAAGTAGGGTAAAATAATTCCATGCCAGATGCTTGAGTTAGCTTGTCATTCATCTTTTGTTCTTTCTTTGAAGGTGGAGTCAGACATTTCCTTGAGATCATTAAAGTAGACCTGGGTCAATTGTTTTGCCGCCCATTAAGTTACCTATATTATATCCCCATTCACTCAGGAAAAGGCAGTCACTTGAAGTCTGAGCTTTTATGTCCTCTCCAGTATCAATTTAGACTAGCTTGCAACCAAAAATATATAGCCGCAATCATCAAATAAAATCAATGTGCAATTAAAATTAACTAAAGGCAGTATCACAGCAGGTAATACACTCAAGATTAAAAAGTACCAAATGCAATACAGATAAGGGAAAAAATGGATTAATTCTAATTTTTCTTTAATGGAGTAAACATAGCTTGTAATACACAGGGGTGACTGCGGCAGATATACTGTACATTCTATTCATTTCTCAGCAATGTAAATACCTTACAAAAGGGGAAAGCAAGCAAGAAAAAATGGATATTAAATAAGTCATGCTCCTGCCTTAATCATGGTTTGACCCAAAACTCTCCAAACAACATTCTGGCTGGCAAAATATCAGAGCTTCACATATTATATGAAGGAGATTGTCGTTATCGGTTTAACAGGTCAAGATTATGGCCAGGAGAGATTCTGCCCTGTTTCTTTTGAAGTGATAGATGGAATTGGATTTGGAGCAGAAAATATGACTTCTGTTAATGCTTGGAACACACTACCTGACTCTGTGGTCTCTTCTCAAAATCCCCAAAATCCCCAAAACAAAAACTCTCTACTATTGACCTCACCCCATTCCTAAGAGGGTGTGCATAAGAGTACAAATGTGCCTACCGTTCCTGTCCTATTGTTTCCTTTCATTATATCTAATTAATATAGTTATTACATACTTATGCTTATATATATGCTTATATATTATATAGTTACTTTCATGCTTATGCTTATATATACTGTTGTGACAAAATAAATAAATAAAATAAAATGGAAGGAATAGAATAGAAGACAAGAGAAGACAAGAGAAGACAAGAGAAGAGAAGAGAATGTTTTATTGCCCAAGTGTGATTGGACACACAAGGAATTTGTCTTGGTGCATATGGTCTCAGTGTACATAAAAGAAAATATACCTTCATCAAGGGTATGATGGCTCAGGCTGTAAGAAGCCTGTTATTAAACACAGCTGCTTGCAATTACTGCAGGTTCTAGTCCCACCAGGCCCAAGGTTGACTCAGCCTTCCATCCTTTATAAGGTAGGTAAAATGAGGACCCAGATTGTTGGGGGGGCAATAAGTTGACTTTGTATATAAATATACAAATAGGATGAGACTATTGCCTTACACAATGTAAGCCGCCCTGAGTCTTCGGAGAAGGGCGGGATATAAATGTAAATAATAAAAAAAAAGGTACAACACTTACAACACTTAATGATATCATAGGGTACAAATAAGCAATCAGGAACAATATCAGCCTCTGGTGGCTCAACGGACTAAGACAGTCTGTTATTAACACAGCTGCTTGCAATTACTGCAAGTTCTAGTCCCACCAGGCCCAAGGTTGACTCAGCCTTCCATCCTTTATAAGGTAGGTAAAATGAGGACCCAGATTGTTGGGGGCAATAAGTTGACTTTGTATATAATATACAAATGGATGAAGACTATTGCTTAACACAATGTAAGCCACCCTGAGTCTTCGGAGAAGGGCGGGATATAAATGTAAATAAATAATAAATAATAATAAATAATATAAATCATAAATCAATGTCACTCACGTCAAGGAGTGCCTCGCCTGGCCCCACCCCTCCCAGCCATTCCTTGTCACACCCAGCCTCAATGTATCTACAGTTCTGCAAAAATGTTGTTCACCTTTTTTCAACTTTATTATCTACACACTACAGATGCACTTTCATGGATCACTGAAAGGAGGAAATGGCTCACATGCTTTGCCCAAGAGTGTGATAGGCAACAGGCTTTTAAGGGGCTGCCAGAAAGAATGGGGGAGGGGGGGCAATGTATTTTCCAAAGCACCAGAGGCAAAACAAGAACCAATGGAAGGAAACTGAACAAAGAGAGAAGCAACCTAAAACTAAGGAGAAACTTCCTGACAGTGTGAAGCAATATATGTTTCAGTCATAATTTCACCTATAAAATAGCCATTCGTGTAATACAACCTGCATATTGTTCAAAACAGTCATTAGTATGATGTTTGACAGCAAGCCTTAAATCCCCATTCCCTCCCCACTCAAGGGGAAGGTTACTTCAAAATCCCCATTCCCTCCCCACCCCACTAATCTGTTCTGGGAAGGAATCAAACTTCTCCCTCTTTATTTCCCAAATAAAATATTACTCATAAGAAAAGGATCCCACATAAGCAAGGAAAAATCAAACTGCTAACAAGGAACCTGCCTGGAATTCCACATTCTTGCCAGCTGCATAAAGGAAACTTTGTAAGCAGAAAACAGCTACCGGTGCTTAGAGATAATATAAAGTGGAAGCCGGAAGTTCGGCTCCATTTACAAGCAGGATATTTCACAATGGAAATCGCCCAAACCTTTTTAGAAACACAAAGCCCATATTGCACAAACCCCAAAACTTCAAAAACATAGAACCATATAAGAATCTTTCCTCTTATCCAGTTTGTTGTTCAGCTGACCCAGAAACGAACTGCTTCTGTAAGTAAAAACATCCTTCCAGCTCTGCTTCTTGGTTTCTCAAGTTAAAGCGATGGTGTCTTGTTTTTTCCCCCTCTTCTTTCTCAAGTGAGTCCTGATTTTTTCCTTCTAGCCGATCAGCTGGGAGTTGGGAGGCAGCAATAGATTGGGGGCGGGGCCAGGCAGAGGTGGCATTTACCGGTTCTCCGAACTACTCAAAATGTTGACTACCAATTCGCAAGAACCGGGGAGAACCGGTAGCAACCCACCACTGATCTGGCCCATGGGACTTGAGTTTGACACCCCGAATTAAACTATCATTTGAGGTTTGGAATCCTCCCCCTGTATGTATACTGAGAGCCTATGCACCAAGACAAATTCCTTGTGTGTCCAATCACACTTGGCCAATAAAAAATTCTCTTCTCTTCTCTTCTCTTCTCTTCTCTTCTCTTCTCTTCTCTTCTCTTCTCATTCCACTCCTGGACAACAAAAGCTATGCCTTTTCATGGTGCTTGTGGGACTGAACGTGCTAATTTTCTCTAGTTTCTAGTTTTGTGGTGATGCTTTTAATCATTCCCTGCACTATTGAATAAATGTAAGCCACCTGTAGTCCACACATGTTCTAATAGCCAAGTTGAGAAACACTGGTTTAGCATGTTTATTGTCAAGATATAAATTGATAGAAGGAATGAATGATGAATGAATAAACAAATACAATCAATACCTCAGTTCCTGCCCTGATATATTCTCAATTTACTCATGTTTGCCAACATTCTAAATTTTGATTCTTGGACTCCAGTTTTTTGTTTCATGTTTTACACCAATCTCACCTGCCTCTCGTGTACAGTATATATGAACTTTGAGCCTGTGATTTTTAGATTTACTGTGTGTTATTGGCTTTCTTCACTATTGGCTTGATTTGCACGCCTTAGATAGGGCACCTGGATTCCTCTTATCACTGGTAGAGTAATAACCAAACAGTTTAGTCAGATCATGGCAATGTCCTAGACCTTTGTTATAAGCTTATATCAACCATCCAATCTAAATTAAAACAAAACAGAAATCATTAGGATACTTGTAAGAGATTTGTTTTCATTGTTAGTGGAGAAAAAGATGCTTGGATTTCCGACTCCCTAGTTTTTTTTGTTAAATAGTGCTGTAATTGTCAGAGGCTTAACACACAAACACACCGACACACTGACTAGCTTTTCTTTCTGTCTATGGAGATTTTCAGTCATCCAGGTCATGGTTATACCAAAGGTGCTTTTTCAAAAGGCAGTAGGACTTCGTTTTTCTTTAAAGACATTTCACTTCTCATCCAAAAAGCTTCTTTCCCTTCCTTTTTTCTCTAGGGAAAAAAAAAATCATACTACTGTAAATTGGTGGTTTGCCATTAAATTCAAGAAATTTAAGGGGCCTCTGTGGCTCAGACTGGTAAGATAGTCTGTTATTAACACAGCTGCCTGCAATTACTGCAGGTTCTAGTCCCACCAGGCCCAAGGTTGACTCAGCCTTCCATCCTTATAAGGTAGGTAAAATGAGGACCCAGATTGTTGGGGGCAATAAGTTAACTTTGTATATAAATATACAAATAGGATGAAGACTATTGCTAACATAGTGTAAGCCGCCCTGAGTCTTCGGAGAAGGGTGGGATATAAATGCAAATAAAAAAAAAAGAAGCATGAGTTTGGAAGGATCTGCAATCTTCCAGAAAGAGTTGCAGGAATGTATTTTCCCACCCATTGCCTGGTTTAGGGTGCAAAAGATAGGAATGGCAGGCCTGTGTTACCAGAAGAAAGCTATGTCATTGGGGGAGGGGGCAGGGAGATTATAAATGGAAAGGAGGCAGCTGCTCAGGAACTGAGAAAGATAAATCAACTGTGTAGATAGTTATGGAAAGAGTCCATAGTTAGACCAGTGGTGGGTTGTTCCCAGTTCGGTCCGGTTCTTGCGAACCAGTAGTAAAACCGGCGGGAGGCTCCACCCACCCACCCAGACATCATCATGGATGATCTGCACATGTGCAGAAGCGCACAGATGTGTGGGAGCGAAGCAAGCGCACACACGCACTCCCGTTACAAACCGGTAGTAAAGGTAAGTAGAACCCACCCCTGACATATGCAAGTATAAATCTCTATAGAAGCAGAGTAGGGAGAGCAAATCAGATCTATTAGTAGCCCTTTAGAGAGAAGACAATTGTTAGTTGTAGGTACCTTGGTTGAGTTGGGTGGCTATAAAAATGGAATTGTCAAGTGCAGAAAATCAGGAGTCTAAGCAATTCAAATGACTATACAGATTTATTGTATGCTAAATCTCTGTACAAGAATCTAACTAGTAATGGTCAAAGTCAATTGATGGTAGATAAAAGTCAATGGCATTCAAGGTGGGCTGGATGTAGATCTTTTGTGGGCACGAAGGGACTCGAAACTGCTGATGTGTTTGACCCCCCTCTCGGGTTCAGCCTGGTCATCGCCTACAGGAATAAATAAATGAAATAAGAATAAGGAAGTGTTCCAAAACAAAGATTTGTAGATGTTGTCAGGAAAGGAGGAGAGCGATAAGCTAAGCTTAGTAACCCCAATGGAACCAATGATGGGATGGTAGTTTTTGAGCCTGGCTGTATCCAGAAGAGGGTTAATGCTGTACTCCGATGTTGCCTTACCCATGATTGACTCTAGCTTATTCTCTTCACGCTAGTATACTTAGTGGTGGGAAACTTTTTCTTAGTTCTGCAGAAGTAACCTTCTCAACTTGAGCATCTAGGTAGCTGCTCTTAACAAATCAAAACGGATGCATCCTGCCCTGCTGTCTTAATGTTGGGTTTTGTCCAATAATCTCTCCACTGAAAAATAAAAGTATGAAGCCGGCTCCAACCTGTCGCAGGACAGAGGCCTTAATAACATTTGCTCCCATTATTTACCAGACAGCCAAGGCAGAAGTCAAGTTAAGCAAACTGCCCCTTCTTGCTGGGAAAAAAAATGAGGAGATGATGGATTTAATGTGCTCATTATGGAGGCTAAATGAAAATAAGGAAAGAAATTTAAGAAGTTGCAATAGAACTTACGCTTTTTGATAACTTTGTTAGACCTTTTTTTAATAGGCAAGTGGCTGGAATTGGTATGGATATTACCTTGTAATATCTTTGTTACTTCTTTTAAAAAACCCAGATTAGATAAAATAAAATTATTTGTGCAGAAAATGATTACAGAATGATCTATAAACTTGGAAAGTTTACAGCAGGTAATGTAGCCCTTACAATAAAGAAATGACGTCAGCAATCAAGTCCTTGTATTTAGTTTAAAAACTCCAAGATATAGAATAAATTACTACTTTATTTAAACAGAAATCACTAAAAAAAGGAGGGTGATCAAAACAATGCAGTTAATTAAGAATGTTTGCAGTGAAACAACTAAAATCTTTAGCTTAGCGATATCATTTGTAATCCGGTTTATTTATTTATTTAATTAATTTCAAGGCTGCCTGACTCCAGAAAGATTAGACAGTTTGCAGTGTTTAAAAACAATATAAAATGAGAAGGAAAAGGCTGCCCAGGCAAAGACATATGAAAAACATTCAAAAAAGATTCACCAGGAGTATCTATGGAGATTGACTGGAGGCTAAAACATATAAATAACTGTTGCTGGAATTGGGTATGTCTAGTTTACTGAAAAGAAGGACTAGGGGAGACATGATAGCAGTGTTCCAATATCTCAGGGGTTGCCACAAAAAGAGGGAGTCAAGCTATTCTCCAAATGACCTGAAGGCAGGACAAGAAGCAATGGATGGAAACTAACCAAGGAGAGAAGCAACCTAGAACTAAAGAGAAATTTCCTGACAGGTAGAACAATTGATCAGCGGAACAACTTGCCCCCAGAAGTTTTGAATTTTCCAACACTTTTTAAGTTTTTAAGAAGAGATTGGACAACATTTGTCTGAAATGATATAGGGTTTCCTGTCTGAGGAAGGTGTTGGACTAAAAGACCTCCAAGTCCCTTCCAGCTCTGTTATTCTGATTCTCAGTCATCCAGATCAGGGTTGTCTCAAAGGTGCTTTTTCAAAAGGCAACTGGACTTTCTTTGTTTTTCCTTGGAAAGATTTCTGGGAACAGAACCAGGTGTAAAGTAATTTACAGAACATTTGAGAGTTGGGAACCGTGTGCATATCTCGGGGCAAATGCTGGTCCAGATAACAGGTAGGGCAATGAAGAAAGAGCATTTCCTTGATATGATGTATTGTCACAACATGACAACATTTAACTGGAGGGGCCTAGAGCACAGACACTTTGCCTAATCGTGCTGGATAGGTAGAAGCAAATGGACATAGATGCTTCTTCAAGGACCCAGGTCCTGGGCTACAGAGGGCTTTACGGTAATGATCAACAACATTGATTGATTGATTCATTGATTCATTCATTTTTTATAGCCACACATTTCAAAACAAGTGAAACAAATCATTCTGCACATGTTCAGGTTGCCTTGAATGTACAGGAAACCAGCTGGTAACCAATGCAGCTTGCAAAACAGTGATGACATGGAGGCATTGTGTGAAGTGTCCATGCTGTTATATTTTGAACCAGCTATCACTTCCAGATTGTCTTCAAGGGCAACTGCAAGTGGCCATGGTGCAGTAATAGAATAGAATAGAATAGAATTTTATTGGCCAAGTGTGATTGGACACACAAGGAATTTGTCTTGGTGCATATGCTCTCAGTGTACATAAAAGAAAAGATACGTTCATCAAGGTACAACATTTACAACACAATTGATGATCAATATATCAATATAAATCATAAGGATTGCCAGCAACAAGTTATAGTCGTACAGTCATAAGTGGAAAGAAATTGGTGATGGGAACTATGAAACGATTAATAGTATTGCAGATTCAGTAAATAGTCTGACAGCGTTGAGGGAATTATTTGTTTAGCAGAGTGATGGCCTTCGGGAAAAAACTGTTCTTGTGTCTAGTTGTTCTGGTGTGCAGTGCTCTATAGCGTCGTTTTGAGGGTAGGAGTTGAAACAGTTTATGTCCAGGATGCGAGGGATCTGCAAATATTTTCACGGCCCTCTTCTTGATTCGTGCAGTATACAGGTCCTCAATGGAAGGCAGGTTGGTAGCAATTATTTTAATTATTGTAATCCAATCAAGAAGTCATTAGGGAGCATGTGGTTGTCTAAAGGGTTTCCTGATTGAGGAAATGGTGAAACTAGTGCATAAGGTGATTGTGTGCAAAGCCACTCTTGTCCAACTGCTGCCTGTTCTTTGTGTCCAGCTGTGAGGCCAGGAAGGAGGAGGAACTATAAGGCTTCATTCTTGCCTGCAGTAAAGATCCTAATCCAGTTCAGTTGTGTCTGGAACTGTTCTACAAAGTTCAACAAATTGTTGATTAGGGAGTTAAGGATTTGGAGAGTTGAGATTCACTGTCATGTCTTGACATAAACACTAAGCACAATGATAATTTTATTTTTTAAACTATTTTCTTCCAAACTAAATACCAGAGGGAATATTTCAGCTTTTCTTATTTATGTATGATCATCTTTGCTGACCAAATTTCTCTTTTCTGTATCTTTTTGAATATATAACCACTCTCATTTATCATCCAACTGACCTTCCTCCCTCCCTCCCTCCCTCCCTCAGCTGTAACAATGCTTTAGAGTTGTAGTAATAAATAAGATAATTCCACCAATTCAGGAGAGAGGGGTGAATGTACACAGTATTTCTCACTCTTGGATCATGCTTCATATCAGAGTTGAAATGTTAGAAACCATAATGAGAGAATCGATCTGTAGAAATATGTTGTAGAGAGGCTTATTGAGTTACAGTCAACATGGATTTACAAAATACAGATCACGTCAAAGAAACCTGAAAGCCTTTTCCAATATAGTCACTGAGTGGGTGGAGTAGATAGACTTTGCACACATAATATATCTGAGTCTTGGGAAGGCCTTTGACACTCAACCTCAAAGGAACCTAACTATAATTTCAACAAAAAGCATATTAGCTGATGGATAGAGCATTACTGATGCTTACACCAGATAGATAAAGGGTACATCAACCTTGTAAGACCAGGTAGAAGAAAGATGGTTTTCTTTAGAAACACCTTCTGATGAGGGGAGGAAATATGGATTCAGTGTTAACTACTTTATGTCTCGTCATACTTATAATTAAGGAAAGGGTTTTTATAGTCCCATTTGTGATGCAATAGTGTGACTACTTTGACTGAGTGGCATTGTGTCCTAGAGGTGAAAAGGTTCACCTCCCACTCGGAAGGTTGAGAGTTCAACCCCACATAGCCACAGATGTTTTTCTATCAGGGCGCAAGGAGAAAATATCTGCTGCGTACCCTGCATAGGCAGCAGGAAGGGCATCCGGCCAGTAAATGCATTCAGTCTCCTAGACTCTACCCTGATAAAATGGATTACAGGTTTGTAAAAAATAAAGTGCGACTACTTTGACTACGTTTTTGTTAGAAAATTGCAGCAAAATGAAACATTAAATAAACAGCTTCAATATGGCTGCTCAGCTCCCAATGTATCAGTGCTTCTAAGGGATATTTTTAAAATCTTGGGCAGTATAACCCACTGAACATGGAGCTTGCAGCCAGGACATTCTGATGTACTTTCATACCATAAAAAGCAGTTGGACCCTCCAAGTTTCTGGATATGAACCACGTTGCTTAGAGAGATTCTTGCAAGTTGCATCACGGTTTCTCCCTACTTCCTACATTCTGTACGTGTCTTTGTGAATGTAAGAAATGTTTGATGGCATTCTGTACTTTTCTGTCCATCTTGGGCTCCATTCATAGTCAAGGTGGTGCTGGGTTTTTAGAATTTTATGAAGAATTTAAATCCTTCAAGCATCAAACTTATCAAGCATTC
The DNA here is from genome assembly GCF_028640845.1 of Ahaetulla prasina. Lineage (NCBI taxonomy): Eukaryota > Metazoa > Chordata > Lepidosauria > Squamata > Colubridae > Ahaetulla > Ahaetulla prasina. Next base: position 34,061,271 of record NC_080540.1, on the reverse strand, counting down.
CTGTCTCTCCCACTGGTTAGCCAGAAATAGCTATTTTTTTTGGTATCTCACTAGTGTAGGAAGTTAGCACCCACCCCTCTCCTAGAAGAATAAAATATTCTAAGACATATTAAAAAGGCAGAATATTATACCTCCCTGGATGAGAAATGGAGAAACATGTTTTTTAGGCAGGAAGCAGACTCACTCTTAACAGCCCCCACACTCTCAATAGCCCACAGCAGATGTCTGCACTTAAAGAGATAGCTAGGTATATTCATAAGCAAATGTCCTCACCCAAGATCCAACAAAGGTAGGATTAGCCCTCAACCCATCAAGCAACAGAACTCACCACATGACACCTGGGGAGATTGCATCACCCAGCAAGGCTCAACCAAGCCTGGGACTCAAAAGACAACCTACAAAGTTACCCCTGCATGGCCCCATGAGAGTCTGACAACCAATCAGAATACAAGCTCAGATTCAAAGCCCAAAAGAGGGTATAAATCTCTCTCTCTCTCTCTCACCCATGTGCCTTTTCCCCCAGGACCTCAAAACCACGTGGTCTTGTCCACCATTAAAAACCATCTTTCCAAGCAGTCTTCATGTTTCCAGTGTCTTTCTCCCCACTTGGATCTGAACCCAGATGGACATTTCTTCTAACACTAGTAAATGAAGGCAACAGCCATTTCTGCTCTCGTTCCCCAGCTACGCGTGAGTCGGAGACATACATGCTACCTTTCATCTCAGAAGTAATTACAGTACATAGTCATCATGCCAAATAATGCCAGTAGCCTTACTCCTCTTTTAATATAGTCTATCAGAGCGTAGCACAGTCCGTAAGAAGCGTCTTCCCTGACAAGTGGCTGATCAATGTAGAATGTCATTCATACCTTAAAAAAAGAAGATAGGTATTATCTAGGCAGCAATCTTCTGTTTGTGTAGTGAATTTGAGACTAGGTGTCACCTCACACTGGAACCAAAATGGCCTCTTTTCTAGACTTTTTGAAAGACTCCATGGGAAATATGTCAAGGAAAACATTTTTAATTGAAAGTGATACTTAGCCGGTTTTAAATAGTCCTTGAGCTGCGGTATTTTATTTATTTACCATTGAAGTGTTCTCCTTGAACTTCTCCCTTTCTACTTCTATTTGTTGTGCGTGCACACGGTAAATAAGAAAAACTTAAAGACATCATCCAAATTGCTCCTGAGAACTTCAGAAAGAAGGCAACAAAGCATTTAAAGTTAATTAGAATGGGAAGCAAATCACTGGGCCTGATACAGAAACATGATCTCCCGAATTCTCCCCTCCCTCTCCGGTTCTTTCTCACCATTTATCAAAGAGATTTTTCATCATATTGCACATCTGCAGCCTTCAGAAGCAAATTCTGGCATGAATGCTTAGCTTCTCTCTCTCTGTGTGTGTGTGTGTGTGTGTGTGTGTGTGTGTGTGTGTGTGTAGAAGGCTTAGATGTTTCTCCAAGATGGGGAGGGGGGGAAGCTGAGCCTCCCACCCATCAATTCCCATTTCTGAGCCAGAATTGTGGCTGTAATGAAAATTTTTATATGAGAGAAGGATTATCAGCATCATCCAGCTATTGTCCTGTGATGTGTCCCAGAAATATTACAGTCGAAGTTATTAAAGAATAAATGGTAGAAAGCCAAAAGAGACACTATTTCTCAGTGTGCTATTTTGCCCTTTAGCTGGTTTTTGTCATGGCGACTTCTTTCCTGAATGCCTGTTTACGTTTTTCTTTTCACTTTGTAAAGCTACCTCTGCCTCTGTTAATGAAACAGGTTCTTGATGACACATTATTAAACACTCAGAGTGCTATGCAAATGATTATCTGTAGCTCATTGGAAAACTACTCCAGGATGTTAAATGGTGGGCCACAGTAAGAATTAGATGATTAACTCTTTTGTAAAGCTTCCCCCCCTTCCAAAGAAGGAGGCTAGTTTGTAGAGAGATGTTCTTGTGAGTTTCTTTGATTCAGAAGAAAATAATAAAAAAAGCTATTTATTGCAAGGCCTTGTATTTGTAACTTGCTGCTGGCTGATGCATTAGCAGGATAGCCAAGATTCTATTAGGGCAGGGGTAGTCAACCTTTTTATACCTACCGCCCACTTTTGTATCTCTGTTAGTAGTAAAATTTTCTAACTGCTCATCTGTTTCACAGTAATGCGCCATGCCTCTTGCGCATCGTGGATTGGGTTTGGGGGGAGGGGGGCACCAACTACCAGCTCTGCTTGTCTGTTACAGCTGGGTGGTGTGCGGGGAGATGCGTGAGCTATTCTGGGATGAGGCTCTTTTGTTTGCGGTCGCACTATAGCGCCATTTAGTTTCACTTATGTAACGTGAACGCGGGCAATACAAATAGTATATTTTCAGAAATTTAAATTGTCATGGGGAATTTTATGAAAATCTAATGAAAATGTTTTTAAATAATGCTGTGAAAATTTTTTAAAAAGTCAATTAATTAGAACAAAAGGAAAGTGCTTCAGTATCGGACAAAACCCCTACTGCCCACCATGAAAGCTGGAACGCCCACTAGTGGGCGGTAGGGACCAGGTTGACTAACACTGTATGAGGGAGTCAGTGATGGAAAATTCTGGTCTTAGTAAGGATGGAGGGGTGATCCAATGTCCCAACAAGACTCAGGCTCTTGTGACCTGGAGACTCACTCGCCCAACCCTTGAGAGGGACTCCATGTCAACATTCAGAGAGTTTCACAGAAGCATCTGGCATGAACAGAGCTGCTAGAAGAAGGAAATCATGACCAAAGACCAATTCTGTTCTTTACAATTAATTGGTTGAAGTATTTGGTTCCCCAAACCTGTCCAGTTGGTCCATCAGTTTTCTCTATAACTCTGTATATTAATGCTATACATCTGTAGCATCAGGGGGTGTGATTGTAATGTAATATAAACCGAATGTTAAGTATAAAGAGTGTAGGTTTGTTATTCTGGGCTGTAAAGATTCCTTGCTGCTTTGCCTGGTGACAGCACTGGGTGCCTAAACAGACGTGTATTACTTTGTCCTTGGCTTTTGCCAAAGCACAGGTGCTAATATACTCCAAATGAGCCTTGGTGGCACAGTGGTTAGAGTGCAGTACTGCAGGCTACTTCTGCTGACTGCCGGCTGCTAGCAGTTTGGCAGATCGAATCTCACCAGGCTCAAAGTTGACTTAGCCTTCCATCCTTCTGAGGTGGGTAAAATAAGGACCCAAATTGTTAGGGGCAATATGCTGACTTTGTAAACTGCTTAGAGAGGGCTGTAAAGCACTGTGAAGTTGTATATAAGTCTAAATGCTATTGCTATTGCTAAATCTATATAATCTGATGTGGATATTGAAGTACAGAAACATGCTTTATTCGTTCGATTTAGGCGCTTCACTGATTCTGGGAGGCTTACAATGTAAACAGTAAAATAAATAAATAGCAAGCTACATAATAGTTAACAGATGGTGCATCCAGTCAAAACAGAAAACAAACATGCAGCATTGTCTGTTGTAATGAGTTCTACGTGGGGCTGCCCTTGAAGACCAGCTGGAAACTTCAACTGCACAGGCAACGATGGGCATGCCCATGTACTATCTCTGCTTTGTGAGCTCCAATGGTTGCCAATTTGTTTCCAGATATGATTAAATATGCTGGTTATTATTTATAAAGTCCTACATGACATAGATTGGATTGCCTATATCTCCTTAGTATCTGCCTGGCCAATTTGATCTGAAAGGATTGGCAAACTCCAGGTTCCTTGGCTTAAACAATGCTATCTATTGGGAGCCAGAAGCACAACTTCTTTGTCATAGCGTGTGTCCTTAGAATGAGGTTCCCCCCCCCCCCTTCAAGATCCAGGTGGCTCCTACTTTTCTGTTATTAACTTGAACTTTCAGTCCATATATTTAGACAGAGGCTTCGATACACGGTAACAAAAGACTTCATGCTGATTGTTTAGATAGATTCAATAAAGCTATTCGAGAGGGAAGGCAAAGTGCTTATTAGTACTTCTTTCTAACGAATAATTAGTATTTTTCTTTGGGGAAGAGCCATCATACTTAAAAATAATTTGGATACCTGTTAAGAAACAAATAGGCGGCCAAATAACACAGACACGTTGCCATCTGCCTTGCTTCTTTTCATTTGGAAAACCTTCCTATACTGGAGTTTATTATTATTATTATGTGCCATCAAGTTGGTGTTGACTCCTAGCAACCATATAGATGGATTTTGTCCATTATGGTTCCCTACTCTGGTCTTTCAGAGCTCCCAGTGGTGCACTCATTATTGCTGGAACTGGGTCCATTCAATTTGATCCTGGTCATTTATGTTTCAAGTGAGAAATCTGGGTTGATTTATTCAGTAATCCAGTGCAGGGATGAAATCCAGCAGGTTCTGACAGGTTCTGGAGAACCGATAACGGAAATTTTGAATAGTTTGGAGAACCGGCAAATATCACCTCTGGCTGGCCCCAGAGTGGGGTAGAAATGGAGATTTTGCAGTATCCTTCCCCCAGGAGTGGGGTGGGAATGGGGATTTTGCAGTATCCTTCCCCTGCCACATCCACCAAGCCACACCACACCCCATCAAGCCATGCCCACAGAACCAGGAGTAAAAAAAAATTGGATTTCACCACTGATCCAGTGGTTTGTTTTCTTGGCTCTCCATAATATTTTTGGAATATTCCCCTCCTGTAAAAGTTCAAAGGTGTCAATAGCAGTCTTATTTGACTCTTCAAAGTCCAGGTTTTGCTTCCATAGAATGTCACAGGGAATCCTGTGGTTTGCGTGATGCTTATCTTTGAAGGCTATAGACACATCACAGCACCCAAATATTTTTTTCCAAGTATGTATAAGAATTCTTTTGCGGTTCTCTGGCATGGAAGCAGAATGCTAGAAGCCAGAAAAGGGAAAGAGTAACCCACAAAACAGACAAGCTAAAAAAGAAATAAAAGTCTAACTTATATATGAAGTTTAGATAGGTACCCATTTACTAATAAATACAACATAGTAATATTGTAGTATAATCAGATACAGGATAAAAATATTATTATAAAATATCTCCAAATCTCTGCCAAGGGAAAACATATTGTTTCATCTTTTGATTAGTAGAAAACATTGGATAGATAACTCTTAACTCTCATATATACTAAAAAATAAAGTGTTGTGTTTTGTTTGTAGCTTACTTCGCAATAATGTGTGAATCCCATTGTTACAGCTTCTTTAACAAACCATGCATAAATACAAAACATGGATTAAAGCAATGTGTGATTTTTTTTGTGGAGGGGAATGGGAGTTTAAGGACTATTGAGATACCGTATATACTCGAGTATAAGCCGAGTTTTTCAGCACGTTTTTTGTGCTGAAAAGCACCCCCTCGGCTTATACTCGAGTCTACGTCTTGATGTACTTCGGGAACCCCGCACAGGAGACGCCAAAGAGGCGGCGAGATCGTCCGGCGGGATTTGCCCAAGGCTGAGCAGTTCGCCGCGCGGACCTGAGCCAAGCCGGTCCCAGTCCAGCCGAACGGTGAAAGCGACATGCGGCGCGCTCCGCTTTCACCGTTCGGCTGGACTGGGACCGCTTGGCTCGGTCGCAGTAACTCCCGCCAGGCTGTGCCGCGAAGAAACCATTTAAAAGCCCCGCCAGGGCTTTCTTCTCCTCCGTGCTTCAGAAGTTGGGCTTTTAAATGGTTTCTTGGCGGCACAGCCTGGCGGGAGTTACTGCGGACCCGAGCCAAGCCGGTCGCAGTCCAGCCGAGCGGTGAAAGCGACATGCCGGCGCCGCTCCGCTTTCACCGCTCGCTGACTGGGACCGCTTGGCTCGGTCGCAGTAACTCCCGCCAGGCTGTGCCGCGAAGAAACCATTTAAAAGCCCCGCCAGGGCTTTCTTCTCCTCCGTGCTTCAGAAGTTGGGCTTTTAAATGGTTTCTTGGCGGCACAGCCTGGCGGAGTTACTGCGGACCCGAGCCAAGCCGGTCGCAGTCCAGCCGAACGGTGAAAGCGGAGTGGCGCTCGGCATGTCGCTTTCACCGCTCGCTGACTGCGACCGCTTGGCTCGGGTCCCGCGGCGGGGCGGGGAGCCGACTTTGGCCCTTTAGCAAGGAGGAAGGTGGGAGGAAGCGGAGCTGCCGGCTGTGGCGCTCCGCCGAGCCGCCGCCGCCGCCGCCGCCTGGAAGAGGAGGAGGTGACCTTCACGCGGAGAGGGTGGGGATGGGGGTTGAGGCGTGCAAGAGGAGCGAGCGTGGAGGAAGAGGAGGAGGCGACGGCCCCGCCGACAGCGGCTTCTAAGATCAGCCCACGCTCCGAAGAGGGAAAGGGAGCGAGTGGGTGGGTGGCTGGGACGAGACCCCACCACAAACACACACACAGCCGGTCGGACGGCGCGGTTCCTTTCTCTGCTCTCTCTCGCCTGCGCCAAGGCGCTGGAAGGGGCGGAGAGCGCGAAACAGCAGCAGGAGCAGCCGGCGCTCGCCTTCGCTTCCTCCTCCTCCTCCTCCTCCTCCTCCTTTCGTGGCGGGCTGCTTCCAAGTCTGGAAATCTGTTTTGGGAAGTGGTGGTGCAGCGCGGCAGTTCAGCCCTGTCGGCCGGGGGAAGGAGGCGGTGGATCGGATTCTCGCGCCACACCGAAGTCGGCTGGAAAGCTTGCTGCTTCTTCTTCTTTTTTGCTTCTCTCCCCCCCCCCCCCCCCTTTTCCGCTCTCTTGCAACGTTGCTGCAGCTCCCCGGCCCCTTTCCCGGGCGCCCCAGAAGGCCCGAGCCTCTGCTGCCGATTGAATACTAAAATAAAATAAAAGAGCGGAGAAGAACGGGGCGCCGCTTTTGGTGTCCGCGTCCCTGTCGCCGCCCGGCAGGACGCGTTTAAAAAAAAGGGGCGGGGGAGTTGAAAAGAGGCTGCCTCTTCGGGTTACCTCAACATCCATTCCAGAGCCGCTAAAAGAGCGGCTGCTTGGCCCGCCCTGGTTGGGGAACGGGCACAAAAAAAGGGTCCCTGGTGACCCAGAATTCATCCTAGCCCCATTGACTGGCCCCTTTGACTCGATAGGATTTAGCTGACGGGATTGTTAAACAGCGCTCGCACCTTTCTTCTGGGGAGAGAAGTCACTCTAATAAATATTGGGAGGTGTTTTCAAGGAAACATAGGGGTCCACCTTCTGCCCACAAGAAATGTAGGGAAATGCCACCATTCCCAGCCTTCTGAGCACATCAGCTTATCCTGGCAGAGGATGAGGAAAGTCGCATTTCAAAGCCTTTGGAAATCACCAGCTTGGAAAAAGCTAAATTATGTAGGGCTATTCAGCTACAACTTCGTGTTTAGGTTTTGTCTTTTGAAGCGAGATAATGATAGCTAGCTAGCTAGCTAATTAGATAGATAGATAGATAGATAGATAGATAGATAGATAGATAGATAGATAGATAGATAGATAGATAGATAGATTAGAAAGAAAACAGAACAAAAAAACAGAATAATAGAGTTGGAAGGGACCTTGGAGGTCTTCTAGTCTAACCCCTGCTTACGCAGGAAACCTTATACCACTTCAAATGCTTATCCAATATCTTCTTAAAAACTTCCAGTGTTAGAGCATTCACAACTTCTGGAGGCAAGTTGTTCCACTGGTTAATTGTTCTAACTGTCAGGAAATTTCTCCTTAGTTCTAGGTTGCTTCTCTCCTTGATTAGTTTCCACCCATGCTTCTTGTCCTGCCCTCAGGTGCTTTGGAGAATAGTTTGATTCCCCCTTCTTTGTGGCAGCCCCTGAGATATTGGAATGTTCCTATCATGTCACCCCTAAACTAGACATACCCAGTTCACATGCCCGTGAGACGCCTTGCTTGCATGTCACACACACGCACCGCTCGCTGGGAAAAAAAAGGATGGAAGGAAGGAAGGAAGGAAGGATGGATTGATGGATGGAGGCGACCGCTTTGAAGCGCAACCCTTCTCCCGCAATTAAGGGGGTCAATGTTTTCCCAATCCTAGGGTGTGGGAAACAGTCATTCTTTCTTCCCCTAGTCTCTCCCGAGATCGCACTGCAGCGCCCATCATCCCCAGCCGGCAATCTGAGCTCGTGCCATCGATGTGGTCCTTGAACTTCCCCTCCTTGTTTCTAACCCAGCCTAGGATGGCCGGGCGTGGAGGGTATGGTGGTGGTAAACGACCAGGAGAAAGCTTTCGCTCTTTCGAGAGGTCCTCTTGGAAGGCTGCCTTGGAAAGGGAAAGTGGGAGGGGCAGAGATTTCTCCTCAAAGGTCCCCTTGGAAGGCTGGGTTGGAAAGGGAAAGTGGGAGGGGCAGAGATTTCTTCCTCTCGGGTCCCCTTGGAAGGCTGGGTTGGAAAGGGAAAGTGGGGAGGGGGCAGAGATTTCTTCCTCGGGTCCTTCTAGAGTCCTTGAGAAACTGATATCATACAAGGTTAATAAATTATACTCCTCCTCCTCATTGATGAGTTTTTCATCCTGAAATTGATTGAAACATTGTACCATCATATGCTGCCATAGTATAGTGTTAACAACATCTGTAAAGATGATATATGAGCATGACACTAAGTTTTTTCTATATTTCCCCCTTTATTGAAAAACTTCCATCATGCTTCTTTCTGAAAACAAAGGTCATTATAATATACCTCATTATATATTTAACTGTTCAAAAAGTTTTTATTAGTCAAAAAAGGTTTATACAAATACATATCAGGTATGGTAAATTTTCATTTTTCTTATCTAAAATAAGAATTTTACTCAAATTTTTTAACACATACAACAGCCATAAGGCAAGCAGGTGACACGAAGTAGCAAAGTTTGCAAATTTTAAATACGTAATAAAGAAGAGTCAAGAATAAACAGAATATCGTACAAAAGAGAATAAGGAAAACCAACACAATCCCAAATATCTTTATCACTTCCTAGTTTTGGATCTCAGAACTCTGGGTTCAGCCTGACCCAACTCCAGGGCCGCAACAGCGGCAGCCGCTTCAGCCCCATGATCTATAACCTCCCCTTCTTCAATTCCTGGGTCATCTGATTCCAGGAAGGCTTTGTGTTCCTCCACATAGGCCGTAGCCTCCGCAATTGTACTGATTTTTTTCGTAATGCCCTCCCGGAAAATCATCAATCCCTCTGGCATCAGCCATCTGAAGCCCACTCCTTCTGGTACAATTTGCTTGACAAAAATAATATTTCTTTCTTTTTCACGTACCTGTCTGGGAATCTGCCTCAGAATGGCTATCTCCTGCCCCTGTAAATCAGTGCCCCACTCCTATGTTTTCTAAGAATTTCATCTCTCGCCTCTTCTCACAAATTTGACATGAACCTCTCTGGGAACTGCATGCGTGCATATTGCTAATTAACTCTATAAACTCGATCCACATCCCAATTCATGAAATCAACACCTCTCCCAAGAAATTCTCCCAACAATTTAGTCACAACATCTCTCAAGTCTTCTTGGTCCACTTCTTCCAAATTTTGAAACCTAAGGAAATAAGACATTTTATCCATCTGTAGTCCAAGCACAGCATTGCCTGTCGTCTCCTCTCTTTCTGCACTGCCCGCATCTCTCCCTCCAGACCTTCCACTTTCTGCTTGTTTTCTGCTGAGACTTGTTGAGTATCCTTTAAATCCTTTTGGATAGTCACAATTTCTGCTCTTATTTCCGTTTGGCCTCTTTGCAAATCATCCAGTTTCTTGTCCATGTTGGATAACTTTTCCAGAATTCTCTCCATCTCTCCAGCAGTTGGTCTCTGACCTTTGCCATTTGAAAAAAAAGAATCAAAATCCTCAGGCAAGCACAGTATCCTTGTAATTTCCTCCGGATCCACCAGGGGCACTCACAGGAGCAACGAGTCCAGAGTACAGTTAGTCAACCAGGAAGTCAAGGGAAGTGATGTCATCAAAATTCTCATAGTGAAGGCGGAAGCTGGGCGCCACCACTGTTCCCCAGAAGGAGGGGGGGCCTCAAACCTTCCCTCCTAAATTTCTCCATCACCTCTTCTCTCCAGAGCTCCACAAAACCGGCAATCCTTTTATTTTATGTTCTCCTCTCTCCAGTATAACTCGTGCTCCTTCCAACCGCAGGGAGAAAACCCCCGCACTCCGGAGCAGTCCACTCACGTTTACCGATATTCCTTCCTTCTCCTCCTCAATTCTTCTCCGTTCCTGTTCACCACCAGGCTGCTGCAGTTATAAATCCAATGCCCGGTGTCACGGGCACAGCGCCCAGGCGACGACCAAAATAATGGCCGCGGCCTGTGGCCTCCGAACCCCGCCGAGCCTAGGACGCGCCAGCATCGGTCCCCACAGTCCTGTATGTCGGCTGGGAGACCCCTGGCGAGCCGTCCGTGCGGCAGGTGTCCTTTTCGGAACACCTGGCCCCTGGGGGCCTCGGCGGCGGCCGGATTCGGGCGCTGGAGGCAGGAGAAGCCTTCCAGACGTCCGTTGCCGCTGGATACCGGAAGTCGTCTCACCTCATTATATATTTGATTTGATGATATTTCAGTTAATAAATACCATTTAAGGTGTTAAGCTTCCTTTCTTTTTCAGCAGCAAAGTGAATTACAACTTTAAAGAACTTTATTACTTTATATTCATTTATTTTAAGTATAGATTTTAGATTTTTAAACAAATATGTTTAGAGCTTTTATATCTTTCAAGTTATTCAAATTATCCCCTCAGCAGGTATATAATGGCATCCAATTCCAATATCATGTTGGGGCTTTTGAGCAAGGGAGGAGGAACGCGAGCACCGCCTTTCGCGCTGGCATTCCGGGATTTCCCTTTGTTTAGAGCTGGGAATCCTCCTTCCCCCTTTTGCACTTTTATTGTTTTTCGTTCAAATAAATATTCATGTTATTTTACTTGGCTCTATCTTTATTTTTTACATTGACCAGTAGCTGCCTCATTTCCCACCCTCGGCTTATACTCGAGTCAATAGTTTTTCCCAGTTTTTTGTGGTAAAATTAGGTGCCTCGGCTTATATTCGGGTCGGCTTATACTCGAGTATATACGGTATTTCAAAATGTTATTTATGTATATTATGGCAGCTGAAATGCAGCATACCTGGAGGGCATCAGATCGAAGAAGAATGAGGATGATGGGCATTTCTCTTTATAGTATCTGTAATTAAAATATTAGTATAGATTAAATATAGGACATTCTATACATTATGGCTATCATTTGAGACGACCCCACGTTTGGATACAATACGCCGAGTTATGGGCTATGGCTATTGGTGGCTTATGAATTCTTTACATAGTAATGTAGAAATTATAGTGTTGAATAATGGTCAAAATGATTCTATAATTATTCTATTATTTTGACCAGAATGGTCAAAATTTAGTTCTGTACTCAGCTATGAAACTTGCTTTGTGATTTTGGATCAGTCATTTTCTCTTATCTATGGAGATTCTAAGTCATCCAGGTCATGGTTGTCCCAAAGGTGCTTTTTCAAGATGAAACATCTTGAAACGTTTTGAAGACAAAACATCTTCAAAGAAAAACAAGAAAGTCCAATTGCCTCTTGAAAACAAACCACTTTTGAGTTATTTTCTCTTGGGGATCTTATAGAGAAATCCTCGGGGAGCGAATGCATTTGGAGTTCTTGGAGGAAACAGGAGGTGCAATTCTAAGTAATAAATATTTCTAGTGTCTCTGTCTCTCTTACACACACGCAAACATACACACACGTTGACCTACAAGCTATTCAGGTGGAACACATTGTTTATTTGTAATGTTTTGCATTAGTAGAGGGGATTGAGTGGTCCTCTCTTACCAACATCTTTATGAGAACATTAATGGAGTCACAAAATTAGGCTGGCTGCAGGAAAGAACGTCTCTGTTTATTTGATTTTCCAGAAACTTCAGCAATAACAGCATGTTTCTGGAGTGGCTGACAAAATGGGGTTGAGATTTATACATTCTTTGGGGCCTCATGATTGAGATGCCTGTTCATGTGCAAGGACATGTCCTTTAATATTCTAATGACTGTTGCCAGATTCCTATGGGTCATGTAGAGGTCATGGCTGGCTCTACAGGCAAAAGGGGAAATGCAAATCCTAGGTGTTTGTCTGAGCTAATCTGGTCAACTTTTGTCTTGCCAAATTGTGTTGCTTATTTGGAGTCTCTGAATAGAGTGGCCCAATCTTTCTGAATGGATGCAAAATCTCCTAACGACTGGCCCATTCATGCTTCTGCTTTTGGCTGTTTTCCTATAGCAGGAAGACTGGGGCTGCTTTCTCCCTTTGTTAAGATTTTTCTCCAATTCTCCTTTAGGGGAAATATTCTATTCTGCCTCTTTTTAATATTAAGAACAGAATATTTTAATTGGGGGGGAGGGGCTTCCTACAGCAATTTTCATTTTATCTTACTTTTGAGTGGTAAAGAGGTTTGAGTGGTAAAGAGGTTTGCCTTATGAATTGAAGCAGTGCTAGTTTACCATACTATTATCAGTAAGGTGCATTTTAATTTCCATTGTAATTCTATTCCTTTTTCTCTCTGGCGTTGTCCCCAGTAGCAACCTGTTTGGTATCTGTAGTATCCCATTGCATAGCACATCTGGCTTTCTGGCACAGCTAGACTCCTGGGTCTTCTTGGCCTGCGTGGACTGATTGGTTGGTAAAGCTCCTTGTTCATGTCTAGTGCTGGCAGGAGAAAGATTTATCAGTCCCATTATATTTGTCAGTAGCACTTACTTTCAAACAGGTTTTTCTCTCTCCTGTCTCCCTTCTCTCTTTTTTCTATTTCTCTGTTTTTAAAAATTCTTGTACTCTCATTGCACTGACCATAAAAATAGCAAATGAAATGGACCAGAAATATTGACAGCAAATGGAAAAGATGAAAACATGAGCTACTACAGCATCTGCTGTTGCAAAAACATTGAAGTGGTGCATAAAACCTGTTCAACAGTGGAAGTGTCCTGTGAACTGGTTTATCTCTTAGGACAAAATAAATTTCACATGGGTTAGGACATAAAGTTGCAAAAGGGAACCTTCAAGATTTATCTTAATGAGAATCTTATCTATCTATCTATCTTATCTTATCTATCTATCTATCTATCTATCTATCTATCTATCTATCTATCTATCTATCTATCTATCTATCTTACGTTTTTTAGGAATTACATTTTCATTTCTTACCTTCATGAAGTTGCATGTTAGTTAAGGGATATGGATATTTTAACCCTGGTATTCATAATTTCCTGAGAGGATAATATATTACAAGCAGGAGGGGTCCTTGGTACTCTCTGAGCTTGGTTGTTGTCTTGCGGACATTTCATCACCCAAACTAGGTAACATCATCAGTGCTAGTCGATTACAAGCATCTTTAGATTCAAGGTCCCATTTTCTGGATTGGAAGGCTTATTCAAGATAACCTATGCCTTAATCACCTTCTGTTGGATTATTGTAAAGATTTGCAGATGAGGCTGTCCTTGAAGAACATCCAGAAGCTGAGTGGGCCATGAAGGTGGTAGCATGGACAGTATACTAAAGTGACCTGAGTTCAGCGATGGCAAAGCAGGACACCATTGACCGTGGGGGGGGGGCAGGGGGGGCTGCGCATGCATGCTGAGTCTTGCCATCTGCCTGAAGGAGGAGGAGTGGCTGCTGCTTCTCCGCTCTTCCAGGCAGGCTTGGCTCTCCTCTTGGCTCTTCCAGGCAGGCTCGGCTCTCCTCTCGGCTCTTCTCTTCCTCTCGGGTGAAGTCAAGCGGTGTCTCTCCTCCCTCTCACGCCCCCTTCTCTGCCACTCCCCCTTCTCTGCCTCCTCCTCTTGCGTTGCTGCCTCCCATTTTCAGAATGGGAGTGAAACAAAAAAAAATCGGGATTTTTTGGAATTGCTGCGGGACACGGGACAAATTATTAAAAAGCGGGATTGTCCCGCCAAAAGCGGGAAGTCTGGTCACTATACAGTATACTCACATAACATCATTGCTCCATGAACTGCAGTGGCTTCCAGGGACCCTCAGGAGCAACTGTTTATCACCTATAAGGTACTGCACAGCCCAGAGTCTTGATATTTGCAGGACCCCCTGACTCTGCTTGTTTCTGCTTGTTCTGAAAGAATGGACAGCATTGTCATGCTCTGGGTACCTTCTCTGTCATGGTGTCTGGCTTGGATATAGCTTCCCCAAATCAGACTGATGATCTCAACCTTTCTGACCTTCTGTAAAGTACGAAAGACCATATTTATTCTTTAACCATTTGGGTTGATGTTAGGTTGATTGTCTGTTCTTTTCTAATGATTTTCAAAAGGGAAGAATCTGTTGGGATTCTTCTCTGGAACATGATATATCACTGTAACTTCTTTTTGTAATTATTTGGTTACTGGATATTTTTTTTTAAATTTTAATTCACTGCTGGTTGCCCAGACTTCTTTTAGCTATAAAATTGTTTCAATAAGTAAATAAGATAGCTCGCTTGCTTGGGGAAATTGCCTATAGAGTTTCTTAGAAATGCCCTTTAGGGAGAGGAGATAAAATTAATACCCTTTAACTTTTTAACAAAATGCATTTGGGGATGCTTGGAAGGTAGCCTTCAATTCCTCTTATGCATGAAAGAACTTGCGGCAACTGGATAAAGTTTGAAGAAAACCTGAAAGCCTGTTTCCCTTATTTTTAGCAGAGTAAAACAAAATCTGTTTCTCTCGCTCTCCCCACCCTCCCTTCCTGGAAGACTCGTTGAAATCATCCTGTTCTGGCATCTAGCAGCCAAGGATATTCCAGGCAGAGGCTCCCCAGGGAAAGAGAGTCTTCCAAATTGGCAGGACGGTAGCTGGAGTATTATGGAGCGAATCTTGTCTCTTTTGTACATGCATCTATATTGCATGGACATGTAAAATGGATAGCGCTTTCACTGCATGTTCGGTCTGCCATCTTGCTGATATTGATTCTTCCCTGTGGAAGCCCCTGATTCCAGGGAGCGTAAGCAATTCTAGTGGACTGGAAAAAGGCAGAGAAAGGTGTGGAATTTTTTTTTCTCCAAATGAAAAGCTGGCGTACTCGTAATTCTTTGCACCTCATCTGGCAATTAGCAGTCACTTTCCTCTAAGAATGTATTCTTTGCACAGTCACTCACGCTCTGGTTACGTCTCGGCTGGATTATTGCAATGCTCTCTACATGGGGCTGCCCTTGAGGTGCACCCGGAGGCTGCAGTTAGTCCAGAATGCAGCTGCGTGAGTGGTAATGGGAGCCGCTCGTGGCTCCCATGTAACACCACTGCTCCGTAGTCTGCACTGGCTTCCTGTAGTCTTTCGGGTGCGCTTCAAGATACTGGTTACCACCTTTAAAGCGCTCCATGGCTTAGGACCCGGGTACTTACGAGACCGCCTGCTGTTACCTTATGCCTCCCATCGACCCGTACGCTCTCACAGAGAGGGCCTTCTCAGGGTGCCGTCCGCCAAACAATGTCGGCTGGCGGCCCCCAGGAGTAGGGCCTTCTCTGTGGGGGCACCAACACTCTGGAACGAACTCCCCCCTGGCTTACGTCAACTGCCTGATCTTCGGACCTTTCGTCGTGAGCTTAAAACATATTTATTCATTCAAGCAGGACTGGCATAAATAGTTGATTTTAAATTGGGGTTTTAATAATATTTTAAATTTTAAATTTTAAATTTTTAAATGTTTTAATTATTGGCCGTATAGTAATAGTTCATTTTAAATTCTTTTAATTGTATATATTCTGTGTTTTTATCCTGGCTGTACACCGCCCTGAGTCCTTCGGGAGAAGGGCGGTATAGAAATTTAATAAAATAAATAAATAAATAAAATAAAATGAAAAACAGTAGACACTTGCTATCTGGAACAGTTTGTCATCTTTTACTGAGAGCTTCAGGAAGGTTGCACACGGGGGCTGAGAGATGAAGGGGGCACCCACTCAGGGCCGTCTTAACAGCATTATGGGCCCCGGGCAAAGCAGTGTAGTGGGGCCCCTATAACAACTACTCACAGGAATAAAAATGTAAATGGTTGATAAAATTAAACATATATTTCCACGTTAGTAGTAATTTAAAAAATGCAGTAAAATGTAATAAATATATTGCTGTATTTATATGATACAAGGTGCATTGACACAGATTAGTATGAGGCCCCTATGCTTGTTGGGCCCATGTGTAAGTGCCCATCAGGCCCATGTGTTAAGACAGCTCTGCCATCTACTCAGGCTGCCAAATCAATCCTGGTGACCACTGACACTTTCACGTTTTTCTTTTCCCCACTTAGCTTAATTTGTTTTTTTCCACTTCTCGTCTACACAGGTTCAAAAACCGAGATTGCCTTGACTTACTGTATTGGAACAAAAGAGGGAGAGTCATTTCAAATCTCACTTTAATCATGACTTACCTTGGGAAATATGAGTAGACATATTGGGTACTACAGGATTGTAGATTGTTAGATAGCTGAGCTCATTAATTTGCACTGGGGCATACAGACCCATCATTCCATCAGCCGAGGGCCCAGGGTAGGGGAGGTGGGGTAGCGGTTATTATTAAGGAGAGTCTGGAACCGAGGGAGACCACTGTGCCTCAGATATCCGGGTGTGAATTCCTCTACGTGAAGTGGGGTCGTAGGACTCAGGTGGGCTTGTTGATCACGTACCTGGCTCCTTGCTGCGTGACAACAGCCCTGCCCGAGCTGCTGGAATTGCTGGCCGGGTTGGCAGTTGAAACCCCTAGACTGTTGGTCATGGGGGATTTCAATCTGCCATCAACTGGCATGGCCTCTTCGGCGGCTCGGGAGTTCATGGCTTCCATGACAGCCATGGACCTGACTCAATTAGTTGACTGCCCTACCCACGTTGGGGGTGGCACCCTAGATTTGATTTTTATCTCTGGCCAGTGGTTGAATGATCTGATTTTAAGGGATTTAGTTGTTGAACCTTTGTCATGGTCAGATCATTCCCTCCTTCGTCTAGACTTTCTGACCGCCACCCACCACCGCAGGGAGATGGAACCAATACGTTGGTTCCATCCCAGGCACCTGATGGACCCTGAGAGGTTCCTGACGGAGCTTGGGCAGTTTCCTGAGAATCTGGCCCATGGCACGACTGAAGAACTAGTCGTGGCCTGGGAACAGGCCGCGGCTGGAGCTTTGGACCGTGTCGTGCCTTTGCGGCCTCTGACCCGGCGCCGATCTCAACCAGCTGCTTGGTTTTCCGAGGAGCTGAGGGAGATGAAATGCCGGAGAAGACGCCTAGAGAGTGTCTGGAGATCCAGCCACTCCGAGGCTGACCGGACACTAGTTAGTTCCTATAGTAGGACCTACCTAGTGGCATTGAGGGAGGTGAAGCGTTTTTACATTTCCTCCCTCATTACGTCGGCAGATAACCGCCCGGCCGCCCTGTTTCGGGTGACCCGCTCCCTCCTTCAACAGGAAGGGTGGGGGGACCCATTACTAGGGCATGCCGAGGAGTTTAACGGTTATCTATACGACAAAATCGTTCAGCTTCGGGATGGATTGGATCAAAATTGAATAGATCCAGGTGAGGGTTCCGAGGCCCGTCTTGTTGAGGCTGTTTGGGATAGCTTTGATCCTGTGACTCCCGAGGACATGGACAGGTTGCTGGGAAGGTTGAATGCCACCACATGTTTACTGGACCCGTGTCCCTCCTGGTTGGTGCTGGCCACATAGGAGGTGACACGAGGCTGGCTCCAGGGGATTACAAATGCTTCTTTGCAGGAGGGGGTCTTTCCTGCTGCCTTGAAAGAGGCGGTGGTGAGACCTCTCCTCAAGAAGCCTTCCCTGGACCCAGCTGTTTTAGGTAATTACCGTCCAGTCTCCAATCTTCGCTTCACGGCGAAGGTTGTAGAGAGTACGGTGGCATGTCAGCTACCCCAGTACCTGATGAAACTGTCTATCTAGACCCGTTCCAGTCCGGCTTCCGACCTGGTTACAGTACTGAGACGGCTTTGGTCGCGTTGGTGGATGATCTCTGGAGAGCCAGGGATAAGGGTTACTCCTCTGCCCTGGTCCTATTAGACCTCTCAGCGGCTTTTGATACCATCGACCATGGTATCCTGCTGCGCCGGCTGGAGGGGTTGGGAGTGGGAGGTACCATTTATTGGTGGTTCTCCTCCTACCTCTCTGACCGGACACAGATGGTGTTGACAGGGGGGCAGAGATCGATCCCGAAGTGCCTCCTGTGAGGGGTGCCGCAGGGGTCGATCCTCTCACCTCTCCTGTTCAACATCTATATGAAGCCGCTGGGTGAGATTGTCAGTGGTTTTGGGGTGAGATACCAGCTGTACGCTGATGACACTCAGCTGTACTTTTCCACCCCAGGCCATCCCAACGAAGCTATCAAAGTGCTGTCCCGGTGTTTGGAAGCCGTATGGGTCTGGATGGGGAGGAACAGGCTCAAGCTTAATCCCTCCAAGATGGAGTGGCTGTGGATGCCGGCACCCCGGTACAGTTAGCTGCAGATGCGGCTGTCCGTCGGGGGCGAGTCATCGGCCTCGATGGAGAAGGTGCGCAACTTGGGCGTGCTCCTGGATGGACGGTTGTCTTTTGAAGACCATTTGACGACCGTCTCCAGGAGAGCTTTTTATCAGGTTCGCCTGATCCGCCAGTTGCGTTCCTTCCTGGACTGGGATGCCCTATGCACGGTCACTCATGCTCTCGTTACATCTCGCCTGGACTACTGCAATGCTCTCTACATGGGGCTCCCCTTGAAGAGCACTCGGAGACTCCAGTTAGTCCAGAATGCGGGTGCGTGGGTTATTGAGGGAGTAGCACGTAGCTCCCACATTACACCTATCCTGCGCAGACTGCACTGGCTACCTGTGGTCTTCCGGGTGCGCTTCAAGGTTTTGGTGACGACCTTTAAAGCGCTCCATGGCTTAGGACCGGGATATTTACGGGACCGTCTTCTGCCAGCTTCAATCTCCCAGCGACCGGTGCGTTCTCACAGAGAGGGACTCCTTAGAGTGCCGTCAGCCAAACAATGTCGACTGGTGGCCCCCAGAGGGAGGGCCTTCTCTGTGGGGGCTCCTACCCTGTGGAACGAGCTTCCCCCTGGACTCCGACAATTGCCTGACCTTAGGACCTTTTGCTGCGAACTTAAAACCTATTTGTTTCATCTCGCTGGACTGGCTTGATTTTTTAAAATTTTAATTTGATTAATTGGGGTTTTAAATTTTTAGTAATTTATAGGGTGTAACTGTGTTTTAGTTTTGGCCAATTGAATGAGTTTTTTAAGGGTTATTTTTAATATTGTCTGTTTTCCTGTATTTTAACTGGCTGTCCACCGCCCTGAGTCCTTCGGGAGAAGAGCGGTCTATAAATTAAAATATTATTATTATTATTATTATTATTATTATTATTATTATTATTATTATTATTATTATTATTATTGACGCATTATTTACATAACTTCTAATTAATGGAATCTGTTTTGAAAATAGGATTGCCAGATACCTGAACAGGTATCTGTATATTGTATTGTCTGTTTTTTACTTTTGCCTGTACACCGCCCTGAGTCCTTCGGGAGAAGGGCGGTATAAAAATCAAATAAATAAATAAATAAATAAATAAAAAGGAGGATACAAACAATTTGAAAGGAATTTAAAAACAAACAAACAAACTCTTCGGAAATTATCAGATAGGCTGGAAGGTGGGGTCAAGTGTGGGCTTAGCTTTGGGTTATTGTGCAGCCACAAGAGGGATGCAGAAAGTTTGACCTACAAGATTTGTGAGCCTTTATCTGGTCATTCCCAAGGGAAGGCTAGCAGTCTGGGGAGATTCTTGTAATCTAGGTAGACAACAGTAAAGTTGCTTGCTTTAGCTATTAATGAGTGGCTCTGGTTCTTGCACCTGTCAAAAAGTGAAAAAAATGTACTTAGGTCTTTGTAAGAGAAAGCAAAGTAGAGCCTGGGGATGGAATTCAAGAGGGGCCTGACTTGGACCTCTTGTGGGAAAGTAATAGCAATAGCAATAGCACTTAGACTTATATACCGCTTCATACTTCTTTACAGCCCTCTTTAAGTGGTTTACAGAGTCAGCCTATTGCCCCCAACAATCTGTGTCCCCATTTTACCCACCTCGGAAGGATAGAAGGTTGAGTTGATCTTGAGCCTGGTAAGATTAGATCTGCCAAACTGCTGGCAGCTGGCAGTCAGCAGAAGTAGCCTGCTGTACTCTAACTACTGCGCCACCACGGCTCATCTGCAGAAGGTAATGACCTTCCTCTCTTGACACTGCCTCTAGATTCTGCCTCTCCTCCTCCTATAGCCTTCTAGTATATGAAATTACCTTTTTCCAGAATAAGGAATATTGTTTTTTTCAATTGCAATATTTTTCCAACAAATTTATTTTCAAGAACATATGTATGTAGAATGTAGAATCGCCTGTCTGATGCAGAATTTTAGGGCAGTAAGGAGGACATGTCTTCTTTTTGTAGGCTGTCTGGTAATCGTAGCTGAAAATGAACCTTCCGGCCCTAAGGCTTCCCTCCCAAACCATTCGCTCTTCCTTCAAGTATCCTGGAGAGAATACTTGAAACAACATTAATTAATCTGGAGTCACCATTGCATAGTGTGGTACAGGTTTTTTGGCAGCTGAAGGCCACATCTATGGGTTCAGTGGACCAAGCAAGTGAAAACTGAAGAGAGTTCTGAGGGCCACAAAAATGGCCTCTGAGACTACACCAAAGATTATGCTTTGAACAGAACAGCCTTCTCGTGCTCATAAATATTGCATTCCAAACAGACAGAATGAGATAAAAGCTTCTCTCCAGTATGCCATAGACCAAATTTGGGTAAATCCACAATTCTGTTAGATGTGTGTGTTTTTTTAAGCCTAATTACTATGGTGCAGCAACAGCGCCATGTCTTCTGCAGAAGCGTACTTCGTTCTACAAGACAGAAAGTGAGGCGTGCTGTTCCCAGGAGAAGAGAGCTGAGCTGGGGTGACCTGAGGCCATTTTTCTGAAGGAAGCCAGGAAGTTTTGCTTCAGGGCATTGCTTTTGTTATGCCTTGTGCTTTTGGAGGATGAAAGCAGACCGAGATGCTTCCAAGGGAGAACAACCTGTTGAATAGAAACTCGGCGGAAATGTGCTATTGCTAGACAGGAAAAAGAGGTGTTTCCATCATCCCATAAATAAAGCATGTTCAACAGACCTACAGTGATGGCTGAAGCTTTCTCTCTTCAGTTGTAGTCTAACTTGAAAGGTCACATGGAAAATCCTAAAGCCAATCCTCTTGTAGATGCTCTGTAGACTGGTGGGAAGAATGCTAGCTTCCTCATCTGTACTAAACAACCACAAGTACTACCCAGATTTCATTAGCAAAATGACTATACCGCCCCCCCACCCAGATAACTGGATTCTCCCCACATTAAAATTATTTCTCTTTTCCTTGACTTAAAATACATTATGGGGGTATATATATGAAATACCAAAAGATTATTTGGGATTGTTTATTCTGCCCGAGCTGAATTCAGATGGCATATTCTTATCCCAGATGTACCCACTGTTTTCTGAGTCACAAATTGGAAGAAAGGAAATGTAGCCATTGCGGTATTTCTTTGCCATGGTTGTGAAAGTCCTTGGCAGAGAGACTGCACTGGGCCAAATAGTTAGGAAATACAGTAAATTTTGGAACTCATTTTTCAACTCAAGAGTGGTAAACCCAACGATGTTCATTTTGTGTGACAGGAAAAGAGCTACTGCCTCAGCCTTATATCTGCTCTAAATTCTTTGGAAAGCACAACAATGTGCAGCAAGAGTCTGTTTTGTCTACTGATTAAGGCACCAAGCTAGAAAGTGGGAGACCATGAGTTCAAGTCCTGCCTTGAAAGCCAGCAGGGTGACCCAGTCACTCACTCTCAGCCTAACCCATTTCACAGGGTGTTGTGGAGAAAATAGGAAGTGGAAGGAGTTCACATAATAGAGTAGAGTACAGTAGAGTAGAGTAGAATAGAATAGAATAGAATAGAATAGAATAGAATAGAATAGTTGGAAGGGACCTTGGAGATCTTCTAGTCTAACCTCCTGCTCAGGCAGAAAACCCTATAAGGTGTATTGAATATGTTCGCTTGTCTTGAGTTATTTGTAAAAACAATAAAGGCAGGATATAAATAAAATGTTTTTTTTTCCTGCCCTGAAAAAAAAGACACAACTTTCTGTCATATTTTTTCCTCCTAATTTGAGGAAATGTTCAAAGTATTTATGAGCATAGTTATGATTTTGAACGGGAATTACCTGTTCAACCTCCTACCTCCTGTTACATAGGCGTGAGCATTATATGGCCCACAGTCATGTGCAGTCCCTGGACTGATACTCTACTGAATTTCATTGCATTTCAAGAAAATGTCAAGAAGATGCCTCGTTAAAGTTCTTTTCCTTCCTAGTCTTTGGAAGAGGGGAAAGAAGAGAGCAGAAAAGAAAGGTAAATTGGAAGTATCACAGGGTGACTAGCTGGGATGGGCAGAAGGCATATTCTTGAGAAATAGGAGGAAGCGCTTCAACCAAGACAGGAGTCAGATTTATTTATTTTATTAATTAATTTATTAATTCAATTTATATACCGCCCTACTCCTGAAGGACTCAGGGCGGTTAGATAAAATTTTGAGTCTGGAGCAGAAATGAAATTTGAGAAAACATCTCAGCTAAAACCTACCTTAATTCTCATGCAGATAAAGAGAGAGTGGGGAAGCACATTCAAACTTGCAAGGTTCTATTATTCTAACCTTCTAATAAAAGTAGCATTAGCATGCATGGTTTTCTAGTCTGGTCTACTTTGAAGGGCTGACACTAGCATCTCTGTGGGATCCAGCCCAAACTCTCTTAGTAGCTTGCTGAAGATTGCATCCAACACTCAGCAGAAAAAAAGGGTGCTAATTCCTGTTCTACCCATATCATCTATATGCTTCTCTCTCTGTGTGTTTGTTTCTATGAGTATCACCAGGTTTTGTAGGCCCTGTAATATAGAAGTTTAATTAGACTTTGGGGACTCAGTAAACAAGACTCTGGGGACTCAGTGTAAGGCATGCTGACAAGGTCTCAATTTGCTGTAAGGTGCAGTAACGAGTGGATAAAGAGGCAAGCTTCGTTTGCTGCAACTTCTGTACTGACGAAAGATGAATCCAGTAGTTGTTTTCTGGAATGTTGCATGATATTCCATAAACATAGAGGTAAAGTGAAAATGGTGTTTCATTATGACATTTAAGACTTGGCATTAAAGTAGCTGTTGATTAGGCAGGAAATAGTGCATCAGTTACCCTTGGAAGATCTCCACATTCACTGGTAACATTCAGAAACCTTATAATATATAATATAATATAATATAATATAATATAATATAATATAATATAATATAATATAATATAATATAATAATATAACAACAGAGTTGGAAGGGACCTTGGAGGCCTTCTAGTCCAACCCCCTGCCCAGGCAAGAAACCCTACACCATCTCAGTCAGATGGTTATCCAACATTTTCTTAAAAATTTCCAGTGTTGGAGCATTCACAACTTCTGCAGGCAAGTCGTTCCACTTATTAATTGTTCTAACTGTCAGGAAATTTCTCCTTAGTTCTAAGTTGCTTTTTTCCTTGATCAGTTTCCACCCATTGCTTCTTGTTCTACCCTCAGGTGCTTTGGAGAACAGCCCGACTCCCTCTTCTTTGTGGCAGCCCCTGAGATATTGGAACACTGCTATCATGTCTCCCCTAGTCCTTCTTTTTATTAAACTAGACATACCCAGTTCCTGCAACCGTTCTTCATATGTTTTAGCCTCCAGTCCCCTAATCATCTTTGTTGCTCTTCTCTGCACTCTTTCTAGAGTCTCAACATCTTTTTTACATCGTGGCGACCAAAACTGGATGCAATATTCCAAGTGTGGCCTTACCAAGGCATTATAAAGTGGTACTAACACTTCACGTGATCTTGATTCTATCCCTCTGTTTATGCAGCCCAGAACTGTGTTGGCTTTTTTAACAGCTGCTGCACACTGCTGGCTCATATCTAAATGGTTATCCACTAGGACTCCAAGATCCCTCTCACAGTTACTACTATTGAGCAAGGTACCACATATACGGTACCTGTGCATTTTGTTTTTTTTTGCCTAAATGTAGAACCTTACTTTTTTCACTGTTGAATTTCATTTTGTTAGATAGCGCCCAATGTTCAAGTCTGTCAAGATCTTTCTGTAACTTGAGCTTATCTTCTGGAGTGTTGGCTATTCCTGCCAGCTTGGTGTCATCTGCAAATTTGATGAGTTCCCCATCTATCCCCTTGTCCAAGTCATCGATGAAGATGTTGAAGAGTACTGGGCCTAAAACAGAGCCTTGGGGTACTCCACTGCATACTTCCCTCCATGTGGATGTAGTTCCGTTGAGGACTACATGTTAAGTGCGGCTGGTCAGCCAGTTACGAATCCATCTGCTGGTGGTGGTGTATAACCCACATTTTTCTACTTTATCTAGTAGTAGGTTATGGTCTACTTTATCAAATGCTTTACTGAAGTCCAGTAAATTATATCGACAGCATTCCTCTGGTCTACTAATTTTTTCATTTTGTCAAAGAATGCAATAAGATTAGTCTGGCATGATCTGTTTTTGACAAACCCATGTTGGCTTTTGGTTATTACTTTGTTTGCTTCTAGGTGTTCGGTGATTCGTTGCTTGATTATCTTTTCAAGAATCTTCCCCGGTATTGAGGTCAGGCTGATAGGTCTGTAGTTTCCTGGGTCTGTTTTTTTCCCCTTTTTTGAAGATGGGAACTACATCAGCTCTTTTCCAGTCCTCTGGCAGCTCCCCTGTGCTCCAGGATCCCCTGTGCTCCAGGATCTTATAAGATCTGTCCTTCCTTCCATTCATCCATCCAATTTCTGTAGCCGCCCATTTCAGTCAATGATTCTGGGCAGCTTACAATTAAACAAATATTATAGATAAAATATTTAGAACATTTTAAAACAATAAAAAACAATAAAAGCATTCAAATTAAGTATACATAGCAGCCAAGATACTTTGGCCATCCAATTTAGAAAGGATGAAGGAGTTGGATGGAGAATGTATCTGGAATGTGTGCAAGCAACAGTTGTTATCGTTATGTTTTCTATTGATGCCAGACTATACATTATATGGATATTTAATTTTGGTTGGCACATTATCTTATATAGCTTTTGGAAGGTGGTCAGAATCTTTTGATTGAAGTGGCATAGAAGTACCTGTAAGGAGCCACACAAACTGAAATATACCTCATTTGTCCCAAAGGTGCTTTTCCAAAAGGCAATTGAACTTTCTTGTTTTTTTCCTTGAAAAGCACCTTTGAGACAACCATGACCTGGATGATTGAGAATCTCCATACACATATCTCCCTCCGTATTTTGTGCCCTGATTCTTGGAATGTATTATTTCTTCTGAGTACTCTGGAATTTTGTAATTGATTGTTACATCTTCCAATTCACGTAGGAGGCTTTTTCTGTCAACATGCTGTGAATTGTTAGCTGTGGAAATGTTTTCTGTAAAAGAATAAAAAATGAGGGGAAAATAGAATTTATGTAACAATGGTCAGACCAGTGGGTTCAGTTAGTTTTCATCATAATATTTTGGTTCGCTCTTGTCGCATGAACAGATCAAAATGGCTTTTGCTGTACAATAAGCCATTCCAGGCCCAAAGTTTGACATTTGTTGCTAACGTGTCCAAGGTATTTCTCTGCTTCTGTTCTTTCGTCTTCATGATTAAAAAAGTTTTGACACAATGAACAGTGTGTCCTGGAAAATCCCATCATATGTTGTACATGGAGAGCTAGAATGGAGGTGATGTTTTTACTATGGCACTTAACGTTTGGCACTAAGTAGGAGTTGATTAGCCAGGAAATAGACAATTAATTTGAGCAAATTACAATGGGATTAACAGTGGATGTAGTTAGTGTGATAAGTGGGACATGATACCGCAGCCTATTCAGGAAGAGAAGTGACACAGGCTGTTTCAGTATTTTTATAAATGTTTTCTTATTCTCCTGAGAGCAAGAGAGAGTGAGCAAAACAGACCAAACTTTTAATAGAATAAATATTTTGTCATTTTAAATTTAACCTTCTATAGATGCTTGGACGTGGTGGCTTAGTGGGTAAGAGACGCTGAGCTTGTCGATCGAAAAGTCGGCAGTTCAGAGGTTTGAATCCCTAGTGCCGCATAACAGGGTGAGCTCCTGTTACTTGTCCCAGCTTCTGCCAACCTAGCTGTTCGAAAGCACGTAAAAAATGCAAGTAGAAAAATAGGGACCACTTTGGTGGGAAGGTAACAGTGTTCCGTGCGCCTTTGGCGTTTAGTCATGCCGGCCACATGACCATGGAGACGTCTTCGGACAGCGCTGGCTCTTCGGCTTTGAAACAGAGATGAGCACCGCCCCCTAGAGTCAGGAACGAATAGCACATATGTGCGAGGGGAACCTTTACCTTTACCTTTAGATGCTTGGAGAAGTCAAAATTTATTGCGGAGAATAATCCTCACTGATTATCAAGAAGGAAAATGTATCGATATGAAAAATGTTTCAAGAGGAATAAAATCCAATGCAAAAGATAAAGAAACCTCTAGAATCTTTTCCCCCTGAGGGGACTGCCAAAGATGGGGTAGGAATTTTGTTTAGTATTCTATTCATATGGTATGATTCTCATGTCACGCCATTTTCATATTTGGTTTTTATCTTAGAACAAGTAATTTAATCTATCTGGAGTCTGCTCCATTTTGATTTCAGATATAGAAGCTTCTAAGGAGAATGTTTCCTCTCTTGAAATACTGATGCATTTCTATCTTAAATGTTCAGTTGTGTGTCCACATTCACTTTTCACGTTCATTGTTGAAATTCAGGCAAATGAGAATACAATTGGTATCGAATGGATTTGAATTGTTTGAATTTCTGGAATAATTTCTAAAATAATTTTATGGGAAATTCCTTGGTTCTTATTTGTGCATGACATCGGAGTGGTTTACAGGTAGTCCTTGGCTTGCAACCATTTGTTTAGTGACCGTTTGAAGTTACAAGGCATTGAAAAAAGTAACTTATGACCATTGCAGGATCCCCATTATATGTCACGTGATCAAAATTCGGATGTTTGGCAACTGACTAATATTTATGATGGTTGCAGTGTCCCGGGGTCATGTGATCATTTTTGGCAACCTTCTGACAAGGGAAGTCAATGGAGAAGCCAGATTCACTTAACAACCATGTTACTAACTTAACAACTTGAGTGTTTCACTTAACAACTGTGGCAAGAAATCTGGTAAAATGGGGGGAAACTCACTTAACAACTGTCTCTCTTAGCGACCAAAATTTTGGGTTCAATTGTGGTTGTAAAAGTTGAGGTAAAGAGGTATATATATATATATATGTGTGTGTGTGTGTGTGTGTGTGTGTGTGTGTGTGTGTGTGTGTGTGTAGGTCTTTGGTTATTCGGGTTTTCTCCCGCGTAAAATTGGAAGTGTCTTGGCGACGTTTCAACGAAGTCTCATTCGTCATCTTCAGGCTTCAGCTTCGTGCTTCTGGGAGCACGGCTGAAGCCTGAAGATGACGAATGAGACTTCGTCAAACGCCGCCAAGACACTTCCAATTTTACATGGAGAAAACCCGAATAACTAAAGACCTACATACAAACACCCGAAACCTCAGAAAACATATATATATATATATATAAATATATATATATTTATATATATATATATATATATATATATATAAAAATATATATATATGTGTGTGTGTATGTATGTATGTATGTATGTTTAAGGGACTGAAAAAGCAAAAGTGAGGATCTGTATGTACTTAGTAGTTAATAATGCTGTTTTGAAAACATTTTCACTGCTGAAAGAAAAAAATCCCAAAGTGCTACTGTTCTGTAATGCTCTTTATTCTTCTCTTTATTAAACTGGTTTCCTGGGAAGGTATTTGGAGTTTTTATGATCCTTAACCCCATGGGAGAAAAATGTACAAGGATTCCTTTATTCTGTGCAAGACTTTGCTACGATTATTCTTTAACAACACTTCAAAATAGGAAAAAAATAGCCCAATTTTGAAGAGTCTGAAGAGTATTACAAAGGGGTAAAAGGCAAGGTTTAAGTAAGGCATCCATTTATTTCCTATCACTCATCCAACCTGCTTTTCAAATGTAGGAAAGGGCCAGTGTGTCTGGTACCACTCACTAAAAATGTGCTTTGTGAGCCAAATGCAGTCTGGGAGTCTTGGGTTCCCACCTTTGATCTAGGGCAGGGCTGTCAAACTCCTCGCTCGCAGACTGGATGCGTCATGCACTGGCCACGGCCATGCCCTGTTTAGCGAAGTGGGGAAAAGTCCCAATACATCACGTGACCCCGCCATGACGATGTGACTTTGACATTCCTGATCTAGGAGATGTCCTACTTGGGAATTGGAGTGGGAACAAGAGTGAAGGAACTGGACACTCCTAATTCATCCCATAACTCCATTCCAGATTCATGAATCATCTGTAGGATCCTAGGAGCACAAAAAACGCCACACCTTGCTCTCTTAGCACTAAATCTTTATTGAATCCTAGTTATGAAGAGGCTGAGTGTTTTAAAAACTGACCAGGAAGGCATGAGGAAGCAAAGATCCAGTTTGGTCTAATGGTAAGGGCACCAGGCTAGAAACCAGGAGACTGTGAATTCTTATTCCTCCATAAGTATGAAAGCTAGCTGGCTGATCTTGGATTAGTCTCACACTCTCAGCCCAACCCACCTCACAGAGTGGTGGTTGTGGGGGAAATAGGAGGTGGAAGGAATGCTACATACAGTATGTTCACCACTTTGAGTTGTTTATAAAAATAATAAAGCTGGGAAATAAAGAAATAAATAAATCAGGCTCTGAAGCAACATTTTTGCTATGGTGGCATCTTTTGGAAAGCTCCTCTGCTGTCATAAATGTTCTCATAGCTTGTATGTGATGTTTCTCTTGCTAGGAAAGGGTTTTGAACCTGTTAAGAGGTGGGAGGAAATGGACAGTGGAAGAAAATGTGGAAGCTGAATTGTCCCAATAAAGCTGATTAATGCTCCTTTTGAGAATTCTACACTTTCTTCGGTGACAGAAAGCATACGATTTTAAGTGTTTCTTTGGGGGGGGAAAAAAGACACTATTTTCTGAAATTTCCAGGTTTAAAATTTATTTATTTAGCTACATATTTATAGCACTGCCCAACACAATTTCTGTGACAATGGCAAATTGTGGTCTAAACATGGGTACGTGCTGGGGTTGATGGTATTCAAATAATTTAACAACTGGTTCTCTGCCCTAATGACTGTCTGGGTGGGCGTGGCCATAGTGGGCATGGCCAGGGGGTGTGGCAGGCAGCACCTCCTGCATCCCCTGGGAGCAAAAACGGGCCGTGGGGGGGGAACGCGCCCGCCGCACCCCATTTTGGGCCTAGTATTTATTTATTTATTTATTTATTTATTTATTTATTTATTTATTTATTTATTTATTTATAATTTAATTTCTATACCGCCGTTCTCCCGAAGGACTCAGGGCGGTTTACAGCCATATTAAAACACAAAATACAAATAACAAATTTAAAACAAAATTAAAAACAAATATTTAGTAGGCCGAATCAATTAAAACGGTCATAGACCGACATAAAACCCATATTAAAATTACAATTAAAAAATTACACTTAGGCTAGTCCCGCACGATGAAATAATAAGGTCTTCAGTTCACGTTTGAAGGTCCAGAGGTCGGGGAGTTGGCGTAGCCCCGGAGGCAGCTCATTCCAAAGGGCCGGTGCTGCCACAGAGAAGGCTCTCCCCCTGGGGGCCGCCAACCGACATTGTTTGGTCGACAGCACCCTGAGCATGCCCACTCTGTGGGAGCGCACAGGTCGTTGGGAGGCTATTGGCAGAAGGCAGTCTTGTAAATAACCCGGTTCTAAGCCATGGAGCGCTTTAAAGGTGGTAACCAACACCTTGAATTGCACCTGGAAGGCTACCGGCAGCCAGTGCAGGCTGCACAGGATAGGTGTTATATGGGAGCAACGCGGTGCTCCCTCTATCACCCGCGCAGCCGCATTCTGGACTAGCTGGAGCCTCCTGGTGCTCTTCAAGGGGAGCCCCATGTAGAGAGCATTGCAGTAGTCCAGGCGGGAAGTAACGAGGGCGTGAGTGACCGTGCGTAAGGAGTCCCGGTCAAGGAAGGGGCGCAACTGGTGAACCAGGCAAACCTGATAAAATGCTCCCCTGGCGACGGCCATCAAATGTTCCTATAAGGACAGCCGATCGTCCAGGAGAACACCCAAGTTGCGCACCCTCCCCCTGGGGGTCAATACTTCACCCCCAACGGTCAGCGAAGGCGTAAACTGACTGTACTGGGACGCCGGAACCCACAGCCACTCTGTCTTGGAGGGGTTGAGCTGGAGCCTGTTCCTCCCCATCCAGACCCGCACGGCTTCCTCCCCATCCAGACCATCACCTCGACGGCTTCGTTGGGGTGGTTCGGGGTGGAAATGTACAGCTGAGTATCATCAGCGTACAGATGGTATTCCACCCCGAAACCACGGATAAGCTCACACAGCGGCTTCATGTAGATGTTGAACAGGAGAGGTGAGAGAACCGACCCCTGTGGCACCCCACAAGTGAGGCACCTTGAAGTCGATCTCTGCCCCCCTGCCAACACCGTCTGCGAATGGTCAGAGAGATAGGAAGAGAACCATCGATAAATGGTGCCCCCCACCCCCAATCCCTCCAACCGCTGCAGCAGGATACCATGGTCAATGGTATCAAAAGCCGCCGAGAGATCTAAAAGGACCAGGACAGAGGAACATCCCCTGTCCCGAGCCCTCCAGAGGTCATCCACCAACGCGACCAAAGCCGTCTCCGTGCTGTATCCAGGTCTGAAACCGGACTGGAACGGGTCTAGATAGACAGTTTCCTCCAGGTGTTGGGGAAGCTGATATGCCATCACACTCTCAACAACCTTCACCAAAAAGCGAAGGTTGGAGACTGGACAATAGTTCGCCAACACAACTGGGTCCA
This sequence comes from Ahaetulla prasina, assembly GCF_028640845.1. Lineage (NCBI taxonomy): Eukaryota > Metazoa > Chordata > Lepidosauria > Squamata > Colubridae > Ahaetulla > Ahaetulla prasina. The sequence goes on along the minus strand of NC_080540.1, from coordinate 34,030,348 downwards.
GGGAAGGCTTCTTGAGGAGGGGCCTCACCACCGCCTCTTTCAAGGCGGTGGGGAAAATGCCCCCCAATAAAGAAGCATTGGTAACTCCCAGGAGCCAGCCTCGTGTCACCTCCTGTGTGGCCAGTACCAACCAGGAGGGACACGGGTCCAATAAACATGTGGTGGGATTCAGCCTACCCAACAACCTGTCCATGTCATCGGGAGTCACAGGATCAAACTCAGCCCAGGTAATATCCACAAGACCCGTCCCCGCCATCTCGCCCGAATCTATCCAATCAACGTCCAGCCCGTCCCGGATCCGAGCGATTTTATCGGACAGATACTGTACAAAATCCTCGGCACGCCCCTGCAAGGGGTCCTCCCGAGCCTCCTGCATAAGCAGGGAGCGGGTCACCCTGAACAGGGTGGCTGGGCGATTATCTGCCGATGCGATAAGAGCGGAAAAATAATTATGTTTCGCCGTTCTTATCGCCACTAGGTAGGTCTGAATATATGACCTCACTAGTGTTCGGTCGGATTCGGAGCGGCTGGACCTCCAAACACTCTCTAGGCATCTTTTCCTGTGCTTCATCTCTCTCAGCTCCTCATTATACCAAGGAGCTGGTTGAGTTCGGCGCCGGGTCAGAGGCCGCAAAGGCACGACGCGGTCTAAAGCCCCGGTCGCTGCCTCCTCCCAGGCGGCCACCAGTTCTTCGGCCGAGCCGTGGGCTAATTCCCCGGGAAACGGCCCAAGCTCCGTCAGAAACTTCTCTGGGTCCATCAGGCACCTGGGATGGAACCATCGAATTGGTTCCGTCTCCCTCCGGTGCGGTGCGGCAGTTCGAAAGTCTAGCTGAAGGAGTAAATAATCTGACCATGACAGGGGTTTAAAAATTAAATCCCCTAACTCCAGATCATTAAGCCACTGTCCCGAGACGAAAATCAAGTCCAGAGTGTTACCCCCAATGTGGGTGGGGCCATTAACTACCTGGGTCAGGTCTAAGGCTTTCATGGAAGCCATGAACTCCCGAGCTGTCATTGATGATTCACCCACCGATGGCAGGTTGATGGCATTTTGGCTCCCTGGGAACCAAAATGGGGCGCATGGGGACTCCTGGAAGGGGCAGGGTGGGGAGGGGTGGGTCCAGCCAGCAATTTAACTACGGTTCAACCAAACCAGCCCGAACTGGCTGAATCCCACCACTGGGTATGTGGTTCTTAAATTGCAAAATAGCTAGTGAACTATATCAGAACATGTACCTCCCTTTGCTAGTTCATCTGGGCACGATTTCATTTTTCCCTGGAAAATACTGAAATTTATCTGAGCTAAAGAGCTGGAATGCAGCTTGGGAAGAAGCTGTACTTATTGGGATAAATAGTTGTATTAACTTGAGGACTTCTTGGTACTGATCTCATCAGATTGATACTCTATGTACAGACAGGTACTTAACCCCATTGGCATCTCACAAGCAGAGTAGAAATCTTTTCTACCACTTTCTCCTTTTATATGCATGGCCCATCAAGAGGCTGGTGCTTAAATGATCCAAATTACATTAAATCTATCTCCATGGGTTTGTCTTTCTATTTGCTAAGTGCTTCAAGATTGTACATCTTCTGCCATCCTCACTCACTGTCTCTTCTTCTTCCACCCATCTCTTTGTGGGTGTCAAGCTCCAAAAACCAAGAAGGGCATGAAGTTATTTCTAAGCACTTTCCTTTATTGTTCTTCACCTAGAGAAAGCAATCTTACCAATTTTTTTTAATTAACAAACAGTAACAGAGTTGGAAGGGACCTTGGAGGTCATCTAGTCCAACCCTTGCTCATGCAGGAGACCTGTACTAGGGATTCGAACCGCCAAACTGCCGATCTTTCTGATCAACAAGCTAAGCATCTAAGCCACTGAGCCACTTAGTCTCATTTAAAGCAACTACTTGCATCGTTAAACACATACAGATAGTCCTCGAGTTGCAACAGTTTGTTTAGTGACCATTTGAAGTTATGGCACTGAAAAAAGTGACTTATGACCATTTTTCACATTTACAACCGTTACAGCAGTCCCATAGTCATGTGATCAAAATTCCAGTACTTGGCAACTGACTCATATTTATGACTGCTGCAGTGTCCCAGAGTCATGTTATTGATTCTATAATTTTTATTATTAATTTTAAATGGGGTTTTAGTTTTTTATACATTTTAAATTTTTAGGCTAATTATAATAAGTTTTTTAATCTTGCATTTTATACTGTATATTGTCTTGTCTGTTTTTATTTTGCCTGTACACCGCCCTGAGTCCTTCGGGAGAAGGGCGGTATAAAAATCAAATAAATAAATAAATAAATAAATAAATGTAATCACTGTTTGCAACCTTCTGACAAGCAAAGTCAATGGGGAGGAGGAATTCCAACCAAACTATCTAAATTTACCGTAGCAGTGATTCTGTCACCTAATTTGGGTAATGAAAGGTCTGCAAGAAAACAACCAAGCCAGAGGTGGGGTTTCAGCAGGTTTTGACTAATTCTGGAGAACTGGTAGTAGAAATTTTGAGTAGTTTGGAGAACCAGTAGTAAAAATTCTGACTGGCCCTGGCCCCCATCTATTCTCTGCCTCCAGAGTCCCAGCTGATCGGGAGGAAACAGGGATTTTGCAGTATCCTTCTCCTGCCACGCCCACCAAGCCACGCCACACCTACCAAGCCACATCCACAGAACCGGTAGTAACAATTTTTGAAACCCACCACTGAACCAAGCTCAGAAAGCACCAAGGGCGCCTTATTTAAATTTCACTGCCTCTTGGTCTCCTGGGAATTCAAACTGCATTCCACCACATTGGGGTTGTTCTGTTGGCTATTCTTGAAAGTGTAAGTAGGGTTGGTCCTGATTAGCATTTGTTTGGATGAACTTCAGAAAAAAATACAAGGCTATGGCTAATACTGGGGAGTGGGGGGGGGAGATTCTGAAAGAAGGCAATAGCAAGCAATGTGAATATTTGTGGTTGTCACCAAAAGTTGAACTGACTTTTAAATAAATTTTACATTTCTTTAAAAATAATAATAATAAAGCAACCAACCAACACAGAAGAAAGAGCAAGTTTTGATTTCCCCATCACCTCTTTTTTTTATTTATTTTTTTACTGTGATAATTAACAGCTTTCTCCCACTGAACTGATGCTGGTTTTGATTTTTAAAATCTCTGTAATTCAGTTCAAACATGCATTTAACAACACGGCTTCTTTCCCCATCTGGAACCTATCCCTCCTCTGTTCTCCAAAGTGCCTATTAACATAGCCCCAAAAACTATAATTATTGCTTCAGTCCCAACTACAGATACACAAATAATGTAAGTGTAGTCTGTTGTATTGTCTGCAGTAATGGGGAGTTTTTGCAGTGGTTGATCTCTATTAAAAAACAAAAAATTCACACCCATTTGCATTTGTGACATTCCGTAACACACGAAGATTTTGTACACAACTTTCCTGGTATACATAATATTTGCATTTTACTACGTTTCTGTTTTTAATTGCGGATTTATCTGATTTTTTTTTCCAAATTACATATACCAGTATTTTAGAAGTAGTTAAATCTCTTTGCTTGAAAGCCATTTTTAAACTAAGTAATACCAAGAAGAAGAAGAAAAAAAAAGAAAAAAGAAAAAGAAAAAAGAAAAATTCAATAAACTTTTCTTCTTAAACACTGTAATAAAAAGAATAAAAAAGGATAAAAAATAAAAATTTCATTTAAAAAAATATCGTTATATTCTTCTTAAAGATTCCACGCCAGCAATTGTAATAAGCATTTCCTTAACTTTCACTTTCGATATACAAAACGCCATTTACTTGTAATACACAAAACGCCATTTCCTTTCATCATCTCCAATCTTGACTATGAATACATTCTCTACCAGGGAATTAAAATCTTGTTACAATCAAATGCTAACGCTCCAGTTTTCAGCTCTGTCCGCGTTAGAGTCCTTCAATAATCCATTTCAGTCGCGGAGATGGATGCTGCGTTTTGTTCTGCCATTTGGCAAAAGCGTTCCGGATTCTGGAGCTTTTTTTCGGGCTATAGAAGGAGCGTTCCCATCAAGCTACCAGGAATCTTCCTGGGGCTCTACTTCAGCCCGAATGCTCACCTCCTCCTCTTTGCCCGAGGGAAGAGATTTCCAAGTCACTTGACAGCAGATTAACGCTGTCTAAGCAGCTCTACAGAATCACACGGAACTGGCGGTCTGAGATAGCCCGCCATTAACGAAGCAGAGCCACTCGGAAGCTCTGTACAGGTTTTTTTTAAAGTAATATCACACATTCACTAAATGCTACCCTGATAAAGCTGTCCAGTTGCCATGGTAACTTTGGCATTGTTTGTGGGCAAGGCAAAGAATTAAAGGTGTTGATCTTGCATTGCAAAGCCTCTGTTATTGCACATCTGTTCAGTTAGACACAAATGTAAGAAAGGATTAGCCTCCAGTATGTGTGTATATGTGTATGCATGTACACAGGTAGATACAGTAGTGAAATCCACATTTTTTTAGTACCGGTTCTGTGGTCGTGGCTTGGTGGATTGGCAGAGGAAGGATACAGCAAAATCTCCATTCCCTCCCCATTCCTGGGGGAAGGATTTTGCAAAATCTCCATTCCATCCTCACTTAGGGGCCAGCCAGAGGTGGTGTTTGCCAGTTCTCCGAACTACTCAAAATTTCTGCTACCGGTTCTCCGAACTGCTCAAAATTTCCACTACCGGTTCTTCAGAACCTGCTGGATTTCATCTCTGGGTATATACATGAATGGCTATATAGATAGTTGGGCTGTCCTTGCTTTAAACATGGTTAGGAAAGTTGGACCAGCAGCCCCCATCTTTTGGGCACCAGGGATTGGTTCCATGGAGAGAAGTTTTTCCACAGACCTGAGGGTGGGGCATGGTTTGGCATGCTGCCTGCATCTCGTGGATGGGGCATTGCTTGTTTGTGTGGACCGCTTTCTGGCAGTGCCGGTCAACAAACTGGGGTTTGGGGTCCCCTGATTTATACTTACTATGGGAGTGAGCTTGCACCTGTCTTGTAGTCATTATCTTAGTCTAAGATATCCAGAGTTTCAATCTGAGACTGGGAAAAAAGTTACAGCTGCATCTTAACTTTAATTTAACCAACTGCAATTCATTTCAGGCACATAAAAGATCTGGACTACTACTTCTGAATCATTGTCAAAGTGTGTATGGTCTACACATTGAGGTACACACATGTATAGCATATATAGCAATAGCACTAGACTTATATATTGCTTCATGATGCTTTACAGCCTTCTCAAAGCAGTTTACAGAGTCATCTTATTGCCTCCAACAATCTGGGTCCTCATTTTACCGACCTCGGAAGTATGGAAGGCTGAGTCAATCTTGAGCCAGTGAGAGTCAAACTGCCAAACTGCTGGCAGCCGGCAGTCAGCAGAAGTGGCCTGCAGTACTTCATTTTAATCACTGCGGCACCACGGCTCTTACGTATACCTATAGGTCTATCTATATTAAAGTAAAATAATTGGTTTCATTCAACTGTGTTGAAGTTCAGATTCAAAAAAATAAAAGGGTCTTTGAGTTTAGCTGAATTCCTAATGATTTACTTGAACATATCTATGTAGAGATGTTTTTTCCCCCCACATGGTACAGCAATGGGGTGCTTTGGGGGATTGAGGTTAATGGTTGTCAAGCTAGGGAAAAAGGTTGTGTAAATTTTCACAGCTGCCTCCCAAGACCATCAAGATAATAGCCAAGTCTGTAGTAACTCAGAAGGTCAGGAAGAAAAGGCCTAGCCTTTAAACATTTCAGTTTAAATATTTGGCACATTTATATGCTGATCTCCAGACAGGACATTTTTCAACAGGAAAACATAAAACAACCGCAGTCAGTAAAACTAGTGCAGGAATACCGATAAATATGTGTATATGGATGTTTATCCATTAAAAGCTGAACCCTAATTTCCAAATGGATTGGAATGTGGGGCCAATCAAACTTTTGGGGGCAATGACATAAAACAGGTCTGATCTGACTATTGCTCCTGAAATCTCTCAGGGGGCCTGAAGCATCTTCTCTGAAAAAGGAGAAGGAAAGGACCAGCCAAGAATGTTAAATCAGGAAAGGCTGGAGGAGAAAGCCTAGAATTTAAACTCTGGAGCATAAATATGTTAAGGCCCTGGGAATTTATTTCTATTTTTGATATTTTTGCTCTATGGCGGCCTTTCAGTTGTTAGTTTTAAGATTTCTTTCTTGTCTGGAGTAAAGGTTCTAATGTTGCCAAGTCATGTCTTACAGTTTTTTGGACAATTCCAGGAAAGTGCTGAATAAGAGACTGGGCGTCTGAAGAGCTATGATTTATTTTTAAGCTGCTATGAATTCAAACATTTTTCATTGACACCTTCTGTCAATTTTCCCACCTATCCAAAAACTAATCAGGGATGATGCTACATACTATATATTTCTAAACAAGCTAAGTTTGACTAGGTTCCGTAACACATAAATATCTACCTCTATATCTCAACCGAATCATAGATCTTCTGCATTGTAAACCAACGGCTATTAGAGTTAATCGTTACGTCCTCAATGAAACCACTTTCAAGTTATTTAGCCACGCAGAGACATGAATGTTTGCATCTCCTTGTCTACTGAGATTCTTAGTCATCCAGCTCATGGTTGTCCTCCAAGTGGCCTCAATGACTCTCTGAAAGAATGCAAATGACCAGCTGTCTGCAAGGAGTGTAAATCCTTCCGTTCACCACCACCCAGTCAGAGCTGAAGAAGCTTCTTGGGTGAGAAGCAAAAAGTCTTCAAATAAAAACAAGAAAGTCCACTTGCCCCTTGAAAAATCACCTTTGGGATTTGAGCAAAGCTTCCATGGGAATGAAGTTCTGCATGCTTAAAGGCATTTCTTTTCTCTAATTTAATCCAGGAAAAGTTTAACCCTGAAAAACAGATCTTTCTGTTTTGAAATTGTGGCTAAAATATAAGAAACCAAATCCGTTGTCATTTTCTTTTCCATTCGTTGGCAATTATTCTTTTCTACTGCCTGATCTTTTTAAGCAGGTTCTTAGTAGAGGGATCTCACTGGATAACCACAAGGTCTTTCTTCATCATTGGGCAAAGTAAAGAGCAGTAAACCTCAAGATTATTTAAAATGAAGAATCAATTGATAAGTCAAATATTGAGCAATGTGAGTTAGACAAAGCTAATTTGTGAATGCGGTTGTGAGAAAGTTTTGACTGATGTTCCCCACTACGAGCACATTTTACCTTTTGCTAGTCCTAGATCATGGGCTTCAAGCTTGCCGCGTCATATTGCCATCACATGACGTATCGCAATGTTTTTTTCCTTCATGGAGCACCAAGACAAATTCCTTGTGTGTCCAATCACACTTGGCCAATAAAATTCGATTCTATTCTATTCGATTCTATTCTAAGGTGGATGTGGCCTGCACGTGATGCATATGGCTGCCAGTTTGACAAACTTGTCCTAGATAGATTGCCAATAGCTATCAGAATGTAAATCAAAATTCTAGTCTTAATTTATAAATTCCTATATGATTTGGTTCCAAATATTTACAAGACCACATACAGATAGTCCTTGACTTATGACTTCTCACTTAGTGACTTTCACAGTTGTGATGGACCTCCTCGAAAGGTACTTATAACCCTGTTTTGAAGTTCCATTGGCTTCTTCCCTCCTTGGTCCTGAGACCACACATTTCAAGTGTTTGGCAACATTTATGGCCAACAATCATATGGTTGTGATTTACAGCATTTTTGTTGAAAACAGGTGTTTATCTTTGCTTTTTGGGCAAGAACACCCCATAATGAACAATGATTGCAGATTCATTTAGTAACCATGATGATTCACTTAGCAACCATCACAAAAAGATTGTAAAATCAGATTGGTCACATGACGATCTGCTTTACAGCCTCACAATTTTCATTTGTACTGGGAAGGCTCCACTAGGGTTCTAAATCAAGGAGTACCTGTACTCCACCTGGGTTCAATTCAATCAAGGTTATCAACCAAGGAGAAGATGGATGTCGTAGTTTATTTTGTGTGTCTGGATGGTGGGTGAGACTAAGTTTAGAAAGTGCTATTCTTTAGCTCAGGGCCTATATTATAGTCTTCCTCTAGAAAAGGGGTGGGTAACTATGACAACTTGATGACCTGCGAACTTCAACTCCCAGGATTCCCAAGCCAACATATAGTGGCTTAGCCAACATATAGTTGCCATACCTTGCCCAGCCCTGCTCTAGATATTAGCCAATCCTCCTCACTTCCAGAAGCTATTAAAGCTCAAACATTTCTGAAAGCCTTTGGAGAATAATTGCAACTGTTGCAATCTGGAGATTTACCTATTTGTTTTATTATGAACTGATATAATTACATTATATTGGCATTATTGAGAATTACATTTTAGTGTTTTATAATACTAAATATATTTTAGTATATTATAGGCCACTGTGAGTTGCAAAGATTTGATAGATAAATAAAATAAACCTTTCATAGCAACATAAGCAAATAATGGATATATTTTTTAAAAGATATAAACAAACAGAAAGTAAAGAATTTTCCAACCCTAATATATAGGATTATTACCCAAGATTTGTAGCTAAGCTCAAAATGCAGTTCCATATCCTACCTAGTGAATTGAGATTAAATAGCAGTTTTCTGTTTGGGATAACAGGGAATTTTGGATGAAATAAACCTTAAACTGAAGGTAACGGTTAAAAGATTAAATTAGTGAGCATTTATTTTTTATTTCACTCCATGACTAATATTTTAAAAAAGATCAACAACGTATCTGGGATATACACGGATATACCGTCCAGATCCCCTATTTGAGGGAGATGGACAGTTTCAAAATATGAAATACAAATAAATAAATATAAAATAACAATAAAATAAAACTCAGATAGCAAAACCTGAAGCAATTAATAATATAAGGGAAGTACCAGATTATTTCTGCAGGGCATGGCTCTTTATAAAAAAATGTAACAATTTTATTGGTAAGAGTTGAAATTTGATTACTGAGGAGAAAGATAATAGCTTCCTGCTCTGAGGAGCAATTAAGATTTCTAACAATCAGTGTTATGAGTTCTGTCCTCCATTTATTTTCTGGAGGACACTCTAATGGTGTACGTGAAATAGATTCAACTGGAGACAAGAAATGCCTCCTGGAGAATATTAAGATCTTTGTTCTAGAGTAATGGGTGGTTATGGTAATGGTTATGGTAACACTTCACACTTCACACTTCAAGGCCTCTGTACAGGCCCATCTGGATTATGGAAAGAACAGCTGCACCATTGGCACAGAATGGCTCAGGGCCGCAGTGTGGCTCAGGCTGTAAGAAGCCTGTTATTAAAACACAGCTGCCTGCAATTACTGCAGATTCTAGTCCCACCAGATCCAAGGTTGACTCAGCCTTCCATCCTTTATAAGGTAGGTAAAATGAGGACCCAGATTGTTGCTATGGTAGGAATGGGAAGGTTGACAGGTCACAGATTCAAAGGATCTGGTGAGATCTGTGATTGGGAGATGAAAGGGAATGAAGAGACAATTCTATCTGATTGATGCAATGAGATGGGATAAGCTTCTAAGTTGACTTTGTAAATATACAAATAGAATGAGACTATTGCCTTACACACTGTAAGCTGCCCTGAGTCTTCGGAGAAGGGCGGGATATAAATGTAAACAAAAAAAAAAAGAATGTAGGTACAGCAAAGCTGGGGGACGGATGGTGTGTCAGGGTCCAACCCAGGGGTGGGTTCCACTTACCTTTACTACTGGTTTGCAACGGGAGCCCACACGTGCATGCGCAGAAGTTTTTATGCATGCACAGATCGTCCATGATGATGTCCATGAGGGGCGACGCCAGTGGTGGGTTACTCCCGGTTTGGCCCGGTTCTTACAAATTAGTAGTAAAAGTGACATCATCATGGATGATATGCTCATGCACAGAAGTTCCCGTTGTGAACTGGTAGTAAAGTTAAGTGGAACCCACCCCTGGTCCAAGCACAGGATAGTGGATGGATGTAGATATAAGGCTTTTGTGACCTTCTGACTAGCAAAGTCATTGGGGAAGCCAGATTCGCTCAACAACCATGTTACTAATTTAACATCTGCAGTGACTCACTTAACCACCATGGCAAGAAAGGTCGTAAAATGGAGCAAAACTCATTTAGCAACTGTCTTGCTTAGCAACAGAAATTTTGGGCTCGTAAGTTGAGGCCTACCTGTGGTCTATGAATACTGGGTTGTTGTACCATCCTGCAATATTCCAAGATAAAATTAAAAGAATAAATAGAAGGAACAGCTATGGTAGGAATGGGAAGGTTGACAGGTCACAGATTCAAAGGATCTGGTGAGATCTGTGATTGGGAGATGAAAGGGAATGAAGAGACAATTCTATCTGATTGATGCAATGAGATGGGATAAGCTTCCAATTTGAGGTAAACATTGTATTCTGTTGTGGTAGATAAGAAGAAAGTTGAGCAAATTAAATTAGAATCTGAAAGTTGGGTGAGAAGAGGAGACTCTGCAAGGATCTATGGGGGAAAAACAGATCTGAGAGAGTGAGTTGCTTGGGGAATGATCTAAATATGCATATTTAGAATGGACCCATGTACATTTATAACTGTGAAAACTTGCATAATTTGTTATAGACATTTCCTCAGACAAATTCGAGGATAGCATGGCTTGTACAGTTTGTCTCTACCTTCCAATAAGGCATACTCTGCACTTGTATGAATGTTGAGCATCAGGGCCATTCCAGAAAACTTTTTCAAATGATTCTACTACACATAATTTGAGTATATTCCCTGGTTCTGTTTTAACTCATTTTATTCAAATACCAGTAGTCAAGAATGATTTAGTATACTCTGCATATTCCATCCTAGGTTTGTTGCTTTTGCTCATCAGTTGTTATAGGCCAACTGACTTTTATGAATCTGAATTATGAGTAAAAATTAAAGATCAACACCAGAGAGACGTATCTATTACATCTAACTCAGAATCCATTAGAAAACCTCCATAAATTTAGACTGAAAGAAAGTAGTAATGCACTAGTAAAACTACCAAGCATGAACAACTCAAGTATTCTTCCTAAAATTTGCAAATTCATTGGCAAAGGATGGACTGATGTTTTGTCTTCAAAGCCATTTGTGAAAGGAGGTACTATAAAGTGAAGTTCTCATTTCTGGAAGCTTCCAAACACACTTTAAGAAGCCACAAAACTGACTTGATATAGAGGTGAGCAACTTAAACTATACCTGTTCTTTGCTTAACAATGGTTTGTTAAATAAACTGTATGTTGGTTTATTTTGCAGTCTGCGAATTCAGCAGATATGTCAGGGTCTTTCTGACGGACTGTGCCAAGTCTGAAATTTGATCATATGAGGCAGATGTCTCAGGAATCCGACTTGGTCATTACTCCATATCTCTCTATCAGGAGAAGGACATACTTTTGGTGTTTCTTTCCCAGATGATCATGAATCAAAGAGAAAAACAGTTATTCTTCCACCTCAGAAAAGTATCATTGGGCCAAGCTATCACTCAAAAGAAACATGGGAAGTTTTCTACTGCCCTCCATCACACTGAATCCTAATGTGACTTGCTTCTTACAGCTTAGAGCAGTATGGAACCTAAGTCATTGGTCTCCTTTGCACCAAACTAAGCTATAAACCATGCTTTACAAATCAGAACTGGGTCCCTACAATATAGTAAATGGTTTAACCAAAGGTGGTTTGCTCTATTGGTCAAGATTAAAAAAATAGCTTCTTGTAGCTTAATGCAGGGGTGTGAGACTCAAGGCCCGGGGGCCAGATCCGGCTCACAGGGTGCTTAGATCCGGCCCGCGGGGCTGCCCTGGAAACAGCAAAGGATTGGCCCACGGTGCCTCTGCCAGTGAAAAAGGAGCTTGGGAGGGCCGCCATTTTTGCTGGCAGAGGGTTGCAGGAGGCCATTGCAGCCAAAAACAGAGCTCGGGAGCCCGTTTTTGCTGGCAGAATGCTCAGGTTGCCACAGTTGCGAGTGACGACAAGCTAGCTGTGTCCACCTTGGCCACACCCATCCTGGCCCCCCAAGCTCAAACACAACCCTGATGCGGCCCTCAATGAAATTGAATTTGACACTCCTGGCTTAGTGCAATATGGAACCTAAGTCATTATTGAACATCCTCTAGCTAAGACTATGGAGTTGCATTTTTTAATATTTGGAAAGCAACAGATGGGAGAAGGCTGAATTAGGGCCTGAGCTGAGATTGAATAAATATCGATGGCTACTTGAAAATGCCAGGGATTAAAACTGCATACAACGTTGTTTCTTTATCATTGAGTTATAAAGTTCCATGCAAGAAAGGTATTAAATTGGTACAAACTTTAGATGCGCCTTATCCAGATGTATGACAAATTACACAGTTGCATGCAAAACTTTAGTCGTCTCTGGTGAAGTAGTGCTGTTTCTTTGAATGTCTAAGTGAACAGAAGCTGGCGAAACCTTTAAACAGTACAAAATTAAGAACAAAATTTCTACACGTGTAAATGCTCACTTACTATTTAGGTGCCGTTATTTACAGATTCAAAGTAAGAACACAGTGAATATGGCAGGTGCAGAAGTTTGGGCAGTCTTTCAGTCAGTACTTTATAACACCTCCTTTGGCAGAAGAAAAAGCTTCTTGTAGCCAGCTAAAGTCTCTTTCTATTCTTGTTTTTGGAACTTTTCCCACTATTCTTTGGCAAACTCTTTTAGCTCAGAAACGCTTCGCCTTTCCCCCCCTACAAAAGTATCTTGTGAGATTTAAGTGCAATTAAAATCAAACTATTTCCAAACTTTTAACTCTCACCTCTTCTAGCCTTCCTTCAGCTCCCTTACAAAAAGAGACCAGAAATATTTGGTGTCACTAGCTCAGGTTAGCTAGACATAACCACATCGTTCGGACACACTTCCCAGGATTCTCCAAGGGGAACAAATTCAGCGACAAAAATGAAGCCTGCAGCTATTCTGTGGAGTGGTGCATTGTACAAACCTTTCGTGCTTTGTAATTGATGGACAGTGTTTTAGAGCAGTCATTCTCAGACTTTTCTTCACCATGAACCCGCCTTTATATTAGATTATATTAGACTGGAGGATAAATTATATTATATTATATTAGACTGGAGGATAAAACATATGAAGAACGGTTGCAGGAACTGGGTATGTCTAGTTTAACAAAAAGAAGGACTAGGGGAGACATGATAGCTGTGTTCCAATATCTCAGGGGTTGCCACAAAGAAGAGGGAGTCGGGCTGTTCTCCAAAGCACTTGAGGGTAGAACAAGAAGCAATGGGTGGAAACTGATCAAAGAAAGAAGCAACTTAGAACTAAGGAGAAATTTCCTGACAGTTAGAACAATTAATAAGTGGAACGACTTGCCTTCAGAAGTTGTGAATGCTCCAACACTGGAAATTTTTAAGAAAATGCTGGATAACCATCTGACTGAGATGGTGTAGGGTTTCCTGCCTGGGCAGGGGGTTGGACTAGAAGGCCTCCAAGGTCCCTTCCAACTCTGTTGTTATGTTATGTTATATGCCTTTTGTGGCTATGGGCCCCCAAGATTTAACTCAAGATTTAAATCATAACATTTCTTCAAGCCTTCACAGACCCCCCTGTGATGACATCGTGCTGCTCCAGGAGTCCACGGGCCACAGGTTGAGAACCAGTGGATTAGAATATTACTGAAACCCAGCCAATTTTTGATGAAACAGGTAGTCCTTGACTTACAACAGTTTGTTTAGTGACCGTTCAAAGTTGCAACGCTTCTGAGCTAAAAGAGTTTGCCAAAGTGACTTGTGACCGTTTTTCACAATTGACAACTATTGCAGCATGCCCGTGGTCACTTGATCAAAATTCAAGCCCCTCTCAGTTGACTTATATTTGTGATGGTTGCAGTGCCCTGGGGGTTTATGACAATTCACCACGGCCAACTCACTGAAGCCAACTCATCATAGACAACTTGCCACGGCCATCTTGCCACAACTCACTGCCGGGCAAGAGTTACACTAATACCAACGAAATGGTGGAATACAATCATTAAAGAAAGTTTGCAAAAGGAGGGACAGAATGAAATGTAAATGGCAAAAATTAAAATAATTTGTATTTATTTTAAATAATTAAATAGAATTGTTAAATTGTCTCGTAGTGAGTTGTCCCCCGCGGTGAGTTGGCCCTGGCGAGTTGTCCTGCAGCAAGTTGACTGTGATGAGTTCGCTTCGATGAGTTGGCCATTGTGAGTTGGCCACAGCAAGTTGGCTGTGGCAAGTTGTCCCATTCCTGTATCCAGGGGTCATGTGCTCCCCTTTTTTGATCTTCTGACAAACAAACCCAAAGGGGATGCCAGATTCACTTAACAACTGTGTTACTAATGTAACTGCACTGATTCACTTAATCACTGCAGCAAGAAAGGTCATAAAATGGGGCATAACTCACGTAACAAATGTCTCGCTTAGCAACATAAATTTTGGCCTCAGTTGTGATCGCCAGTCGAGGATGACCTGTATAGGACAATACATGAACCAAGATTGGTTCGTGTATTGTCTAATAGTACCCCAGCAATTGTGTTGTAAATGTTGTACCTTGATGAACGTATCTTTTCTTTTATGTACACTGAGAGCATATGCACCAAGACAAATTCCTTGTGTGTCCAATCACACTTGGCCAATAAAATTCTATTCTATTCTATTCTATTCAATAATATCATTGTTGTGCCTTTTGGGCTGTTTTTCACAAAGAAAGAGATAAAGGGAAATGAACCTATAATGTATGACCAAGGCCTACTTTTTCATCTATTTCTGAGATTTTTAGGCTTTCTATGTAGAGAAGGACATCAACTCCAAAAAGGGACACGTAGCATATACATTCTCATTTACATGCCTCTGAAGTATCAGCTTACATTAAAGAGTTTTTTGGTTTACTTAGTGAATGTCATGTTAACTCTAGTGTGAAGCCTGGTGATTGCCTTTGATATACCATGATCTTCTTTCTCCTGCTTTCTACCCCAGACTATGTTTTATTAAAGTTGTGTGGAGTTATTGACGCTTTCTGTGGTTTTGTTGCCCAGCACCCCAGGGAAAATAGAACAATTCCCTAGCCCTCATAGAGAAGTTTGACATAAATTGTTTGAACGTAGCAGCAGAACTCACTTGATTGGTCAAAAGCAAGGACTTTTTCCAAGGCTGGTAATTTAGTTGTTACTAACATGACACAGAAAAGTCAGCGGGAAGCACATTATTGAGAACTGATGTTCACAAGCTCTTAATGGGCTGAAATTGGTTGTTCCTGCACACCCACATCAACTGAATATATGAACAAAAACTGAGGCTAACCTGTCACATCTACTCCTGGTTCCAACCCCATCATCTGCACGTTGATACATATATATATAAATTTGATTAATAGATACACACAAAAGGACCTCTTTTCTCAGACGCCTATGTATTGAGGATGGACAGCTAGCACGACAAGCAATATTACAGTAAGGTTAGTCAATATATCACCACTTGATCAAGATACTTTTACAGACATTTTTCTGCCAGCGGCAAAAAAAATAAAAAAAGAAAAATAGCTCTCCACACCCCTTCCAAGTACAGAAGGCAAATTCCAGTGCTGGGAGCTATCCTGTAACACGTATAAAGGATAGCGAAGTAGCTCAGAGCGTTCTTGGTAATCTGCAAAGACTTCATAATTCTGCCTTTCATATTTCAGTGCTGCTCTACAAGGACAATTGCCTAAAGCAATCGCTTCACATTCTTAATGAGAGGACTTACTAAGTTGTCAATCACCACAGAAGTGTAACTCCAGAAGAGAGCTTCTGTATTAACCACACAGTTTGATGTATATCAAGGCTGAAGTATATATTTCTCTGGTCTCTCAGAGTTGCTTTCTTCACAAAATTAAGTTTGCTGTTAGAAATCGGCTTCCTCTCTTTGAAGGACAATTTACACTCCTACTCAGAAGCATTTTCAGATAGGTAGGAGAAGGCTAGGCCATTTCACTTATGAGACATTTACTTCGTAAAAGAGGCACATTAATTGATTGGGTGAAAGAGATGATCATCTAGGGCACGGGTGTCAAACTCGATTTCATTGAGGACCACATTGAGGACCACATTGTGTTTGACATCGGGGGCCCAGGGTTGGCATGGCCAGGGTTGGCATGACCAGCTTGACGTCACTCGTGTTGGGGGCGCCTGTGGTGGCCTGAGTACTCTGTCAGCAAAGATGGGCTTCTGAGCTCTGTTTTCAGCTGTGACGGCCTCCTGCTATCCCCTGTCAGTGAAAATAGAGCTCGGGGGGGGGCTGCCTGTGGCCCTTCTGAGCTGTGTTTTCACTAGCAGAGGCACCTTTGCTGGTCCTTTGCTGTTTCCAGGTTGGCCCCACAGACCAGATCTAAGCACCACGGAGGCCAGATCCGCCCCCCCGGGCCTTGAGTTTAACACCTCTTATCTAGGGCTGTGGTTAGAATCTCAAAGCATCATTTGTAATCATATTGTCAGCATTCCGAGTAACGCACCCATTGAAAGCAGAATTCTGAGGTAGGTAGATTCCTCAAAGAACATGTTTATTGCCTATATCCAGTGATGGGATTCAAGTAATTTAACAACCGGTTCTCTGCCCTAATAATTTCTTCCAACAATCAGTTTGCCAAACTGCTCAGAAATTTAACAACCGGTTCTCCCGAAGTGGTGCGAACTGGCTGAATCCCACCACTGGCTATATCATATCGGCATAGTCAGTGAAAACCAACTCTAACATTTCCCGTGGTTTTCATCTAATTAAAAGAGTAAACTTTCCCCCTCCCAGGTGTTACTTGTCACATTGTCCAATGAAGATGGATGGCAGGCTCGTCTCCTCCTTGAACAGCTACCTGTTACAATGGCCTTGGTTCCCACAGGAAAACTTCTTTGTTTTGACTGCTAGCTGGGCTATCTACTTCCCCCATCCCTTCCCCCTCTCAGGCTTCGTGGCAATTATGAGTCAGCACAAGATGGCTTCAGCCAGGTTCCCTTCAAACTTGACACATCTTTTATCTTCTTTCTCTCCAAAAAAGTTTTATTTTGACATTCTTATCCAATAACATATCCAATAACATATTTAATGTACCCTCATATACAATTAATCGGGTCTGCCCGGTCACCACCCCCTTCCTTTTCCTTTTACTCTCCTTCTCTACCTTCTTCTACTTTCCATAACCATCCTCCCCCTCTCTTATCTACATCCTCTCCTCTTTCCTCCCTACTCCTTTCTTCTCCCTCTTCCCCTCTTCCTTCCTTTCCTCCTCCTCCTCTTCTCTTTCCTCCTTCTCTCTTCTACTCCTTCTTTCCCTTCATTCTAAAGTAGTAACCAGGCAGGTCCGATCTTACATTAATTATACATCTTCAATCATCTTTGTACATTAACTATCAATCCATTTTCTGCCCCTCCCTCCCTTCCCTTCCTCCCCACCCCCAGGACTTCCGAGAACCGAGTACAGGGTATAAAACTAACAACAAAAATTAAAATCTAGCACAAATCATAATCCATAGTCATTCCTTAAAACCTCCACTCCCCTTCCAAAGACAAAGAAGATACTTTTCTTCCACTCCATTATATATCAGACCATTCCACTCCTAGAGTTCTCAGAAGTTTCCGATTAAATTAGTGTTTATTCTTGAATAAAGTACATAGTTTTTAATATCCAACCTTCATCAATCAATATCAAAACAACGTTCCATCTTCCAATATTCACCAAGGGTTCTTCTAAAATGTCTTTCTTCCTTAGCAGTCTCTCAAAAATAGTTCATATTTCCAACTTAGTTTCTTTAATTTTTCTGTCCAACCTTCAGGGTAAGCAATAGTCCATCTTTCCACATCTTTAACATTTATATATACAACAAATAATATTACAAATATCCAAAGTATCAATTGTAGTAATTAAAATCTTCACTTTACCTTACTTATATCAAATAACATTATTAAAATTACACCTATAACTTATCCAAAATATATCTATTATAACAATTACATTCTAATTAACATTACATCCATCTCTTAAATATAATATTTAATCCAAATTCCTAAATTTTACTATCTATCCTCCAAAATTAAACAATATTCCATCTTCCTATTCCTTTATACCTTTAATATATCATATAGTACCCCTAAAATTACACATTTATATCCACAATAAATCATTTACAAAAATTAACCATAATCATATGTAATAAAGTTAAACATTCTCCCTCCCCTTCTTCTATCTTACACATTTTCGACCATCTATTCACCATTCAACTTAACATCTGTTAACAAAGAATTCCCAATCTTTAATACATTAGTATAAAAATCTCGTGCTTTACAAATTGTGTTGAGAAAATACTTTCTTCCTTTATAATTCAGTGTTAAACCTGCTGGAACCTCCCATCTAAAATATATCTGATGTTTCTTAAGCTCATCCACCAGAAAGGCAAATTCTTTTCTCTTTCTTAACATTTTAGGAGGAATTTCCTTCATCATTATTATATCTTGTCCTAATATTTGAAATTTATTTTTATAAAATGCTTGCAAAATTCCATACCTAATCCTCTTATTTGTAAAATAAATAACCACATCTCTCGGTAAACACTTCTGCCTTGCCCACCAGGAATTAACACGATAAATTTTTTCAATATTAACTTCAAAATCTTCTGGTTCCATTCTCTATCTGAGCAAAGGCCTGAATAAAAATCTCTTTCAAATTTTCCTCTTTAGATTCTCTTAAGCCCTTACCCTTATAGCATATTCCATTAATTTATATTGTAATATAACCCTTTCTTCCTCTGCCTTATCAGCCTTAACCTGAATATCATCTATTTTATTTTCTAAATTCAAATTAATTTGAACTTCATCTATTTTCCTTTGCAAATCTAAATTAATTTGGTTAAATTCATTCAGTCTTTCTTCTGTCTGTGTACTAGATAACAATAATGGAGTAATTGATTCCTTTAATTTTTTCATCTCCTTACTCTGCTCTTCCACCAAATCTTTAAAATCCAGTATTTCTTTCTCCATTTCATTAAATTTTTGATCTATTTCTGAAAGATGAGCCTCCATAAGCTCCTGTAAAAAATTCCTTAGACTTTCTTTAATATCCTCTCTCAATTTCCGTACCTGAAGTGAAGATATTTCCAATATTCTAGAAGTGGTTAAATCTCTTTGCTTAAAAGCCATTTTTAAACTAAGTAATATCAAGAAGAAGAAAAAAAAAGGGGGGGGGGGAATAAAAAGAAAAAAAAACCCCAATAAATTTTTCTTCTTAAACACTGTAAGAAAAAGATAATAATAATAAAAAAAAAAATAGATTTTTTAAAAAAAGAATTCCATTTGGAAAAAAAAAAATCTTGTTATTTTCTTCTTAGAGGTTCCACGCCAGCAATTGTAATCAGCATTTCCTTAGCTTTCACTTTCAAAACACAAAACGCCATCTTTCTTCATCTCCACTCTTCAAATAACTTCTCTGTCAGGGAGTTAAAATCATCTTACAAATGAATGCCAGCCCTCCTGCTTTCGATTCTTTCCGTGTTGACAATTTATCAGTAATCCTCTTCAGTCACGGAGATGGACGCTGCGTTTTGCTCTGCTTTTGCAGAGGCGTTCTGGATTCTGGAGCTTTTTTTGAACTATAGAAGGAGCGTTCCCATCAAACCACCAGAAATCATTCTGGGGCTTTTCTTGGGGGCTCAACTTCAGTTCAAATGCTCATCTCCCCCTCTTTGCCCGAGGGCAGAGATTTACGAGCTGTTGACAGAAGATTAACGCTGTCTAAACAGCTCTCACAGAATCACAAAGAACGGGCGGACTGAGATTGTCCGCCATTTAGCGCAGCGGCGCCACCCGGAAGTCTTTTATCTTCTTTCTCATTGGAATATATAATTACAACCACAACTGAACTCAAAATTTCTGTTGCTAAACGAGACAGTTGTCAAGAGACTTTTGCCCCATTTTATGTCCTTTCTTGCCACAGTTGCTAAGTGAATCACTGTGGTTGTTAAGTTAGTAACATAGTTGTTGGTTGCATTTGGCTTTCCCATTGACTTGACTTGTCGGAAAGTTGCAAAAGGTGATCATAGGACCTCGGAACACTGCAATTGTCATAAATATGAGTCATCTGCCAAGCATCTGAATTTTGATCACATGATCACGGGGATGCTGCAGTGGTTGTAGGTGTGAAAAATAGTCTTAAATCATTTTTTTCAGTGCCCTTGAAACTAAATGAACGGATGTAACTACTTGTACCGCCTTCATGTCTCTCATTTCTTGGGCTCTACACAATTTGTAAGAACTTTAGACTTTTTAAAGATATCTTCAGATGCCCTTGCTGTATTCTTCACAATAGTTTTTTGATTACAGAAGCACAGAGTGGCTGTATTTCTGGACATAACAGAATTAGGCATAAAAGCATGCTGGCAAGCCAGATTGAGAGGGCAAACTGTGGTGCAGTTTGAAGAACTTCATTTTGCAAGAAAGAAAAATGAATTAGTAGCTGTAAGAAGAAGTGGGAAGAGGAAAAGAGAGAGGAGGAAATTGTAAGTGGGAGGATGAGTCATTTGAAGAATTTTTAACAGATTTAAAGCTATAATGATGGGCTCTCAAGCGATCCTGTCATGGGGATGAGTTTGTAATCAGCATTTAAATATCTAACACTATTGAACAGTTAACTGGAAGACAAAGACCTTTATTATAATTAGAGTTTAGACACAAATAGCCCTTTAAAATATTCCAGCAAAATTGAGGACAGATAGCAATTGGGTGAACAATTTCTCAGAGGGACAACCCTATCAGTGACAATAGAAAATTCCTTATGGGAGCGATTTCTCTGTTTTCCTTTCAGATTGACCAAAAATGTGTGAAGCTAGGGAGGCTGTTATCACTTGGAGAAATCATTGTACATGGATGACTGTATTCACACCCCACCTTTTGACTAATTAAGTGCCAGAAACTCACTATCGTCTTATGGTAATTTCTCTGAAATGCTTTTATTGTTTCAAACAAAACATTGTGTATGAAAATTTCGTGAATGAGTTCTAATAGAAAAAAAAGGCATTTTTTTCCTGAAGATGCTAATTTAGATCTGATAGCAAGTGGCTAAAATAGTGCCTGATTAAATTACAGGTAATCCCCAGGTTAAGAAGGTCTGACTTATTTATTTATTTATTAATCAAATTTTTATACCGCCCTTCTCCCGAAGGACTCAGGGCGGTTTACAGCCAGATAAAAATAGCAAACAAAATAAATACAGAATAAAATACGATTTAAAAAACTGATTCAATTTGGCCCAAGTTAAAATATCACTAAAAGAATAAAACCCACTATAATTAAAACCAAATGGCATCTAAAACCCTATGCCAGACCTGCGTGGATGAGCAAATATGTCTTCAGCTCGCGGCGGAAGGTTCGAAGGTCCGGAAGTTGGCGAAGTCCTGGGGGAAGTTCGTTCCAGAGGTGGGAGCCCCCACAGAGAAAGCCCTACTTCTGGGGGCCGCCAGCCGACATTGTTTGGCGGATGGCACCCTGAGGAGTCCCTCTCTGTGAGAGTGCACGGGTCGGTGAGAGGCAATCGGTGGCAGTAGGCGGTCCCGTAAGTAACCCGGCCCTAAGCCATGGAGCGCTTTAAAGGTAGTAATCAACAACTTGAAGTGCACCCGGAAGACCACAGGTAGCCAGTGCAGCCTGCACAGGAGTGGTGTCACATGGGAGCCACGAGAGGCTCCCTCTATCACCTGCACAGCTGCATTCTGAACTAACTGGAGCCTCTGGGTGCTCTTCAAGGGGAGCCCCATGTAGAGAGCATTGCAGTAATCCAAGCGAGAGGTAACAAGAGCATGAGTGACCATGCATAAGGCATCCCGGTCAAGGAAGGGGCGCAACTGGCGAATCAGGGAAACCTGATAGAAAGCTGTCCTGGATACGGTCATCAGATGGTTTTCGAAAGACAACCGTCCATCCAGGAGGATGCCCAAGTTGCGTACCCTTTCCATCGGGGCCAGTGACTCGCCCCCAACAGTCAGCCGCAATTACAGCTGACTGAACCGGGGTGCCGGCATCCACAGCCACTCCATCTTGGAGGGATTGAGCTTGAGCCTGTTTCTCCCCATCCAGACCCATACGGCTTCCAGACACCGGGACAGTATATCGATAGCTTCGTTGGGGTGGCCTGGGGTGGAAAAGTACAGCTGCGTATCATCAGCGTACAGTTGGTACCTCACCCCAAAACCACTGATGATCTCACCCAATGGCTTCATATAGATGTTGAA